>NC_141687.1:611713967-612913967 GCF_964263255.1 Lissotriton vulgaris | reverse complement strand
CCATGGATACGGTGAGGTGAGAGGAGAAGGGGTTGAGCAGGGAGAGGAGGGAGGGAGGTCAAAGGGAGGCCACACGAGTGGGGAGAAGAGAGAAGGTGCAGGCCAGGTACCATGGGTAATGAAAGGTGAATGTAAGGGTAAAGGCAACAGGCAGAGTGGGGGGGGGTTGAGCTAAATGAACGTTGTGGGAGGAGTGAAGGGCTGAGCAGTCAAAGGGAGGGAAGAGGGAGGAATTACCAAGAGGGGAAACAGGGTTGTGAAGCATAGGGGGGAATTTAAGATGAGGAGAGAAGGGGGAGATCAGTGGGAGGGAAGATGATGGGATTACCAATAGTGGAGGCAGGGATGTGAGGCATGGGAGGGGGGAGAGAAGGTTGTAGAGAGATGAGGGATGTGAGAACAGAATTGAGGGTACGAGGAAAGGGGAAGAGCGGAGAGGGGTGAGGAGCAGAGGGGAGGGAGGGGGAGGGTAAGGCGAGTTGATCTGTAGTTCAGATTGTAAGAAAGGTGGATTAAAAAAGGGGGGAAATGGGAAGGAATAGGGGAGTTAGGGGGTGAGAGAAGGCAGTGGAATAGTGGGAAGATGCAGGATGTAGGGGTGAAGTGGGGTGTAAAGCAGATGAGGTAAGGGGGAGGTCAAGTTGGGAAGGTGGCAGAAGGGGGGGAAGGGTCAACCTGTGACTCTCGGGAGAGCGGTCTGAAGGAATGTATGGGGGTCAAGGGGGGAAGGGAGAAAGAAGACAAGTTATGTGTGGGGGTCAAGGGGGGAGAAAGGAAGAAAGAAGACAAGTTAGAGGAAGAAGAAGAGGAAGAATCTAGAGAGATAGTAGTCGCAGGGATGGGACGAAGGGAGTGGAAGATGTGGTCAAAGAGAGAGAGACAGGAGTCAGAAGCTTGGATCAAGACAGTGCCATTGTTATAAAGTGTAATGGTGAGAAAGCCATTGAAGCGAGCGGAGGGAGACATTTGTAACCTCATCCCATGCGGGAAAGAAGAAGAGGAGGATACGTTGAGGGAATTGGAGAAGCTGGAGGACCAGGAAGGGATGTCATTAGTGAAGAAAAGGAAGTCATTTTTAATTTTCCCTAGGCGTCCATTATGGAATTGGTCAACAAAGAGGGAATCTGGAAATTGTTCAATGATGTTATGTTTGAACTGTTTAGCTACTGCTTTGGACATATGAGGGGGATAGATTACTTTGAAGCAGTTGATTCCTGACTTAATTCTACTGGACGCCATGATAAGGAGATGAGGTGAAGACGTGGTGTGGTGGACAGAAAAAGGGGGGCCACTAGGGTAGTGAAGGCGGCGCAAAGAGATAAAATAAGAGGGGGTGCGCAAATTCCGGGAGTCAGTGAGAATAAAAACAATAGAAGTGAGGTCAAAACAGGACCAAAGGTAGATACCCGACAAGGCTAGAAACAGGTAGAAAGGTACAGGGGAGAAGCAGCATTGAATCATAACTACATACCTCATCAGTTTCTAAAAGAGGAAGAGGAAGCAGCAATCCAAGATGGCCATCAAATATTTAAAGGAGCATTCCTCTTTCTGTTCTAATCATAAGTAGGGCACCAGGGGGCATGCACAAGCTCTTCCCTGACACCAGGTGCTCATGCCCTGGCCCGGTCCTTTCTGGGGTGCATTGTTCCAGAGCTGAATTCCACTAATCCAATGGCTCCCAGGCTCTTTGGTTCCCTGTCTCTGTGTCAATTGGCACATATCTGTCCTCATCGGGCTATGTTTTTGTTTTTCTGAAGCGTGTTGATCCTGTGCTGTTATTTCAGAGCAGACTGGAGTGCGGGTGGTGTTGGCTCAGAACAGGCCTCCATGTCTGCACAGCCATCATTTTAGGGTCAGGCAGCCTTTTTGGGTGGCATAGGGCGAGCGCAGTCAGGTCAGCCGCTGGCCGCCTTTCGCTCCCAGCTGGACAGAGGTGTTGTCGCTGAGAGGGGGTGCGGTCTGCGCCAGTCACGTCTCAGTGCTCCGGGGTCCCAGCTGGCCTTGGCACTGCGTTATGGATGCCTGATGTGGGGACGGTGACACGTTCCTCCTCCTAACTTCCACCTAGCCGACCGATTAACATAGACATCAGAAACCACTTCAAGGATGAATCTAAATTCTGTGTCAGGACTGGAGGCTTCAGATTATGCTTTCTCAATTTCTTTACTGACTCAACAGCAGCCAATGAAAATAAAGTACTTTTAGTAAAAAACATCATTTCCCATGAGGCTTTGAACCACGCATCCTCAAACAGCCGATGGCAACACATCATAATGAACAAAATAGAGAGGCACCATCTTGGCTTCCTCTTTCTTTGCTGCTCCGCAGCCAAGATAAGTGCCTCTCTATTTGGTTCCATTTGGTCATTTTTGCCTTGATGATTGATTCCTTTGATGTTTAATTGCACTATATGCACAGATTGTGTTTAGTGAAATGAGCTTTTATGCAGCGTTGTGCAGCACGTTTAATGCTTTGTTTAATCTGGCTTTTCTCACCCCTTTATTGTTCCCCGCCTGCTCGCTGCCTTCAGCGCCGCTGGTGCTTACCCGTTCGCCTCCCGCGTTTGGACAGGGACTGGCCTGACAGGGAGCAAGACGCATGCCGAAGCCTGTCCGGGCGGCCTGGGTGCGTCTCAGGAGCATGCACGCGCACGTGTGCGCGAGCAGCTCCCATGAACAGTCGGACAGAAGCCTCGCCCCAGGCTAGATCGTGGGTTCCTACGCAGCTGGCAGATCGGAGTGGATAGCGGGCCCGATTTAAATAATTAAGGCAGCGTTTGTCTAACGGAGCTTGAGGACATTTACCCATGATATTCCAGCTTGCCTGTAAACTAATTTTTTGCACCCCTGCTCTGCACTGGCAAGTGGGCGTTTATCACCCTCCATTAGTCCTGCGCATTTAGAATTTTGGTGGTATCTCTCTGGCTACACTGCCCTGGCTTTGCTCCCATCTGATGCCCTAACTTCTTGAGAGTGTGGGCTGATAACTTGTTCTTACCACTGGGCATTTTGATTGAATATTTTTATATTCTGCTGAGTCATGTTAGACTGTGAGGTCTACGCAGAGGAGGTAGCTGAGTGTGATGCCCCTGATGATGACGCATACTACTATGATGAGTCCATGGAGGACATTATAGATAAAAGGTTAGATGACAAGCTGGGTAATGTGCTCTCCTCCGCCTTATTACCTATCTCCCAGCGATTAGAACTTCTGGTAGCTAATAAACCTCCCCCCTCTGGTGCTCCTTCACCCCCGATGCTCCTCCCACCTCCCAAGCCTTCCGGTCCTTCATGGCCCCATTTGCAAGTATACTCTTTGCTCTATAATTCCAAAGAGCAGGCCTAAGATGGCGTCCCGGCCCCTTGTCCTACCCCGCCCATCCCTATATCCATATTCCGGACACCACCACTGGTACTGACACTGACTCTTCCCAAGAGTCTAGGCCTCGAAAATGCGCTAAGAAGCGCAATCACTCCTCTTCCCCCGTCCACCCTTCTCCTTTACCCCTCAGACATTGTCCACCCTCCCTCGGCTGACAGGGGCCGTACCCCAGCTGTAGCGGATTATATGCAAACTCATTTGAGGAAAAGTTTTGACAAAGAGGTTAGGGCTCGTCTTGAATCTGAATGTCCCCATCCTGATTTAGCGCATAAGGTGGCAGTTACCCCGGACATTGACTCTTCAATGACTACTTTTTTAAAGAAATACAAAAAAGATCTGAAAAAAGGCATTGATATCTCCCTCCGGGCGTGCCAAGATAATGTGTTGTCACCACCAACTGATCCGCGCCACCAAGAAAACTGCATTCAAGGACCGGCTGGACAACAACGCACACAACTGCAAGGAACTCTTCAACATCGTGAAAGAGCTCTCCAACCCCAACGCCGGAAACAACGACATCACCCCATCGCAAGACCTCTGCAATTCCCTCGCCTCCTACTTCCACAACAAGGTCGCGGACATTCACAACAGCTTCAGCACTCAACCGACGCACGCCACGACCGAACCACCGCCCCCCACCACCACCCTCCGCGCCTGGACTCCGATCAGCACCGAAGACACCGTCCGCACGATGAACTCCATCCACTCCGGATCTCCGACCGACCCCTGCCCTCACCACGTCTTCAACAAGGCCGACGCTGTCATCGCACCCCACCTGCGGGACATCATCAACACCTCCTTCGACACCGCCACCTTCCCGGAGAGCTGGAAGCACGCCGAACTCAGCGCCCTACTCAAGAAACCTACAGCGGACCCCACCGAACTCAAGAATTACCGCCCCATCTCGCTACTCCCGTTCCCAGCCAAAGTCATCGAGAAGACCGTCAACAAGCAGCTGGCCGCCTTCCTCGAGACGAATGGATCCCTCGACCCCTCACAGTCTGGCTTCCGAGCCACCCACAGCACCGAGACCGCCCTCATCGCTGCCACCGATGACATCCGAGCCCTGATGGACAACGGAGAAACAGCGGCCCTGATCCTCCTAGACCTCTCTGCGGCATTCGACACTGTTTGCCACCGCACCCTAGTGCAGCGCCTCAGCAACGTCGGAATCCAGGAGAAGGCACTGGAATGGATCATCTCCTTCCTCGACGGAAGAACACAGAGAGTCCGTCTACCACCGTACAAGTCAGAGGCCACCAAAGTCATCTGCGGCGTCCCTCAAGGATCCTCACTGAGCCCCACCCTCTTCAACGTCTACATGAGCCCCCTTGCGGCCATCGCACGCCAACACAACCTCAACATCATCTCCAACGCTGACGACACCCAGCTGATCCTCTCCCTGACCAACGACCCAGCCGCCGCCAGAGCCAACCTTCACGAAGGGATGAAAGACGTAGCCGAGTGGATGACGACCAGCCGCCTGAAACTGAACTCAGACAAGACGGAAGTCCTCATCCTGGGTTCCTCGCCCTCCGCCTGGGACGACTCCTGGTGGCCCCCCGCCCTGGGCACCGCACCCAAACCGACAGACCACGCACGCAACCTGGGCTTCATCTTGGACTCCTCCCTCACCATGACCAGACAAGTCAACGCCGTCTCCTCGTCATGCTTCAACATCCTGCGCATGCTACGGAAGATCTTCCGGTGGATCCCCACCGAGGCCAAGAAGACGGTCACCCAGGCCCTCGTCACCAGCCGACTGGACTACGGCAACGCCCTCTACGCCGGAACCACCGCCAAGCTCCAGAAGAGACTCCAGCGGATCCAGAACGCCTCAGCCAGACTCATCCTCGACATCCCACGACACAGCCACATCTCCGGACATCTGAAAGACCTGCATTGGCTCCCCGTCAACAAAAGAATCACCTTCCGTCTCCTCACCACACAAAGCCCTACACGATCAAGGCCCGAGCTACCTCAACAACCGCATCAACTTCTACGCTCCCAAACATCATCTCCGATCAGCCACGCCCTCGCCGCTGTCCCCCGCATCCGAAGAACGACAACAGGAGGAAGGTCCTTCTACTACCTGGCCGCCAAGACCTGGAACTCCCTCCCGACCGACCTGCGCCTGCCCCAAGACCACCTCTCCTTCAGGAAGAAGCTCAAGACCTGGCTATTCGAGCAGTAGCAGCACACCCCCCCCCCCCCCCAAGCGCCTTGAGACCCTCCGGGTAAGTAGTGCGCTCTATAAATGTCTGTGATGATTGATTGATTGATTGATTGTTGGACATTGCCGGCCCCCTGGCTAAAATTCTTGAGCTAGCCCTACAAGCACAGGAGACTGGGGCTGCTATTCATCCCGAGGTCCTGGCTGGGTGGACCCAGAGAGCGATCTGCCTCCTTGTAAATGCTAATTGCGCCCTGTCCTTAGAACATCGCAAATCTGTAATCCTGAGAATTGACTAAGTATGGGCGAAATTTGCGAATTCGCAGTATGCGAATTCACGCGAATACGTACTCGCGGTCCGCAAAATCCACAAATGTGTGCAAATTTGCAGATTTTTTATTTTAAAGTGTTCGCAGGATTTTTTCTCAGCGCAGCTACCGCAAAGTTACCCATGCGGTCGTACATGAGCGCGGCCATCTTGTTTTCAGTGTTCGCGTTGCGTATTTCCGTTTCCGGGCGCAAGTTGCATGCTCGCGTTGGGCAGACATTGATATTTCGGTGTATGGTGCTCATTCAACCAGAGGCGCCATGGCCTCTAAAGCATACATGTTGGGATCTTGTTTAGAAGATATCCAGAAAGCTGCTGACTGGTCATCAGATTCAATGTTTAAGGTGTTTTATTACAAACCTATTTTGCATGTTTCATCTGTTGTTATTGATGAGCTTTGAACCAGCATAATCTGAAGCCTCCGGTCCTGACATAGAATACAACATTTTCCAGCTTTCGCAACAAGAATTTTAGATTCTATTTAGGACATGGAGGTGAGGATTAATATCAACTGCTATGTTGTATGATTTCTATATTCATATTTTGTTATTACCCACCCTGAGAAGTCAAACCTCTTGGGTTCCCTATTTTCAAACTTGTTTCTTTTTTAGGAAACGATTCTAAACAGAAATAAGTTGCTGATCCTTCTGGAGATGGATCACCTCGTTGTGGGAGGGTGGATGTTGCTCCCAAGATTCATAGAATATATTCTCCGTTGACAATTGGATCTACTGTTATTCACTCCATTGAGAGTTGGAACTGTTCTTCGTTCGGACATTATAGACTGGTTTTGCAAAGAAAGAGGAAGCCAAGATGGTGCCTCTCTATTTTGTTCACTATGGTGTGTTGCCATTGACTGTTTGAGGAGGCGTGGTTCAAAGCCTCATGGGGAATTATGTTTTTTACTAAAAGTACTTTATTTTCATTGGCTGCTGTTGAGTCAGTAAAGAAATTGAGAAAGCATAATCCTCGCCTCTGTGTTCTTAATAGAATCTACAATTCTTGTTGCGATAGCTGGAACATTTTGTATTCTATTCAATGTACAGATAGTGGGAGGGAGTTAACTAGGCGCCTGTGTTAATGCTACTTTTTTCATGGCCCGTCACCACAGTGAAATTGCAACTTGCAACAGGCACTGCTAAAGCTACAATAGTAGAAAACACAGAGATTGAGAAAGGCAGAAATAGTATTATGTGCTTATTAAGGCTCCCTCTAATTTGTAGTTTAAGCAAATCCCAAAGGTAATGCCTAATACCCTCAAGCCTCCTTCCCAAATGGAGACTGACTTCATCCACAGCATATTTGTCAACATTTAGAAACAAATAAGAGGGAGATTCAGAGGCAAATAATGGTAAAATAATGACTCCTTTAACTTTAACTTGTATTTTGTTTGGGAAGGGGGGCTTTAAGAGGTAATTTCTATATAGCAATAGCTAGACCCTAAGGTATAAGAGTGCTTTACAACAGCAAATGTTCACATCAAAGATAACAAGTCTATACAGAGCATCTGAGTCAGAGTCCTTTACTTATCAGATAGCACTCATTCCTACTCTTACTGTAAGAAAAAACATTTACTAAATCTAACCTGTGTGTGGCCTTTGTTTCTCAAGTCCTGGTGACCAGGGGATCAATCCTATAGCCCTTGCAGCTCTCTCCTGTGGTATATCTTGAATTCCTGTGTTATGCATGATTGTCAATACCTGCAGCATATCTGGCCATGCCGCTAAATCTTCAGCAGTTTTTTTGTCCCTTTTGTTTGACCTCATATGTAAGCTATGTAGCTAGTGACCATTCTATGTCTCTGTTCCTAGTGCTCACTGTGGGGCCTTGTGGGCGAAGCCAGCTATTAGACATTCATCGCTAGAGTGTAATAATTTTTTAATCCATTGAACATTGAGCACAAATTGGGCATCATCAGGGGGCTGGATGGGAGTGGTATCAAAGTTGAAATTTCTGCTTCTGGCCGGTATCACTACCCCTAACTCCAGGCATTCTAAAATGAAATTCATTGAACAGGGAATATCCTACTTCACCCTAAGTTGCCTGCTAAAAAAATAACCTACATGGGGAATGGGGGTCACAGAACAGTGCTGTGCGACAGGCAATGAGTCAGAAGAATGTGAGTGGACAGAGCAGACTCTGGGGCAGGTAAGGGTACATAGTGCTGTGGAAGTGATAAGGTGGCACCTTGGCTGAGACTGTTCTCAGACTCAGCCTTGGTGATTTTACCATGTGTGTTTTCTCACCGGGTAAAACCAAGCTCAGTATTCATTCACCAGGTAATTCCAGGCGGGAAAACAGGGCCACTCCGAAATGGCCAAAAGCAGAATACCCCTTGTAAAAACGGCCTTAATTAGGTAGGCCCTTGCTGTCTCATACTGGCCCCATCCTGCTTTCAAAATCAGCCCTCTCCCTTAGAGACCGAGCCAACATTCTTTGGTCCTCTTTTTTGTGCACCTTTGTGCTATCCCTTTAAGTTCCAAATCAGCAAAATCTTCAACCCCTCATCCTTACTGTCTACTGCTCTTTACACAACACTTAATACCCCTTCTCTGCACATCTATGGTAGTTAATCCTACATTGAAAGTTCTCTATCAATGTAACTCCTTCCAAACTCACACGTTTCACTTGCACGTGAAGCTCGGGTGCTACTTGGGCAACAAAGGATGAGGGCTATGCAGCACGGAAGGTGCACGTTTTAACACCACAGTGAACGATCTCATGTTTTGTATATTGAAAAGATGTACTCCATGGGCCAGGGAACAAGGCTTCTTTGAGAGCAGGAGAGTATTGTTCAGTTTTGAGAGAAATTCAGTTGATGTGAGGATTTCCATAAGCTTTTCTCACTTCTCCGTAATGCCCGTATAGGCTGTTGACAATTCGCCTCTCATTTTTCTGATTTTATTTATTAAACCATTGCGCATGTGATTCTTAAATTTTGCTCTGGCTTAAGAGCAACAGAATGGACTCCACAAGGACGTCCGCACGTGCGTGTGCCTACAACAGAGTCACACTTTTAGTTAGCTAAATTGGCTTCAAACACAAATCAGGGGGCTATATCTGATGTACTCATCATTCCGATCTTAAAGCGGTCACTAAAATGCTTTATAAGGCAAAACCTAACTTGTTATTACTAAGTATGGGTGTAAAATCCGTTTCGCGGGTGAATTTGCGTATTTTTGCAATTTCGCAATCCACGAATCGCTCAAATTTTGCCAAAAATCCGCAAATTCGCAAGCTCCGAATTATTTTGCATGGTCGCGATTAAAAAATACAATATCGCATGCGCCGCGTTGACTTACCCTGATTCTGAGTCCGCCGAGTTGTTTTTTTCCCGGTTTGCGTGTGCTGCGCCATTCTTTATTTTGCTGCGTGATCGCGCGAGAGTTTTTTTAACGCAATTACGTTATCGCGGCTTGCCATCTTGCACAGCAAGAGTTTGACAACGCGAGTACGTCATACATGCCTGCGATCATGCATTGCGGGAGTAAACAATGCCAAACACGTAGATGCAGCGCGCAGCTGACTTCCGGCGGGAGATTTAAACAGCTCGCGTTCCCGAAATTGCAAAAATTGCAATTCTGCACAAGAAATCCACAGCAGGAAGCATAAACCTTGTGAAAATAATGATTTTGATCAGAATAACTCCTCAGATTGACATTTGGCTGCACTTTTTTGTGCAAGGAGTCCATTTTTGGGTGGATAGGAGGAAGCGGGTGCCCCAGAGTCTCCAACTTCCTGTTCCTGTCCAGCAGGCTCCTCCCAGTGCTTTGTCCATGTCCTGGTCACTTTTCAATTGGATCTGGAGCTGGAAGGATTACTTTTTGTGGCTGCTGCTGGATATTTGTATTTGAGGACTTTTTTGACTTTGGAGTTTGGATCACTTTTGTATTTGAGATTTTACAAGTAAGTTGGTGTTGTTTGTTTGGGGCATTGCAGTTGCTGCAACTACAATTTTAAAACTTTTTCACAACTTGAAAAAATATATATTGTTGGGGAGCCACAGTGTCCAGTAGGCCCAGGGTTAGTCATGGGTGCATGATACAACTGTTTCTGTGAGTTTTGTTGAACTTAAATCTCATTTATGTCATGGAATTTTAGCTGACTGTTATATGTATTTTTTATTTTTTTTATTTTGGGGTTGCCTGTAAAGCCTCACTAACCAGTAGGCCCATGGGTAGTGAGTGGTGCATGGGCCTAGTCTTTCTGTGGGGTGTCTTGAATTTAAACATCATTGAGGGCATGGATGGCATTGGATTGTGGTGATTTTTGTGTGTTTTTCGACTTTTTGGGGTGGTGTTGGGGCCTGGCCATGTGGGTTGGGGCCATTTTGAGGCCTGGGACAGGCAGGGCCTGGCCATGTGGTGGGGGTCAAGGGGCCATTTTGAAGCCAGGCAGTGTGCTCAGGCCTGCACCCAGTTTGCCTTGCTTTCAACCATTATGCCCAGGGGTACTCAGTGGTGCATGGGCCTAGTCTGTCTGTGGGGTGTCTTGAATTTAAACATCATTGAGGGCATGGATGGCATTGGATTGTGGTGATTTTTGTGTGTTTTTCGACTTTTTGAGGCGTTGTTGGGCCTGGCCATGTGGGTGGGGGCCATTTTGAGGCCTGGGCCAGGCAAGGCCTGGCCATGTGGTGGGGGGTCAAGGGGCCATTTTGAAGCCAGGCAGTGTGCTCAGGCCTGCACCCAGTTTGCCTTGCTTTCAACCATTATGCCCAGGGGTACTCAGTGGTGCATGGGCCTAGTCTTTCTGTGGGGTGTCTTGAATTTAAACATCATTGATGGCATGGATGGCATTGGATTGTGGTGATTTTTGTGTGTTTTTCGACTTTTTGGGGCGTTGTTGGGGCCTGGCCATGTGGGTGGGGGCCATTTTGAGGCCTGGGACAGGCAGGGCCTGGCCATGTGGTTCGGGGTCAAGGGGCCATTTTGAAGCCCTCTCCCTTAGAGACCGAGCCAACATTCTTTGGTCCTCTTTTTTGTGCACCTTTGTGCTATCCCTTTAAGTTCCAAATCAGCAAAATCTTCAACCCCTCATCCTTACCGTCTACTGCTCTTTACACAACACTTAATACCCCTTCTCTGCACATCTATGGTAGTTAATCCTACATTGAAAGTTCTCTATCAATGTAACTCCTTCCAAACTCACACGTTTCACTTGCACGTGAAGCTCGGGTGCTACTTGGGCAACAAAGGATGAGGGCTATGCAGCACGGAAGGTGCACGTTTTAACCCCACAGTGAACGATCTCATGTTTTGTATATTGAAAAGATGTACTCCATGGGCCAGGGAACAAGGCTTCTTTGAGAGCAGGAGAGTATTGTTCAGTTTTGAGAGAAATTCAGTTGATGTGAGGATTTCCATAAGCTTTTCTCACTTCTCCGTAATGCCCGTATAGGCTGTTGACAATTCGCCTCTCATTTTTCTGATTTTATTTATTAAACCATTGCGCATGTGATTCTTAAATTTTGCTCTGGCTTAAGAGCAACAGAATGGACTCCACAAGGACGTCCGCACGTGCGTGTGCCTACAACAGAGTCACACTTTTAGTTAGCTAAATTGGCTTCAAACACAAATCAGGGGGCTATATCTGATGTACTCATCATTCCGATCTTAAAGCGGTCACTAAAATGCTTTATAAGGCAAAACCTAACTTGTTATTACTAAGTATGGGTGTAAAATCCGTTTCGCGGGCGAATTTGCGTATTTTTGCAATTTCGCAATCCACGAATCGCTCAAATTTTGCCAAAAATCCGCAAATTTGCAAGCTCCGAATTATTTTGCATGGTCGCGATTAAAAAATACAATATCGCATGCGCGGCGTTGACTTACCCTGATTCTGAGTCCGCCGAGTTGTTTTTTTCCCGGTTTGCGTGTGCTGCGCCATTCTTTATTTTGCTGCGTGATCGCGCGAGAGTTTTTTTAACGCAAATACGTTATCGCGGCTTGCCATCTTGCACAGCAAGAGTTTGACAACGCGAGTACGTCATAAATGCCTGCGATCACGCATTGCGGGAGTAAACAATGCCAAACACGTAGATGCAGCGCGCAGCTGACTTCCGGCGGGAGATTTAAACAGCTCGCGTTCCCGAAATTGCAAAAATTGCAATTCTGCACAAGAAATCCACAGCAGGAAGCATAAACCTTGTGAAAATAATGATTTTGATCAGAATAACTCCTCAGATTGACATTTGGCTGCACTTTTTTGTGCAAGGAGTCCATTTTTGGGTGGATAGGAGGAAGCGGGTGCCCCAGAGTCTCCAACTTCCTGTTCCTGTCCAGCAGGCTCCTCCCAGTGCTTTGTCCATGTCCTGGTCACTTTTCAATTGGATCTGGAGCTGGAAGGATTACTTTTTGTGGCTGCTGCTGGATATTTGTATTTGAGGACTTGTTTGACTTTGGAGTTTGGATCACTTTTGTATTTGAGATTTTACAAGTAAGTTGGTGTTGTTTGTTTGGGGCATTGCAGTTGCTGCAACTACAATTTTAAAACTTTTTCACAACTTGAAAAAATATATATTGTTGGGTAGCCACAGTGTCCAGTAGGCCCAGGGTTAGTCATGGGTGCATGATACAACTGTTTCTGTGAGTTTTGTTGAACTTAAATCTCATTTATGTCATGGAATTTTAGCTGACTGTTATATGTATTTTTTATTTTTTTTATTTTGGGGTTGCCTGTAAAGCCTCACTAACCAGTAGGCCCATGGGTAGTGAGTGGTGCATGGGCCTAGTCTTTCTGTGGGGTGTCTTGAATTTAAACATCATTGAGGGCATGGATGGCATTGGATTGTGGTGATTTTTGTGTGTTTTTCGACTTTTTGGGGTGGTGTTGGGGCCTGGCCATGTGGGTTGGGGCCATTTTGAGGCCTGGGACAGGCAGGGCCTGGCCATGTGGTGGGGGTCAAGGGGCCATTTTGAAGCCAGGCAGTGTGCTCAGGCCTGCACCCAGTTTGCCTTGCTTTCAACCATTATGCCCAGGGGTACTCAGTGGTGCATGGGCCTAGTCTGTCTGTGGGGTGTCTTGAATTTAAACATCATTGAGGGCATGGATGGCATTGGATTGTGGTGATTTTTGTGTGTTTTTCGACTTTTTGAGGCGTTGTTGGGCCTGGCCATGTGGGTGGGGGCCATTTTGAGGCCTGGGCCAGGCAAGGCCTGGCCATGTGGTGGGGGGTCAAGGGGCCATTTTGAAGCCAGGCAGTGTGCTCAGGCCTGCACCCAGTTTGCCTTGCTTTCAACCATTATGCCCAGGGGTACTCAGTGGTGCATGGGCCTAGTCTTTCTGTGGGGTGTCTTGAATTTAAACATCATTGATGGCATGGATGGCATTGGATTGTGGTGATCTTTGCGTGTTTTTCGACTTTTTGGGGCGTTGTTGGGGCCTGGCCATGTGGGTGGGGGCCATTTTGAGGCCTGGGACAGGCAGGGCCTGGCCATGTGGTTCGGGGTCAAGGGGCCATTTTGAAGCCCTCTCCCTTAGAGACCGAGCCAACATTCTTTGGTCCTCTTTTTTTGTGCACCTTTGTGCTATCCCTTTAAGTTCCAAATCAGCAAAATCTTCAACCCCTCATCCTTACCATCTACTGCTCTTTACACAACACTTAATACCCCTTCTCTGCACATCTATGGTAGTTAATCCTACATTGAAAGTTCTCTATCAATGTAACTCCTTCCAAACTCACACGTTTCACTTGCACGTGAAGCTCGGGTGCTACTTGGGCAACAAAGGATGAGGGCTATGCAGCACAGAAGGTGCACGTTTTAACCCCACAGTGAACGATCTCATGTTTTGTATATTGAAAAGGTGTACTCCATGGGCCAGGGAACAAGGCTTCTTTGAGAGCAGGAGAGTATTGTTCAGTTTTGAGAGAAATTCAGTTGATGTGAGGATTTCCATAAGCTTTTTTCACTTCTCCGTAATGCCCGTATAGGCTGTTGACAATTCGCCTCTCATTTTTCTGATTTTATTTATTAAACCATTGCGCATGTGATTCTTAAATTTTGCTCTGGCTTAAGAGCAACAGAATGGACTCCACAAGGACGTCCGCACGTGCGTGTGCCTACAACAGAGTCACACTTTTAGCTAGCTAAATTGGCTTCAAACACAAATCAGGGGGCTATATCTGATGTACTCATCATTCCGATCTTAAAGCGGTCACTAAAATGCTTTATAAGGCAAAACCTAACTTGTTATTACTAAGTATGGGTGTAAAATCCATTTCGCGGGCGAATTTGCGTATTTTTGCAATTTCGCAATCCACGAATCGCTCAAATTTTGCCAAAAATCTGCACATTTGCAAGCTACGAATTATTTTGCTTGGTCGCGATTAAAAAATACAATATCGCATGCGCGGCGTTGACTTACCCTGATTCTGAGTCCGCCGAGTTGTTTTTTTCCCGGTTTGCGTGTGCTGCGCCATTCTTTATTTTGCTGCGTGATCGCGCGAGAGTTTTTTTAACGCAATTACGTTATCGCGGCTTGCCATCTTGCACAGCAAGAGTTTTACAACGCGAGTACGTCATAAATGCCTGCGATCACGCATTGCGGGAGTAAACAATGCCAAACACGTAGATGCAGCGCACAGCTGACTTCCGGCGGGAGATTTAAACAGCTCGCGTTCCCGAAATTGCAAAAATTGCAATTCTGCACAAGAAATCCACAGCAGGAAGCATAAACCTTGTGAAAATAATGATTTTGATCAGAATAACTCCTCAGATTGACATTTGGCTGCACTTTTTTGTGCAAGGAGTCCATTTTTGGGTGGATAGGAGGAAGCGGGTGCCCCAGAGTCTCCAACTTCCTGTTCCTGTCCAGGAGGCTCCTCCCAGTGCTTTGTCCATGTCCTGGTCACTTTTCAATTGGATCTGGAGCTGGAAGGATTACTTTTTGTGGCTGCTGCTGGATATTTGTATTTGAGGACTTTTTGGACTTTGGAGTTTGGATCACTTTTGTATTTGAGATTTTACAAGTAAGTTGGTGTTGTTTGTTTGGGGCATTGCAGTTGCTGCAACTACAATTTTAAAACTTTTTCACAACTTGAAAAAATATAAATTGTTGGGTAGCCACAGTATCCAGTAGGCCCAGGGTTAGTCATGGGTGCATGATACAACTGTTTCTGTGAGTTTTGTTGAACTTAAATCTCATTTATGTCATGGAATTTTAGCTGACTGTTATATGTATTTTTTATTTTTTTTATTTTGGGGTTGCCTGTAAAGCCTCACTAGCCAGTAGGCCCATGGGTAGTGAGTGGTGCATGGGCCTAGTCTTTTCTGTGGGGTGTCTTGAATTTAAACATCATTGAGGGCATGGATGGCATTGGATTGTGGTGATTGTGGTGATTTTTGTGTGTTTTTCGACTTTTTGGGATGGTGTTGGGGCCTGGCCATGTGGGTGGGGGCCATTTTGAGGCCTGGGACAGGCAGGGCCTGGCCATGTGGTGGGGGTCAAGGGGCCATTTTGAAGCCAGGCAGTGTGCTCAGGCCTGCACCCAGTTTGCCTTGCTTTCAACCATTATGCCCAGGGGTACTCAGTGGTGCATGGGCCTAGTCTGTCTGTGGGGTGTCTTGAATTTAAACATCATTGAGGGCATGGATGGCATTGGATTGTGGTGATTTTTGTGTGTTTTTTGACTTTTTGAGGCGTTGTTGGGCCTGGCCATGTGGGTGGGGGCCATTTTGAGGCCTGGGCCAGACAGGGCCTGGCCATGTGATGGGGGGTCAAGGGGCCATTTTGAAGCCAGGCAGTGTGCTCAGGCCTGCACCCAGTTTGCCTTGCTTTCAACCATTATGCCCAGGGGTACTCAGTGGTATATGGGCCTAGTCTTTCTGTGGGGTGTCTTGAATTTAAACATCCTTGAGGGCATGGATGGCATTGGATTGTGGTGATTTTTGTGTGTTTTTCGACTTTTTGGGGCGTTGTTGGGGCCTGGCCATGTGGGTGGGGGCCATTTTGAGGCCTGGGACAGGCAGGGCCTGGCCATGTGGTGGGGGTCAAGGGGCCATTTTGAAGCCAGGCAGTGTACTCAGGCCTGCACCCAGTTTGCCTTGCTTTCAACCATTATGCCCAGGGGTACTCAGTGGTGCATGGGCCTAGTCTTTCTGTGGGGTGTCTTGAATTGAAACATCATTGAGGGCATGGATGTCATTGGATTGTGGTGATTTTTGAGTGTTTTTTTGACTTTTTGGGGTGTATAACTGATGTTCCTCTGGCTTCCATTGCTTTTAGGTGCACAAGAGAACCACCATGCCAGGAAGAAGTCCTGCAGCGGTGTGTGCAGCACAACGTCACGTAACGTCACATGTGGCCACAGACAACTCTGCAACTCGTGAAACCTCGGCCTGCTGTTCTGACATCTCAAGAAGATGGCCCCAAAGAAAGTTGGCTGTAGCGCCTCAGCGAAAAAAGTTGCCAGTGCCACTGCCAGTAAGAAGGAGCAGAAGAAGCAAGTGGCACCACCTACCAAGGAGACTGGTGTGCCCACCGACACCTTTTTTGGGAGAAAAGAAAACTACGCCTGCAGCAGCAGCTGTGTACACCGGGGACCAAGCTGGAAGCAGCACCTCCGCTTCATTGGGCTCAGTGCCACCACGCCAAGTTAGGTCCAAGAACATGAGTGCTGCTGCGGCAGCCACTTTGGTTGTTCAATCACCATCGACCAGTGATCTTGGCTCATCATAACAAGAAAGTACCATCCAATCAACGCCGGGTGTAACTCAGCTGACGAGTGTTCAACAACCACAGCCGCAACCACAAACACAGGTGCAACTAGTACAAGCGCAAGTACATGGGCAAGGAGAGGCGCAAGGAGAGGCGCAAGGAGAGGCGCAAGGAGAGGTTCAACTAGAGGTTCTTGGAGCGGCACAACTGCCTACAACGCTTGTTCCTCCAGAAGTAGGGGCACATCAGGAAATTGATATTCAAGAGGAGGTATCATCCGAGGAAGCCACTCCTCCTGATGATGATCCATTGTCTTCCAGATCCCCAGCAAGAAAAAGGTCAAGGAGGGATACTACTACTACTACAAGTTCTTCTTCAAGCCCCCTCCATTCTGATGACCTTGATCGTGATTGGAACCCAGCAATGCAGTCTGAGAGTGAGTCACGCCATGAGCCGACAAAGGTAGCTAAGCCTAAAAGGAAGGCTCCCGCAAGGCTTCGACTTATAGGTGATGACGACGAACAAGAAGTGGAGTCTTCTGCTGCTGATGAACAGTCTGATTACGACCCAGTCATCACAGTCGTCACTCCAGCCGCAGCGGGCATGCAGCAGACAAACATTTTGACCCTATCCTGAATGGCTGCTGAGCGGGATATGGGCGGCTTGGCACTGGTACCAACACCAACGCAGTTAACTACAACACCAACACGAGCTACAGCTTCCATCTTTTTTAGTCAGAAGGGCCGGCATGGACCTCCATCCAGCTCGACCTCAAGTAGTGGTGCTGCAAGTGAACAACAGAAACGAATTCAGCCACGCCTATCCTCTACATCATCTGGCATTGAAAGTCAAAGTAGCACGTCCACCACCAGCAGATATCACCAGTCCCCAGTTTGGGACTTCTTTACTGTTAGCGCAAAGGCGGAAAACATGGTCGTTTGTTCGATTTGTAAAGTATCCGTTAGTCGGGGTAAGGTTGGTACTAACTATGGTACCGGAGGCCAGAGAGGTCATCTCAAAAAACACCACCCTATCCAGTGGTACACGCACCTAAGTAAGATCGAGGAAGCCCAACAAAGTAGAACTGATCCAAATGTGTCCATTCACATTGCATATGATGCTGACGAGGGGCTGATTGTGCAGGGGGGAAGTCAAAAATCGAGCAACATTTTTTCTGGTACACCCAGTACCCCTGGCAGCAGCACTGCAGTGGTAGCGCCCACACCCTCTACCCCTGCAACATGTATGAGGCACACTAAGAGTCTGGGACAGACACCAATGCAAAAAAGTCTATCAATGAGCCTAACTGGTTTGAAGTCCGCATCATCATCATCATCATCATCGTCATGACGTACAACGGTCCAGCCCACCATTAGAAGCATGTTTTGGTCAGAGGTGCCATTTGAACGCACCCACCCAACGGTACGTCTATATAATGCAAAGCTGGCTAAAATGCTAGCGCTGGACCTTCTCCCTTTTTCTTTCGTGGAAGGGGTGGGGTTTCTAGAATAAGTGGCAACAGTCTGCCCTAAATGGAAGATCCCTAGCCGGTCCTATTTTGCCAGAGTTGCAGTTCCAGCACTACATCAAGATGTGCTGGAGGTGATTGGGGCAGCTTTGCAGAAGAGTGCTGTTCACACTATCCACTTGACAACAGACATGTGGACCAGTTACCAAACCCTTGATTACATGTGCATATCTGCACACTGGGTCTCTTTTGCAGGGGTTAGAGACAAGTCAAGTGCAGTTGTTGACCTGGACACCCTTTTTCAAGGTACTCGGAAACATGCAACATTAGCCATGTTTGCCATGGAGAAATCTCATACTGCAAAAAACATTTTGGAGGAGTTTAACAGTAAGGTCTCTGAATGGCTGCAACCAAGAAATCGCATAGTTGGTTATGTTTCCACGGATAATGGCAGTAATATAGTTAAGGCCATGCAGCAAGGTAAATATTTCAGAGTGCCGTGTTTGGCGCACTGTATAAACCTCGCTGTGCAAGATTTCTTGAAAAATGAAAACACAGTCAAGAAGCTACTTACCACCTGCTGAAGAATCTGCACACATTTCAGCCAGTCTTTTAAGGCCCGGAAGGAGCTGAGGAGCATTCAACATGAACGTAAAGTGCCAGTCAAAGGACTCATCCAGGAGGTGGCAACACGGTGGAACTCAACCTTTTACATGCTTAAGCGTCTGTCTGAGCAGTGCATGGTAATCAATGACTAAGTCTTTCAACTAGGTTCTACTATGAAAGACATGAGGCTAGAGTTGGAGGAATGGAAGCTAGTTAAAAGCCTGACAGACATGCTTCGTCCTTTTGAGGTCTTCACGCGTGAAGTCAGCAGAGAGGATTGTTCTTTGGGCAAAGCTATCCCATTGTTGGTCATTCTAGAGCACCAACTGAAGACGGTGTCTTCAACGTTCAGAGATGCTGGTGAAAAAAAGCAAGAAGCATATCAGTTGGCGGAGAGCTTATTAAGCCACCTAATTGCCAATGAAAGGCTTAAAAACATACATACAGAACAACATTACGTTTGTGCCACTATTCTGGATCCACAGTACAAAAAGGCAGTGCCCAGCAAAGCATTCATTCCTTTTTATGAAGCAGATGTTTCAAAGTACAAACATTGGCTAGCTGTGTCAGCCACTCGGTTTTAAAAAGATCGGCAGAAAATTCAAGGAGCCGGCAGAAGTCCAACTGAATCAGCAGGCCACCCGGCGTCAAGTTCCACTTCTGAATCTGTGGGCGAAGGGAGTCACTTTCCCTCACAGCCGTTAATGACACCAGCAGCAACCGAATCATCATCCTCACCTGCACCAGGCCCAGCCATAATTGGCTAACTTATCATGGGTTTGCTCTTTCCAATGCTGCAAAGGCCACAGATGGTACGCAAAGTGGAGCAACCGTGGAGAACCTTGAGTCGATGGTGCAGGCCTATCTGGATGACCCAACAGAGTCTTTCTTAATAAGAACCCATTGCTGTATTGGTACAGGAAAATGGCTCTATGGCCACTGATCACGAACCTGGCTGTAAATTATTTGTCTTGCCGACTCGCAAGTGTGTCTTCTAAACGTGTTTTCAGTGCTGCTGGTGCCATTGTAACTTCAAAAAGGATCCGCCTCTTGGCCAAAAATTTGGAGAGGTTAACACTTATCAAGATTAATCAGCACTTCATACCACCAGATTACAAAGTACGTGAATGCATGCAGGAAGACGAGGACACTGACTTAGGTGACGGAAGTTCTTCTCTGTTACCTGACCTACTCCCGTCTCAATTCATGGAGTTTGAGGACGAGCTCTACTTCCCTGACACCGAGGCCTGAAAATGACTTCCTTTTTGTCGTCCTTATTCACTTTTATTCCTTTGTGTCTTTCTTTGTTTTGCAACTTTTACCACAACAAAACTCCAATCACCTAATCACAACAAGTCCATCAGCAGCACTGTCTTCATCTTATATTCCTTATTGGTTTGAAGGTGCCGCAGTCTGCATTCCTGAGGTTCACAAGTTCACAACTCAATCATGCTCCTTTATACTCCTCCTTCAGACTCCCCCGTTCCATTTCCCTCAAGGCAGATGGATGGATTACGACGAGTCCCCTCAAGTGGGACTGATATTACTGACTGACTACATGCTTGCTGATTCCTGACAGAGTTACTTCTGATATTGGCAGGAGAGGCTGCCCTGTGGGCCCTCACTTTCCGAAAAAGATGCGGACAATAAAGTAGAACAGGTAATGAATAATTGAGAAGAAGGCATGCAGTGGACAGCAATGGCTGTCTCACTCTGATGAAACCAATTGCTGTTTGTTTTTTGTGCATGAAATGATGATTCATATGTCTTGTCTTAGTTATTATTTAATCTTTTACACAGTAATTGTAACTGATGTCAACAACTCTGTTTTTTTTTACCTTGTTTATTTCAAATTGTACTTTAAATTCAGGGGCCATTATATTGCATTTCACAATATGCAAAATGTCCTTGGAGAGGACTCACTTGCCAATATACCATGATGATTGATTAAATAATACATATTTTTTCTTTACAGTCACTCACTGGGATGGATGGATCATCAGCGTCGGTTTACAGAAGAACTATGGCCAATTCGTGAGTGGCAAACAGGTAAACCAGTCTACAACAACTACTACAGCAGAACTACATGTCTGTCTATTCATGGTATATAGTGGTCGAGGGCGAGGCAGTATACTGTTGTTGTTATGCCAGGCAGAGTCCACTCCAGACAGCAGTTCATGTAAAATTGGGGCTATGTGGCTTGCTACATACAATTAGATATGCTTTGTCTGCCTGACAAAGAGCCTAGGTATGCTACATCAGGTTGCTTCACTCAGTGGTGCCTGCCTTGACCCTCTGCATGGCACTTCCTCAAGCTTGGGCCAAACATCTGTTATGTTTGCAAAATTTGCTGTTTTTTGGTATTTTGCAAATCTCGCGAAATTACCGAAAAATCGCAAAATCTTGAGCGGAACGGATTTTTTGCCCATGCTTGCAGCAGGGCCATGCAGACGATCAAGGTAGGCACCACTGAGTGAAGCATCCTCCTGATGTAGCATACCTAGGCTCTTTGACACAGACAGACAAAGCATATCTAGGGTTTAGGGTTCAGTGCGATTTACTAGGGTTTTTGGGTTAACATTGGTATGGTTCACGCTGATTCTAGGGCTCGGGGCCCGATGCAGACTCGTTCATAATGATGTTGGCAAGGTTTTAGGGGGGTTTGGTGTTCTTTGGTCCAGAATTGGCAGAATGTTAGCCTTTTTGGGTGTTTTGCGGGCGCGTGTGTTTGGGTGAAAACTAAGTGAAAACTAGCCGTAGACCTTCTTGTTCTTGTTCTTCTTCTTCTCCTTCTTCTTCTTCTTCTTCTTCTTCTTCTTCTTCTTCTTCTTCTTCTTCTTCTTCTTCTTCTTCTTCTTCTTCAAAGAGCGCAGTGGTTCGATTTTGTTCTGCCTTGCTGAGATTCTTGTGAATTGCTGGAACAAGTGACTGTCCTTGTGAATTGCTGGAACAAGTGACTGTCCAGGTAAGTATCAAGAGGATCAAAGTAGTGGAAGTGCTGAAAACAGCAATGTTTTGTGAACAGCGCAATTTGCCATGTTTTGAATACACCAGTATTACATGTTTTTGGGGGGCTGTTTGCGGGTGTTCTAGATTTGTGGGGGACGGTCTGGGGATCTGGGAGCACTGCTGGGATAGCATAATTTTGATTGCATTTGTTTTTCAGAAAATCCATGGTGGAAAAGGGGAGTTAGGGTCTAGCTGCAGAGCGCGTTTGGACCGATGTTGACTGGTTGGCTGAAAATTTTCTAAGTATGAGTTTATGCATTTTTACTTTTATCCTGTTTAGGGGTGTTCTGCTTTTTTGCGGGTGGCTGCAGGGGTCTGGGGGCATAGCTCAGAAGGTCTAATATCGGAATCAAGTGTTTTGGACCAAATCCATGGTGAAAAAGTTTTTCCGTTTTTGCTCACTTGCCTGTTTTGGGGGTGCTGTTTGGGGGGTTTCTAGGTTATTGGGGTGGGGTTTGGGGTCTGGGAGCACTGCTGGCGCAGTCTAATTTTGATTGCATTTGTTTTTCAGAAAATCCATGGTGGAAAAGGGGAGTTGGGGCCTAGCTGCAGAGCGTATTTGGACTGAATTGAGGGTAGGCCCATTTTAGCTTTTTGCCTGTTCGGGGGTGTTCTGCTTTTTTGCGGGTGGCTGCAGGGGTCTGGGGGCATTGCTGGGAAGGTTTAATACCGGATAAAAGTGTTTTGGAGAAAATCCATGGTGGAAAAGTTTTTCACTTTCCAGAGTTTTTGCTCACTTTCGTGTTTTCGGGGGCCTGCTTGGGGGGGTTCCTGGTGTTTGGGGGAGTTGGGGGGTCTTGGAGCAATGCTGGGTATGGATACTTTTGATTGCAAGTGGTTTGGAGAAAATTCATGGTGGCAAAGGGGAGTTAGGGACTAGCTGCAGAGCACGCATGGAGTGATTTGGGATTGAGGGCTAAATTATTCTAAGTCTCACTTTTTGCGGTTTTGCTTTTTTGCTGTTTGGGGGTGTTAAACTTGTTTCCGCCTGGGTTGACAGGTCTGGGGGCTTTGCTGGGAAGGTCTAATACCGGATAAAAGTGGTTTGGAGAAAATCAGAGGAGAAAAAGTTTTTGCGTTTTTGCTCACTTGCCTGTCTTTGGGGTGCTGTTTGGGGGGCTTCTAGGATTTTGTGGGTGGGTTTGGGGTCTGGGAGCACTGCTGGCACAGTCTAATGTTGATTGCATTTGTTTTTCAGGAAATCCATGGTGGAAAAGGGGAGTTAGGGCCTAGCTGTAGAGCGCATTTTGACTGAAATCCAGGTAGGGCCGAAATTTGCTAAGTCTCATTTTTTCGCGGTTTTGCTGTTTGGCTGTTTGGGGATGTTAAACTTGTTTTGGCCCGGGTTGACGTGTCTGGGGGCATTGCTGGGAAGGTCTAATACCGGATACAAGTGGTTTGGAGAAAATCGGAGGTGAAAAAGTTTTTCCATTTTCAGACATTTCGCTCACTTTAGCGTTTTCGGGGGCTGTTTGGGGGGGTTCCTGGTGTTTTGGGGGGGATTTGGGGTCTTGGAGCAACGCTGGGTATGGATACTTTTAATTGCAAGTGGTTTGGAGAAAATCCACGGTGGCAAAGGGGAGTTAGGGCCTAGCTGCAGAGGGCGCACGGAGTGATTTGGGATTGAGGGCTAAATTATTCTGTCTCACTTTTTGCGGTTTTGCTTTTTTGGCTGTTTGGGGGTGTTAAACTTGTTTCCGCCTGGGTTGACAGGTCTGGGGGCTTTGCTGGGAAGGTCTAATACCGGATAAAAGTGGTTTGGAGAAAATCAGAGGAGAAAAAGTTTTTGCGTTTTTGCTGACTTGCCTGTCTTTGGGGTGCTGTTTGAGGGGCTTCTAGGATTTTGTGGGTGGGTTTGGGGTCTGGGAGCACTGCTGGCACAGTCTAATGTTGATTGCATTTGTTTTTCAGGAAATCCATGGTGGAAAAGGGGAGTTAGGGCCTAGCTGCAGAGCGCATTTTGACTGAAATCCAGGTAGGGCCGAAATTTGCTAAGTCTCATTTTTTCGCGGTTTTGCTTTTTGGCTGTTTGGGGGTGTTAAACTTGTTTTGGCCCGGGTTGACGTGTCTGGGGGCATTGCTGGGAAGGTCTAATACCGGATACAAGTGGTTTGGAGAAAATCGGAGGTGAAAAAGTTTTTCCATTTTCAGACATTTCGCTCACTTTAGCGTTTTCGGGGGGCTGTTTGGGGGGGTTCCTGGTGTTTTTGGGGGGGTTTGGGGTCTTGGAGCAACGCTGGGTATGGATACTTTTAATTGCAAGTGGTTTGGAGAAAATCCATGGTGGCAAAGGGGAGTTAGGGCCTAGCTGCAGAGGGCGCACGGAGTGATTTGGGATTGAGGGCTAAATTATTCTGTCTCACTTTTTGCGGTTTTGCTTTTTGGATGTTTGGGGGTGTTAAACTTGTTTCCGCCTGGGTTGACGGGTCTGGGGGCATTTCTGGGAAGGTCTAATACCGGATAAAAGTGTTTTGGAGAAAATCCATGGTGGAAACGTTTTTCACTTTCCAGAGTTTTCGCTCACTTTCGTGTTTTCGGGGGCCTTCTTGGGGGGGTTCCGGTGTTGGGGGGGGGATTGGGGGGTCTTGGAGCAACGCTGGGTATGGATACTTTTGATTGCAAGTGGTTTGGAGAAAATCCATGGTGGCAAAGGGGAGTTAGGGACTAGCTGCAGAGCGCGCACGGAGTGATTTGGGATTGAGGGCTAAATTATATTAAAAGTCTCACTTTTTGCGGTTTTGCTTTTTGGCTGTTTGGGGGTGTTAACATTGTTTTTGCCTGGGTTGACTGGTCTGGGGGCATTGCTGGGAAGGTCTAATACCGGATAAAAGGGGTTTGGAGAAAATCAGAGGTGAAAAAGTTTTTGCGTTTTTGCTCACTTGCCTGTCTTTGGGGTGCTGTTGGGGGGTTTTTAGGTTTTTGTGGGTGGGGTTTGGGGTCTGGGAGCACTGCTGGCACAGTCTAATGTTGATTGCATTTGTTTTTCAGGAAATCCATGGTGGAAAAGGGGAGTTAGGGCCTAGCTGTAGAGCGCATTTTGACTGAAATCCAGGTAGGGCCGAAATTTGCTAAGTCTCATTTTTTCGCGGTTTTGCTTTTTGGCTGTTTGGGGGTGTTAAACTTGTTTTGGCCCGGGTTGACGTGTCTGGGGGCATTGCTGGGAAGGTCTAATACCGGATACAAGTGGTTTGGAGAAAATCGGAGGTGAAAAAGTTTTTCCATTTTCAGACATTTCGCTCACTTTAGCGTTTTCGGGGGGCTGTTTGGGGGGTTCCTGGTGTTTTTGGGGGGGTTTGGGGTCTTGGAGCAACGCTGGGTATGGATACTTTTAATTGAAAGTGGTTTGGAGAAAATCCATGGTGGCAAAGAGGAGTTAGGGCCTAGCTGCAGAGGGCGCACGGAGTGATTTGGGATTGAGGGCTAAATTATTCTGTCTCACTTTTTGCGGTTTTGCTTTTTGGATGTTTGGGGGTGTTAAACTTGTTTCCGCCTGAGTTGACGGGTCTGGGGGCATTTCTGGGAAGGTCTAATACCGGATAAAAGTGTTTTGGAGAAAATCCATGGTGGAAAAGTTTTTCACTTTCCAGAGTTTTTGCTCACTTTCGTGTTTTTGGGGGCCTGCTTGGAGGGGTTCCTGGTGTTTGGGGGGGGGGGGTTTGGGGGGTCTTGGAGCAATGCTGGGTATGGATACTTTTGATTGCAAGTGGTTTGGAGAAAATCCATGGTGGCAAAGGGGAGTTAGGGACTAGCTGCAGAGCGCGCACGGAGTGATTTGGGATTGAGGGCTAAATTATTCTAAGTCTCACTTTTTGCGGTTTTGCTTTTTGGCTGTTTGGGGGTGTTAAACTTGTTTCTGCCTGGGTTGCCAGGCCTGGGGGCATTGCTGGGAAGGTCTAATACCGGATAAAAGTGGTTTGGAGAAAATCGGAGGTGAAAAGCATTTTGGCACTATTTTTAACTTAGGGCTCGTTAGGGTTTGCAGTATTGCATGTGTTTGGGGTGTTCTAGATTTTTGCAAATGGGATCTGGGGTCTTAGAGCACTCGTGGCAATGTGTAATTTTGGTTGCAAGTGGTTTGAAGAAAATCCATGGTGGGAAAGGGGGGTTTTGGGCATACTTTCCGAGTGCGTTTTGGCATGATTTGAAATTAGGCCTCTGCGAGGTAGCAGCAGTATTCTGCACGTTTGTGGGGTGTTCTAGATTTTGGGGATTGTCATCTCTGAAAGTGTAATTTTTGCACTACACAGCGTACCTTATATATTTTTTCTCCGAGGTGTATTTATCACTTACTGTGTTTTTCCATCAACAATTACAGGCAGGCTTTTACCCTGTGCCATCGATGTACTACTCAGGCTTACAATTAGCGATCCGCAATTCCGCATCAGGCAGGCAGTGGACAGTGTGACAGGTCACCAAGATTGATCGACGGAGCATCCGATGGAATGAGGGAGTACTGCGAATAAGAGGAATGGCTGTATGCATCAACTTCACAAATTCACCGGGACAACTACAAAAAACAGTTACAGTATCCAAATTTCTCCTTATCTTTTAAATGATATTCTTGTGAACTTGAACTTACTTCTACGAGTGTGACTCTGTGCGTTTGTTTGATCTCTGCTTCAAATTCATCCCTCCAGCTATTTGATACGTCTTTGCTATGTTTAACAGTAATTTAATGTTCTAAGTGTTTATTCTCTCTGAAGGCAGAGAGGCAAGTGAAATTGCATAATGACTGCAGCCCTGTACTGTCAACTTGTTTCTTCGTAGTTACTAGTAAGTTGCAGTAAGTAGTAGTACTACTTTTCAGTGACCTAACCATCTATTTAGTAAACAACTTCTGGCATGCAGTAGTGCACTTCCTTTATGTCCCTTAAAAGATTTATCAATATCTTCAAATCCAAAGATTTGTTTCTCTTCATTTTTTGTTTGGCTGTCCATGCTGTGTTTTTTTCCTCTCTACTAAACTTTCCCAAAACCCCCCATTCCCATCCAATTTTCAAACCCTAACCCTCTTCCCCCGGACTGTGTGGTATTTCATTGAGGTGTGACTGACAACAACAATAAATTCCACACACTTGCTGTGGAGGATAAGGTCAAAGCAACCAAAATCATTACAATCAGAAGTTCATGTGCGCCATCGTGGATTGATAAGAACATCCACCTCCTACACGATGTGAACAATCAAATGCTTAATACTTACGTTACGTTGATGACGTGTCCTTTGCCCTAATTTCTTATAGCAATCAAACTCCACGCAACTACTACTTATATTTACATTAATTTAGCACTGCTTAGGCTACACTTTAGGGCACTGTTCTCTACCGTACTATCTATTGTACTGTTTCTAATGCTACGCTCAGGCCACTCAATGTTTCATTTCCTTTTTTTTCATATGGTGATACTGCCAGTGTGTACCACTACTGCTACCAGCACAACAATGATATTGCATCTGTCGAGGATTCAAGTCAACAACCAACCTTAATCACCATTTGCAATGCAGGCAGCCCTGGGGCTACCCCGATTCTCAAACACAAATCACAGGTAAGATAAGCATATTGGAGAGGTAGTAGAATAATGGGCTAGGACTAAGTAGGGTGGAGAGCAGAGACTAACAGTACTACTAGTAAAGTACAGTAGTACAGTAGTAGGGCTACTGAATTTACTTGCATTTTGGTACATTTCAGGACTAGATGTTTCATTCATGCTGGTAAGTTTGAAGAAAACAAACGTCCAGTAACCACCGCCAACCCCCACACAAAATAATATATGAACGCGTATACTGTGTTTTAGTAAGAAAAATAATAATTAGGAAATATATATTCATGTTGTTGTCAGCACACAAATAAAATAAATTACCCCAACTCACCCCCTCCCTAACCCAACCAATGTCCAAAAGTCCCCTTATCAAACACCCAATTCCAACCCCCCCAACAGTCTTTAAAAAAGGGGCAAGGGACTGTCACTTCCTCCGGTGGCGTAGTTCGGACAGCTGGTGCTGCACATCCCGCAGCTCTTTGCGGAGGTCCCGGAGCTGGCGCTGATGTTTTTTACCCAACCGCTTCAGGCAGTCCACTCTTGAACTATCCAGGATCGGGGGGGGGGTGCTGATTTTGTTGCTGCTGTACGGCGGCAGCGGGAGGCTGTCGGGCCACAGCTCCGTTTGGCTGGAGGCTTCTGGCTGGTGGACCAGGGGGCAGTGGAGGAGGATGTAATGGTTGATGTCTCCTCATGCTCCCGAGCCCACAACCGCCGATACTCGGCACAAATAGCCTCCAGCTTACGGGCCCTGGCCCGGGCAGCCATCTCCTTGCGGGTGAGCTTTTTTGGAGTAGCATCTATGAAGAAAGAAAGAAAAATACTGTAGCCTATAGTCTTTAACATAAAGTCAAAATAATTCAACGGAAAGTTGACACTCAGTAACACCAGCAAGTAGCAAACACAGTATAACATTTTGGCATGTATCTTTCCGCCGTCTTTGTAAGCCTCTGACATTACTGGGAGTTTCAGGAATTCCACTAGCAGCACTATGGGTGGACTCACTACTACATACATAGTCAGAGAGTACTAAAAAAAGGACTTTTTTACTTTTTTTCTATTGTTTTGCAAAAGAAATTACTGGTACGTGAACTTGTGGTAGCCGCCATAATGGCAGCTCACTCAGCTTTCACCCAAGAAATACAGACACAGGCCATGATGATGCAGACTCGCAGTACTTTAAGCAGTACATGCAGGTGGGGATAGGAATGTCTTACTTTTCTATAGGGGTGGCACTGCCACTGGCCATACTTCATCCACTCAGCGTCTGCTCTACTACATCATACACCTCTGCTATCGATGAGGATAAAGAAGATAATATCCAGGCTTCCAAAGTACGTCTATGATTCTTCTTAATGTCTCAAATGTACCAAAATTTCTTTTTGTCAACAACCAACACCTGTTTCATTATATTTTGGAAACGGACATCTTCTTATCTTGAATTGCATTCAACAAAACCATTCTTTACAGTCATAAATATTAAGACTCGCTCGTCCTTCATTTCACCCTTCTTTAACTTTTCGTTCTTCACATCCATAAACTACACCTGATATGACTTGGCTTCACAATAAAAATTTGCCAGCTGAGTTGAAGTGAAATAGAGAGGGCCATTGGTTACCCGAGAAGTACCGCCGCTAATGCTATTATAAGTCAAGGTTGACTGTCTTCTCCGTGATAGCCCAAAAAGCAGTTCTAAATTAGTAACTCTTCTTAACAGTACAGTCTACTTATACTAGTGTACTGTGTACTACTGTACAGTACATCATACACTCCTTTGCCAGCCTACTCAAGATCATTTCAATGAGTAAGGAGTATAATAACTTACCACCGTCCGCCGCCGCTGAGTCTCCCCCCCCAGCTCCTCCTGTTGGCGCCACCGCATCCAGAGTGGACCCCTCCGCACTGCTGGCCCCGGCACTGGTGGTCATCTGTGCCGCATCAGATGTTGTGACGTCTAGGAAAAACATGTCATATTTTCAGATGCCATACACAACCCCCTATTTTGTCTCGTAATGGAAGAAAATGTTACAGAACACATTTTTTATTACTGGGATTGAAAAAAAGTAACGGTTTTGGGGCGGAAGTCTTAACCTTTTATATGCTTATTCCATTAAATGCTACACTTCTTCTTATGACAACTGATGAATGCTTGCTTAACGTGCACCATTTTTCTCATTACAGAAAGAAGATTCCATTGCCCTTTTGCCAGACGATTCACCAACTACTAGTAAGTCAGCACCAGCAGTACTTTAAGTACTTTAAAGAAGGTGGGGGCTCCCGCACAGTTATTCTATTAATTTCATGTGTCTGTTAACTATTATTAAGTTGGAGTCATACTAATTTCATTCATGGGAATGTTGTTTAAACTTTAACGTCATCTTCATCCATCAGCATTGCTCGCTCCGAATACTACGCTATTAAAAATAAAGAAATAATGTTTTCATTTTTTAATTGAAAATAAAACTTTAAAACTAACAAACACTGTGTGGTTTTTGTTTACGAGTGAGTGAACGGAAGGGTTTGAACTACTGCACTTGGCAGTCATGTTTCAGTGACTCAGATAGGCCGGGACTCGGCGGTAGTCTTCTTCTGTTCTTCTGGGTCGTAAAATCATTGGTCAGACACACTAAATAGTTGGTCAGGGGATTGGGGGTTCAACTTCTGTTCGGACTGAGCTATGTCGAAAGTCGAACTACACCTATCATCAACAATGTCCTATTTCTCTTGTCCATACATTTTTGTGTGCAGAATATTCCCTGAAACACTAGCGGTATGGGAGGTGCTCCTCTCAACTCAAAAAGGCAACTGCTACCTTTTACTTGGTGTAAACAATGACATTTTGTTTTTGGAAATTGTCAAAGCACTTACATTAGGAAGACTGGAATAGACAGCAAGGGCAACCCAGAGGACTGCACTCAGTGCCTAGGGCTATTGCTGGATGGAGACGTGCCCTTCAGGATTTTAAATGCAAGGCATACCTTGAATTTGATCCTCTGGCTTACAGGAAGCCAATGGAGAGAATGCAGCGATTTAGAGACCGAACACCGCCTTGGCAGACCTATCACCACTCTGGCTGCAGCATTTTGGACTCGCTGCAGCCGGGTGAGTTCCAACTGATTAATCCCCGCCAAAAGCGAGCTAGCATAATCCAGCCGGGACAACACAGGCGCTTGAACCACCAATTGCCTGGTGGGTGCGTCAAAAAATTTAAGGATAGGTCTTAGGCCTCTGATGATGCCATAGCAGGTAGCCGCCACCTTCTTGGTGTGACAAATGAAACTGAGGGTCGGATCGAGCCAAACCCCTAGGTTTTTTTATCTCCGATGCTGGAGAGGGGGTCACACCCAGTTCAGGGGGCCACCACCTGTCACCCCACAGCTCCGCCTGCTTGCCGACCACCATAACCTCGGTCTTCTTGGCGTTTAACTGGAGACAGTTGGAATTCATCCAGTTGGCCACTGCCCGTAATCCGTCACGGAACCTGGGAGCCTCCATGTCTGAGTTCCCACTCAACGTGACCGCCAGCTGCGTATCGTCTGCGTATGATACCATCGTCAAGCTCCATTGCTTGACGACCGCAGCCAGCGGAAGAAGAAGATCAAAGACTATTTTGTAAAACATAGAATTATTAGGAAATAGTTTGTAATGAATAGGAGCTGTACAAGTTAGGGAAGTATAAGTATTAATATAACAATAGAACAACTTACTGGGGCCATCAGAAGAGCCTGCAAGGGACTGATCCTGTCCACCTTCTTCCACCGGAGTCTCAGTCGCCGCCGGCACCTTGCCCTTGGGAGGTTCTGGTGAACATGAAATAAAGAAACACAACATGGATGATTGTTTTTTGGGAAATATTTGATTTCTTTGAACACAATCTAAAATTATGTCGAAGAAACAAATTAACAACAATTGCATCTGATCTGGTCAACTAGGAGGATAGTAGTAGAGTATTGCAGGATTTGCAGACCGTCTAATAGGAAAGTTATGTAATTCACTAACTACACCAACAACAAAAAGGTTCTACTACGACTGCCATCATTCAGCAGCACGAGACGTCGCGTGACAGACACAGTCCGTCATCATGATTGCAGACCACTAACAAATGTCCTATAACAAGTAATAAATAATATACTCAACGTATCAATCCACCACTATCTCTTCAAAGTGGCAGCAGCAGGAGTACAAAGAAGGACTAGACTTGAGTCTACTGTCTCTAGCATTACGCAGTAATGCTCTCAAATGAGTAAAAAGTTGCAAACAAGTAAGCATAGTAGCAACGCCAATAACCAAGCGAGCACCTGCAATGACAGAAGCTATTTAAAGATTAATTTACATGCAATGTAATCGAATCAGCAGCATTCGTACTCTTCAGGAAAAAAATAGATTAGCAATATAACAGAGCAGAAGAAAAAAAAGTAGTTATTAAATATCTACTTACGAAGGCAAGGGATCTCCAATCATAGCAGGTCGATCATGTCATGCTCCCGGTCCAGGATGTTAGTCCACTGGTGCGTCGCTTGCTGGTAGGTGCGCCGGACCCCAGGCTCCTTACACATGCCCCGGCACACCTTCTCCCACAGCTGGCGATGCTCCCAGAGGCCGTAACTGGAAGTAATCCGCCCACCTGCTGCCACGGTCTTAGGGAGGTGGACTTGAACAAAAAACTTCAAGGCGGCCACCTCCACTGCAGAGAAGATCTCCCTGGCCTGGACTTCCTCCCCCCTCAAATGCCCGCAAGGGAGCCGTGTACTGGGTCCTGGGCCCTTCCCCTTGCCCTGTTAGGCTCCCTTAGCCATGGTCATGGGCACAAGAAGAAGGAAAGAAGAATAGGTGTGAAAAAAAATAAGATAGAGAGCGAAAGAAATAAAGTAGGTAATAAATTAACAAAAAGTAAAAAAAAACACAAAATATAGGTGTAGGAAATTGTAGAGATAGATAATAAGCAAAGAAAAGCAAAACAAAGTTCAGAAAAACATAGGATTGCAAAGATGTAAGATGGATAGAAATGTAGCATGCCCCAAAACCATAGCAATGAATAAAAAACAAGATGGCCGTGCCCATAGAGGACCGCGTGGGTAAGTTTGCGCTATATTTCCCCCGCGAGCACGCAAAAATGCCCGCGAACCCGTAAACGCGCCACGCGCACAACGCGAGCATGCAGCTAGCACCCGAAACCGGAAATTCGCAATGCGCACAAGATGGCCGCGCCCATGTACGACCGCATGGGTAACTTCGCGGTCGTTGCGCTGCTAGAGGCCCGCAAAGACGCAAAAAACCCGCGAACATGCAAAAAAAAAACAACCCGCAAATTTGCACAAATTCGTGGATTGCGAGTTCGATTTCGCGCGAATTCGCGCCCCGCGAATCTCACGAAATTGCAGAAAAACGAATTTTGCAAAACTGAAAGCACTTAGCAGGTGCAAAAGTTCAAGCTAATTTGTAACCATTCCCTGTAGTGCTTCCTGAGGGGCCCCTCCAGAACTCAGCTGCCTACTTGCAACTATTCTCTGACCCTGCTCTGACCCTCAAAGCAGGGTCAGAGAATAGTTGCAAGTATGGCACAATGCTCCTGTAAAAAAATTCAACTGCAACAGGAAGCACTTACAGCTAAGGAAGCAGGTGCCAGACTTGAAGCTCAAATTCAGTGACACATTAACCAGCCCTAAATTAATTCATCTCAGTTGAGGCTGGGCAGGTGTGCTTTCCCCCCATAATCTACAGTGGTGAACCAGAGGGTGCTGTGATGAACCAGAGGGTGGCAGTGCTGAACCAGAGCGTGGCAGTGATGAACCAGAGGGTGGCAGGGGTGAACCAGAGGGTGGCAGGGGTGAACCAGAGGGTGGCAGTGGTGAACCAGAGGGTGCTGTGATGAACCAGAGGGTGGCAGGGGTGAACCAGAGAGTGCTGTGATGAACCAGAGGGTGACAGGGGTGAACCAGAGGGTGGCAGTGGTGAACCAGAGGATGCTGTGATGAACCAGAGGGTGGCAGTGGTGAGTGCTGAACCAGAGGGTGTCAGGGGTGAACCAGAGGGTGTCAGTGGTGAACCAGAGGGTGCTGTGATGGACCAGAGGGTGGCAGGGGGGAACCAGAGGGTGACAGGGGTGAACCAGAGGGTGACAGTGGTGAACCAGAGGGTGGCTGTGGTGAACCAGAGGGTGATAGTGATGAACCAGAGGTTGGCAGTGGTGAACCAGAGGGTGGCAGTGATGAACCGGAAGGTGGCAGCGATGAACCACAGGGTGGCAAACAGGCTGGACACGTAGAAACAACATGGTCGCGACCGTTGCGACCACACAAGTAAGTTTGCGTTCCCAAACTTGTAAAGAACCCTCGCGAACTGGCAAAAACCCTCGCGAACACGCAAAAAAAAATCTGCAAATTCGCACAAATTTGCGGATTTTGCAAATTGCGAAACGCGAGTTCGCGCGATGCTTAGTTCTTACTGAATCAGGCATTTTGTCCTTCATCCGGCTTTCTTCCTAATAGATTATTCGGATAAACACACATTTCCCAATAACTGAACATTTGTTTCAGCTATTGTTGATGTCTATAAATGAACTTACTTTAATTTGTGCTTTCTTCTACATAATGCGGCCAGACCCCACGAGTCGACGGCCACAGCAGCACAGGGCTGCCCCACCAGGCCGGGTCTGACAGTCTGAGACTCGAGAGAAAAGTGACACAGTGCATAGCTGCCAAGGTTTCAGATTGCTTATGTGTGACATTTTCATAATTTCTGTGTAATTATGAGTGACATTCAACAACTATGAGTGACACTTTCTCGCGAGCAAAAATCAAGCAACGAAGGTGAGGAAAACATAGATATATATATAACAAATAACAGCATTTCAGCAACGAGAAACTCTACGAAGATCTTAAAATTATTGCAAAGCACCAGAAATGGTAGGGCACTATTCAACATGAAAACACAGACTGCATACTTGCCACGTTTTAAGAGTGCTTATGTGTGACATTTTCAAGGTTTCAGAGTACTTATGAATGACATTCAACTATTAAATGTATGACACTAAGAGAGACACTTTTTTGCGAGCAAAATCAAGAAATTAAGTTCATGTAAACAGATAAACATAAGAAATGACACTCATTTAAGCAAGGACAAGCTATGAAAAGAAAATGAAACTGCTGCAAATCATCTGAGCCTACTGACAAACGATTGTATACCCACAATCTAATCCTACATGATTTTGTGACTTACCTTAAGTCTTGTGATCACTACTGCTGCTTTCCGAACCACAGAGAAATTGCATTGACGGTGTAAAATTGCCAGACCATGACTGGGCCACAAAGGGCAAATGCTAGCAGCAGTAGAACTTAAGTTTACACAGTGCGCTATGTGTGTCTTTTAAAAACAGCCTCACTGTGAAAGAAAACAAGTTGATTAGTTTATTTTGCCTATGCCCTGAAAGGGTCTCAGCAATAACTTCCGAAGGCCCGGCAAGACTTGTAAAAAACATGCCTGATCCTATCTGGTATTAGACACCGCCATGCACTGACTGACAGAGCCAGCAAGACTGCGAAGTCATGAGAACACTGAAAGAAGCTTGCCCAGTCAAAAATTACCGGCCGCATAACAGTGACGTGATTTACAAAAACAAAAGCGGAGAATACCTCACTTCACTTACTATTCGCTGCAATTTAAAGCTGGTGAGCGTGGCGAATCATAATGGGCTACTCGTGGCCGCATCACGACTTGGAGTGAAGTCACAGGCCGTCCCCGGTCTAGGGTGACCAACTGGCATGGTTGAAAATTCAGGACGGTGAGTGTAAAAATTCAGGACAAAGGGTCAAAATTCAGGACAAAAATTCAGGACAGGAGGTCAAAATTCAGGACAAAACTTTGGGACAAAAGGTAGGTTTTACGGACACGTCAGAGGAGGTCGCGCAATAGTAAAAGTAAGTAAATAGACAACCATTTAAATACAAGTCAAAATAAGTTTCTATTAGGTTGAGACAATCGTGCACTTCATGGTTTTTCAGTATGCCCGCAGCTTGCTAATTTTGACGATTCAAAACTCTCATCTTGCTCCAGTAGGTATTAGACACCAGACAATGGTGAACCATACCTGAATACAAGTGGGGCCGCTTTTATTGTTGATTGAAAACTACTGGATATACAAGGAACTTTTCAGTCCCCCCCCCCTCCCTCCTTTCCAGCCTCTCAGGGAAACACTTGATGCCCGGTCCAACCAGTCAAGCCTTGTTACCACCCCCCAATGGTGCCCCTCATCTTCACATAGACCATCTCTCATGTGTATTTAATTTCTCTTATAGTGCTACTCATCCCTAGTATGTAGGGCAGGGTGTCAGAGTACGTTACAACACACACACATCATATAGAGACAATGACTCATATAAACGTGAAAGTCAATGTATAGGGAATGTTACTTTAGATAAAGGGTGCTACAAGGTGTACTCATTCTTTTATCTATCATTCAGTCTTCACCATTCATTCTGTCCTTCCATCTAGGTGCCCATCTATATCCAAACATATTCAACCATTTGCAAACCTACCCTCCATGTATCCTTTCATCCATCATTTCACTCATCCATCCCTCCATTCACCCTTTCACTTATCCATCCATTATTCATCCATCCACCCTTTCACCCCGTCCATCCATACACTCATCCTTCCACTCTTCCACCCATTCTTCAATTTACTCATTCAACCATCCAGCCATCCTTTCACTTACTCACCCATCCACTCAGTCACTTATCTTTCCACCCATTCACCATTTCCGTCATTCATCCTCCCTTTCTCTCTTCATCCCTTTTTCACATATCCATCCATCCTTCCACCAACCCACCCATCTACTCATCCATTCATGAATCCATCCATTGACCCTATTACTCATCCATCCTTTTACTCATCCATCCATCCGTTCTCTCATCAATCCACCCTTACACTTTTTCACTCATCTATCCATCCTTTTGTCCAACTACCCTCTTTCACTCTCATCAATCCTTACATCCACCCTTTCACTCATCCATTCATTCACCCTTTTACTTATCAATTCATCAATCCATCCATCCTTTCACTCATCCATCCACCAATTCACTCGCCCATCAGCCACCCTTTCACTTATCCATCCATCCATCCTTTCACTCACCCATCCACCCTTATATCCATCCATCTATCCTCCCACCCAAACATCCATCTATTTACCTTTCCTCTCATCCATCCTTCCACTCACTCATCCATCCTTTCTTTCATTATCTATCTATTCACCCTTTCATTCTTCCTTTCACAAATCCATCCAGCCGATCCTTCACTTATTTACTCACTCACCTTTTCACATTATGAGCTGAGCCTTTGTTTGCAGAGTCGCAGATAGAGGAGGCCCATCAAGAACTTCATCTTTCTGTACTTCCTAAAGCAAGGGGTGGGGTGGGGGAGGGTTCACTTTGCCCCTGCACATAGGTAATCTGAAAACTTAGAAGTCATGATTCATGCATGATGCACAGTGCCAGGATGTGAGGTGACGGTGACATGGTGTTGTTTCCAGGGCCTTAAGTGGGTTTAAAAAACTGGGGGGTCTCTTCAAAGGGGGTCTTCAATGTAATTAAGGGTGTGGCTTAAAACACCTAGGCTAAAAATATGTGCTTAGCATAGTGTTCTGCCCGACTGGCATTATGCATCCGGATATATAGTGCATTGCACCTACAACATGCAGGACTATTGGCTTTGTCAATGGTTGTTAGTTGCTTAAAATGAAAAAGCAGCAATCATGGCTGTTGAAAATAATATTGAAAATGGGTCAATTCTAAAATGATGCGACACTGAAAGAACTATAACCCGTTCTTTTTAACTTTTTTCACAGGCTTCTTTATGTAAACTGTTTTTTCACGTTGCAGCATGGGCGTTTTACCTTTCATCCATCTAACAGAATGCCGTGCTGTACACTGAGGCAGGAGGAGGCCGCCACATGACTCATATTACCGTCCTTAGCAGGATGATAGGCTGAGTCAGCTTTGTTGGGATTCGGACTTGAGACCTTCAGACCATCTCAAGTGCCAGCAGTGAGCATGGAACTCCATGAGCCATCTTGCATTCTCTAAGGCTGAACAAATAGAGCAGGGCACCATCTGGCCCACTCTGAAGACGCTAGTGGCTGGCAGCTATCCTCCAGCATCTTGGTATGGTATCAATAAAGTCACCCGTTTAAGTTGAGAGCACTCATTGCTATCTAAAATGCACAGTTCTCGTGAACTGGAGTTAGCAATGACGATACTTGAGTGAGTTACAACCGCTCCATATTTTGATATTTGATATTTATTAGCATTTGTAAAGCGCTAACTTTCGCTCCGGAGGGAGCATCTTGGCGCTGAGCACACAGAAGGTCGTCTAGGGGGGCATGGATCAGATAGCTGCGAGGACTGAGGAGTCGGACTGAGAATAGATCCAGGTTTTCAGAGATTTCCTAAATAGGCTTTCTGAGGGAGCGTGCCTAAGGTTGGGGGGGAGACGGTTCCATGCCTTAGCCGCCAGAAAAGAAAAGGTCTTTCCACCCTTGGATTTTAGTTTTATACGGGGTTCAGAAATGAAATTGGCGCTAGATGACCTCAAGCAGCGAGTAGGAGTGTAATGCTGGAAGCGCTTGGTCAAGTAGGATGGACCCAAGCCCCTGTTTGCTTTAAATACAGTGACTAAGAGCTTGAATAAAATTCTCTTATGGAGGGGCAGCCAATGAAGGGTGTTAAGGGCTGTAGAGGCTGAGGACCTACGGGGAAGTTTCAAAACAAGCCTGGCTGCTGCATGTTGGACACTCTGCAGCTTTTTCAGAGAGGACTTCTTGATGCCTGCTAGGAGGCCGTTACAATAATCCAGCCGGGAGAGGATAAGCGCCACCGCGACTGATTTCCTGGCTGTGATAGGCAGAAAATTAAAACATTTCCTTAATTGCCTTATCAGACTGAAACAGCGCCCAGCGGTAATACGCACGTGTTCATCGAAGCTGAGGGAAGCGTCAAATTGGACGCCCAAGTTGCGGGCTGAGGCAACCGCGCTTGGTGGTGCTTCGGAGTTGTGAGGCCACCAGTCTTTGGGGGAAAAGAATGTGCCTTTACCTAGGGGAATTATTTCTGTTTTGGCGCTGTTGCATTTTAAATGGTGAAGATTAAGCCAAGAAAAGACTTCTGACAGACAGTTTTGGAATCTGATGGCAGCATCCGGAAGTCTTTTATCGATAGTGACGACAAGCTGGGTGTCGTCAGCGTAGGATGTCACGAGAATCCCATGTGACTCAATCAACGTAAGAAGAGGGGCCATATATACATTGAAAAAGAGGGGGCTCAGGATGGAACCCTGGGGTACCCCTGAGATGATAGATCGTTCATCGGAAAGAAAGGGGCCCAAGGAGACCGTTTGGGAACGATTGGACAGGAATGAAGTTATCCAGGCAAGGGCGGAGCCCGAGACACCAATCTCACGCATCCTATTGATTAGAACAGCATGTGAGATGGTGTCGAAAGCCGCAGTTAGGTCGAGCAGGATGAGGACGGCCTGCCTGCCCTCATCCTGCAAGAACTTGATGGTATCTGACAGCTCGATCAGCGCGGTCTCTGTGGAGTGGCCGGAGCGGAAGCCAGATTGCTGTGGGTGCAGGGTACCATGATTTTCCACAAAGTTCTTTAATTCCTCATGAACAAGTTGCTCAGTGATTTTGCCTAGCGCAGGGAGGAGTGAGATTGGGCGCATATTAGACAAATCAGTAGGGGATTTATTTTGCTTTTTCATGAGGGGCTTGACTGTGGCCTTCTTCCACTCAGGAGGAACAATGCCGGAGTTGAGGGATTCATTCACAATTGCATTGATTAGAGGGTTGACGGCCTCAACAAGAAGGTGCAAGATGACTGGGGGGCAGGAATCCGTGGGAGCACCTGATTTGCAGGCTAGAATGGCTTTATGCCTTTGCAATAGAGAAACTGCTTTGAATTGGCTTAATGAGGGAGAAATTGTGACTGGCTCTTGGGTAGGGAAAGGTACAGGGGGGAAGTCCTTGTGGATATTATTAATTTTTTCCTCAAATAAATCAGCAATTTGATCACAGAGGGCTTGCGAGGGAGGGATTTCTAGTGCCAGAACTTTAGGATGGGTAAAAGATTTTACGATATTGAAGATCGTTTGTTGTTTCTGTTTAGCAGAGTCTATTGCCTGAGTGAAAAATGCCTTTTTTGCTTTTTTTATATTTGAGAGATACTGCTTTCTCTGGAGAATGTAGATGGATCTAGACGCTGGATCATAGGTTTTTCTCCATTCTCTCTCCAAAAGCCTACACTTAAGGTGACAGTCAGCGAGGGCCGGAGTATACCAGGGGGCATTGGGTTTCTTTTTCCCTCGAACAGGTTTTTGGATGACAGGTTTTGCATTGGCAGAAATTACTCTCTCAATCCACAGGTGGAAATTTGTGGAGTCCAGTGACACGTCACCCGTGATGGAAGGGGGGGGTGCCACCGGTTGAGGGTTGAGTTTAATGTACTCAGCTACCTTTTTCCAATTAATAGGGAAGGGGGAGTGAGAGAGTTTAATAGGAGGGGGGGACGAGGTTATATTATTGATGGAAAAGGGAATAAGACAGTGATCTGTCCAAATTTGTGGCACGGGGTGGAAGCATTTAGGGAGGTCAAGTTTGTGCAAATGCCGTCCAGAGTGTGTCCGGCACGATGGGTAGGGAGGGAAACTAATTGGGAAAGACCAAAAATCTCAAGAGAGTGGCGGAAATTGAGAGTGTGAGGATCAATATCGGATTCTAAATGAAGATTAAAGTCTCCAAAAAGGGTGAAGGTAGGGTAATGGGTAAGGAAAGCTGCCAAAGTTTCATCGAGGGAGTCCAGGAAAGTAGTGGCATTTCCGGGGGGGCGATAGACGAGTGCTCCAGAAAAGGCGGAGGAGGAACTGGTTTGGATTACAAATCCCAAGGATTCACAGTCCTTGAAGGAGGCCAGGTCAAAGGTGTGGCACTTAAGAGATTTTTTTATAATGATGGCCAATCCTCCTCCCCGACCGATGGGTCTGTCTCGCCTGAAGATGGTGTAATCAGGGGGGGGAGCGGTGGCGAGGTCGGGATTAGAAGCATCATGCAGCCAAGATTCGGTAATGAACAAGGCATCAAGGTTGGCTGTTATGATAAGATCATGGATGTCTTGTCCATGTCGAGCTAAGGATCTGGCATTGATAAGGCCGCCATTAAAGGAGGTTGTCTTATGCCGAGGACGAGGGGGAGGGGGGGTAATGAAACTGACGGGACTGGAAGATGACCAGCCACACGGACGACAGGTATAAGGGCCACACAGGTGGTCAGAAAAGATGTGCACACAGCAGGAAGGACTGGGTAAGGCGGGGCGCAAAGACAGCAACTCAGAAGAGTCGTACCTGAGAACAGGGGAAATGCAAACAGCGTGTCCTGCGCCTGGCGCGGTCTTGGCGCGGACGGGCGCAGACGGGCTTGGCTTAGGCGCGGCTTCGGCGCGTATCCGGCGCGCCCGCTGCGCCAGCCCGCTGCGCCGTCTGGGTGCTATGCACATTATGTAGGAAGGTAGGAGGGTGGGAGTAGGGCGCGACTAGAGCGCTCTCCCCGACTGCCTCACTCAAGATGGCGCCCACTGCCGCCGAGTATCGGCTGAGGAGCGGTAGGGCGGATTTCAAAGAGGAGGAAAGGTGTTTAGGGTGTCAGAGTACCTAAATATCGATTCCCCTTAATTTTGAAGCCCCCAGAGAATAATTCCAGCCAGATATAAAAACAAGTAAAAAGCGCTGAGAAAGCGGTTTTACAATGCAGTTAAAATAATAAATTCAGAATGCACGTTTTTAAGACACAACAGTCGCTCGCAGCCCCAGTTCCCTCGCTAGGGAGAGCGTCTGAAGGGCGTAGAGCTCTGCAACAATGCGATTAAAATACACAAGGAGGGCGGGAGTAGGGCGCGACTAGAGCGCTCTCCCCGACTGCCTCACTCGGGGAGAGCGCCTCATACTGCCTCATACTCAAAAGGGACACGTTTAGATTCAGAAAGAGGAACCAATTCCCACATGGCTGTGCCAAATGTCCATTAAGTGGGGAGTTTCCCACCCCCTCCCACGGGTCGCCGCACTATACTGGTAACATTCTGTGCAGAATAGGAACCATTTAAATAAATTCAGCAATTCTAACTTTGTGACAAAATACGTGTGTGTCCAGGCCGAGCTGAGATTGTATCTGCTTATAGAGCAAAACAAGCGAAAATTCGTCCATTAGAATAAATCCCCCACCAATTTGAATAGTTCAGAATTTTCGGGAAGTCCTTATAGGAGCCAGACTGCCCCATTGTCTTTCTGTATGTGGGAATTAGCCGGAATACTGAATGACAATGGGCGGGGTGGGGATGCCCTTGAGCTCGGTGAGGAGTGCGAGGCGCTAGCATCATGGGGCTAAGGCCTCTCACAGGGGAGCATTGCTGCTCCCTGAAATGGCTAAAATTACGGACAAAAGGCGTCCGTAAAAGGGATCCTCACGGACAACGGACGTGAGGTCCCAATTACGGACGGTCCGTGAAATTTACGGACGGTTGGTCACCCTACCGGTCGGGAGTGGGACTCTAGAAGTTCGTTGCAGCGTTGGTGGTCACACTCAGTCACTCACTTTGTTTCAGTCTTTTCCATGACGACGAGACAGTGACAGTATGACTGTGACACGATTGTGCGATCCCGACACCAGTCACCACCCTGCTGAGTGTGCTGCCTGCGCCAAGACTCTGCCTGCCTGGTGCCTGTGACCGTTCATTGTAAAGAGCACCGCAGGGACTGTTCAAAATGGCTTGACAGGCTGTCATTAGTAGTGCTATAAGATTGACAGCCCTGTGACCCGCTAGAATGTACACCCACTGCACCACTAGGGTAGGGTGGCTGCCAACATTGCATAGAGAGATCGGTAGTGGTGTATCCAAAATTGGATAAAACCGCACATACAAAGATAATAGTATAATGGACAATAATGCTGGATAAGTAAAAACAATCTTTAGTTCTTAAAGACGGAGTGCTACATAGACCACTATCCCCCACTACCAAGAGGAATCAATGTCAATCAAAAGATTGACAAGTGTACAACCAAAAAGAAGAGGTCAAAAAGAGCACAATCCTGAAACGCATGTACATATAAGAATAGTGGGTCATATAGTAACAACAGTATTTAGACTATATATAATCTGTAGTTTGCAATTTTAGGACAGAACAGAGGAGCAGATAAAGTTCATGTTCATATTTATCATTTTCTTTATTTGAAGATCCATAAAATTTGAAGTTGATAAAAAACAGCCGACACGTGTTTCGTCAGTACTATCAATAAGTTCTCAGACTTTTTCAAGGCTATAGAAACGGAATATCCCGGCGCATGTAACCTCTTGTCATATGCATATGACAATAACCGTAAGACTCAGGAATCAAAGTAAAGAGCAAGGGTCCATAACATCCAATAAGATCATCTGCAGTGTAATAATATAGAATATGGCAGATCAGTGCCAACTCGAGCTCAGCAAAAGTTAAACAGTCCCCTCATATGAATAGAGGTATTTTCAATGAGAGTAAACAATTCAAACTCCCTGTAGGAAGTGCATGAGTGAAGTTCTTTCTAGGCGTCATTATCAGGTGGTGCCATTCGCAACATTACCGCCTCTAAACCCTTCAAGGCCACACTACAGCACGCTTACGCTGTGCTTCACTTGTTAGTAATATCCCGACTCAGGACTGGGCCATTATACCAACTGTGGAACTTCACTCATGCACTATCTACATGGAGTTTGAATTGTTTACTCTCATTGAAAAATGTTTATGGATCTTCAAATAAAGAAAATTATAAATATGAACATGAACTTTATCTGCTCCTCTGTTCTGTCCTAAAATTGCAAACTACAGATTATATACAGTCTAAATACTGTTGTTACTATATGTCCCACTAGTCTTATATGTACATGCGTTTCAGGATTGTGCTCTCTTTGACCTCTTCTTTTTGGTGGCTGCCAACATGTTGGCAACAGCAGCATGTCCGCTTGCAGTTGACTGTGACTCGTGCCCAATCATCCAATCATGCCCCAGTCATGCAGCACGCTTTGCGCTCATTCGCCAATCGGCGCTGACCTTTATACGTGTGCGGAGCAGGAGTGCAACCGACTGAGTGATATGCGCAGCGCGTCAACACAATGCATCATCTTCATGTGCATTATGAGTGTTGGCGGCACCCCAGCTACAATTTTGCGCACAACGGGCAAAAATATGCCTAAAAAGTAGCCACCCGCCAGGCGTGGGCTTTTCCCCGCACAAATGTGAAAAATGTCGCCCAATTGTGCGGGAAATAGCCCAATCTGGCAACACTGGACTGCTGTGCGCACCGGCAGAAGCATGCACACTGCAGCTAAAGACCCGTGTGAAGCCTTTGAAATACTCGTGGCTTGGGGTCAGTCTACATTGATTCTTACAAACAGGTGGTGGGGAATACTTACTCTCTTAACAGAGTCAAACAAGCATTGGTAAAGCGAATAGATAGCTTCTTTAGAACCTGTTGTCATTGCCAATTGTTTTAAGCCATGGTGTACAGCAACCATGATACTGTGCAGCACGGCTAAAGCGTAAACCGAAAAAACAAGCATAGCCAGTGCTTTAAAGGGGCAGGTACCTGGGCATAAGTCGAAGGTACACGCGGGTAGACAGTGTCTACCCACTATTTTCACAGGGTGTACACTGTCTACCCCGCTAAGGGGCTGAGCCCAACGGAAATATGCTGCTAAACTTGTCCCACTATAATTTTCAGACACCTTTGTGGTGTCAGACTATGATCGGCAGGCCTCTGCGGTTCTGGGCAGGCCATTTGGGGAGGTGTTAAGTTGTGGTCATTAACAGAAGAATGAGAAGTTTAGTTGCATGATGTACGCTGGAGAATAAAGAGCTCCATGTGTGGTGTACTTTTTAGGGCTCGCCTGCTGATGCGCTGGCGCATAGCTGGCAAGCTATATTGTGACTTAAACAGAGCTTAACCATCTCGGCGATTTGTTGCAGTGCCCGAGAGCACGTGCACATCAAAGCCACCAGCCTCCTCAGGCATCTCAAGCTTCCCCCAGCCGGCATTTCTCCTCCCCTAATTATTCACTGCACGGCCTGCCGGCCGGCACATCAAAGGCTGCTGCTCCCGGCCCCTATTCTTCCCTTCTTGCCTCTCCTCGCCCCCCCTTCCCACCACAGCAATGCCAAGGGCTTGTTTATATTGCAGCCTAACCATCTCGCACGTTGCTCTTGAAACAATATCCGTTGTTGGTCATGATATAATTAAACGCTCTAATTATTTTATCAGGGCCACACAGAATTTTATAAAGTCTTTTGCTGGCATTTTCGTTTTATGCTGATTGCTATTTTACACCTTTCACATGCTGGCGATTTGCTTCAAAGGAATACATTCATCCTGAATACCGTTACTAGAGCTTTCTCCTCTTCTGATATATATGGGTTTTAGTTGAATTTCATTGATCTCTTTTACTAATGTTTTATAAAAAGTGCCACCCACCACACAGCTCCACCTACACAGCTCCACTGATTCACCCACCACACAGCTTTACCGATGCACCTACCACACAGTTCCACCAATGCACCCACCACACACCTCCACCGATGCACCCACCACACAGCTCCACCGAGGCACCCACCACACAGCTTCACAGATGCACCCACAACACAGCTCCACAGATGTACCCACCACACAGCTCCACCGAGGCACCCACCACACAGCTCTACCGAGGCACCTACCACACAACTCCACGAGCCACCCACCACACAGCTCCACTGAGGCACCCACCACCACAGCTCAACAGATGCACCCACCACACAGCTCCACAGAGGCACCCACCACACAGCTCCACAGATGCACGAACCACATAGCTCCACCGAAGCACCCACCACACAGCTCAACAGATGCACCCACCACACAGCTCCACCGATGCACCCACCACACAGCTCCACCGAGGCACCCACCACACAGCTCCACCGATGCACCCACCACACAGCTTCACTGATGTACCCACCACACAGCTCCAGCGATGCAGCCACCACACAGCTCCACCGACACAGCTCCACCAATGCACCCACTACACAGCTCGACCGATGCACCCACCACACAGCTCCACCGAGGCACCCACCACATAGCTCCACCGATGCACTCACCACACAGCTCCACAGATGCACCCACCACACAGCTCCACAGATGCCCCCACCACACAGCTCCACCGAGGCACCCACCACACAGCTCCACCGAGACACCCACCACCCAGCTCCACGGATGCACCCACCACACAGCTCCACCAACACAGCTCCACTGATGCACCCACCACACAGCTCCACCGACACAGCTCCACTGATGCACCCACCACAGAGCCCCACAGATGCCCCCACCTCACAGCTCCACCGATGCACCCACCACACAGCTCCACCGAGGCACCCACCACACAGCTCCACCGAGGCACCTACCACACAGCTGCACCAATGCACCCACCACACAGCTCCACCTATGCACCCACCACTCAGTTCCACCGAGGCACCCACCACACAGCTCAACAGATGTCCCCACCACACAGCTCCACAGAGGCACCCACCACACAGCTCCACCGATGCACCCACCACACAGCTCCACCAATGCACCCACCACACAGCTCCAGCGACGCAGCCACAACACAGCTCCACCGACACAGCTCCACCGATGCACCCACCACACAGCACCACCGACACAGCTCCACCGATGCATCCACCACAAAGTTCCACCGATGCACCCACCACACAGCTCCACCGATGCACCCACCACACAGCTCCACCGAGGCACCCACCACACAGCTCCACAGATGCACCCACCACACAGCTCCACCGATGCACCCACCACCCAGCTCCACCGATGCACCCACCACACAGCTTCACAGATGCACCCACCACACAGCTCCACAGATGCACCCACCACCCAGCTCTACCGATGCACCCACCAAACAGCTCCACTGATGCACCCACCAACCAGCTCCACCGATGCACCCACCACACAGCTCCACCGACACAGCTCCACCGATGCACCCATCACACAGCTCCACCGATGCACCCACCACACAGCTCCACCGACACAGCTCCACCGATGCACCCACCACACAGCTTCACTGATGCAACCACCACACAGCTCCACCGACACAGCTCCACCGATGCACCCACCACAGAGCACCACAGATGACCCCATAACACAGCTCCACTGATGCACCCAAGACACAGCTCCACCGAGGCACCCACCACACAGCTCCACCGAGGCACCTACCACACAGCTCCACCGATGCACCGACAACACAGCTCCACCTACGCACCCACCACACAGCTCCACCGAGGCACCCACCACACAGCTCAACAGATGCACCCACCACACAGCTCCACAGAAGCACCCACCACACAGCTCACCAGATGCACCCACCACACAGCTCCACCGAAGCACCCACTATACAGCTCCACCGATGCACCCACCACACAGCTCCACCGATGCACCCACCACACAGCTCAATCGAGGCACCCACCACACAGCTCTACCGATGCACCCACCACACAGCTTCACCGATGCACCCACCACACAGCTCCACCGAGGCACCCACCACACAGCTCAACCGAGGCACCCACCACACAGCTCAACTGAGGCATCCACCACACAGCTCTACCAATGCACCCACCACACAGCTCGACCGATGCACCCACCACACAGCTCCACCGAGGCACCCACCACACAGCTCCATCGATGCACCCACCACACAGCTCCACAGAGGCACCCACCATACAGCTCCACCGATGCACCCACCAAACAGCTCCACCGATGCACCCACCACACAGCTCCACAGATGCACCCACCACACAGCTCCACAGATGCCCCCACCACACAGCTCCACCGAGGCACCCACCACACAGCTCCACCAAGGCACCCACCACCCAGCTCGACCGATGCACCCACCACACAGCTCCACCGACACAGCTCCACTGATGCACCCACCACACAGCTCCCCCGACACAGATCCACTGATGCACCCACCACAGAGCCCCACAGATGCCCCCACCTCACAGCTCCACCGATGCACCCACCACAAAGCTCCACCGAGGCACCCACCACACAGCTCCACCGAGGCACCTACCACACAGCTCCACCAATGCACCCACCACACAGCTCCACCTATGCACCCACCACACAGTTCCACCGAGGCACCCACCACAGCTCAACAGATGTCCCCACCACACAGCTCCACAGAGGCACCCACCACACAGCTCCACTGATGCACCCACCACACAGCTCCACCGATGCACCCACCACACAGCTCCAGCAACGCAGCCACAACACAGCTCCACCGACACAGCTCCACCGATGCACCCACCACACAGCTCCACCGACACAGCTCCACCAATGCATCCACCACACAGTTCCACTGATGCACCCACCACACAGCTCCACCGATGCACCCACCACACAGCTCCACCGAGGCACCCACCACACAGCTCCACAGATGCACCCACCACACAGCTCCACAGATGCACACACCACACAGCTCCACAGATGCACCCACCACACAGCTACACCAATGCACCCACCACCCAGCTCCACCGATGCACCCACCACACAGCTCCACAGATGCACCCACCACACAGCTCCACAGATGCACCCACCACCCAGCTCTTCCGATGCACCCACCAAACAGCTCCACTGATGCACCCACCACACAGCTTCACTGATGCAACCACCACACAGCTCCACCGACACAGCTCCACCGATGCACCCACCACAGAGCACCACAGATGACCCCATCACACAGCTCCACTGATGCACCCAAGACACAGCTCCACCGAGGCACCCACCACACAGCTCCACCGAGGCCCCTACCACACAGTTCCACCGATGCACCCACCACACAGCTCCACCTACGCACCCACCACACAGCTCCACCAAGGCACCCACCACACAGCTCAACAGATGCACCCACCACACAGCTCCACAGAAGCACCCACCACACAGCTCACCAGATGCACCCACCACACAGCTCCACCGAAGCACCCACTACACAGCTCCACCGATGCACCCACCACACAGCTCCACCGATGCCCCCACACACAGCTCAACCGAGGCACTCACCACATAGCTCTACCGATGCACCCACCACACAGCTTCACCGATGCACCCACCAAACAGCTCCAGCGATGCAGCCACCACACAGCTCCACCGACACAGCTCCAGGAATGCACCCACCACACAGCTCCACTGATGCCCCCCCACACAGCTCCACCGAGGTACCCACCACACAGCTCCACCAATGCACCCACCACACAGCTCCACCGAGGCACCCACCATACAGCTCCACTGATGCACCCACCACACAGCTCCACTGATGCACCCACCACAAACCTCCACCAATGCACCCACCACACAGCTCCACAGATGCACCCACCACACAAATCCACAGATGCCCCCACCACACAGCTCCACCGATGCACCCACCACACAGCTCCACCGATGCACCCACCACACAGCTCCACCAAGGCACCCACCACCCAGCTCCACTGATGCAACCACCACACAGCTCCACCGACACAGCTCCACTGAGGCACCCAACACACAGCTCCACTGATGCAACCACCACACAGCTCCACCGACACAGCTCCACCGATGCACCCACTACAGAGCTCCACAGATGCCCCACCACACAGCTCCACCGATGCACCCACCACACAGCTCCACCAAGGCACCCACCACACAGCTCCACGAGGCACCTACCACACAGCTCCACCGATGCACCCACCACGCAGCTTCACTGAGGCACACACCACACAGCTCAACAGATGCACCCACCCCACAGCTCGACAGAGGCACCCACCACACAGCTCCACAGATGCACCCACCATACAGCTCCACCTAAGCACCCACCACACAGCTCCACCGAGGCACCCACCACACAGCTCCACCCATGCACCAACCACACAGCTCCACCGAGGCACCCACCACACAGCTCCACAGATGCACCCACCACACAGCTCCACTGATGCACACACCACACAGCTCCAGCGACGCAGCCACCACACAGCTCCACCGACACAGCTCCACTGATGCATTCACCACACAGCTCCACCGAAGCACCCACCACACAGCTCCACCGATGCACCCACCACACAGCTCCACCGATGCACCCACCACACAGCTCCACCACTGCACCCACCACACAGCCCCACTGATGCTTCCACCACACAGCTCCACCAAGGCACCCACCACACAGCTCCACCGATGCACCCACCACAAAGCTACACAGATGCCCTCACCACACAGCTCCACAAATGCACCCACCACACAGCTCCACAGATGCACCCACCACCCAGCTCCACCGAGGCACCCACCACATAGCTCCACCGATGCACTCACCACACAGCTCCACAGATGCACCCACCACACAGCTCCACAGATGCCCCCACCACACAGCTCCACCAAGGCACCCACCACACAGCTCCACCGAGACACCCACCACCCAGCTCCACCGATGCACCCACCACACAGCTCCACCAACACAGCTCCACTGATGCACCCACCACACAGCTCCACCGACACAGCTCCACTGATGCACCCACCACAGAGCCCCACAGATGCCCCCACCTCACAGCTCCACCGATGCACCCACCACACAGCTCCACCGAGGCACCCACCACACAGCTCCACCGAGGCACCTACCACACAGCTGCACCAATGCACCCACCACACAGCTCCACCTATGCACCCACCACTCAGTTCCACCGAGGCACCCACCACACAGCTAAACAGATGTCCCCACCACACAGCTCCACAGAGGCACCCACCACACAGCTCCACCGATGCACCCACCACACAGCTCCACCAATGCACCCACCACACAGCTCCAGCGACGCAGCCACAACACAGCTCCACCGACACAGCTCCACCGATGCACCCACCACACAGCTCCACCGACACAGCTCCACCGATGCATCTACCACACAGTTCCACCGATGCACCCACCACACAGCTCCACCGATGCACCCACCACACAGCTCCACCGAGGCACCTACCACACAGCTCCACAGATGCACCCACCACACAGCTCCACCGATGCACCCACCACCCAGCTCCACCGATGCACCCACCACACAGCTCCACAGATGCACCCACCACACAGCTCCACAGATGCACCCACCACCCAGCTCTACCGATGCACCCACCAAACAGCTCCACTGATGCACCCACCACCCAGCTCCACAGATGCACCCACCACACAGCTCCACCGACACAGCTCCACCGATGCACCCATCACACAGCTCCACCGATGCACCCACCACACAGCTCCACCGACACAGCTCCACCGATGCACCCACCACACAGCTTCACTGATGCAACCACCACACAGCTCCACCGACACAGCTCCACCGATGCACCCACCACAGAGCACCACACATGACCCCATAACACAGCTCCACTGATGCACCCAAGACACAGCTCCACGAGGCACCCACCACACAGCTCCAACGAGGCACCTACCACACAGCTCCACCGATGCACCGACAACACAGCTCCACCTACGCACCCACCACACAGCTCCACCGAGGCACCCACCACACAGCTCAACAGATGCACCCACCACACAGCTCCACAGAAGCACCCACCACACAGCTCACCAGATGCACCCACCACACAGCTCCACCGAAGCACCCACTATACAGCTCCACCGATGCACCCACCACACAGCTCCACCGATGCACCCACCACACAGCTCAACCGAGGCACCCACCACACAGCTCTACCGATGCACCCACCACAAAGCTTAACCGATGCACCCACCACACAGCTCCACCGAGGCACCCACCACACAGCTCAACCGAGGCACCCACCACACAGCTCAACTGAGGCATCCACCACACAGCTCTACCAATGCACCCACCACACAGCTCGACCGATGCACCCACCACACAGCTCCACCGAGGCACCCACCACACAGCTCCACCGATGCACCCACCACACAGCTCCACAGAGGCACCCACCATACAGCTCCACCGATGCACCACCACACAGCTCCACCGATGCACCCACCACACAGCTCCACAGATGCACCCACCACACAGCTCCACAGACGCCCCCACCACACAGCTCCACCGAGGCACCCACCACACAGCTCCACCGAGGCACCCACCACCCAGCTCGACCGATGCACCCACCACACAGCTCCACCGACACAGCTCCACTGATGCACCCACCACACAGCTCCCCCGACACAGATACACAGATGCACCCACCACAGAGCCCCACAGATGCCCCCACCTCACAGCTCCACCGATGCACCCACCACACAGCTCCACCGAGGCACCCACCACACAGCTCCACCGAGGCACCTACCACACAGCTCCACCAATGCACCCACCACACAGCTCCACCTATGCACCCACCACACAGTTCCACCGAGGCACCCACCACACAGCTCAACAGATGTCCCCACCACACAGCTCCACAGAGGCACCCACCACACAGCTCCACTGATGCACCCACCACACAGCTCCACCGATGCACCCACCACACAGCTCCAGCAACGCAGCCACAACACAGCTCCACCGACACAGCTCCACCGATGCACCCACCACACAGCTCCACCGACACAGCTCCACCAATGCATCCACCACACAGTTCCACTGATGCACCCACCACACAGCTCCACCGATGCACCCACCACACAGCTCCACCGAGGCACCCACCACACAGCTCCACAGATGCACCCACCACACAGCTCCACAGATGCACACACCACACAGCTCCACAGATGCACCCACCACACAGCTCCACCAATGCACCCACCACCCAGCTCCACTGATGCACCCACCACACAGCTCCACAGATGCACCCACCACACAGCTCCACAGATGCACCCACCACCCAGCTCTTCCGATGCACCCACCAAACAGCTCCACTGATGCACCCACCACACAGCTTCACTGATGCAACCACCACACAGCTCCACCGACACAGCTCCACCGATGCACCCACCACAGAGCATCACAGATGACCCCATCACACAGCTCCACTGATGCACCCAAGACACAGCTCCACCGAGGCACCCACCACACAGTTCCACCGAGGCACCTACCACACAGTTCCACCGATGCACCCACCACACAGCTCCACCTACGCACCCACCACACAGCTCCACCAAGGCACCCACCACACAGCTCAACAGATGCACCCACCACACAGTTCCACAGAAGCACCCACCACACAGCTCACCAGATGCACCCACCACACAGCTCCACCGAAGCACCCACTACACAGCTCCACCGATGCACCCACCACACAGCTCCACCGATGCCCCCACACACAGCTCAACCGAGGCACCCACCACACAGCTCTACCGATGCACCCACCACACAGCTTCACCGATGCACCCACCAAACAGCTCCAGCGATGCAGCCACCACACAGCTCCACCGACACAGCTCCACTAATGCACCCACCACACAGCTCCACTGATGCCCCCCACACAGCTCCACCGAGGTACCCACCACACAGCTCCACCAATGCACCCACCACACAGCTCCACCGAGGCACCCACCATACAGCTCCACTGATGCACCCACCACACAGCTCCACTGATGCACCCACCACAAACCTCCACCAATGCACCCACCACACAGCTCCACAGATGCACCCACCACACAAATCCACAGATGCCCCCACCACACAGCTCCACCGATGCACCCACCACACAGCTCCACCGATGCACCCACCACACAGCTCCACCAAGGCACCCACCACCCAGCTCCACTGATGCAACCACCACACAGCTCCACCGACACAGCTCCACCGAGGCACCCAACACACAGCTCCACTGATGCAACCACCACACAGCTCCACCGACACAGCTCCACCGATGCACCCACTACAGAGCTCCACAGATGCCCCACCACACAGCTCCACCGATGCACCCACCACACAGCTCCACCAAGGCACCCACCACACAGCTCCACGAGGCACCTACCACACAGCTCCACCGATGCACCCACCATGCAGATTCACTGAGGCACACACCACACAGCTCAACAGATGCACCCACCCCACAGCTCGACAGAGGCACCCACCACACAGCTCCACAGATGCACCCACCACACAGCTCCACCTAAGCACCCACCACACAGCTCCACCGAGGCACCCACCACACAGCTCCACCCATGCACCCACCACACAGCTCCACCGAGGCACCCACCTCACAGCTCCACAGATGCACCCACCACACAGCTCCACTGATGCACACACCACACAGGTCCAGCGACGCAGCCACCACACAGCTCCACCAACACAGCTCCACTGATGCACCCACCACACAGCTCCACCGAAGCACCCACCACACAGCTCCACCGATGCACCGACCACACAGCTCCACCGATGCACCCACCACACAGCTCCACCACTGCACCCACCACACAGCCCCACTGATGCTTCCACCACACAGCTCCACCGAGGCACCCACCACACAGCTCCACCGATGCACCCACCACAAAGCTCCACAGATGCCCTCACCACACAGCTCCACAAATGCACCCACCACACAGCTCCACAGATGCACCCACCACCCAGCTCCACCGAGGCACCCACTACACAGCTCCACCGATGCACCCACCACACAGCTTCACAGATGCACCCACCACACAGCTCCATCGATGCAGCCACCACACAGCTCCACTGACACAGCTCCACCAATGCACACACCACACAGCTCCACAGATGCACCCACCACACAGCTCCACCGATGCACCCACCACCCAGCTCCACCGATGCACCCACCACACAGCTCCACAGATGCACCCACCACACAGCTCCACAGATGCACCCACCACCCAGCTCTACCGATGCACCCACCAAACAGCTCCACTGATGCACCCACCACCCAGCTCCACCGATGCACCCACCACACAGCTTCACTGATGCAACCACCACACAGCTCCACCGACACAGCTCCACTGATGCACCCACCACAGAGCACCACAGATGACCCCATCACACAGCTCCACTGATGCACCCAAGACACAGCTCCACCGAGGCACCCACCACACAGCTCCACCGAGGCACCTACCACACAGTTCCACCGATGCACCCACCACACAGCTCCACCTACGCACCCACCACACAGCTCCACCAAGGCACCCATCACACAGCTCAACAGATGCACCCACCCCACAGCTCCACAGAAGCACCCACCACACAGCTCACCAGATGCACCCACCACACAGCTCCACCGATGCACCCACCACACAGCTCCACCGATGCCCCCACACACAGCTCAACCGAGGCACCCACCACACAGCTCTACCGATGCACCCACCACACAGCTTCACCGATGCACCCACCAAACAGCTCCAGCGATGCAGCCACCACACAGCTCCACCGACACAGCTCCACTAATGCACCCACCACACAGCTCCACCGATGCCCCCCACACAGCTCCACCGAGGTACCCACCACACAGCTCCACCAATGCACCCACCACACAGCTCCACCGAGGCACCCACCATACAGCTCCACTGATGCACCCACCACACAGCTCCACTGATGCACCCACCACAAACCTCCACCAATGCACCCACCACACAGCTCCACAGATGCACCCACCACACAAATCCACAGATGCCCCCACCACACAGCTCCACCGATGCACCCACCACACAGCTCCACCGATGCACCCACCACACAGCTCCACCAAGGCACCCACCACCCAGCTCCACTGATGCAACCACCACACAGCTCCACCGACACAGCTCCACCGAGGCACCCAACACACAGCTCCACTGATGCAACCACCACACAGCTCCACCGACACAGCTCCACTGATGCCCCCACTACAGAGCTCCACAGATGCCCCACCACACAGCTCCACCGATGCACCCATCACACAGCTCCACGAGGCACCCACCACACAGCTCCACGAGGCACCTACCACACAGCTCCACCGATGCACCCACCACGCAGCTTCACTGAGGCACACACCACACAGCTCAACAGATGCACCCACCCCACAGCTCGACAGAGGCACCCACCACACAGCTCCACAGATGCACCCACCACACAGCTCCACCTAAGCACCCACCACACAGCTCCACCGAGGCACCCACCACACAGCTCCACCCATGCACCCACCACACAGCTCCACCGAGGCACCCACCACACAGCTCCACAGATGCACCCACCACACAGCTCCACCGATGCACACACCACACAGCTCCTGCGACGCAGCCACCACACAGCTCCACCGACACAGCTCCACTGATGCACCCACCACACAGCTCCACCGAAGCACCCACCACACAGCTCCACCGATGCACCCACCACACAGCTCCACCGTTGCACCCACCACACAGCTCCACCACTGCACCCACCACACAGCTCCACTGATGCTTCCACCACACAGCTCCACCGAGGCACCCACCACACAGCTCCACCGATGCACCCACCACAAAGCTCCACAGATGCCCTCACCACACAGCTCCACAAATGCACCCACCACACAGCTCCACAGATGCACCCACCACCCAGCTCCACCGAGGCACCCACTACACAGCTCCACCGATGCACCCACCACACAGCTTCACTGATGCACCCACCACACAGCTCCATCGATGCAGCCACCACACAGCTCCACTGACACAGCTCCACCAATGCACACACCACACAGCTCCACAGATGCACCCACCACCCAGCTCTACCGATGCACCCACCAAACAGCTCCACTGATGCACCCACCACCCAGCTCCACCGATGCACCTACCACACAGCTCCACCGACACAGCTCCACCGATGCACCCATCACACAGCTCCACTAATGCAACCACCACACAGCTCCACCGACACAGCTCCACTGATGCACCCACCACACAGCTTCACTGATGCAACCACCACACAGCTCCACCGACATAGCTCCACCGATGCACCCACCACAGAGTTCCACAGATGACCAAATCACACAGCTCCACAGAAGCACCCACTACACAGCTCACCAGATGCACCCACCACACAGCTTCACCGAAGCACCCACTACACAGCTACACCGATGCACCCACCACACAGCTCCACCGAGGCACCCACCACACAGCTCCACCCATGCACCCACCACACAGCTCCAACGAGGCACCCACCACACAGCTCCACAGATGCACCCACCACACAGCTCCACTGATGCACACACCACACAGCTCCAGCGACGCAGCCACCACACAGCTCCACCGACACAGCTCCACTGATGCACCCACCACACAGCTCCACCGAAGCACCCACCACACAGCTCCACCGATGCACCCACCACACAGCTCCACCGATGCACCCACCACACAGCTCCACCACTGCACCCACCACACAGCTCCACTGATGCTTCCACCACACAGCTCCACCGAGGCACCCACCACACAGCTCCACCGATGCACCCACCACAAAGCTCCACAGATGCCCTCACAACACAGCTCCACAAATGCACCCACCACACAGCTCCACAGATGCACCCACCACCCAGCTCCACCGAGGCACCCACTACACAGCTCCACCGATGCACCCACCACACAGCTTCACTGATGCACCCACCACACAGCTCCATCGATGCAGCCACCACACAGCTCCACTGACACAGCTCCACCAATGCACACATCACACAGCTCCACAGATGCACCCACCACACAGCTCCACCGATGCACCCACCACCCAGCTCCACCGATGCACCCACCACACAGCTCCACAGATGCACCCACCACACAGCTCCACAGATGCACCCACCACCCAGCTCTACCGATGCACCCACCAAACAGCTCCACTGATGCACCCACCACACAGCTCCACCGATGCACCCACCACACAGCTTCACTGATGCAACCACCACACAGCTCCACCGACACAGCTCCACCGATGCACCCACCACAGAGCACCACAGATGACCCCATCACACAGCTCCACTGATGCACCCAAGACACAGCTCCACCGAGGCACCCACCACACAGCTCCACCGAGGCACCTACCACACAGGTCCACCGATGCACCCACCACACAGCTCCACCTACGCACCCACCACACAGCTCCACCAAGGCACCCACCACACAGCTCAACAGATGCACCCACCACACAGCTCCACAGAAGCACCCACCACACAGCTCACCAGATGCACCCACCACACAGCTCCACCGAAGCACCCACTACACAGCTCCACCGATGCACCCACCACACAGCTCCACCGATGCCCCCACACACAGCTCAACCGAGGCACCCACCACACAACTCTACCGATGCACCCACCACACAGCTTCACCGATGCACCCACCAAACAGCTCCAGCGATGCAGCCACCACACAGCTCCACCGACACAGCTCCACTAATGCACCCACCACACAGCTCCACCGATGCCCCCCACACAGCTCCACCGAGGTACCCACCACACAGCTCCACCAATGCACCCACCACACAGCTCCACCGAGGCACCCACCACACAGCTCCACTGATGCACCCACCACACAGCTCCACTGATGCACCCACCACAAACCTCCACCAATGCACCCACCACACAGCTCCACAGATGCACCCACCACACAAATCCACAGATGCCCCCACCACACAGCTCCACCGATGCACCCACCACACAGCTCCACCGATGCACCCACCACACAGCTCCACCAAGGCACCCACCACCCAGCTCCACTGATGCAACCACCACACAGCTCCACCGACACAGCTCCACCGAGGCATCCAACACACAGCTCCACTGATGCAACCACCACACAGCTCCACCGACACATCTCCACCGATGCACCCACTACAGAGCTCCACAGATGCCCCACCACACAGCTCCACCGATGCACCCACCACACAGCTCCACCGAGGCACCCACCACACAGCTCCACTAGGCACCTACCACACAGCTCCACCGATGCACCCACCACACAGCTTCACTGAGGCACACACCACACAGCTCAACAGATGCACCCACCCCACAGCTCGACAGAGGCACCCACCACACAGCTCCACAGATGCACCCACCACACAGCTCCACCTAAGCACCCACCACACAGCTCCACCGAGGCACCCACCACACAGCTCCACCCATGCACCCACCACACAGCTCCACCGAGGCACCCACCACACAGCTCCACAGATGCACCCACCCCACAGCTCCACCGATGCACACACCACACAGCTCCAGCGACGCAGCCACCACACAGCTCCACCGACACAGCTCCACTGATGCACCCACCACACAGCTCCACCGAAGCACCCACCACACAGCTCCACCGATGCACCCACCACCCAGCTCCACCGATGCACCCACCACACAGCTCCACCGACACAGCTCCACCGATGCACCCATCACACAGCTCCACTAATGCAACCACCACACAGCTCCACCGACACAGCTCCACTGATGCACCCACCACACAGCTTCACTGATGCAACCACCACACAGCTCCACCGACATAGCTCCACCGATGCACCCACCACAGAGCTCCACAGATGACCCCATCACACAGCTCCACTGATGCACCCACAACACAGCTCCACCTACGCACCCACCACACAGCTCCACTGAGGCACCCACCACACAGCTCAACAGATGTACCCACCACACAGCTCCACAGAAGCACCCACCACACAGCTCACCAGATGCACCCACCACACAGCTTCACCGAAGCACCCACTACACAGCTACACCGATGCACCCAACACACAGCTCCACCGATGCTCACATTACACAACTCCACCGAGGCACCCACCACACAGCTCCACTGATGCACCCACCACACAGCTTCACCGATGCACCCACCACACAGCTCCAGCAATGCAGCCACCACACAGCTCCACCGACACAGCTCCACCAATGCACCCACCACACAGCTCCACCGATGCCCCCACCACACAGCTCCACCGAGGTACCCACCACACAGCTCCACTGATGCAACCACCACACAGCTCCACCGACACAGCTCCACTGATGCACCCACTACAGAGCTCCAGAGATGCCCCATCACACAGCTCCACCGATGCACCCACCACACAGCTCCACCGAGGCACCCACCACACAGCTCCACGAGGCACCTACCACACAGCTCCACCGATGCACCCACCACGCAGCTTCACTAAGGCACACACCACACAGCTCAACAGATGCACCCACCCCACAGCTCGACAGAGGCACCCACCACACAGCTCCACAGATGCACCCACCACACAGCTCCACCTAAGCACCCACCACACAGCTCCATCGAGGCACCCACCACACAGCTCCACCCATGCACCCACCACACAGCTCCACCGAGGCACCCACCACACAGCTCCACAGATGCACCCACCACACAGCTCCACCGATGCACACACCACACAGCTCCAGCGACGCAGCCACCACACAGCTCCACCGACACAGCTCCACTGATGCACCAACCACACAGCTCCACAGAAGCACCCACCACACAGCTCCACCGATGCACCCACCACACAGCTCCACCGATGCACCCACCACACAGCTCCACCACTGCACCCACCACACAGCTCCACTGATGCTTCCACCACACAGCTCCACCGAGGCACCCACCACACAGCTCCACCGATGCACCCACCACACAGCTCCACCACTGCACCCACCACACAGCTCCACTGATGCTTCCACCACACAGCTCCACCGAGGCACCCACCACACAGCTCCACCGATGCACCCACCACACAGCTCCACAGATGCCCTCACCACACAGCTCCACAAATGCACTCACCACACAGCTCCACAGATGCACCCACCACCCAGCTCCACCGAGGCACCCACTACACAGCTCCACCGATGCACCCACCACACAGCTTCACCGATGCACCCACCACACAGCTCCATCGATGCAGCCACCACACAGCTCCACTGACACAGCTCCACCAATGCACATACCACACAGCTCCACAGATGCACCCACCACCCAGCTCTACCGATGCACCCACCAAACAGCTCCACTGATGCACCCACCACCCAGCTCCACCGATGGACCCACCACACAGCTCCACCGACACAGCTCCACCGATGCACCCATCACACAGCTCCACTAATGCAACCACCACACAGCTCCACCGACACAGCTCCACCGATGCACCCACCACACAGCTTCACTGATGCAACCACCACACAGCTCCACCGACACAGCTCCACCGATGCACCCACCACAGAGCTCCACAGATGACCCCATCACACAGCTCCACTGATGCACCCAAGACACAGCTCCACCGAGGCACCCACCACACAGCTCCACCGAGGCACCTACCACACAGCTCCACCGATGCACCCACCACACAGCTCCACCTACGCACCCACCACACAGCTCCACCGAGGCACCCACCACACAGCTCAACAGATGCACCCACCACACAGCTCCACAGAAGCACCCACCACACAGCTCACCAGATGCACCCACCACACAGCTTCACCGAAGCACCCACTACACAGCTACACCGATGCACCCACCACACAGCTCCACCGATGCTCACACCACACAGCTCCACCGAGGCACCCACCACACAGCTCCACTGATGCACCCACCACACAGCTTCACCGATGCACCCACCACACAGCTCCAGCAATGCAGCCACCACACAGCTCCACCGACACAGCTCCACCAATGCACCCACCACACAGCTCCACCGATGCCCCCACCACACAGCTCCACCGTGGTACCCACCACACAGCTCCACCAGTGCACCCACCACACAGCTCCACCGAGGCACCCACCATACAGCTCCACTGATGCACCCACCACACAGCTCCACTGATGCACCCACCACAAACCTCCACCGATGCACCCATAACACAGCTCCACAGATGCACCCACCACACAGCTCCACAGATGCCCCCACCACACAGCTCCACCGATGCACCCACCGCACAGCTCCACCGATGCACAGACCACACAGCTCCACTGAGGCCCCTACCACCCAGCTCCACTGATGCACCCACCACACAGCTCCACTGAGGCCCCTACCACCCAGCTCCACTGATGCAACCACCACACAGCTCCACCAACACAGCTCCACCGATGCACCCAACACACAGCTCCACTGATGCAACCACCACACAGCTCCACCAACACAGCTTCACCGATGCACCCACCACACAGCTCCACCAAAGCAACCACCACACAGCTCCACCAATGCAGCCACCACACAGCTCCACCACTGCACCCACCACACAGCTCCACTGATGCTTCCACCGCACAGCTCCACCGATTCACCCACCACACAGCTCCACCGATGCACCCACCACACAGCTCCACAGATGCCCCCACCACACAGCTCCACAAATGCACCCACCACACAGCTCCAAAGATGCACCCACCACTTAGCTCCACCGAGGCACCCACTACACAGCTCCACCAATGCACCCACCACACAGCTTCACCGATGCACACACCACACAGCTCCAGCAATGTAGCCACCACACAGCTCCACCAACACAGCTCCACCAATGCACCCACCATACAGGTCCACCGATGCCCCACCACACAGCTCCACTGAGGCACCCACCACACAGCTCCACCAATGCACCCACCACACAGCTCCACCGAGGCACCCACCACACAGCTCCACTGATGCACCCACCGACCCAGCTCCACCGATGCACCCACCACACAGCTCCACCGATGCACCCACCACACAGATCCACAGATGCACCCACCACACAGCTCCACAGATGCCCCCACCACACAGCTCCACCAATGCACCCACCACACAGCTCCACCGATGCACCCACCACACAGCTCCACCGAGGCACCCACCACACAGCTCCACCGAGACACCCACCACCCAGCTCCACCAATGCACCCACCACACAGCTCCACCAACACAGCTCCACCGATGCACCCACCACACAGCTCCACTGATGCAACCACCACACAGCTCCACCGACACAGCTCCACCGATGCACCCACCACACAGCTTCACTGATGCAACCACCACATAGCTCCACAGATGTCCCCACCACACAGCTCCACCGATGCACCCACCACACAGCTCCACTGATGCACCCACCACACAGCTCCACTGAGGCCCCTACCACCCAGCTCCACTGATGCAACCACCACACAGCTCCACCAACACAGCTCCACCGATGCCCCCAACACACAGCTCCACTGATGCAACCACCACACAGCTCCACCGACACAGCTCCACCGATGCACCCACTACAGAGCTCCACAGATGCCCCCACCAAACAGCTCCACCAATGCAGCCACCACACAGCTCCACCACTGCACCCACCACACAGCTCCACTGATGCTTCCACCACACAGCTCCACCGAAGCACCCACCACACAGCTCCACCGATGCACCCAACACGCACCTTCACTGAGGCACCCACCACACAGCTCCACAAATGCACCCACCACACAGCTCCACAGATGCACCCACCACCCAGCTCCACCGAGGCACCCACTACACAGCTCCACCAATGCACCCACCACACAGCTCCACCGAGGCACCCACCAGACAGCTCCACCGATGCACCCACCACACAGCTCCACCCAGGCACCCACCACACAGCTCCACCGATGCACACACCACACAGCTCCAGCGATGCAGCAACCACACAGCTCCACCGACACAGCTTCACAGCTTCACCGATGCACCCACCACACAGCTCCACCGAAGCAACCACCACACAGCGCCACCAATGCAGCCACCACACAGCTCCACCACTGCACCCACCACACAGCTCCACTGATGCTTCTACCACACAGCTCCACCGAGGCACCCACCACACAGCTCCACCGATGCACCCACCACACAGCTCCACAGATGCCCCCACCACACAGCTCCACAAATGCACCCACCACACAGCTCCACAGATGCACCCACCACCCAGCTCCACCGAGGCACCCACTACACAGCTCCACCAATGCACCCACCACACAGCTTCACCGATGCACACACCACACAGCTCCAGCAATGCAGCCACCACACAGCACCACCGACACAGCTCCACCAATGCACCCACCATACAGGTCCACCAATGCCCCACCACACAGCTCCACTGAGGCACCCACCACACAGCTCCACCAATGCACCCACCACACAGCTCCACCGAGGCACCCACCACACAGCTCCACTGATGCATCCACCGACACAGCTCCACCGATGCACCCACCACACAGCTCCACCGATGCACCCACCACACAGCTCCACAGATGCACCCACCACACAGCTCCACAGATGCCCCCACCACACAGCTCCACCAATGCACCCACCACACAGCTCCACCGAGGCACCCACCACACAGCTCCACCGAGACACCCACCACCCAGCTCCACCAATGCACCCACCACACAGCTCCACCAACACAGCTCCACCGATGCACCCACCACACAGCTCCACTGATGCAATCACCACACAGCTCCACCGACACAGCTCCACCGATTCACCCACCACACAGCTTCACTGATGCAACCACCACACAGCTCCACCGACACAGCTCCACCAATGCACCCACCACAGAGCTCCACAGATGCCCCCACCACATAGCTCCACCGAAGCACCCACCACACAGCTCCACCGAGGCACCCACCACACAGCTCAACCGAGGTACCTACCACACAGCTCCACCGATGCACCCACCACACAGCTCCATCTATGCATCCACCACGCAGCTCCACTGAGGCACCCACCACACAGCTCAACAGGTGCACCCACCACAAAGCTCCACAGAGGCACCCACCACACAGCTCCACAGATGCACCCACCACACATCTCCACCGAAGCTCCCATCACACAGCTCCACCGAGGCACCCACCACACAGCTCTACCGATGCACCCACCACACAACTCCACCGAGGCACCCACATCACAGCTCCACCGATGCACCCACCACACAGCTCCACCGATGAACACACCACACAGCTCCAGCGACGCATCCATCACAGAGCTCCACTGACACAGCTCCACTGATGCACCCACCACACAGCTCCACCGAAGAACCCACCACACAGCTCCACCGATGCACCCACCACACAGCTCCAGCGATGCAGCCACCACACAGCTCCACTGATGCACCCACCGACCCAGCTCCACCGATGCACCCACCACACAGCTCCACCGATGCACCCACCACACAGATCCACAGATGCACCCACCACACAGCTCCACAGATGCCCCCACCACACAGCTCCACCAATGCACCCACCACACAGCTCCACCGATGCACCCACCACACAGCTCCACCGAGGCACCCACCACACAGCTCCACCGAGACACCCACCACCCAGCTCCACCAATGCACCCACCACACAGCTCCACCAACACAGCTCCACCGATGCACCCACCACACAGCTCCACTGATGCAACCACCACACAGCTCCACCGACACAGCTCCACCGATGCACCCACCACACAGCTTCACTGATGCAACCACCACATAGCTCCACAGATGTCCCCACCACACAGCTCCACCGATGCACCCACCACACAGCTCCACTGATGCACCCACCACACAGCTCCACTGAGGCCCCTACCACCCAGCTCCACTGATGCAACCACCACACAGCTCCACCAACACAGCTCCACCGATGCCCCCAACACACAGCTCCACTGATGCAACCACCACACAGCTCCACCGACACAGCTCCACCGATGCACCCACTACAGAGCTCCACAGATGCCCCCACCACACAGCTCCACCAATGCAGCCACCACACAGCTCCACCACTGCACCCACCACACAGCTCCACTGATGCTTCCACCACACAGCTCCACCGAAGCACCCACCACACAGCTCCACCGATGCACCCAACACGCACCTTCACTGAGGCACCCACCACACAGCTCCACAAATGCACCCACCACACAGCTCCACAGATGCACCCACCACCCAGCTCCACCGAGGCACTCACTACACAGCTCCACCAATGCACCCAACACACAGCTCCACCGAGGCACCCACCAGACAGCTCCACCGATGCACCCACCACACAGCTCCACCCAGGCACCCACCACACAGCTCCACCGATGCACCCACCACACAGCTCCACCGATGCACACACCACACAGCTCCAGCGATGCAGCCACCACACAGCTCCACCGACACAGCTTCACAGCTTCACCGATGCACCCACCACACAGCTCCACCAAAGCAACCACCACACAGCTCCACCAATGCAGCCACCACACAGCTCCACCACTGCACCCACCACACAGCTCCACTGATGCTTCCACCACACAGCTCCACCGAGGCACCCACCACACAGCTCCACCGATGCACCCACCACACAGCTCCACAGATACCCCCACCACACAGCTCCACAAATGCACCCACCACACAGCTCCACAGATGCACCCACCACCCAGCTCCACCGAGGCACCAACTACACAGCTCCACCAATGCACCCACCACACAGCTTCACCGATGCACACACCACACAGCTCCAGCAATGCAGCCACCACACAGCACCACCGACACAGCTCCACCAATGCACCCACCATACAGGTCCACCAATGCCCCACCACACAGCTCCACTGAGGCACCCACCACACAGCTCCACCAATGCACCCACCACACAGCTCCACCGAGGCACCCACCACACAGCTCCACTGATGCATCCACCGACACAGCTCCACCGATGCACCCACCACACAGCTCCACTGATGCACCCACCACACAGCTCCACAGATGCACCCACCACACAGCTCCACAGATGCCCCCACCACACAGCTCCACCAATGCACCCACCACACAGCTCCACCGATGCACCCACCACACAGCTCCACCGAGGCACCCACCACACAGCTCCACCGAGACACCCACCACCCAGCTCCACTGTTGGACTTGGCCCTTCTGGCAGGTTCACCCCTGAACTTTTTGCCTAGTGATTTCTGGTCTTTGCGCACTTTGACACTGTGGCGCAGTGTAAAGTGCGTCCTCTCCCTGAGTGTGTGTGTGAGATTGGCCTGCTCTCCCATAGGAATGCATGGGGAATGTCTGTGTCCCTGGTAGTTCCTGATGCGTGAGGCGTGCATGGTCAAGTCTGGTATGTGCGAACTCGGGAGAGTGAATGCTTCGCAACGATGTATGTGACATGGTTGTGTCTTGTGCGGAAGTGCTACTTCTAGACATGACTGTGTATGTGCTGTGAAGGTGCTGGCGTGTGATTGGCTGGAGCTGGCTGGGATGCCAGGCTCCAGGAAGTCTGTGTGGGTCTGCCCCGGTGGTGAATGGAGAGATTAGCATGCTGATGTGAGGGAGGGGCTGCGCCTGTGTCCTGAATGGGGCTGGGTTTTCCCCACACAATGCTGGCTCCGCCCCCTGTGGTGCGACTGATGACCCTAGCCTGCCTGATGAATGAAAGGGGTGGTTGAGCCATCAACAGTGCTCACAGACCAGCTGCGACTGGTTCTGCCCCCACCCTGCACCTACAGACAAGGGAAAAGGTGTATAAAAGAGGGGCTGTGACCCCATGAAGATGTTCTTGTTCTGCAACTTGAATCTGCCAGGGGCGTGCTGCTGCTTGGGCCCAGGGGGAAGGCTTGCCTCCCCTGGGCCCTCCCCAGCCCCTGGACTCCTGAAGGACCTTGCTGGACTTGGGAGCGCTGTTTATTCCCCTCTAGCGCTGTGCTTGGATTTTTGCTGGACTTGTGTTCCCCTGAGGCGCCTGGAGGCCCTTTGTCCTGCTGGTGGCGCTGGGAGCGCTTGACTGGTGGCTTCTGGCGCCTGAAAGTGCTTGTGTGCTGTCCCTGGCGCATTGGAGCGCTTTGTGTCCCGCTAGCGCTGAGAGCGCTTTGTTTTCCGAGGCCGGTGCCCACCCGGCGTTTGTTTGCACGCATTTTGCGTGAGGATCGGCGCGGGAGCCCACTCCGCTGTTTTTGCCGACTTCCGCAATCCACAGCCGGTGCCCACCCGGCGTTGCCAGAGATTGGGGAGCTTGTCCCCGTTATCCTTTCACTTCGAGGGTGCTCACCCCTCTTAGATGCCCCCGAGAATCACCGCCGCGGCCCGAGCGCCGCAAAACAGGAAGCCAGGCACTACGGTGCCTGACGCGGGGCGGGACTTCCGGTTTTGGAGGGAAGTCCCGCCTGCCGCCGCGCACCGATTGGCTGCCCGCTGCCGCCGGGAAACTGGAACCAAAGCCGGCTGAATCCCTGCGGCCCGGGGCTCCCAGGAGTGAGGGAGGGCCCCGGGGCCGCCAGCAATGCCGCAGCCAGCGAGGACGAGCCCCCGCCCGCCAGAGACCCGGTGAGTTTGGCAGTGTCAGAGGGAGGGGCGCCGGGACACATTGCCGGTGTCCGCCCCCCCCCCCCCCCAAGCAGCGCGACCTCGCGCCTGTGATTATTGAGAGCCTGCGAGGCTCTAGGCAGCCAGTGATTGTTTAAGGCCCTAAGAGGGCAAAGGGGGCATTTCCTTGTGCTTCGAGTCCCCAGGAGGGGGACTCCAACATGCCCGCATTTGTGCCCCAGCCTAAGAGAGGCTTGAGGCACTCCCAGTGTTCCGGGTCCCCCGTGAGGGACCCCTACAGCCCAGTGAGGCTGCATCTGTGTTTCACGAGCCCAGAGAGGCTCAAGGGGGCATTTATTCATTTCGAGTCCCCAGAGGGGCGACTCCAACGTTGGTGCCACAATTGTTTAGAGCCCTGAGAGGCTCCAACGTTGTCCTCACCAGCATTGCTCCACAGTTGCCCAGCACTTTGTGGGCAACTGCCACGTTTAGGACCCTGACTCTGAGACACAGGGCGTCCTAGCCCGAACAAGGCCAGTTGGCCTAGGGAAAGTCACAGTTGGTGACTAATGTGAATTTTGCTATTGCTACGTTTAGGTTCTGGCGCAAGTGGCGCAACCTGGACTTTGTGAGTTCTGCGCTAAAGGTGATTTATGCGCTAACTGAGGTTTAGATGCTGTTATGATCTATGTCCTATTGCTTTTGGGTGCTAGGAAATGTACAATGTGTAGTATGTTTTGCGCACCCTGTGTTCTGCACCGCTGAATGTATTGTTGATGCATCATGTGTTTTCCTTCCTTACACCTCTGAATGGGTAGATTATTCATCATGTGTTCTCTTGTTCCTTACACCGCTGAACGTGTGTTGATGCGTCATGTGTTCCTTACACCGCTGAATGTGTTGTTGATACATCATGTGTTTTGTCCCCAGGTCTATACCCCTAAATGTATGTTGATATTTAGTTGGTTGTTCTTGCTAGTGCAGGTGGTGCTAGTAAGGTCCTGGTTCCCTGCGTGACCTGTTCCTAGGGTGGTTAGGATTGCGTAGGGAGTACTTACCTGATTACCAGTAGTTACTTGTATTGAGCTACAGTGATTTTCTGTTATATTCTAAGTGCTATTCCAAGGGCGTGGTACTGAGCTCGCCCCCTGACCAGAGTCCCAGGACCAGTGGACTCTATTGTGCCTGCCCTGACAAATTGCTGGGACTTGTCTGATCTCTCTTGGGCCCCTGGGGCCTCGCTGAAATGTGCCTCGCTCATTCCCCTCGGCAGCTCGTGCACGGCAGCCCGTCCAAGCCTCGAGCCGCGCCGCTCTACACTGAGCCGCGCCGCTTCGCTGGGTCGCCTGCATCCTGCCTTCCCCTCCTCTTCTGAGCCGCACACATTGGTCGCCCCAGAGAAACGCTTGTACCTTGCCGGTGGCCCGCTCAAGCCTCGAGCCGCACCACTCTCCCCTGAGTCGTGCCGCTTCGCTGGGCCGCCCGCTCAAGTTTACTAAGAAGGTCACTCGCATTATCCCTGCAACCAGGTTGGGAGGTACTGTCCGTTAGGCTCTATGTTTAAGTTCTAGGCCTACAAGTATTGTGTTCTAAAAGTGCTGATTCCTGACAGTGGTCCAGGTGGCCCTGTCCTGTAAATATCCCTTGTAAATTCTGCCCGTGCCTCTGGCACAATGTAAAGTGTGTGTTTTATCTAATGTATGTTTATTGGAATACAAAGGCTATTTTTATATATACCCTTGTGTGGAGTTTCCTTTGTGGTGGGCCTTGGGTGTTGTTGCTGGGGTGCGTGCGCAAATACTTAACTCATATCGCCTCCAAGTTTAGCCTTGCTGCTCGCGCCACGTTACCTAGAGGGCGAGTAGGGGTTATCTTGGCGTGTAACTCCCTTGCCCTGACCTTAGGAATGGTGATCCCTGACTGACCTCGACGCGAGTCTTGGCCAGCCAGGATCCCGTTTCTAACATCCACCAATGCACCCACCACACAGCTCCACCAACACAGCTCCACCGATGCACCCACCACACAGCTCCACTGATGCAATCACCACACAGCTCCACCGACACAGCTCCACCAATGCACCCACCACAGAGCTCCACAGATGCCCCCACCACATAGCTCCACCGAAGCACCCACCACACAGCTCCACCGAGGCACCCACCACACAGCTCAACCGAGGTACCTACCACACAGCTCCACCGATGCACCCACCACACAGCTCCATCTATGCATCCACCACGCAGCTCCACTGAGGCACCCACCACACAGCTCAACAGGTGCACCCACCACAAAGCTCCACAGAGGCACCCACCACACAGCTCCACCGATGCACCCACCACACATCTCCACCGAAGCTCCCATCACACAGCTCCACCGAGGCACCCACCACACAGCTCTACCGATGCACCCACCACACAACTCCACCGAGGCACCCACATCACAGCTCCACCGATGCACCCACCACACAGCTCCACCGATGAACACACCACACAGCTCCAGCGACGCATCCATCACAGAGCTCCACTGACACAGCTCCACTGATGCACCCACCACACAGCTCCACCGAAGAACCCACCACACAGCTCCACCGATGCACCCACCACACAGCTCCAGCGATGCAGCCACCACACAGCTCCACCGATGCACCCACCACACAGCTCCACTGATGCTTCCACCACACAGCTCCACCGAGGCACCCACCACACAGCTCCACCGATGCACCCACCACACAGCTCCACAGATGCCCCCACCACACAGCTCCACAGATGCACCCACCACACAGCTCCACAGATGCATCCACCTCCCAGCTCCACCGATGCATCCACCAGACAGCTCCACAGATGCACCCACCACACAGCTCCACAGATGCACCCACCACCCAGCTCCACTGATGCACCCACAACACAGTTCCACTGATGCACCCACCACCCAGCTCCACCGATGCACCCACCACTCAGCCCCACCGATGCTCCAACTAAGCTCCACCAATGCACCCACCACACAACTCCACCAATGCACCCACTAAGCTCCACCGATGCACCCACAACACAGTTTCACCGATGCACCCACCGCAGAGCTCCACTGAGGCACCTACCACACAGCTCCACTGATGCACCCACCACAGCTCCACCAATGCACTCACCAAACAGCTCCAACGATGCACCCACCACACAGCTCCACCTACACAGCTCCACTGATGCACCCACCACACAGCTCCAGCGATGCAGCCACCACACAGCTCCACCGACACAGCTCCACCAATGCACCCACCACACAGCTCCACCAATGCACCCACCACACAGCTCCACCGAGGCACCCACCACACAGCTCCACCAATACACCCACCACACAGCTCCACCGAGGCACCCACCATACAGCTCCACGATGCACCCACCACACAGCTCCACCGATGCACCCACCACACAGCTCCACCGATGCACCCACCACACAGCTCCACCAATGCACCCACCACACAGCTCCACAGATGCACCCACCACACAGCTCCACAGATGCACCCACCACCCAGCTCCACCGAGGCACCCACTACACAGCTCCACCAATGCACCCACCACACAGCTTCACCGATGCACACACCACACAGCTCCAGCAATGCAGCCACCACACAGCACCACCGACACAGCTCCACCAATGCACCCACCATACAGGTCCACCAATGCCCCACCACACAGCTCCACTGAGGCACCCACCACACAGCTCCACCAATGCACCCACCACACAGCTCCACCGAGGCACCCACCACACAGCTCCACTGATGCATCCACCGACACAGCTCCACCGATGCACCCACCACACAGCTCCACTGATGCACCCACCACACAGCTCCACAGATGCACCCACCACACAGCTCCACAGATGCCCCCACCACACAGCTCCACCAATGCACCCACCACACAGCTCCACCGATGCACCCACCACACAGCTCCACCGAGGCACCCACCACACAGCTCCACCGAGACACCCACCACCCAGCTCCACCAATGCACCCACCACACAGCTCCACCAACACAGCTCCACCGATGCACCCACCACACAGCTCCACTGATGCAATCACCACACAGCTCCACCGACACAGCTCCACCGATTCACCCACCACACAGCTTCACTGATGCAACCACCACACAGCTCCACCGACACAGCTCCACCAATGCACCCACCACAGAGCTCCACAGATGCCCCCACCACATAGCTCCACCGAAGCACCCACCACACAGCTCCACCGAGGCACCCACCACACAGCTCAACCGAGGTACCTACCACACAGCTCCACCGATGCACCCACCACACAGCTCCATCTATGCATCCACCACGCAGCTCCACTGAGGCACCCACCACACAGCTCAACAGGTGCACCCACCACAAAGCTCCACAGAGGCACCCACCACACAGCTCCACCGATGCACCCACCACACATCTCCACCGAAGCTCCCATCACACAGCTCCACCGAGGCACCCACCACACAGCTCTACCGATGCACCCACCACACAACTCCACCGAGGCACCCACATCACAGCTCCACCGATGCACCCACCACACAGCTCCACCGATGAACACACCACACAGCTCCAGCGACGCATCCATCACAGAGCTCCACTGACACAGCTCCACTGATGCACCCACCACACAGCTCCACCGAAGAACCCACCACACAGCTCCACCGATGCACCCACCACACAGCTCCAGCGATGCAGCCACCACACAGCTCCACCGATGCACCCACCACACAGCTCCACTGATGCTTCCACCACACAGCTCCACCGAGGCACCCACCACACAGCTCCACCGATGCACCCACCACACAGCTCCACCGATGCACCCACCACACAGCTCCACAGATGCCCCCACCACACAGCTCCACAGATGCACCCACCACACAGCTCCACAGATGCATCCACCTCCCAGCTCCACCGATGCATCCACCAGACAGCTCCACAGATGCACCCACCACACAGCTCCACAGATGCACCCACCATCCAGCTCCACTGATGCACCCACAACACAGTTCCACTGATGCACCCACCACCCAGCTCCACCGATGCACCCACCACACAGCCCCACCGATGCTCCAACTAAGCTCCACCAATGCACCCACCACACAACTCCACCAATGCACCCACTAAGCTCCACCGATGCACCCACAACACAGTTTCACCGATGCACCCACCGCAGAGCTCCACTGAGGCACCTACCACACAGCTCCACTGATGCACCCACCACAGCTCCACCAATGCACCCACCAAACAGCTCCAACGATGCACCCACCACACAGCTCCACCTACACAGCTCCACTGATGCACCCACCACACAGCTCCACCGATGCACCCACCATACAGCTTCACTGATGCACCCACCACACAGCTCCAGCGATGCAGCCACCACACAGCTCCACCGACACAGCTCCACCAATGCACCCACCACACAGCTCCACCAATGCACCCACCACACAGCTCCACCGAGGCACCCACCACACAGCTCCACCAATACACCCACCACACAGCTCCACCGAGGCACCCACCATACAGCTCCACGATGCACCCACCACACAGCTCCACCGATGCACCCACCACACAGCTCCACCGATGCACCCACCACACAGCTCCACCAATGCACCCACCACACAGCTCCACAGATGCACCCACCACACAGCTCCACAGATGCACCCACCACACAGCTCCACCGATGCACCTCCCACACAGCTCCAACGAGGAACCCACCACACAGCTCCACCGAGGCACCCACCACCCAGCTCCACCGATGCACCCACTACACAGCTCCACCAACACAGCTCCACCGATGCACCCACCACACAGCTCCACTGATGCAACCACCACACAGCTCCACCGACACAGCTCCACTGATGCACCCACCACACAGCTCCACTGATGCAACCACCACACAGCTCCACCGACACAGCTTCACCGATGCACCCACCACTGAGCTCCCCAGATGCCCCCACCACACAGCTCCACCGATGCACCCACCACACAGCTCCACCGAGGCACCCACCACACAGCTCCACCGAGGCACCTACCACACAGCTCCACCGATGCACCCACCACACAGCTCCACCGATGCACCCACCACACAGCTCCACCGAGGCACACACCACACAGCTCAACAGATGCACCCACCACACAGCTCCACAGAGGCACCCACCACACAGCTCCTCAGATGCACCCACCACACAGCTCCACCAAAGCACCCACCACACAGCTCCACCGATGCACCCACCACACAGCTCCACCGATGCACCCACCACACAGCTCCACGAGGCACCCACCACACAGCTCCACTGATGCACCCACCACGCAGCTCAACCAATGCACCCACCACACAGTTTCAGCGACGCAGCCACCACACAGCTCCACTGACACAGCTCCACTGATGCACCCACCACACAGCTCCACCGATGCACCCACCACACAGCTCCACCAACACAGCTCCACCGATGCACCCGCCACACAGCTCCACCGATGCACCCACCACCCAGCTCCACCGATGCACCCACCACACAGCCTCACCGAGGCACCCACCACACAGCTCCACAGATGCACCCACCACACAGCTCAACAGATGAACCCACCACACAGCTCCACAGATGCACCCACCACCCAGCTCCACCGATGCACCCACCACACAGCTCCACAGATGCACCCACCACGCAGCTCAACAGATGCACCCACCACCCAACTCCACTGATGCACCCACCACACAGCTCCTCTGATGCACCCACCACCCAGCTTCACTGATGCACCCACCACACAGCTCTACCGATGCCCCAACTAAGCTCCACCAATGCACCCACCACACATCTCCACCAATGCACCCACTAAGCTTCACCGATGCACCCACTACACAGCTTCACTGATGCACCCACCACAGAGCTCCACTGAGTCAGCCACCACACAGCTCCACCGATGCATCCACCACACAGCTCCACCGATGTACCCACCACACAGCTCCACCTACAGAGCTCCACTGATGCACCCACCACACACTCCACCGATGCACCCACCGCACAGCTTCACCGAGGCACCCACCACACAGCTCCACCGATGCACCCACCACACAGCTCCACTTATGCCCCCACCACACAGCTCCACCGATGCAGCCACCACACAGCTCCACCGACACAGCTCCACCAATGCACCCACCACCCAGCTCCACCGATGCACCCACCACACAGCTCCACCGACACAGCTCCACCGATGCACCCACCACAAAACTCCACCTACACAACTCTACCGATGCACCCACCACACAGCTCCACCAATGCACCCACCACACAGCTCCACCGAGGCACCCACCATACAGCTCCACCGATGCACCCACCACACAGCTCCACCAATGCACCCACCACACAGCTCCACCGAGGCACCCACCACACAGCTCCACTGATGCACCCACCACACAGCTCCACTGATGCACCCACCACACAGCTCCACCGATGCACCCACCACACAGCTCCACTTATGCACCCACCACACAGCTCCACCGATGCAGCCACCACACAGCTCCACCAACACAGCTCCACCAATGCACCCACCACCCAGCTCCACCGATGCACCCACCACACAGCTCCACCGACACAGCTCCACTGATGCACCCACCACAAAACTCCACCTACACAGCTCTACCGATGCACCCACCACACAGCTCCACCAATGCACCCACCACACAGCTCCATCAAGGCACCCACCACACAGTTCCACCGATGCACCCACCACACAGCTCCACCAATGCACCCACCACACAGCTCCACCGAGGCATCCACCACACAGCTCCACCGATGCACTCACCACACAGCTCCACCGAGGCACCCACCATACAGCTCCACCAAGGCACCCACCACACAGCTCCACCGAGGCACCCACCGCACAGCTCCACAGATGCACCCACCACACATATCCACCAATGCACCCACCACACAGCTCCACCGATGCACCCACCACATAGCTCCGCTGATGCACCCACCACACAGCTCCGCCGATACACCCACCACACAGCTCCACCGAGGCACCCACCACACAGCTCCACCGATGCACCCACACCACAGCTCCACCGATGCTCCAACTAAGCTCCACCAATGCACCCACCAAACAGCTCCACCAATGCACCCACTAAGCTCCACCAATGCACACACCACTCAGCGCAACCACAGCATCACTCAGCGCAACCACAGCATCACTCAGCGCAACCACAGCATCACTCATCGCAACCACAGCATCACTGGTTCAAATATGTTCTTTCAATGTTTCAAGCTGTTTTCAAGCTTTCACGCTTTATTACAAATCACAAAAAAAGTTAATATTTCACTTCTGTTCTTGGATTTTCGTCACAACAAAAAACACTGAACATAATCTTCACAAAAGTTATTTACAAAAGTTTAGCCTATTGCCATTACAAATTAAATAAATTATTTAAGTATTAATTATTTTAAAAAATTAAAAGCCATTGTTGTTTGTAATATCAATACAACTAAGTCACGTAAATACAAAACATGTTGCATTACAAATGCTATAGGTGTCACATTTGCCAAAGTTATAACTATTGGCATTGTAAATGACAAAGCTATTAATCTAGCTATTTAAAAAAAACCACATAAATAAAACAAAATTATTTATAGGACCAATAGCTCAAACTTTCCTAATGCGAGCCCTATTCCATTTCCAATGCTTGTTTTGTATGCTACCTGGCTGGGGAGGCAGCCACAACTGGTGACGAGTGCAGGATCTGTGCCCCAAAGAAAGATGATGCTCTCCCTGAGAGTTTGCAATGGTACAGCAAACTGCTTGTGTGTGTCACATGCGCCTCTCAAAGCAGTTCGAAGTTGGTGTGTGTGGAATTGAACTCCTGCTCCAGCCAATCTAAGGCTGTTGAAGAAGCCGAGGCCCTGCAGAGGAGTATCCTCAAAAGCCTGCCAGAAGCTCATTGCTACGGCTGAAAGAAGAAATACTGCTCCACAGCCTAACACAGATCCATCATCGATACAGAGCAAAAACGCTAAAGGCAGTGACAACTAGTTACACCATAAAAGGTAGTGACAACCAGATGCAAAAAAAGGCAGCGAAAGTGTAGTGTTTTGCTCTAGTCTATTTAGAATCCTCCCTATGTGTTCTATTCCATGTTCTATTCAGAATACTGTTTGAACTGATGTAACTGGTTTTGCCTTGCGTTGTGAGCTGAGCTGCTGCGCAGCACCTGTTGGTGATTAAAGCTACTTACAACCTTTATCCTGACTACGACAAAATCACTACAGAAAAACGTGAATGATATCTAGCAGGAACAGAACGTAGACGGCCACTCCTTTGAGGTCCCTCAAAGTGAGGAGAACGAGAAGGAGACAAGTCGTCAGTACACACGGAATCAGAAGGCAAAGGGGAACCACTAGAAGTGGAAGGCAAAGAGGAACCACCACTAGAAGTGGAGCCAAATGCAAAACACGTATTCTTGACGCTATCGTTAACTTTGACAACTCTGGCAATGTTCCACCAGTTCTTCATATTCACTCTCACAGCATTGCCACAAACCTTATCGATGACGAGAGGTTCGGAGAACTTGGCACTACCCTTGGTGGTGTGTACAGGCAACTTAACACGTATCCTGTCACCAAGAAGAAACTGTTGAGAAACAACTTTTTTCCTGGAGTCGAAATCAAGTTTCCTGTTTGGACTGAGCACACGTAACATTATCCCTAACTACCTCATCCACATTGCTCAGGGAATTTAATTTCACCCAACGTGACATCCACCCAGGACAAACCTTAGAGCAAGGTTTTCTCCCACGTAACAATTCATAAGGAGACACCTTGTTTGGAGAATGGGGTGTGGTACGATAGAACCACAACATGGATCTGACCGCATTAGGGACATGGCAATGCTGAGAAATAGCTCATTGAACACAATTATTAAGAACCATGTTCATGCGCTCCACTAAACCGTTCGTTTGAGGGTGATAGAGTGCACTCCTCAAATGACTGATCCCACTCTGGCACAAGAAAGATTGAAACTCTTGGCTAACAAATTGAACGCTGTTATCACTCACAATAGTGGAAGGAAAGCCCTCCCGTAAAAATAGGTCTTGGAATTGGGTTCACCAATAAAACGAACCTCCGGCCATTTGGAATAGTAGTCGACAGCGACTATGGCAAACCTTGAAGAGGAAGGAAGCAAATAGAATGGGCCAACCAAATCAATACCTATTTTCTCCCAGGGTCTGTCAGGAAGAACAATGGATTGCAAAGGAGGAGAACGTACCTTCAAATACTTCACAGCACTTGAACAAACAACACACTCTTAACAACAGTATCAATCTCACGATCCATTTGAGGCCACCAGAAATGCTCCCTGACCCTCCTCTCAGTTAAAGTTTTACCAAGATGACCCTCGTGTGCACCTTTAACGATTCTGTTTCTGAGGTCACAAGGAGGGATCAACCTATCGTCACGCATTAGTAACCCTCCTTCAATAGAGAGTTCGTTGGAAACCTTCACAAAGGTTTGCAGAGAGAGATGAGCATTTTTCTCTCTAGGCCAACCCCCTTTCACACACTTCACAACTTCATTAAGAAGAACGTCTTTTGACAAATGCTCCCTCCATTCAGCTTCACTAATAGAAAACATGTCATCCAAACCAACTGAAGCAACAAAACAATCCTCCTCATCATAATCCTCCTCTAAATCATCCTCACAATCAGCTACGATGGGATTCCTTGAAAAATAATCGGCTCTCGTGTTCTTGCTACCAGGGATATAGTTAACCTCAAAATCGTACTGGAGTAATTTGATAGAAAGTCTAGCTATTCTAGGTGAATGCTCTTTCACTCTAATGCCAGAAAGAATAGAAACCAAAGGACTGTGATCAGTCCTTAACCTGAAATGCTTCCCCCAGATATAAGGGTTGAACTTCCTTATCGCCCATCAGCAAGCCAAAAGTTCCTTCTCAATCACAGCAAAATTGGACTCTGAACCACGAAGAACTCTAGAAGCATAACCCAAGGTTTGTTCCACACCACCTACCTCCTGAGTTAGCACAGCACCCAAGCCTAACCCACTTGCATCCACGGTAATAGTACATACGGCATTGGGATTAAATGGCTTCAGGACTTTAGACCCCACCAATTGTTGTTTTATCCAAGTAAAAACCGCCTCACAGCGAACATCCCAAATAAAAGGAACATCTCTTTTGAGCATATTGGTCAACGGCTGTACGCTAGTGGCATAGTCTGGTATAAAGCGAGAATAAAATTCGCATAGGCCAATAAACTACTTCAACCCACTTTTGTCCTTGGGCGGTGAACTGTCAACTATAGCTTTCACTAAACCAGGTCTAGGCTCCACACCACTTTCTGACAACACATGGCCAAGATACTCCACCTTTCGTGCCCTGAACACGCACTTTTCTTTCTTCAAGACCACACCAGCATTGCACAACGCTTTTAACACCTTTCTCAAAATTTCATCATGCACATCACGGTTGACTCCATGAATCAACACATGATCCTGGAAGACAACAACTCCATTGATTCCTTTCAATATGTTAGACATGATCCTCTGGAAGACCGCTGCCGCAGAGGCCAACCCAAAAGGCATGCGGCAATACTGGAAAGAACCCACAGGGGACACAAAAGCAGTGAAATGTCGTGAAGCAGGATCTAAAACGACCTGGTGGTACGCAGATGCTAAGTCCAGCTTGCTAAACCACTTAGACCCATCAATGAGTGACAACATATCAGGGATTTTTGGGAGGGGGAAAGAATCTATCCAAATGCTCCTATTCAGGCTGCGTACATCAACACAGACACGAAGCTCGCCATTCTTCTTTTTAGCTTTTAACGACTAAAGGAGAAAGCCAAAGGGAGGATTCAATGGGCTCTATTATACCTTTCTTACAAAGACCATTCAACTCCGTCTCCAATTGTTCTCTCACACTAAACGGGACATTCCTCAACCTATGTTTAACGGGGATGGCATTGTCTTTTACTCTAATGGTGTGTTTGAACCCCTTCACCTCGCCTAAACTATTGCTAAAAACTGTGGGAAAATCCTCAACTAACTTGTTGACAAAATCATCAGCTTGCACAACAGAAATGGGTTCTTTTGTGCTAACAAAATCATCAGCTTGCACAGCAGAGATGGGATCTTTTGTGCCAGGACGGAGAACCATTTTAAACAAACCCTGAGAAACCATCCGAGGATGTTTAGTCCTTTGATAGAGACATAAATTTTACCAAAAATCTTCCTCCCTCTAAACTGAAGAGAATCTTCGAAATACCCCTTTAGTTCTATCCTTCTACCCTCATAATTTACAGGAGATCTGTCGGGCGGAAAAAGTTTACGGTCAACCCACACTTCTTCAAAAAGTTCTTGAGTCAACATAGTTATCCTGGCTCCTGAATCTACTAACAAACAAACAACCTTATCACCAATACCAATATCGGTGTAAGGGTCGACACACTCAACTTCTGAATCAACCTCACTGTTTTCAACAATCGCAACCATATCCCTTAAATCATCTTGAATGCTAGAGATGTCATCTTGGTTGTAGTCGGAAACATAGGCGACAGAAGAAGAATTGCTTGCATTGCTCCACTGTTTGTTAGACTGTACTTGAGAAGCATTACGCTTAGCATTCTGACAAACCTTAGCGAAATGGCCCAATCTTCCACACACGTTCTGGACGGACGTCCAGAACTGAAATGCGGAAAATTCCCACATTTAAAACAAATATTACTTTGTTTGAAAAACTTGTTATCTGTACGACCCCCTGAATTTACTATAGCCTCTTGGATCTTCCCAACATTAACAATGTCTTCTTTTGCGATGGAAGAAGAACATTTTCCATCAAGCTCCTTAACAGACAGTTTGCTAAACTCAATACTTTTAGCCACACGTACAGTTTCTTCAAGTGAGGGATTACCTAAAGAGAGTAATTTCTGTTGGATTCCTTTGTCTACACACTTACAAATATATTGATCTCTGATCATCTGATCCCTAAAATTTTCGAATTCACACTCTGCACTAAGTATTCTCAGTGCAGAAATGAAATCTTTAACCTTTTCTCCTTGTCTCTGTTCTCGTTAGTAGAATTTGTGTCTGACCACGACCAAACTAGGTTTAATGTCAAAACGTAATTCTAATAACTTGACTGTTTCAGAATAATCATCTAAATCCTCTTCTTCAGGCACTAAAGGAGGTAAATGTTTGAAAATTGAGCGACCTTCAAATCCAAGACTATTTAATAAAAGGTGCTTTTTCCTTTCAGCTCTCTACCTAGAAGCACCTATAGCTCCTAGATATGTAGTAAAAGCATCGAACCACTTCTTCCATACAATAGGTGGTTCACCTGGAAGATCAAGGAAAGGAGGAGGAGGAGAAACTGCCTGTAAACTCATATTTCAGAGAAGAACAACAAACAATAAGTTGCTAAACGTTAAAGATACAATATCTTACATGAACAAACTTTGAAAGAATAAATATGCCCTATCACTACATTTTCTTTCTGGAATAGATGCTAATGTGCCACAATAAAACCAGAAAGTAAATACTGCGTGACGATTTTGAAGAATAGTGGGTGTAACTGTGAAGGCACAGTCAGAGTAGAAAATAACAGGATCAGTTACAGGGTGTGCGTGTCACCGCGAAGAAAAAAAAATAGTAGGAGACACGCTTAATGGCACAGCAATAAGTTCCGGTACCGTAATCCATAAAACGGGAACAAGATCCGATTTAGTGATCCCCTGAAAGACAACGCTGTCCCTCGATGATACGTCCTTACGGCAGTCTCTTCACCCGATGATCTCTTCACGCGATGATACGCTGCACAAAATGGACACTCACGTAGCGTTGCGTTTCAAGAGGAGTGGAGCGTTTCAACAGTACCAAAATGGCATCCACGTGTAGGATATTACATTGCGTTGCAAAAGAAAACGTTGCGTTTCACGCTCATTAATTACGTCGAAACAATACACATCCAAGATGGCCCTCTTGAATTGACTAGTACGTTAACTGCGTACATACGTCACACCAACTGGCATCGTAACAAGAAAAAAAATATATAGCTGCCGCCGTAATATTTTAGGAAAAGTACCTTAAAACTCCGTAATCACGGCAATCCAGGAATGTCCTCGCAGGTTTAGAGGAAACAGCTGGAGATTAACGAGCTGGAAACGTTCGAGGTACTACTTCGCATTCATTAGTAGCTAAGTGAACTCTTCTCAGACTTCATTAATAAACGTGTGGGTAGCAAACACCTGTTGATCGTCGCCACGTTTTTCTGAACTTGTATCCTTCTCGTTCTCCTCACTTTGAGGGACCTCGAAGGAGTGGCCGTCTACCTTCTGTTCCTGCTAGATATCGTTAAGTTTGCTAGACATTTACCCTGCAATGTTTTAAGTTTGCTAGACTTTCAACTTGCTTTGTTTTCTCTTGTTTTTTTAATTTTTCCTTTTTTTTTATTTTCCCTTTCGTTGTTGAAGAGGAGAGGATAATGTAGTGTTTTGCTCTAGTCTATTTAACAAAGCAAGGTGAAAGCCTGGAAGAAGCAATGAAATTTACTCACCAGCCTAATGACTTCAAAAGTGAGCAAAATGACTCGAAAGCTAACAGAGCGGTTGCGCTTGCAAGGTTGTTGGGCCCCTAAGAAGCTGCCAAGGACAGGGGAAGCTGACAGCCGGTTGCTCTTCAACGTGACTCACAAAGTCTTCAAGATAGTGAAGGCTCCTCGTTGCTGCTGCAAGAAACATGGAGTACGGTGCTGCCGCATTTTTGAATCCTCAACAACCATGCAATACCTCCATTTAACAGAATATTTACACCAGATGGACCACATGTTTCGAGGCCTTTGAAGACTTCACAGAAGACCTGGAAGAAATAAATGACGAGAAATCATTATTATTTGAATAATAATAGCTGGTGATGGAGTAAAAAAAGAGATAAAGAAAATGCAGTTTGAATTACACAGTAATTACTTTCAGAATACCTTTTAGTTACTTTTGAATTACTTTGAGTATTTGGGGTGTGATGCATGCCTAGATAACATGCTCAGGGTTCTTACAATACACGGTAAGTATGGCTTTTTGTACTTTGCAGTTTTGTTCTCTTTTCTCCATACAAACATCAGTTCAACTCTCAGTACATTTTAGGCCCAAAATATCTTAACATGGGTTCCTATGGGAGAAAAAGTGTTAGCAGTTTCTCAGGTAAGTACGTATGGAGGTTTTGGGGGTTAAGACCAAAGTTCCACAAGCTCTAGATGGGCACTCTAGTTCCACCACCAGCGGTGCTGGGGCGGCCGGGTGCAGGGTGTAGAGGCCCACTGTTAGCCATATGGGCTAAGTGGGCCTTAGCTTAGGGACTACCTATGAGCAGGCTATTCAGGTGTGGGAGCAAAGCTAAGGGTTAAGGTCAGCACTGCAGGGGGCAATGACCAGCATAGGAGATGCACCACCAGTAGCACTGGGTGTCAAGAACCCTCCAATCTGCTTCTGTGCTTCTTCAACGTTCTCTGCTTTACCTTTCAAAAGAAAGCAATTGGCAAAATATCCGCATTGGAGGCATTTGGGCCTCAGTTGACCTCAGTTCCCTTCTTTTGCAAAAGAAGCAGTTTGCGGGTACTTCACACGAGGTGCTCGTCTAGCTGTTTTGTCTCGAGACACCCCTGTGTTTCCAATGCGCCTGCTCGAGTTTTGCCTTGGCGCACTTCAACTGTAAAAAAAAAAATTGATGGATGATTCCCCTCAGTGATCCGCTTATTAGGAAGATATTGACGAGAATTTGAGTCCGTTTGTTCCAGTCTTAATTTCAGGGAAGTTAATGAGGCTTTAACGTTCTTCGTTAAAAGACGATTCCTGACCTTTTTGAATTTATTTGGCGGCTCATCTCAGCAGAGGCAGTGGTAGCGTTTTAGTCCTGCTCAGCGTCGCAGGAGAACCGTGAGTTATAGCAGCGGAGGGAGTCTGGTTTTAGTGAAAAGAAGCTGGCTCGTAATTTCTCAAGTAAGCGTGTCTAAATATTTTTTAGTATGGAGTTCACAAACTAATTTCTGGACAATAACAACTCTAGTGACCAAGCTTAATCTGGGTAATTCAGGAGAACTCTTTGTAATGTTCTCGTTTTTCCCCCAAAGATGACACTACAACCTTGGCTCTGGTTCAACCGTGCTTTATTAGATACGTCTATCCCTAAAGAGCGCCGAGCCTCTACTGCCCGTACCGGCTCTTCGCGCCAATGATTTACGCAGTGCGCGCAGCCTTACGCGGGCGTGGCACGTCACGTGGCTTACGTGACGTGCATACACTAGAGCGCGCTACTACATATCTCCCCTTTTTTCCAAAGCACAAGCTGTAACTCACAGTCCACTGTTCATTTCATAGTCTCTGAATTTGACTGGTTTGACCACCACCCTACCCCTACGGCTCAGTCTTACCAGGGTGTTGGTGGTCCCACATCCGTTGCTTCCTTCACTCGCCTGCGCAGCTGCGCCTCCTTCTCTCTCATTACGACATCCTCCTGCCCTCTGCTCCTGATCCTGTACCACTGTCTCTCGTTCTTGTGGGCCTTCTCCACCCTCCCCAGCCGTGGTCTCTGGGGGCTCCTGCTCGGCAGATTCAGTCTCTTCATCTCCAAAGTCTGTGGCGCTTTGGTCCCAGTTTAAGATTTTGTTGCATCTTGCCATGCGGTCCTGCGACCACACGTTTCCGTCGCTCAGCAAGGCTGCCCTGCCCAGGACTTCTTTCACTTGCATGGGCTTGCTATATTTGCTCTCCCCCTTCCTCTGTGCAGTGGCCAACCTTACTCGTACCCATTCTCCTTTCTCTAGGCCAGTTCTCCGTACATTTCTTCTGTTGTCGGAATGTTTGGTGTAGACTGCCTGAGCCTTCTCAAGGTTGGCTCGCACCACGGCGGGGGACCATTCGCTCGTGACTGTTTTTTCTTTCCACACCCTGTTGTCTTGTGTAAATGGTTTCACGTCCTCTCAATATCTGAAACGGGCTGTAGCCCGTGCTTGTGGGAGTGATCCTATAGGCCCAGACCATGTGCCAGATTTCCACTTCCCAGTCCTTGTCGTCGGATATGGCAGCTTGGATCGACCCCATCACCACCCTGTTGAACCGCTCCACTAAGCTGTTCCCGGCGGGGTGGTATATAGCTGTGTGTTTGGCTACGATGCAATTCCTGCTCATGAAGTTATTCCACCTCTCTGACTTGAACTGGGGTCCATTGTCACTAAGGGATACCTTCCCTCACAAACGTATCTGCCAGGAACTTGATGATGGTTTCTGCGTCCATGGTCTCTCCTATCATTATTTCAGGCCATTTCGAGTACCGGTCCACCATGACGCACACGTACTTTTGGATTCCTCGTATGTCCAGAATCGGGCCCAGGATGTCCACACTCAATTCCTCCCAAGGGTTCCTTGGTAACTCAAACTTCCCCAATTCGGGGCGGAGTGGCTTAAGGGCTTTATCGGCCCCTTGGCATCTATTGCAGTTTCTTACGTGCCTTTCCGCTCTCAAGTCCATTCCCGGCCACCAGTAGTCTTGTCTGGCCCTCAATCTTAGTTTGCAGATTCCAAGATGCCCTTCGTGGAGTGCGTCTAACAGCTTGTTGATGATGTTCGCGGGTGGTATTACTTTCTCACCCCTGTGCACAAACACTCCCTTGTCGTCCATTGACAGTTCTTCTCTGATTTCATAGTAGGGTTTAAGGTCCGCCCCGAGTAGCCTCTTCTCAGGCCATCCTTGGGTGACGAATTTCTTTACTTCCTTCAACGCCAAATCCTCCTCATATGCCTGTCTCCAATCTTGGAGGCTGGTGGAGGCCTCCTGATCTTCGGTGAGTGCCACCCATTCCTCCTTTCCTGCATTATTCTCTTCGCTTGGTTCCATGGCGGCTGCCCTGCTTAGATAGTCCGCCACTCTGTTCATATTTCCTGGTATGTGCTCTACGTCGTACCTGAACTCTAGTAATTTCAGTGACATTTTGGAGATCCTGGGTTTTGCCTCGGCATGCCCCCAGTCCTTTATCGCTGGCGTCCGTGGTCAGGACTGTTTTTCCTTGGGGGTCGTACCCTTGGAGTGGAATTGCCTCAGTGATTGCCTTCTTGACTGCCTCAAATTCATCTTGTGCCTCTTCTGACCATTGGAATTCTGTGTTATCTCGTGTCAGTTGTCTCATGTGGTGAGTCTTCGAGTTGAAGTGTTGCACAAACTTTCCGTAATATTCTGCCATGCCAATAAATGACCTGACTTCGTCTTTGTTGGTAGGTGGGGGTGCCTCGCAGATCGCCTTGACATTTTCAGCCTTCGGGGTCACTCCCTCCACCCCTATTTCATGGCCCAGGTACGTCACTGATTCCATTCCTATGCGGCACTTGGACCATTCCGCCGTGAGGCCTTTCCCTTCCAAGATCTGTAGCACCTTCTCAAGCTTTGCGTCGTGGTCCGGCTTGTCTCGGCCCATTACCAGGATGTCGTCCTGGAAGTACTGGACGCCGGTAGTTTTCTGAAAGAGCTGGTGCATTAACTTCTGGAAGACCGCTGCCGCTGAGGCCAACCCGAATGGCATGCGGCGGAATTGATAGCAGCCAAACAGGTTGATAAACGATGTGAGATGGCGGCTCTCCGGATGTAGGGCAATCTGGTGGTAGGCGGAAGTCAAATCGATGGTGGAATACCATTTGATGCCCCGAGTGCTAGCCAGCATCTCCTCAATTCTCGGTAGAGGGAACTTTTCCACCACAATGTTCTTATTGAGCTCTCTGAGGTCAACGCACAGCCTGACCTTACCGCTAGGTTTCTTAACTAACACCAAGGGCGCCAGCCATTCCGCGCACGTGATGGGCTCGATGATCCCTTTCCTTTCCAGGTCCTGGAGTTCTTCTTGGACTGCCTCCTGTACCGCAATGGGGATATTCCTGGCCTTGTGAGCCACTGGTACCGCCTGGTCTTTCAAGATTATTTTGTGCGAGAATTTCTCTAGCTTCCCCACTGTGCCTCCAAACACCCTGGGGAATGCTTTTCTCCATTTGTCCAGGTCTGGCCATGTTCCTTGTTCCGTTAACAAGATCTGTTCCTTGCCTCCAGGATCTAGCTTGATGCCTAGGTCGCCCTGGTCCAGGCACCCCAGCACGGAGGGACCTTTCTCCGACACATAGAGTTTGCAGTGTGCAGATCGGCCCCGGAACTCGAATTTCAACGGTCGAAAGCCCGCCATTGGAATGCGGTCCCCGTTGTATGTGACCGGGCAGATGTCCAGTCTTTCCAGTTCCGGGCCTAGCCATGGTGCAAACTTCTCCTCCCAAACTGCCCTCTGGACGATGGTGTACGGTGAGCCGGTATCGGCCACCACGCTGATCGTGATTCCTCCTATGGCCATCTCCAAGACAGGTTTCATAGATTTGTCCATCCACTCCCAGTACCTGATCATATATGCATAATACCGTGACAACATCTTCCTCCGTTGCCTCCTCCTGGGTGTCGCTGTCGTGGCCAACTAATCTCACCATGCTTTTGGAGGCCTTTTTCCTGCACACCTTCTCATAGTGTCCGATTATTCCACAGTACATGCATTTGGCGCGAAACGCCAGACATTTCCTATCATGCGCTTCGTGTGCCCAGTTTCCGCACCTGTAGCATGGCTTCCGGTTGGTTCCCGCTTGCTTTCCTGGTGGACCTCCATTGCTACTCCACCTGGTGTTACCTCTGTCCATTGCCTTCTTGGTCTGTTGGTCCTTACGGGGCTCCTCCTCGTCCAGCTTGTTCACCATGGCGCTGGACGCTGTCTCTTTCTTCGTTGCGTCCGCACACCTCCTTGCCAGTTCTGCCCTTTTAACGATGACCATTACATCTTTCAGGGTGGTGTCTCCGCTAGCCCACAGCTTGTCTTGCACGGATGTGCATGTGGTGTGCATCACCACCTCGTCTTTTATGAACTCTTCCTCCCAATTGTCATACTTGCACGTGGCTGCCAGACGTTTTAATGCTGCCACATACTCTTCTACTGTCTCTCCTGGGCGTTGCTTTCTTTGTTGGAAGTTAAATCTGTCCACCAACACACACACAGCCGGACTGAAATGTTTGTTAAGGTCGTCAATCGCATGGGCGTACACGTCGTCGTCTGTGCTGGTTCTTTGCTTCGGCACCAAGCTTTTGTAGACCCTCAACCCCTCGGGCCTAAGTTCAATAGCAAGATGAGTTTCTTCCTCGATGGTTTAAATGTCTCTTCATTCTCATCTTCCAGGACCCTGATGAAGTTGTCAATATACTCTCTCCAGTCCTCCCACTTCATCAGCGTTTCTCCCGGTCTGGGTAGAAACTGCACCGGCGCCATCGCATATCCTGTTTGCGTACTCATCCTTTCGCTCTTGACCGTGGGCTGGTGGCTCGTTTGGCCCCTGGGGCTTCCCGGCGCGCTGTCTTGTTCTTCCTTGTCTGCGTGGTCCTGGGGACTACCTGCGTCAGCCCCCTCGCTCTTTACTAGGGTATCCAGCTCGCTCCTTTGACTCGGTGGACGCTGGCCCTATATGGCACCCTTCTTGCAGAGTCTTCCTCGGTTCTATCCCTTTTCCAGGCCGTCATTCGACCCCTTGGGATCTCAGGGTTGCTTTGCTCTGCCGCTCTCTTTAGGGTACTGTTTGGTAGTTGCTGTCCTGCTTGCGTCTCTTGTCGTCGGTGTTCGCTGTGTCCCACGGCGTGGTTGGTTTGCTGTGGGGGGTTGGGGATCGGCTATCCCACCCTCGTCGCCATTGTAATGTTCTCGTTTTCCCCCCAAAGATGACGCTACAACCTTGGCTCTGGTTCAACCGTGCTTTATTAGATACGTCTATCCCTAAAGAGCGCCGAGCCTCTACTGCCCGTACCGGCTCTTCGCGCCAATGATTTACGCAGCGCGCGCAGCCTTACGCGGGCGTGGGACGTCACGTGGCTTACGTGACGTGCATACACTAGAGCGCGATACTACACTCTTAACGTTGTAAAGAGCACCAGCATCATTCGAAGTGTATTTTTTTCCTTTTCATGACTACGTTTTGAGACAGTATAATTCAAAAGACTTCAGCTCTTCAGCAGTGCAGAGTATGACTCCAGTCTTTATAATTACATCTTTACGAGGAGATAATTTAATGTTTAAGAGCATTACTAGACTGCATGGAGAGTTTTATCTACTAATGAACAACTAATAATTTTTATACCAACGGAAAAAATATCATTAATTTAACACCAACTATATATCAAATATACGGACGGAGATTCTTGCAGTTGATCAAATAAACTTTTCTGACAAGCTACATAGAGAGGGGCTAATCATAGATATAAACAGGTAAAAGGAGTAATAAAGAAACAGATGTTTATTCTTGGTAGGAAGCAGAATAGAGAGCTGTAATTGTATTTGCTTATATCTTTTAGGACATACAAGGGAAGATTCAGCAGAAGACTGTGTATCCTGAGGCAGTCTCTCTTGTTTGTCTTTCCACTTCACCTTTCTCCCGGTCTGGAGTTGAACTCAGTATTTATTTGCTGAGGCTGACTACGGTCGGCGGGAAATTTGCGATTCCTTAAAAGCAATGCATGATTGTTTTTCTAATTGCGTATTAGCAATTAGGAGGTGCAAATTACCACGAGGTTGAACCTCGTGGTAATTTGCGAAAAGTTTTAAAAATGCTCAAAAATGCATTTTTTTGACTTTCATGTTTCAGACACACATGTCCTTAGGACATGTGTGTGTGAAACATGCACTTCAAATTACATTTCTGGGGTGCAGGGGAGGGTCCTTTGGACCTCCCTCTGCACCCTTGGAATGCATTAACAAATTGCGATTTTCAAAAAGAAAATTGAAATTTGTTAAAGCCTTCCCATTGATCCCTATGGGCTTTTAGCCCATAGGAATTATTGTGAATTGCGAATTCGCACTTTGGAATTCGCATAATATTTGCGATTCGGTAAAAATTTCGATTTTTACCGAATCGCAAATATTTTGCGAAAATATACATGCATCCCATTTTGCGAATTCCAAATTGCGATTCCCTATTTTTCGCAATTTGGAATTCGCAAAAGGCCGGGATGATGCATGTGGCGGAAGTCAGAAGGGCAAGTCAAGAATCAGTTCAAACGAGACAGAAGTTAGATGAACTTGTAGTTTCAGGTACCGTTTTTAGAGGAGCTCAAAGTTTGCCTAATAACCCGTCCCCTTCTGATATTTCATCTCAGGTTATCCATGCAATTTCACCAATTATTTCTTTGGCGCCTCCTGAGAGGTTTAGTGGGGACCTACAAAAGGCACAAATCTTTTTAACCCAATGTTCCTTACATTTTTTGTGTCAACCTGTAATTTTTGCAGAAGATCAGTCAAAAGTGGCATTCATGCCTCGTGTCTGAATGGTGATGCTGCAGCCTGATCAATGTCGTTGGTCACCCAGAATGATCCAGTGCTATATAATTTTGACAATTTTAAAATCATATTTTTGCGGATTTTTGTTCGCCAATCAGCTTCTCAAGCAACAGACAATGAGCTTTTGGAACTTAAGCAAGGCAACAAAGACTTGGTGTGGTCTTTAGCCCGCTTCAATAAATTGGTAGTGGAGACTAATTGGCCGGAGGAGAAAATAGCAGCCATCTTTTGAGGGATGAACTTAAGGATGCGCTGGAGCAAATTCCAAAGAGACCTACCGAAGTTTCAGAGTTGATTGGTCTCGTCCTGCGGTTTGATCATCGCTTGAGTGAACGTCGCAATGAGAAGAGAAGGGAATTTCGTCCTCCCCCTCCTCGTTTTGATCGTGCTAAAATTGAAGGTCATAAATCATCAGAGCAAGTATCTTCAGAAGAGCCCATGCAGATCAGATCAATCAGAGGACCTTTAACAAAAGAAGAGAAGGAAATACGAAGATCTGGACAATTATGTCTGTATTGTGGTTTAGCTGGCCATTTTGTAAAGGATTGTCCCAAGAAGCCGAAATCATCTCAGCAAGGAAAAGGTCGGCTTCACCTGTCAAAGGAGTTGCACAGGTGGAAGCTAATTTGAAGTCAGCTCCAGTCTCGTAGAAGGTGGCGAACACCTTAGAGTCTTCGGCTCCTCATTTGGTAGTCACCTTTACTGCAAAGTTTCATGATAAGATTAGTAGTGGAGTTTTCGCAATAATTGATTGTGGGGCAGCTGGAAACTTTTGTGATATCAAATATGCCCTACGAATAGGAATAACATTTGTTGAAAAAGAGGTTTTAGAAGCTGTCAGAGAAGTGAACGGGACAAATGTATCTTCTGGCCCATAACCCATGAAACAGAAAAGATCCTTTTGACTGGGTTAAATAATCACTCAGAATTGATGACATTTAAATTGATTGACGTGCCTCAGTTTCAACTTATCCTCGGCCTTCCTTGGTTAACTGAGCATAATCCATGGACAGACTGGAATAAGAGAACAATTGTAATGGATTACTCCTATTGCAAGGAGAATTGCTTTTATAAGCATCCTAAGTCATTTGAAGAATCTCCAGCAAGAAAATTAGCAAGTCATTCAGTCCAAATTTGTTCTTTGGAAACAAAGGGAGATTCCATTGGAGTACCAAGATTTGTCTTCAGTGTTTGATAAAAAAAAGCGGAGAAGCTTCCCCCCATCGCCCATACGACTGTAAGATAGAGATTGAGCCCAGAGCTATTCTGCCTTGTAGTCGTGTTAATGCATTAACCGATTGAGAGAATCAATACCTGAAGACTTGTTTAGACCAACATCTGGCAAACACATTTATTCGCCCTTCCCAATCCCCAGTCTCTTCTCCTTTATTTTTTATTCCCAAGAAGGATGGGGATCTTTGAATTTGTATCGATTATAGAGCACTAAATCAAGTAACAATAAAATATCGATATCCCCTTCCTTTAATTTCTGTATTACTAGACCAAGTAAAAAATGCTAAAGTTTATACCAAACTCTATCTTCATGGGGCGTATCATTTGATCTGAATTGCTCCTGGAGATGAGTGGAAGATGGCGTTCCGAACCCGTTATGGCCTATTCAAATATCAGGTAATGCCATACGGATTGTGTATTGTGCCTGCTGCCTTTCAGCACTTCGTGAACAACATCCTTCGAAAATTTTCGGATAGAATAGCTGTCGTCTACATAGGTGACATTTTGATCTTCTCCAACAATGTTGAGGAACATGTGACCCCATGCGAGATCCATCTTAACAAGGTTATTAGAGAACCATCTCTATGTGAAATTGGAGATGTGTGCCTTCCACGTGGAAAAGGTAGAATTTCTTGGGTTCGCATTGTCCCCTGAAGGAGTGAATATGGATTCAACAAAGGTCAAGGTAGTTCAAGACTGTCCTTCTCCAAAAAGTGTTAAGGAGATACAAAGTTTCATCGGATTTTTGAATTTTTATAGAAGGTTCATTCCTAATTTTTCTCACACAGTGAGCCCCATCACTCGCTTACTTAAGAAAGGAGTGAAGTTTGTTTGGGATGATGAATGTGAAAAAGCTTTTCAATTTTTGAAGAGGTCTTTTACTCAGGCCCCAATTTTACTGCATCCTAGAACTGAAGAGCCATTTTTTGTAGATGCCTCCGATGTTGCAGTGGGTGGAATTTTATCTCAGCGTCACAGGAACACTGGTTGGCTTCATCCAGTGGCTTATTACTCGAGGAAGTTGACTCCTCCTGAATGTAATTATTTAATCGCTGACAAGGAGTTGTTAGCAGTCAAAAGTGTATTTTTGGAATGGCGACATTATTTGCTTGGAGCTAAGCACAAGGTCAATATGTTCACTGACCACCGAAAATTTACAGTTCCTCAAGTCTGCTCATACATTAACTGCCAGGTAATTACGTTGGTCATTGTTTTTTGTGGACTTTGATTTTGTAAATACCTTCAGACCTGGAGTGAATAATATTAAGGCTGATGCCCTCTCTCGAATAAATTCAGATTTTTCAGAATCAAAACCAGAAAAGAAAACCATCATTCCAGACTAGAAGTTTTTTTTTTAACTTTATTTGTCATTTTCACAAGCATTGTACAAAAACAATCATCAGTGTAAATAGCACATAACCACTGTGTACTGAAATATCTCAAGTCCGTCACTCCATAGCACAGCAATAAAAATAAAGAGGGAAGGGAATAGCTATCGCATTGGTCCACCGACACATAATAGCCATGAGTTCAATAACATCCCCATACGTCCCATGCATTTATTACATTATTAACATTGTTAAGAGTTCAATAATACCGTGGGTTAATGCACCCCTATTGGATATATTTGATTGTCCAATTGTGCTTGACGTTCCGCTGTGATTTTGGCAATATAAGTACGGTAAGGTCCCCATATGTCCAAGGGTCTAGATGGAGTGGGAATGGTGGAAGAATATTCGACACAGCTAACATTGCAGGAGGCCATGCTTTTTAGCCAGGATTTAACACTTGGACCTCTCTTGGAGCACCACAGCAGGGCCACCTCCCTCTTGGCCAACAAAAACCCCAGCTTTGCCAGTCTGCGGACGGCTTGCGGAAAGTTTGACACATAGCTCAGCAAGGCAATTTCAGGGGTGGGGGTCAGGAGGACACCCAGTATCTCACCAAATGTAGTATGTACCTGTAACCAGTAATCACTCAGTCGAGGGCATGTCACGATAAATGTGCAAAATCAGCGTCCACAGCCTTACATTTCGGGCAGTTAGGAGAGCGGGAGGGGTCTAGTCTATGGGCCAAGGCAGGGGTGTGATACAAGCGCCTCAAGAATTTAAAGTGAATGAGTTTGTGCCTACTGTTGAGCGACACCCGTTTGGTTACTGTGCAGCATTGTGCCCATTCTTTGTCCGTTATGGGTTTCCCTAGATCCCTTTCCCACGCCAGTCGGACTTTTACATCAGAAGCGGGGGTGGCTGCGACGCTAAGACTGTAAATTTTGGTAACCATATGCGCCCCTGAGTGATGTTGAATGACAGTAGTCAAAGGTCGTGCTTCTTCTGGGGCTAGTGGGAAGGTAGGAAACTTGGCCCGCATCATGGATCGGATTCGGGACAGCACAAAGGAGTCCATAAAGTTGCGATCCAGAAAACTGGGGTCCTCCGTCAGACTAAAGGCATGCCCGTCTGGGAAGAGGTCGCCCAGTGTATTTAAGCCGAATTTGGAGAGCATGGTACGGACCACCGCTTCACCAGTGATAGGGAGCCAATGCGCATTAGGGAGTGGAAGGAGCGGTGAATAAAGAATATCTAACTTCAATAGCCTCCGGAGTTTTTCCCACGCCCAGCATGTGGAAGATACGGTCTGAATATCTCGGGGGTCTCTAGGAAACCCTTTAGGGAGAAGCGTAGCCAGCGTGTGCGGTAGCGCCAAGCGTACCTCCGGTTTCAGGTACAGTATGCGGGCATCCGGGTGAAACCAGGCATAAGCAAAGGAACACTGTGCTGCTAAAAAGTATAGAAAAAAATCAAGAACACCCAGGCCGCCGCGTTCGTAAGGCAGGGTCAGTGTTTGCCACGTGACCCGAGGGTTTTTGTTTCCCCAGATCAAAGGTAGCAGCAGTGATCTCAGCTGGCTGAAAAATATCTTAGGCAAGGGAATCGGAATATTGTTAAATAAATTCAAAAACCGGGGAGGAACCATCATCTTCACTATAGCAACGTGCCCCACCATAGACAGTGGCAAGCGCAGCCATCGGTCTATGCTATCCTCCAGGAAGTCCAGCGCTCTTCCATAATTGAGCCTAATAATGTCTACAGTGTCGATATGGACGTGTATTCCCAAGTATTTGACCGACTCCGAACACCATTCCAACGGGTACTCGCAGTCCCACCGTGCAGTGGCGGGAGTCAGCGGGAAAATTAGGGATTTGTGCCAATTCATGTGGAGCCCAGAAAACTTGCCAAACCGTGTAATTTCCGCCAGCAGCGGTGCCAGGTTGAGGGAAGGCGCCCGAACATAGAGTATTAAATCATCTGCGTGTAGCGATGCCAGCAGAGGACCGGTGCAAAACTGTAGGCCCCGAAAAAGGTGCTTTTCCTGAAAGTGTCGGACCAGTGGGTCCATAGTTAAAATAAATAATAGTGGGGACAATGGGCACCCCTGTCTTGTGCCCCTGGACAGGGAAAACGCCTCCGTGATGGTGCCATTTAATCGAATTCTGGCCGTGGGGTTAGTGTACAACAATGCCACAGTGGAGACAAAATACTCCGGCATACCCATACGTCTCATAATTGATAGGAAAAAGGGCCACTCAAGGGAATCGAACGCCTTCTCCGCGTCCAAAAGCACGGCGGCCGCTGGGGTGGAGGGGTCTATACGGTGAATAACCGAGAATAAAGTTCGCAGATTTAATGAGGTGGATCTGTGTGGTACAAACCTGGACTGCGTGGGGGATATGATGAATTCCATTAAGAGGGCCAGGCGAGTGGCCACTACTTTGGCTAATATTTTATAGTCTGTGTTTAGCAGAGAAAGGGGCCTGTAAGAGCCACAAAGGGCAGGGTCTTTCCCGGGTTTCGGGTCATTCCAGACTAGAAGTTTGTTCTAGCCACTCTCAGTACTGACCATTCAACTAAAATCAAAGAGGCAATGTTGACTGTAGAAATGGCACAGTGTGTGAAGGAACAACCAGATAGAGTAATCAGAAGGGGTCTTCCATATCAAGGTGATCGTTTGTACCTACCTACCAAGAAACTTCAGGAAAGAGCATTGAAGTCTTGTCATGATGAGTTACTTGCTGGACATAAAGGAATTTAAAAAACTATGGAGTTGGTGGAGAGAAATTTTTGTTGGCCTAAAACGAAGCAGCAGATACAACAGTATGTATTCACTTGCGAGAGATGTTTGAAGGGGAAACCAGATGGTTTGGCTCCGCAAGGGTTATTGATGCCAATGCCTGCTCCACCACACCCTTGGTACACAGTATCTATGGATCTGATTGTAGACCTTCCTCCTAGTCAGGGATATAACACTATTTTAGTCATGGTAGACAGCTTTTCTAAAATGGCACAATTTTGTTCCACTAAAAAGTATTCCTCAAGCTACTCAATTGGCACAATTGTTTACACATCACATAGTAAAATTGCATGGAATTCCAAAAGTTTAAGTTTCAGATCGTGGATCACAATTTGTTTCCCATTTTTGGAAGGCCTTCACTAAGAGATTAGGGATTGATGCACACTACTACACCAGTTTTCATCCTAAACCTGATGGACAGATGAAGAGGGTCAATAAAGATCTTGAACAATGCCTCCGACTTTATTTGTTAGATCAAAAAGCTGGTTGGGCAGAGTTAGTGTGGGCAGCAGAATTTGCTTAAAATAATGCTAAGCATTCTTCTACCGGATATTCTCCTTTTTATCTCAATTATGGTAGGCACCCAAGTTTAATAATTGAAAAAGAAGAATGTCCAGTCCCTGCTGTAGAAGAGTTTGTAACAGAGATACAGAATACATTAACTCGAGCAGAAGAGAATTTAGTCAAGACTAAGAATTCCTACAAATCTCAGGCTGATAAGAGGTGAGAGAGTCCAGTTTTTAAGTCAGGAGATAAGGTCTGGTTGTCCACTGAAAATCACAAGTTAAAGGAGAATAGAAAATTCCAATCTCGGTTCATTGGTCCTTTTAAGGTTGATAGAATGCATAATCAAGTGACAGTTAAGATTCACTTGCTCACCTATCTCCAGTACATCCAGTATTTCAAGTTTCTTTGCTCAAGAAAAACCCACCTAATTTAAGAATACATTCTCCCCCAAACCCAGTTTTGCTTGAATCATTTGAGGAATTTGAGGTCCACAAGGTCTTAGACTCAATCTTTAGAAAGGGCAAATTGTATTATTTGATCGACTGGAAAAATTTTTGGTCCTGAAGAATCTTGGGAGCCTCATGCTAACGTCCATGCTCCAAAACAAATTCAAGACTTTCAAAAAGCCAATCCAACAAAGCCAAGGTTGAAGGGACTCCATACCTTAGAATGAGAAAGGTTGGAATTTCTTTCTGGGTCTCGATCTCTAACGCCCCGCAAGGGGAGTCAGAAACACTGGAGCTGGATTCTCTGCAAGGAGGATGACAGCGTCTGGTCAGTGCATCAGGCGGGGCCTCGAATTCCTTCCGAACTTGCTGTGGTGAGCTGTGCAAGTACGCAGCCGAGCCATGACTTGCCTTGGCAAGTGTATGTATATTTATACCTTGAAGGTGTTTAGGAATGCCAGTATTGATGTACAATTCAGGCAGAGGAACGTCATGAATGAACCCCTAAGGAATAGATGTTCATGTATAATAAATGAGTTCTTGGAGAAATCAATAACCCAAGCAAGGGGAAGTCCTAAAGGCTTAAGAGTCTGGTTTTCCAAGAACGCGTTGTGACGTGGACGGACGGATGTAGGTGGCCATGCCTGTATTTGGTTAGCATGGATGATGCCTAAATAAGGATTGGATTTGTATGCCTATATAAGGGCAATGTGAGGTGTGCCTATATAAGGGCATAAGTCAGGAAACCTATATACGGTAGCTAATTCGACACACAACACCCACTCCAGTTTTGTATGAACGACATTACTAAACTCTAAACATGCTAAACATATTTAAAATATAGCTACACATTAATTTGTGAAAAATATGTCTAAAATATATTATAAAAAATGCATTAAAACTGTTGCTATGCATAAAATGTAATGGTGCTGTACATATTAAAGCAATGCTTCATTCTAAGCATAAGTTGGCATTTGAATGCTAAATGAATGAGCATGAGTGTTTACATTATGAAATGGCTCGTAAATACAGAAGAAAAAAAGTCAAAACCATTTCATGGTAAGTTACATAAAACAATTGTTATTGACAAGGTGACATATTGTCTCTGGAAGTGTTTCAAAGAAGTCTGTTCTCTATGAATAGTTCTACTGTAAGCAGATTACTTTGCTAAAAATGAAAAATACAAATTTGGAGAAAAAAAATGAATCATAGGAAAAAGTTCCAAGTTGAGTCTTTGTTTTTGAAAAATAAAGGCCAAATTCCGAGTCTTCCCGGTGCACTGTGTGCTGAATCAAAAGTCAGTGTAGGGGGATGGAGAAAACATGAAATCTTCTAATCCTGTAGAAAAAAAGTTGTCTACTGTTGAAGGTGAAAGTTGGATTACCTCATTTAGAAAATTAACCGCACATAGATAAGAAGCATCGCCTTCAGCATTAGAAGCATCAGCAATGTTCGATTCTGATGTTACCTGTGTGCCTGTTGATTCCTCTCGTACCTCAGCAGCAGCAATTTGCGTCTGTGAGATCTCAATGAATGCCATCATCATGATTGGAAGCCGCTGGGGACAACACACAGCATGGGCCGTTATCGGGTCCAGCAGAGTATTGATATCCATTGTCATGACTGATGGAAGTGTTAGACAGATGACTAGTATGCATTATTCACTGCAAAGCAGGAAGCGTAGAACAGGTAAGATGCAATCTTGCCAGATTTGTCTGAATGACAGAAGCTATGTGGTATTTGATTGTCGTAGACAAGGTAAACCCAAAATTTGGACGATGTGCTCAGGACACTTCATCTCCAGTGGAGCTCTCTCCACGGTGCATTGGGTGACGCTGGTGATTTGGCTTGCTATATTGTAGCAGTAGGAGCAAAAACAGTATCCCTGCAACAAGTGCTAAAAATAGTGGCAGTCCACCAAACGCAGAGTGCACGAAGTTGGGAATTATTCCGAGGACTGCCTGAAAAGGTGCTAACAGTCCCGAACACACGTCCTTAAATATATGTACAATACCGCTCGTATCAGACATGTTTAAGATACGTCCCAACATTTCTGAGAAATATATAGGGCAGTTTGTATTCAAAAGGGCATGTGCCTCGGCTGAAGTTCTTGCGACTTGTAGATCATAGGTTTCTTTGGCCGAGGTCAGAGGCACTGTTTGTTGCAAAAGAATAGCTTTCATTCTGCTTAGAGTATCAATTTTGTATAGAAGAGATGTTCAGTGAAGGCAATAAAGTCGACTCCCTGGCTGTCTCTATTTGGGGGAACAACACTTGCATACAGCAAGTGACCCTTGATGTAACCGTTACTAGATATGGGATATCTGGCAACATGCCACAGCAGCTGTGATCATTCAACATGAGGTAACTTCCATTTGCAAGTTGTCCAAAAATTGGATTCATCACTGCAGGTGGCAGGATAAGTTTGTAGTGGAACCATTACAGACCCTGTATAAAATAATACCCTGGCATAGGAGAAAACTGCTTAGTGCGTTTTCAAAGTTTGTACCGCTAAGAAACACTTCACGCCCCCACTCCAACATCTGTGTGTGTGTAAGGTAAATCCCAGGGTGTCTTGTTGTATCCTTTACCCAACCTTTCATATTTGCCTACTGGTATATGTTTTAGGCAATACTGAAAATGGAAAGTTGTAACAGGCAGAGTAATTTTATTATGTATGATCCACTAAGTATCTGGTTTTTCTGCCACCATGAATGGTCATTTTTCCGGTTTGTCAATGCTCAGCACCATAAAGTCTGCTCCCCTTTGTGCCAGTTTGATCACCGGGAGCGAGACCATTTGTATTTTAAAATTGTGTGTCATTCATAACGTGTGTTTCTTTTAAAAACCCACTTACTTCGCTTTCCAGGCACTTCCTGGACGTGTCCTCGGAACTCTCTCGCAGCGTATTTAGCGCTGTAGAGAGAAGCAACAAAACACCAACAATCCCTGCTGCCATTGACGAAGTGCTGGAGGCCACGCCCATTCTGAGGCCACGCCCCCCACCCCACCTGTACATAAGCGCTGACTGCTAGCGCTGTTTACAGATTTACCCACCCTCCTGAGGCAAAAAGCCGGGAGCGAGACCATTTGTATTTTAAAATTGTGTGTCACTCATAACGTGTGTTTCTTTTAAAAACCCACTTACTTTGCTTTCCAGGCACTTCCTGGACGTGTCCTCTGAACTCTCTCACAGCGGATTTAGCGCTGTAGAGAGAAGCAACAAAACACCAACAATCCCTGCCGCCATTGACGGCGTGCTGGAGGCCACGCCCATTCCGAGGCCACGCCCCCGCCCCATTACTCCTATTAAACCATGTGTATTCACCGGACGCGCAGCGGACGGGCACAGCGGGCGTGCCGTTTGCGCACCGAAGGCGCGCCTAAGGCAAGCCCGTCTTCGCCCGTCATCGCCAAGACATCGCCTCTCGCCAGTCCCCCTGGTCGGACCCCACCAGTACCCCTTCACTATGACAGGGAACAACTACTTGCCTGTAACCTTGGACGGACTAGTGCCCACCCAACAGGTATGCTTGGTCAAACACGCCTTCAATGTAAAAGCTGTTATTTTACTACTGTCACCCCCCATCACATTCGACAATTTCAAGACTTACCCAAAACCACCCCTATTACGATCCTCCATCTCAATGTCAGGTCACTCATCAAACATCACCTTGAGGTTAATACCCTCTTACTGGATGAAAACCCTGACATCCTCTTCCTCTGTGAAACCTGGTTACGCGATGGCATTTCAGTCATACCTAACCTTACGCTCCCAGACAACTACCTTATGTCAAGCTTAAATAGAGATGGGAGAGGCGGAGGCATTGCTGTAATCTAAAATCTACAGAAAAATATTTGCATGCGCATTCACCAAAGAAGAACTTCCCAACTGTGAATGTGCTCACTTCAAAATTACTATAAACCTTAACTTCCCTATGTCAGGTCTTTACATATATCGCCCACCTGGACCTGCTTCAAAGTTCATTGAAGCTCTTCGTGAGACAGCGAACTCTCTAGTGACTAAAACTGCAAACTTTACCATATTAGGTGATCTCAATATCCATTTTGACTCACCTAATGATTCTACTATCAAAAATCTTCTTGCCGATTTCTCCGCCCTGCAAATCAACTCCCTTATACAAACCCCGACGCATCTAGCTGGTCATACCTTAGACCCAGTAATTACAAACATCGAGGAGGCTAAGACAGAGGTGCCCCTACCAATGGGATGGACAGACCACCACCTCATTAAACTGACTATTTTAGTCAATAAAACTGCGCACAAAAACACACCAACCCGCCGTCTAAAAAGACCATGGCATAAACTATCCATCAGCGATCTTCATGCCACCTTTGGGGAATTCCATCAGGAGACTAACTCAGACATCAACTTAATCTATAGTACGTTCCATGACTGGATTACGGGAGGACTAGACACTCTTATTCCAGCAAAATGGACGAAAGGACGCAGCTCACCGTCCAATCCATGGTATAATGACACCCTCAAAGCCTTGCGCAAAGACTGTAAAAGAGATGAGCGTCTTTGGAGAAGGGATTACAACAATGAAGACAAAAATAATTATCTTTTAAAACAAAAAATGTACCACAAAGCCATCCGCGCTACTCGAACTGCCTTCTATGCGGATAAAATCAACTCGAGCCCCACTCCTGCCAAAGAAGTCTTTAAACTTGTCCAAGAACTACAGAGTTGCAAATCCCCCTCCCCCAACATCTCCTCGGCACAACAATGTGAGGAGCTCGCTATGTTCTTTGTTGACAAAGTACAAAAGATCTACAGATCCTTCCCTCAGCACTCTCCAAACCTTGCTAAAAGCACTAACCCCCTCCCTAACCATACTATCATGTCCCACATTCCAGAAATTTCGTTTGACAATCTCACTCAATTGTGTCAAAGTCAAAACTGGCTCCCCGTCAGACCCCGTGCATCCGGCTCAATTCTTGGAGTCACTTGACTTTTTCCTACCTTCCCTGGCTTCTATTCTGAATCTCTCTTTCTCCTCAGCTATTGTACCATCTGCCTGGAAGCAAGCGTGGGTTTCACCTATCATCAAGAAACCCTCCCTAGATCCATCTAAACCGGAAAATTTCCGACCAATCTCTCTGCTTCCATGGCTGTCTAAACTCGCTGAAGCTCATGTGAACAGCATTCTGTCCCAACATATGGTTCAGAACAACATCCTGGACCCATCTCAAAATGGATTCAGACCGGGTCATAGTACAGAGTCTGCTCTCCTGGCCACTACCGAGTACCTCCGGACGATCTTAGATGCCGGTCAAAGTGCTGCGCTGATTCTTCTTGACCTCAGCGCGGCCTTTGATACGGTATCCCATGACATCCTTCTTGATCGTCTGGAGACATTCGGAGTATCTGGCCTTGCTTTAAAGTGGTTTCATTCTTTCCTTAAGGACAGATGCTTTCGGGTCTCAGCACCCCCTTTCCTATCTAAATCTCACCTCATTGCACAGGGAGTTCCGCAGGGCTCTGCGTTGAGTCCATCTCTTTTTAATCTATATGTGCAACCTCTGGCGGCAGTGGCCAAAGAGTGGGGCCTGACACTGGTGTCGTACGCCGACGACACACAGCTGGCCATCACTCTCACGGAAGGCCCGTCCATCTTGGCCTCCAGATTTAAAAATGGTCTCTCCGCAGTAGCCCAATGGATGACGGATAACTGTTTACAGCTGAATGCTGGGAAAACAGAAGTGCTACTCCTTGGTAAAAACACCAGCCGTTGGAATGAGCACTGGTGGCCGTCCTCCCTAGGCACCATTCCACCTCCCAAATCCCTAGTTAAAAACCTAGGAGTGTGGATGGATGCCTCACTCAACTATCAGACCCACACCAAAAAAGTCGCTGGCACCTGTACCGGCTTGCTGAGGAGTCTCAGCCACATACTGGGCTTCTTTGATGCTAAAGTCCGCCAGCTTATCATCCAAGCAACTATCCTCTCGCGTTTGGATTACGCCAATGTACTCCTTCTAGGCGCCAACAAAAGAGAGATAGGACGACTGCAACATGTGCAAAACTCTGTGGCTAGAGCCTTAGTCGGCCTTCCTCGCAGATGCTCGGCCAGAGCTACAATTCGTAAATTACACTGGCTACCTGTTGATTCCAGAATTAAATTCAAAACCCCCATCATGACCTTTAAAATTCTCAAACTTGAAAATCCTGTACTGCTACGACCTCTTCTCACCCCCTACGTTCCATCACGCAACCTGCGATCTTCCAACCAACACCTTTTGTGCATCCCTCGCATAAAACTCTGCCGCATGGGCGGCCGCTCCTTTAGGGTTTTGGGAGCCAAGCTATGGAACGATCTACCTCTAAACATCCGCTCCATAGAAAGCCTACCTGCTTTCCGAAAGGCTATTAAAACTTACCTATTCCCCTCCCCATAAATTTCCCTTCACCTTTCACTTTCAGGTTAGGGTGTGTGACTTCTTTAGCGCCGGGACTCCTCATCGCTGGGACAGCTGTTTTGCGCTTTACCAAAACCATAGAATAGAATAGAATATCAGTGAGATTGAATTCTAAAAACAGTGATGTAGTGTTGATTAAACGCCAAGGCACATAGCCTGCACACAGGTTTTGTAGCGTCCAGCCTAATAGCTTGATAGAACATAGTTGAGACTGACCATGTTGCAACATGACCAAGTCTTGTTGCATAATGTCTATGGCAGAGGATACAATGCTGTCCAATGAATATATCCTGTACGACAGAGTCGTTAACCCATTGTCTACTACAGTGAGAGATTTCTCTAAATTAATACGAACAATTTCTTGTATTCTTTCTGCAGTTTCTGCTTGGGTAACCTTACATATTTCATTAGAACCAGCGTAGATACCGGCATATAGGAAACATTTTTGACGCGGTCTTCTTGGACCTGGCAAGAAATTCCCTAAGGTCTGCACCTTCTTGAAGTAAAGTTAAGTGTTGTTTCACATCCTCTAGTGTAGCTTTCTGTAGCCAATCAAAGCAAAGTTTCCATACACTGCATGTTGTTATTACCCCTGGATGCTGTCTTTGAACATAGCGTGGGTCTGGCCTATTGATAGTGAAACCCTTTGTTTTTTTCAGGAATCGATCTTGACAGTTGGTTGTGTCTGTGGGCCAGAGCAACCATTTTTTGCATTCTGGGTCTGATCTGTTGTGATGAAAAATAGTATGTACATCGACCTCCCCCTGTGCAGTGCTATTACTTGCAGGTGCAGATATGGACGGAGTGTTCATGTCTTTGATCTTGGCTATCCCAAGGCAAGACGTTTGTTGGACAGTGTCATTCAAAAACATAATTTGCTCAGGAAAGATACAGGCTCTAAACAAAGCTTCTACCCCCTGCACTTGTCAATCTTTTGTACCCCATACAGATTTTGTCTCAATGTTTTCTTTCCAAATGTCGAAACCCTGTCTAGACAGTTGGGCAATAAAGGCTGCAGAATAAATCTGTTTTGTAGTGCTTAACATATTTTTCGTTACTGTCTTGTTCATATTTTTAAAGAAAAGCGTTTCTGGATTTGACAAGTTGAACCCTGAAAAATATGGAAATTTCTTTGCAAAAGTTTTTGAACCACCTGTTGGAGGTGTAGGACAAAGTTCCCATTGGTTATACATAAATACATTTCTAGGTGTTGCAGTCTTATGCAAGAAATGATGGCCACAATGGTTATAACAATACATTTGTTCATAGTCTGATGAACCCTCCAAATATTCATGATTTGTGAATGCTGCAGACATTTCTGGATCAGACATCATGTTATTAACAGTCTCGGAGTCCCAATCATCAGAATGAATGATTGGGAATGAAGTCGACCTTCGATCTTGTACTTAGAAAGAAGCTCAGGAAGTGCTTGGCGACCTTGGGATTCCTGCCTATCTTCTCAATGTGCTAGTGAGGTTACACACTGACAACTATGCACAAGTTAGATGTGGAAAATATGGGGAACTCTCTTCCCGCTTTCCTGTCAAAAAGGGGGTGAGACAGGGATGCGTTTTAGCCCCCACACAATTTTGTCTCTATATTAATGGGCTAATTGCTTTCTTAAACAACATAAAAGACACGGATGCCCCAAAGCTTGCTACAGGGAAGATACCTGCATTGATGTTTGCAGACGATACCTTGTTATTTTCCAAGTCACCTCTAGGTATCTAACGCATCCTGGATGGGTTTGCACAGTTCTGTAATACGAAAGGTTTGGAGATTAATTTATCTAAGTCCAAATTTATGGTCTTCAATCCTACAAAGAGCAGGAGTCCAAACCCCTCTCTTAATGGCACCCTCCTTGACAAAGTGAGGATATTCAACTATCTGGGCATTACACTGTCTGAGCAATTTGGGTGGGGCCCACAGATGGCCAAAGCACGACTTAGGCTCACCCAGACAATGGGTGGGAAATGAAACTGTTTAGAACATCTATTTTTAAGCCAGCAGCTCCTGTGGTGGAGATATTTAAGGCCCAAGCAAGAGGGGCTAAATTATATGGGGCGGAGCTTTGGGGGCATAGTTGTACTGTGGACCTTGTGAAGCTAGAAAATATTTTATGAGACAGCTTATAGGTCTACCACGCAGCACCCCACTTGTTCCCCTCTGCATGGACTTGGGCTTGAGGCCAATTGATGAAGAGATTGCCCTTAGGCCCTTGACATTTTGGCGGCGGTTATGGGTAACTCCTGAGCTGTCACTTTACAAAGATGACTTAAAGGAGCTCCTACCTAGTCTTAACCCCAGTAAAATACAGTGGCTGGCCCATATCAGGAATCTTTTGACCAGGCTTGGTAGGACAGAGCTATGGTCATCCTCAGAGCTATCCTGTCCTATGATATCCAGGTCAGATCTTGTAAAATATTACAGGCAATCCAATCTGGTGTCTCTCAAGGAAAGGGCTAAAGAAGGCAGGCTGACGATGGAGTTCCTACAAATAAAAGAGGTGTGTGTGAAGGAACCCTTTCTGAATGTAATCTACCCACCCATGGCCAGGAAATTGTATCTGCAATTTAGATTGGGGAATTTACCATTGGCAGTGCACACCCGTTCATGGGCTCCTGAGAACTCAAATGTGTGTCCCACTTGTAATTTAACGGATTAATCTGAAATTCATGAGCTATTCTTCAGCCCTGCTTATGCCCTGCCTCGTAAACGCTGGATAATCCAATTATGTAAAAACCTAGGGTTCGTTCGTTGTGCAGAGGCTTTTAGAGTTTTAAAATATGATACTGACCCTCCAATTGTATTTGCGGTATCTCATTTTTTAAATGCTATGTGGCACATCAGGAGAGGACTGTTAAAGCAATTATAGAGGAGGATCAATTGAAGGTCCTCTATGCTAACCTTTTTAGTGTATTGCAATGATTATTTTTAGAAATCTCAATCTGATATGAGTTTGTCAGTGGTTTTAACTGTGCATAAATCATGGAAGTGTAATTATTGAATAATTTGTGTAAATATTTAGAGATTTTACTATGCACTTTATGGCCTGAGTGGCAGAAATAACATTTTAACAACAATAAATACATTTCTAGGTGTTGCAGTCTTATGCAAGAAATGATGGCCATATAGGTTATAACAATACATTTGTTCATAGACTGATGAACCCTCCAAATATTCATGATTTTTGAATACTGCAGACATTTCTAGATCAGACATCCTGCTATTAACCGTCTCTGAGTCCCAATTATCAGAAAAGGTACTAGAGGTAATAAAGTCACTTAAAGAAATTTTAAATAAGTGTAGAACCTTCAAAAGTTCTGACGGGCCAAGAATGTCATATTCGGTTTTGTCCCAAACTATGCCATCTGGTATAGGAACGGCTGTGATGTTCACTGCTGACAAGTCTCTTGCTTCACGATGGGATGATTTGTGTGGCTGGAGAAGTAAGTTCACTCTTTTACTTGCTGTGTCCATTTGAATATATCTTCCATTTACCAGTATACCCAGAGTTATTACCAGAGCTAACTGAAAGAAAGAAGAATATTCAACAATCAATAGTTCAATCCATGGTGAAACCAGATAAGTCTAGTTCAATCCATGGTGAAACCAGATAAGTCTTTTTCAGGAGATGAAAAAAATCTATTGCTTGTTCTATGAAAGTTCTTTATGCTGGCGTCATTTCAGGTTCGCTGGGATCCTCAGAAAACGTATCAAAGTTAATGAAGTAGCCACAGGAAGTTCTATCAATTGTTGGAATTGCATCAGGATTCGTTGAAATCACTGGAACCAGTTGATCACGTGTTACGTTGGTGTAGACAGGTGTATCAGGACGAACTGTTATTTGGGTTTCAAGAGGAACGAATTCCATAGCATTGTTGCTTATTCCTTCATGTCTTACTGTAGAATCTTCAAAGGTGATGAGTCTCTCAGTTTGAACCTCTTGGATTATAGCTAGAGGAGTGCATCTGCTACATTGTCGGAGTCCACTTGACCTACTGCTTAGTATCGGCCACATAGTGTGGTTTGCTCAGGTCGATGGACAAAAATCTTTTCTCCTTTTTACAGGCAAGGGCGGCAAAAGTACTGTTCTAGATCCATGGATTTCTAGAACAGGTACTGCTTGTCTGTAATAAGGCCCAAATTCCTTCTTGACCGCGTTCTTTTTTCCGATCAGATCACCAAACTTTGGGATCCAGACTGGCCTTGCTGGGACAGCTGTTTTTTCCCCAGTGGTGGTTGGCTTCAGGAACACGTTACTTTGTTTCGATCTTAGTTCATTTAAGTCTTGTAAAATAATAATACGGCTATTTATAAAGCGCAAAACAGTTACCCCCAAAGGAGGTGTCCCGGCGCTAAAACAACAAAGCAACAGCACAATAAAAAGACAAGGTCAGATTCAAGTCCCCCACCAGAATCAATCTTGGTTAAAAAGCCAAGTCTTGACTGCCTTCCTAAATAAGCATTCTGACTCCATTTGCCTTAAAGCGGACGGCAAGGAATTCCAGAGTCTAGCTACTCTCACCACAAAGGATCTACCACCCCAGCGCTCCTTCCTGATTCGTGGGGTGGCCAGTAGGTCCTGATTACGGGATCGCAATGGGCGAGATTGTTTGTAAACAGATAATCAGTGTTTCAAATAATTGGGGCAAAGCCCCTGGAACGAATGAAAGGCTAAGGTCAGGGCCTAAAATTTAATTTTATTGGCCACTCGAAGCCAATGGAGTTCTTTAATGTATGGGGAAATGTGTTTTCGCATGGGCACGCGTCTAAGCAGACGCGCTTCCGTGTTTTGAACCAGTTGCAGTCGCTTAACCGAATAGGACGATAGGCCCAAATAGAGGCAATTGGCATAATCCAACCTGGATTTCACAGATGCATGAACTATAGTGCGCCTGCAATTTTCTGGTAGCAGATGTAGAAATGTTCTCAAGTACCTCAATTTTCCAAAACAAGTAGATGTTACTTTGTGAATTTGGGTGGAAACCGACAGGTCAGCCTCCCATTGAACTCCCACATTTTTAACCATACCAGTAGGGGTGGGTGGTGTCCCCATTTCCTGCGGCCACCATAGGTCCGAGTCAGGCGGGATGATTGTTTCAAAGAACATCATCTCCGTTTTTTCAGCATTCAACTTTAATTTGTTGTTGTTCAACGAAACTGCAACGTCTAAAAAGACAGCTACTAAAACTTTCAAAGGTCTCGGCTGACTGATCCTTGAAAGGGAACACCAGCTGGGTGTCATCGGCATAAGATATAGCCTTGACCCCCCCAGTTGGCAATAAGTGAAAACAGGGGGGCCAAGTAGATGTTAAACAACAGTGGGCGTAACGCTGATTGCTGATTGCTGATTGCTATTGCTTGATTTATCAGCAGCCTTCGACACGGTCGACCATAAGATCTTGGTCGACCGTGTCGGAAAGATCGGCGTTTGCCAAACTGCAAGAGATCTGCTTGTCTCGTTTCTCACAAACAGAACCCACGCCGTCACTTTGGGGTCTTACCAATCTGCTAAGCTCTCGTTGCCATGTGGGGTACCTCAAGGCTCATCCCTCAGTCCGACACTATTTAATATCTATGTGTCGGACCTTGCTAATGTCATCAAAGCCTATGGGATGAGCCTAACCTCTTACGCGGACGACACACAATTGGTACTGGCCATCAAAGGTGAGGGAGGGGAGGTCGCCCAACGCTTCCAAAATGGAATGCTGGAAATAGGAGAGTGGATGGCAACAAATTGCCTGAAACTCAATTCTGAAAAAATGGAGGTAGTTATTTTTGGACCTCTCTCACCAGTTTGGTCATCATCTTGGTTGCCATCCACATTTGGAGCACCCCCAACTCCAGCAGCTAAGGTTAGGAACTTGGGAGTCACCTTCGACGAGGGCCTTACTTTCATGGATCATGCGAACAAAGTTGCTACCACAGCCCACTATAAATTACGCATAATTAGAAAAATCAGTCCGTCTTTGCCAGCAGCAGCCACTAAAACGCTGGTCAGTTCCTTGGTCTTATCGTCCCTTGACTACTGCAACGGCTTATTTTTAAACACCCAGGTCAGGGTCATAAGGAAGTTGCAGTCAATACAAAATGCTGCAGCACGTCTGCTTTCCGGAACCCCTAAATTCACGGCCATATCAGAAACTATTAAACGACTCCACTGGCTGACGATCCAGAACAGGATCAAGTTCAAATCACTATGTATAGTGTATAAAGCTCTAAACAATCAAGGTCCGCACTTTCTAACGGACCAGCTGGTTCCATATCATCCATCCAGACAGCTTCGGTCCTCCAATCGTAACCAGCTAGTGATTTCTCGTTCCAAAACAGTGTCCTGGGGCGATCGCCGCTTTTTGATAGCAGCCCCTAAATTATGGAACACCTTGCCGCAAGACATCAGACTAAGCCCTTCACTCATTCAGTTTCGCAAGAGACTAAAGACATGGCTGTTTAGCCAATAGTTTCTACCAAAAGAAAGGTAATCGGTTGGAGCATATTACATTGAGCTGAATTTACGTAAATGGTCTAGCGCCGAGACGCCTGCGGGTATTTGTCGCTCTTTATAAATGACAACAAATAAATAAATAAATAAGATCCTTGAGGGACCCCACACCACAAGTGCTTCTGCTCCGACTGATAGTATTGATCAGCCATCCTCTGAGTCCGCTTGTGGAGAAATGACCTCACCGACCCCAGGGCGGTTCCCCAATGCCGAAATCTAGAAGGCTTTGCACCGGAATCGCATGATCAACCTTATTGAATGCGGCAGATAGATCCAGGAACACCAGCATAGCTGAGTCCCCTGAATCCACTGCCGCCCTCACCGACTCTGCTACCTCCACATGGGCTGTCTCTGTGCTGAAGCCTGCTCGAAAACCAGATTGCGTGTCATGTAAAATGTTATATTTAGCTAGTTGTCTCTGGACAGCCTTTTCCAGCATCTTGGCTGGAGCTGGCAGAAGGGAAATAGGTCTGTAGTTAGACAGGACCCCGGCATCAATATTGGCTTTTTTCATCAAATTCTTTATTTTCCACCACTGTGCCCTTCATGTCAAGGTCTGGTACCAACATTCTAGTTCCAAATAGGACTTCATATGGAGTGACACCCCCTAGAGAACTTCTGGGAAAATTATTTAATGATTGTAAGATGTTTGACCCACCCATCACCCGAACTGGCCATGGCTTCTTTGTAAGCTTTAGAGCTAAACGCAGGACCCTGGTCAGAGTGTAGTGTGCCTATTGTGTATGTGCCGATAAAGACTCGCAAATCTTTTATAACAGTTTGAGCGTCAGCCAAGCGCTGAGGCCACATTCATAGGAACCTTTAACACGAATCCACTGCGACCATGATATATTTATAGTTACCATCCCTTTGTAAGGGACCACAATGATCTAGGTAAACACAAGCTAATGGTTTACCTGAAACTAACAGGGACGTCTGCGCAGGACGTTTCACAGTAGAGACTTTAATCTTTTGGCATATTTCACAGTCCAAAACATAGTTTCTGGTCTGTCTCCTAATGCTGGGTCACCAGTATCTCTGTTTTCATAATGATACTGTGGCGGAAACACCTGCATGAGCAGAGCGGTCCCTTCATGTGCTGCTAGGATTAGTCCTAATCTATGTCCCATGTTTGGTATTACCCTATCCCCTACTCTAGGGATGCGAGCAAACGGAACATTGTTCGCATCAATTATATCCAAGTATTTGAGTGGAAACTGAATGAATGAAATGGCATTTGTAACGCGCAACTATGCCCAATGGGCGTCAAGGCGCCTAACTCAAACAACTAGCTGACGGCAGACAGATACAGGAGCTTACTGATATGCTTTAGTGAAAAACCAGGTTTTCAACGCTTTCCTGAAGAGATCAAGTGAAGGCTGTGATTTGATCTCCAGGGGAAGTGTATTCCATATCTGGGGTGCCAGAATGGAGAAGGCCTTGCTCCCCCATCTAGCCTTCTTAGCGCGTGGGATTACCAATTGGTTTAGCTCTAGCGAGCGTAAGCATCTGTTCGGGACATACCTAGTGAGCAAGGATCCAAGGGCATCAGCCGGGCCTGCCATCAGGGCACTATACGTGAGGCAGAGAAGTTTGAACAAAACTCTGGAGGGAATAGGGAGCCAATGGAGATTCTTCCTAGCCAAGGTCACAGAGGACAGCCAAGGCAGGGCCAGAACAAAACCCGCCTCGCATTCTGTACAACCTGCAGGCGCTACAGAAGGCCCTTGTTGGCCCCGGCGTAGAGTGAATTACAATAGTCGAGCCTTGAGCCAACAAGAGCGATCACAACCTGCTTACGTGCCTCTGGGGAAAGATAGTGGACGATTCTTTTCAGAGTCCTGATGACCCCCCAGCAGGTGGCCACCGTCCTATTGACCTGGAGTTCCATAGAGAGCCTGGTGTCAAAGATGACGCCTAGGTTCCTAGCAGATTGTGTAGGAGTGGGGCAGATGCCTAAAGATGGGGGCCACCACTCACCTGACCACATGCCCTGGTCTTTGCCAAAGACCAGGACCTCTGTCTTGTCACCGTTCAACTTTAGGGAGTTGAGAATCATCCACTCTGCAACAAGTTGCATGCAGGACCTAAAGTTGGACGCGGTGACATTCACAGAGTGGGTCAGGGACACCATAATCTTCGTGTCGTCGGCATACGACACTACCTCCATCCCCTGAGATCTTACTAGTCTTGCAAGGGGGGTCACTTAGATATTAAACAGTGTCGGGCTCAATGCCGACCCCTGTGGCACCCCGCATTGCAAAGACTTAGCAGGGGAGAGGTACTCTCCTAGCATTACACGCTGCTCTCGTTGATGTAGAAAGGAGCTCAGGAGACAGAGGGCCGGTCCTGCTACCCCTGCCTCCCTTAACCTAGATGTTAATGTGCAGGGAGACAGGGTATCGAATGCTGCTGTAAGATCCAGCAGTACAAGCACGGTGGTTTGACCCAGATCTACTTTCCGGCGGATATTATCCGTGACTTTAGTCAAAGCAGACTCCGTGCTATGAAGCTTTCTAAAGCCATGTTGGGACCCATCCAAAAACCCTGAAGCATCAAGGAAATTGGAAATATGAAAATTCAAGTGGGCCTCCAGCATCTTAGCAGGGGCCGGCAGAAGGGATATTGGTCTAAAGTTCTTCAATATGCCGGGATCCAGGGTAGACTTTTTAAGAAGAGGCTTTACAATAGCTCTCTTCCATGCTACCGGGAAAATTCCTTGTTCCATGGCTCCATTCATTATTTCCAACATCGGAGGAAGAATGATGTCCCTACAGTCCTTTAGTATTTTCAAAGGAACCGGGTCCAGAGGAGAAGCTGATTTCGTTTTATCTAGGAGGAGATTGAGTCCCTCCAGGGATAGCGCAGGGAAATGGTTAAGGGCCTGAGGAGTATCCGCATCCCAAGATTCCAGAAGTTTAACTCGAGAGGAGTCCTCCTCACTCAAATAGTTCCTCTGTGATTGTAGAGCTAGATAGATATCATCTATTTTTTTGTAGAAGAAGTCTGAGATGTTGTTACATAGCTCCTGTGAAACAACCACGGGATCGGGTGCCTGGAGAGAGCATAGAGAGTCCACGATCTTAAAGAGCTCTTTAGATGACGTGAGAGAACAGGTCAGGTTAGTAAAGTAATCCTGTTTTTCCTTGATCACTCTGCTTTTGTATTCTCGTAGCATGCCCTTGTAAACTTCTCGATCTTTAGGGTCCCAGGATTTGCGCCATCCCCGTTCCTTCTTTCTGCATTTTTGTCTGAGAAGCCTCAATGCATCCGTAAACCAAGGGGCAGTTGGCTTCTGTCGCGCTACAAATTTAAGAGAGGAGGGGGCTAGCTCATCTACGGCTTTGGAGATAGAGTCAGTGAGTTCTTGAGCCGCCTCATCCACCATCCGCTGGGATGTGATATTAGTGTTTTGGATAAAAGGGGCCAGAGCCTCATTCGTAAGATTCCTGAAGCTTCTTTTGAGACATTTCTTGTTAGTACCCAAATTACCCTCCAGACAGGGAATGTCTAAGGACAGTGGGACTGCTAGATGATCAGACCAGATTATCGGTACGGGCATGCCGACAGTTAATCTAGAGTCATTGGAAAATATCCCATCAAGGGTGTGACCAGCCTTGTGGGTCGGGTGAAGAACCCTTTGGACAAAGTCGCATGCCTCCAGGGAGTTAACCAGGGAGGATGTGTCTTTCGATGCCATATCCTCTAGGTGAAAATTCATATCACCAAGGATGGTAAAAGGAGATCTACCGAAGTACGGTTCCAAAATTCTAAAAAGCTCGGGACAGAAATTGGTTCTGGAGCCTGGAGGTCTGTATACGAGAATTCCGGTGAAGGAACTCGACGGGGCAGTCACCATACAAAAATATAGGGCCTCAAATGGGTCCGTGGGAACCGATAAAGATTTTACAGTGCAAGAGAGTGTGGACTTAAAAATGGGATGGGCTGAAACTGTTTAGGTAATGCTGCACCTTTGCCTTTGCTTGAAGCATTGACAGCCAGTATTATTTCACTGTATATTCTCGATTTTGAACGAGTAATTACAGCGACGGAAGCCCTTTGCACAGCCCCCTCCATGGCTTCATCAGCCAATGAATTCCCTTCAACGTGAACGCCATCACGTTGATGACTCGGCATGTGTATCATGTGAGTGTTTTGTAGTCCTTTTCGCAACTGGACTACTCGTTCCCAAAGCGTTTTGTGCTTGATTCTGCAACCTTTTGCATCTTTGAAACCATTTTGAAGCCAATTCTGCAATTATTCATTATATGATTGAACACAGTAAAAGGAATCACACACTATGAGTGTGGGGAATTTGCGATCCGTATTTTCAAGTGCCATTTTGAATCCTTATAGTTCAGCTCGCTGAGCTGTACATTCTCCTAGAGATTGTGTTTTTGTGACCATTGGTCTAAATTTGCCATCGCGCATACGACCTTTAATGACCTTTAACGATCGTGCATGCTGCACTATAAGGTTGCTTACCCAGGTTGTGCAGATCCGTCAGTATGAATTATAAATTTGTACTGGTCAAGAGGGAGAATTGCAGTAGGTAGAGGACATTCGTGTTCGTATTGCAGGAATGCTCGTGTTTTCAAAAACGGATCAAAAACATATTCAACATCAGTTGCAGCAAGTGAACTAACCCATTGTATCTATCTTGGATGTAAAGCGTTTGCATTCGGAATTCTCGCTTTTGTAACTGCCTCTGAGGGTGGTACAGGAGTTACGACCATAATGCGTTTCCCCTGGGCTAGGCCTCTTTCTTTTGCTACAGAGTTTTGAACTGCTGTCAGAATTTTTTCTGTTGATGTAAATTTAATTTCTGCTTGTGTGTACAAATGTGGTTTGTATGCAATTGGTACTTTTTCACCTTCGTTAAAAGTTAAGTAGGTGAATCCGCATTGACCCGGAATGATTCGGAAGTTGCGTAAGTTTACGTGTGTTTGTAAGGGTTTTGTTGCTAACATACCTGTTTGAAGTGAACGCAGGATATCTGTGTATTCCTGTGTCCAATTTGTGATTTTAAAATCAGGTTTGATTAATTCTTAGAGAGGTTTAACCCTTTCAGCGTAGTTTAGAATGTATGTTCTTCCAAAATTCAGGAAACCTAGAATTGACTGTAAGTTTTTCAGTGTTTTGGAACGTTGGAGCAGCGCACACTTTTCTAGAAAGTTGGCTGTTAGGCTTTTTCCTTCACTTGATAGTTCATATCTTCAAAAGGACATTGAGATGGGCAATTCTTGATTTTTTTAAATTAAATTTATAATCCTCAGAGGAGAAGCCCAGTATAATGGTGTTCACCCTGTTCAAATGCCTATCCAGGTCCTCGTCTGTCAGATAGATGCCATCGACATATGACAATGCCTCATCATCATAAATTTGTAGTAACTCTGTTACCCTTGCTGAGAATAACCCCGGGCTGTTCTTGAACCTCTCTGAGAGTCGACAAAATTGACGCTGGGTCCTCATTATTGAGAAAGCTGTCAAATGCCTGCTTTCAGGTGCTATGTTTTGACAAAAGAAACCGTTAAAAATATCTAATGTGGTTTTATATTTTTTACGCACAATGTTATTCATTAAAGCTGTACTTGCGTGCATTTTGTACTGCAAATGTTTAGGTGTCTGTAATCCAAAACTAGATGATATGTATTGTCTGGTTTGAAAACAGGAAACGAAGAATTGTTCATTGATGAGGTGCATGTTTCAATCACCCCTTGGTATTCAAGTTGATCTAAGATCTCCCTGACCCATTTTTTAGCTTCTTGCTTAATCGGGTACAACCTTTGTGCTGTTGGTTGATTTTTTAACTGGATCTTATGATGAGGTGAATCCTCATCCCATCCTACATGATTTTTGTATCATGCTGGGGCCTGGGCAATTTCCCATTTCCTAGCATAAGTATATTTTAAATGTACTGGAATATGGTTGGAAAAGGCTGGCATAATTATGTCTTTGCCATGTGGGTACTCCCTGACAAATTCTGGTGGCCAGTCCTGTTCTGCTAGAAGTATATCATAACCCTTTGAAAGTCTCTCCCAAAAGAGGGCTTTCACTTTTCTTGGTATGTCTCCCTCCATCCGGAGTGTTATTTCATGTAACTTTTGTGGAGAACTAACCCTGGTGTCTACAGTCTCTACTGGTATGTACTCATTCAAGTCCACTGTCTCCAGAAGTTCCTTCATGCTCTGGCGAGCTATTGTTACTTCTGCTGCACTGTCCAGCATTATCTGAGCCCATTCTCCGTTCTTGAGTTGTGTTCTCAGAATTCTCAGCATGTCTGCTCTTTAGACCTGCAACCTTCTTTTTAGGGAATTGAGGGTTTGTTTTGTTTTTCTGAACGTGTTGATCCTCAATGGTCTTCACCCGTTCTTCTTTTTTATCTGACCATCCTCTTCTTTCGGATGTTTGCGTTGATATCTGAAAGGTACGAGAGGAACGTGTATCAGTATCTTGATACCAATCAGGTATTCCCAATTTATCCCTTATTCTGAGGTTATACCTCCTTTTAGATGGCTCCTTTTGAGGAGACCTACCTCGGGATTGAGAACGTTTCTCTTTTGAATGTTGTTTGTTATTTTCCCACTTCTTTTTAGAAGAGGTAGGATTTTGTTTAATAGAGTCCTTCTCAGGACCTCCAGACATTTGTGGTTTAACTGGTTTCCCACCCAAACTGTCTCTGGCTAATTCTTCATAGGTTTTTCAATTATTCTGGGTAGTTCGTGTAGATGTTCTGTTCCATCAAATTCCCTTAATTTCTGGCGGATTGCCACCGATGCTGCTTCTCCTTTTATTGTAGATAATATTACTGTTGAGACCTGGTCGAAATTTTTCAGTAACTTCATACCTAAATTCAGAGCAGGCTCTGCCCCGTATTCGTTTTGAATTTGTTTTGGAACATCGGGTATTACCACGATAGACGGAACACCATGTGTTTTAGTGTAGATGGCAGCAAAGACTGTGCCTCAAGTGGTGTAGTCTTCCAGATGTGGTGTTATACCAATTGGTAAACAGATTGTTAGAATTCTGCGTTTCTCAAAAGGGCTGGTATTAGGAAATACCGCTTTGATTTGAGTAATTTTTTTAGCTATCCAGAATGGAATTTGTTCACGTTTTGTGGGCATTTTACCCATGACTGCGTGTAACGTCTGTGGAGTAATTTTTAGCGTATTCCCCTGGTGAGGGGTTTGATTTGGAATGGTTAATGGTGGTTGGACTATAAAAGTCTGCATGACATATTGGACTAATTGTCTGTAAATTTGTATTAACACTTTTAGTTGAGGGAGTAATTCCTCGTCTGACATTATTTCGATGTCAGGGTGAGGTGAGTAGCCTGCTAAAATCGGCCATGTTGCTCCTGGTCTTCCTAGTGGACCGAGCCTGGTAATGTGATTGTAATGTTTTAGGGCACCTTTAAACCAGAACTGATGCTCCTGGTATGAGAGTGGAATTGCAACATCCTCAAAAGGAATATATTCCTCAGGTGGTTCATCTTCTTTGTACAAGTGAAACATTTGTTACTGGGTTTGATTCTGGGAATACTATCCATGAATAGAATACCTTTGTCTGAAAAGAGTGATGGCTCTACTTAAATTTGGATGGATGTTTATAACACCCTCATCCGTTTCATTAAAACATGTATAATCAAAGTTTCTGCTACTTTGTTGGTTACAGCTTTACCGGTTCCGGTGTTTGCGCCGTCTTTGGTCATTGTTTAATGAAAATTGCAGATCAAGTTTCAGGGGAACAAAGATAAGGGGCACAATATTTTGGAATACTGTATCCTTAAACATTGAACAAACCAAACAGCTAATACATAGGATTTTGGTCCTATGGCGGATATTATCCTTACCCACTCCAGACATCTTATTGAGTTTTATACACTATAATAGAATCTACACTATAGTTGTGGCATAGGATTGAGGTCGGTATGCCTTTATCGAGTACATTAAACTTAATTACTTGTGTGTGCCAGCTAACTCAGAGGTCACTAGAAACTTCTCGAATAAACAAGAAGGATTAGTTTCTGCAAACCGCATAAACATGGCAACTTTGTTTCCCTAAGAATTGGAAAAGTCTCAGAATCGTGGAAATAATAGATAACAGTTTCACAGAAATAGGTAGACGGGCGTTTCAATAAAAAGGGTTGATTGAACAGTCTTATTTCTTGTGGAAGAGATATGAACTGCTACAATCGTAAGACAGAATGCGAAGTATAATACGAACAGCATTAGCAGTAAGATAAAATGATACTGCAATAGCATGGTTTGTAGCTATGACATATATTCATAAAAATACATACATAAATAACACAGGCTAAAATGTGAATACTCGTCTGGTGCTTCTATCTAGTTTTACCCCAGTGTACCTAACCTAAGTGTAGTACAAGGTAAGAAGTAGGTGCTGTTTTTCTGTAGTCTAGTTTAGCTGTAGTTAGGATTGGTGTTGCCAAGATTTGCCAAAAGTCCCTCTAGGTTCTAGTCTGCTCCGTACCTTAGAATGAGAGAGGTTGGAATCTCTTTCCGGGTCTCAATCTCTAACAGCCCGCAAGGGGAATCAGAAACACTGGAGCTGGATTCTCTGTGAGGAGGATGACAGCGTCTGGTCAGTGCGTCAGACGGGGACTCAAATTCCTTCCGAACTTGCCGTTGTGAGCCGTGCAAGTATGCAGCCGAGCCGTGACTTGCCATGGCAAGTGAAGGTATATTTATACCTTGAAGGTGTTTTGGAATGCCAGTATTGATGTCAAAGTCAGGCAGAGGAACGGCATGAATGAACCCCTAAGGAATAGATGGTTATGCATAATAAATGAGTTCTTGGAGAAATCAATAATCCAAGCAACGGGAAAGTCCTAAAGGCTTAAAAAGTCTGGTTTTCCATGAACCCGTTGTGACGTGGATGGACGGATGTAGGTGGTCATGCCTGTATTTGGTTAGCATGGATAATGCCTAAATAAGAATTGGATTTCTATGCCTAAGTAAGGGCAATGTGAATTGTGCCTATATAAGGGCATAAGTCGGGAAACCTATATATGGTATCTTAATCGACACACAACAGTACTGTCAACAACTCTCCAATCTGCCCCTGTGCTTCTTCAACGTTCTCTGATTTACCTTCCAAAAGAAAGCAATTGGCCAACTAGCCATGTTGGAGGCGTTTGGACCTCAGTTGGAAGGCTTATCTGCGATCCATTTTATATGGATTGTGAGGTTACCTTCTTTTGCAAAAGAAACCGTTTGTGAGTACTTCCTACTGAGGTGCTCGGTCTAGCTGTTTTGTCTCGAGACACATCGGTGTTTCCAATACCCCTGCATGATTTTCACTCGGCGCACTTCAACTGTAAAAATACAGTTGATGGATGATGTCCCTTATGAGGAAGATTTTGACGAGAATTTGAGTCCGTGTGTACTAGTCTTAATTTCAGGGAAAGTAACAAAGCTTTAACGTTCTTCATTCAAAGACAATTCCTGACCTTTTTAAATTTATTTGGCAGCTCATCTCAGCAGAGGCAGCAGTAGCGTTTCAGTCCTGCTCAGCGGAAGAGAAGCCGGCTCGTACTTTCTCAAGTAAGCGTGTCGAAATATTTTTTAGTATGGATTTCACAAACTAATCTCTGGAGAATAACAACTCTCGTGACAACGCTTAACCTGGGTAATTCAGGAGAACTCTTCACGTTGTAAAGAGCTCCAGCATCATTAGAAGTGTAATTGTTTCCTTTTCACAACTAAGTTTTGAGACAGTATAATTCAAAAGACTTCAGATCTTCAGCAGTGCAGAGTATAACTCCAGTCTTTATAATTACATCTTTACAAGGAGAAAATTTAATAATTAAGAACATTACTAGACTGCATGGAGAGTTTTATCTACTAATGAACAACTAATCATTTTTGTACCAACTGAAAAACTATCATTCATTTAATACCAACTATATATCAAATATACGGACGGAGATTCTCGCAGTTGATCAAATAAACTTTTCTGACAAACTACATAGAGAGGGGGCTAATCTCAGATATACACAGGTAAAAGGAGTAATAAAGAAACAGATGTTTAATCTTGGTAGGGAGCAGAGTAGAGAGGAGTAATTGCTTGTGCGTATATCTCTTAGGTCATACAAGAGAAGATTCAGCAGAAGACTGTGTGTCCTGAGGCAGTCTCTCTTGTTTGTCTTTCCACTTCCCCTTTCCCCCTGTCTGGAGTTGGACTCAGGATGTATTTGCTGAGGCTGACTATGGTTAGAGGGAATTGGTGAAAGATCATCTACTCCTGAGGAGATCGCCTTCCCATATCTGACACTGGGGCAGCCGGGTGCAGGGTGCCAAAAAGATGTTGGGGACTCTGTGCTTTTAAATGGAGACCTTTGGTTCGGAGAAGTTGCTGCAGGTTCAGGCAGAGAGGGGTGTGCCATGCCTACGGATGTGTGCCATGGTGACTCTTCAGTTTTCTCTGCACCAAAATAGGCACCAAAATAGGCAGCCCGGAATGTGTGGGTGTTAAGGTACAGGGCCTGTAAGGATGGCACAATTCGTGCTGCAGCCGTTCGTTGCCTTCTCTGATCACAGTTTCCTTGGTACCCATGGTACCTTTTACAAGGGGATTACCTGTCCCCAGAGATGTGCCAATTGTGGCTACAAAGGTACCATTTTGGGAACACAGGCCCTGAGAACCTGAATGGCAGGGACCCAGGGCACATCATGTCTGGTTGCATCAGAGGTCAGGCAAAAAGTGGGGGGTAGCCATGCAAAAAGCGGCACTTTTCTACAACTGTCTTTCAGTCTTGTTCAGAAGACACATGCTGAGAGAGACGCTCAGTTTAGAAAAAGTGTTAATGGCTGCAACAGACAAGGAAAAAGCAGATCAGCATGCTGCCAACATGGAAGCTGGAACCGCAAAGAGTGAATCATCACTAATCAAGAGCAAACACAAGCACAAAGTAGATACACATAAGGCGACATCCTCAAAGAAAGGAAAGCTGTGTTTTCAAAGTGGATTTTCATACCTGTTTGCAAGGCAAAAGAGAAAGCACAGGCATCACAATGAGATGGGACAATGTGCACCAGAAAGTCTCAGAAGCATTCTCGCCATGCCCACAGATACAAAGAGCAACCTTGATTCTGACAGGAGGAAACTAAACAGAGTCGATAGTCATCAAGTTCATCCAACAAAGGTTTTTCCACTTCACAATCGAGCAACAGTGAATGTGTGATGATCATATCTGCTAAAAAGCAGTATGCACACATGGGTGTGCGACTAGCACAGAAGAACGAACAACAAAAACAAGAGAGTCAATGAAACAAAAGTATATGGGCACTTTCCCAGGATTACACTAATCGATTAACATCATGCCAGTTGAACTGTTTAACAATTTGTCACCCGTACTGTGACTCAACCTGTCAAACATGAAGGTGTGCGCATGGGCTGCTTCGAAACCACTGCAGAGTCAAGGATCTATCACAGCAGCCTTTTGACATAAAAAGACATCTGTGCAAGCCGCAAATAACATTCTTCAAGGTACTTCATCCAGTGCATGTCTCCTCAGTTTTACAACTGCTGCTGACATGGGGCTAATATCTATCACCTATAACCTACATACGCAATCTGAAATTATGAGTCAGTTCCCATAATTATTTCATAGCCAAGGAAAGCTCAAGACAATGAAGGTGCAACTTCACATCAATAAAGACATCCCACCTCTTGTACAACGACACTGCAGAATAACATTTCACCTGCAAGAAGCGGTCAAAAAGGAACTAGAAATTCTGTGAAAGCACATCATTGAGTGCTCTACTGGTCCACCATAGTGGGTGTTGCCCACAGTGGTTGTGCCAAAAAAGAACAGTGGAGGCTTAGTGCGCATTTGCGTGGCTATGCGCCAAGCCAACAAAGCAATCAAGAAGTAAAGACATCCATGTCCGCACATTGCAGACATAATTATGCAGCTGAACGGAGCCAAAGTTTTCTCCCGTCGTGACCTGAACAAGGGATATCATCAACTTGAAATGGAAGAAAACTGTATGTACAGCACCACTTGTTTTACTCATGTTAGTTTGTTCAGATGCAATAGGTTGAGTTTTGGAGTGTCATCAGCTGCAGAAATATCCCAAGATGTCATACTTAGAATAATTCGACCTGCTACAGTTACAAATGGGGTTCCTGGTTGGCTGAGGTATGCACCCAGAAGGCAGGAACTACCACTCTAGTCAGAGTGAGCCAAATATACACTGAAAGATAACCTGTACTCACCATCTAGTAGCTTGGCACAGAGCAGTCAGGGTTATCTAAAGAGGCAATGTGTTAAATATTTGTGCAACACACACTCACACACACACAGTAACACAATGAACACACCACAAAAAGACTACACAGGTTTAGTTTAGAAAAATAGAGAATATGTATCTCAGCAAAATTGGACCAAAAGAACAAAAAAACAATCAATAAAAGCAGAGACATGAATGTTTTAAGAATAAATACAAAAAGGTGCTAAAAAGTCAATAGCACTAAAAGGTTACTTGAGGTCGCACTAGAGCGGAGTAAATTTAAACTTTAGGCCGACTGCGGTCGGGGGCAGCCTGGCTACAGGACTTAGGCAGGTCCAGCTAACAAAGTACCTTGGATGGAGCAAAGTGTTGATGTGAAGAGTAGGAGTTGCTGCGTTGCCATTGAGCAGTGGATGGAGGTGAGCATCGGCGACTATCTGTGCTGTTGATGGGAGCTTCGGTGTCAAACCCCTTTTACGATGCAGGCGCTGCGTCGATGTTAAGTTGCACTGTCCATAGATGTCGACATACACAGTCCGTCAAAGCGAGGTTGTCGATCGGAGTTGAATGGCAATATGTCAGTTCCGATCAGTGCGAAGTCGTAATTGCATGAATTTTGTATCGAAACAGCTGCAGAGCCCACTTCTGAGGCCTAGAACTGTTAGGGGCGCATCTCAGGCAAGGGTAGGACTCACAGAAGGCAGAGTCCATCAGTACCATCAGCAGTGCAGGAAATCCTTTGTGTCCCTGAGACTTCAGAAAACAGGAGGCAAGCCAGCAAGCCCTTGGAGATCGCATGGAAGGAAGGGGGAATCCTGCTCTCCTTCAGCAGAGTCGGGGAGGAGCAGGGCAACAAGCAGAAGAGCAGTCCCTCCAGAAAAGCAATCCAGGTGAGTCCTTTAAGTAGCACAGCCATCTTTCTCAAAGAGGGTCAGTTCAAGATCCAGAAGATGTCTGATTTAGGGTGTAAAAGACCCAGTACTTATGTCCAGAAATGCCTATATTGTAGGGGGTGACTTCAAAAGAAGTCCTTGAAGTTCGCAATTCATTTCAACCCAGTCCTGTCTGCCAGGCTAACTCTTGGGGGTAAATTAGTGCTTTGTGTGTGGACAGGACACTACCTTATGAAGTGTAAGTGTCAGCTCCGCTCATTCCTTCCCTGCCCAGGAAGACCCATCGGAATGCAAATGAGTGCTCAGAATACAGATGAGCCTCTTCTTCCTGAGTTTGTGTCTGTCTGAAGGGAATGCACAAAGTGTAGCTGTGACCCAACTCAAAATTGTATTAGCAACGTAAGTACAGAGAAATGTTCACTTTCTAAAAGTGGTATTTCTAAAACAGCAATGTTAAATTCCACTTCACCAGTATGGAAGATTTATCATTACATTTCTAAACATATCAAACATGAAAAAGCTATTCCTCTCTGATCAGGAATTACAGTTAAAAAGTTTATTAAGGAATTCCCAATGCCGTCTATGAGAGGAGTAGGCCTCAGAGTCGTGGAAAACGAAATAGGCCGTTTGTCACTACTAGGACATGCAAAAGATAAAGGTACATGTCCTACCTTACATAGCACTTTGTCCTTATGGTTGCTTAGGACCTACCTTAAGGGTGGTTTATATTTAATAAAAGGAGAGTTTGAGGAGAGGAAGTAGCCAAATGGCTAGAGCGGTAAACCTCTAAGCTAGGGAACCGGGTTCGAGTCTTGGCAGGGATGCTCAACATCCTGTGATTCTGGGCAAATCACTCAATCTCCCCGTGCCTACTAAAATGAATGTGTTCATCTGTAACGCAACTGGTGCTCATGTAAAGCACTCTGATACCTTCGGGTCAAGTGTGCGCTGTATAAATCTAAAACAAAAGGCTTGGCAAGTAGTTTGAAATGCCAAATTGAAAGTGCAGTAATCTGTGCACACATGCACTTCAGTGGCCGGCCTGAGACAGGTTTGAAAGGCTACTTGTGTGGGTGGCACAATGAGTACTGCAGGCACACTACTAGCATTTGGAGTACAAGCCCTGGGTTTATGGTACACCACTTTACAAGGGATTTACCAGTGCAACAAATATACCAATCGGGTATACACCAACGTCATCATGTTTAGGGGAGAAGCCAATGCACTTTGGCATTGGTCAGCAGTAGTAGAGTGCTCAGTGTCCTAAGCCCAACAAAAATAATCATCAAAAATGAGAAGCAAGGGGGCGTGGCTTGGGCAGCCAACATGGCGGATGCAGCTTGAGCAAAATATCCTACACTATACGCCAGAAATCCTACCTAGTGCTGCCCATCTGACATCGTGCCAATGCCAATGCCCAGGACCATCTGTGGACCGGAGGTGTGGAGCGACGGACCTCAGTCTGCATGCTGATTGTGGGGGCCGTCTGAGGCATGAAGCAGACCTGAGCCTGGCACAGCCCGTCCTTTCCCCCAATCTCCGGCTCGGTGGCGCCTGCGGCTGCTTGTGAGGCCGGATCGTGCTCTGAAGGTGAGGTCGGACGCCCTGATGTGGGAGCGTGTGGCGGTGGTGCTGCTCAAACGCCCGATTCCTTGGGACTGCTGTGAGCCTGCTACGGCAGCAGATTGCCATGCAGCTGCCCCCAGGCTTTATGTCGTGGTGCCAGCCGGGTGGGTGCCCCGGCTAGATTCCTGCTGGAGATGAAGCCTGCCTGGGCCTTGTGCTGGCTGGGTAGGTCTGCCCTGACGGGCACTGAAGAGCGAGTGGTGCCTCACGCCAGCCCCGCAGGTTTCCCTTGAGCTGGTTCTCCCCGCCGCCGGGCGTACCCTTGCCGGGCCGTCTGCCTGATACTAAATTGCCTGGCTGCAGTGGGGGAGGATGGATCCGCACACTAGCCACACATAGCAAGAAGCTTGCGTACCCCGGGGATCCCCTCCTCTGCCATAGTGCATGTGGGTGAGACATTGGTGGGCCCAGATTGCGCTGGTGGTGGGGCCACCCTTCCCCATTTAACCCTTGAATTTTCCTCCACACCTTTAGGACATAACTGGTGGAGCACGCCTGGGCCCCGAGCTGGGCGAGTGAAACATCCTATGATAGGACTACCCAGGGGGCCCTGCAATGCCTGCTCCACCACACCCTTGGTACACAGTATCTATGGATCTGATTGTAGACCTTCCTCCTAGTCAGGGATATAACACTATTTTAGTCATGGTAGACAGCTTTTCTAAAATGGCACATTTTGTTCCACTAAAAAGTATTCCTCAAGCTACTCAATTGGCACAATTGTTTACACATCACATAGTAAAATTGCATGGAATTCCAAAAGTTTAAGTTTCAGATCGTGGATCACAATTTGTTTCCCATTTTTGGAAGGCCTTCACTAAGAGATTAGGGATTGATGCACACTACTACACCAGTTTTCATCCTAAACCTGATGGACAGATGAAGAGGGTCAATAAAGATCTTGAACAATGCCTCCGACTTTATTTGTTAGATCAAAAAGCTGGTTGGGCAGAGTTAGTGTGGGCAGCAGAATTTGCTTAAAATAATGCTAAGCATTCTTCTACCGGATATTCTCCTTTTTATCTCAATTATGGTAGGCACCCGAGTTTATTAATTGAAAAAGAAGAATGTCCAGTCCCTGCTGTAGAAGAGTTTGTAACAGAGATACAGAATACATTAACTCGAGCAGAAGAGAATTTAGTCAAGGCTAAGAATTCCTACAAATCTCAGGCTGATAAGAGAAGGTGAGAGAGTCCAGTTTTTAAGTCAGGAGATAAGGTCTGGTTGTCCACTGAAAATCACAAGTTAAAGGAGAATAGAAAATTCCAACCTCGGTTCATTGGTCCTTTTAAGGTTGATAGAATGCATAATCAAGTGACAGTTAAGATTCACTTGCTCACCTATCTCCAGTACATCCAGTATTTCAAGTTTCTTTGCTCAAGAAAAACCCACCTAATTTAAGAATACATTCTCCCCCAAACCCAGTTTTGCTTGAATCATTTGAGGAATTTGAGGTCCACAAGGTCTTAGACTCAACCTTTAGAAAGGGCAAATTGTATTATTTGATCGACTGGAAAAACTTTGGTCCTGAAGAATCTTGGGAGCCTCATGCTAACGTCCATGCTCCAAAACAAATTCAAGACTTTCAAAAAGCCAATCCAACAAAGCCAAGGTTGAAGGGACTCCATACCTTAGAATGAGAAAGGTTGGAATTTCTTTCTGGGTCTCGATCTCTAACGCCCCGCAAGGGGAGTCAGAAACACTGGAGCTGGATTCGCTGCAAGGAGGATGACAGCGTCTGGTCAGTGCATCAGGCGGGGCCTCGAATTCCTTCCGAACTTGCTGTGGTGAGCTGTGCAAGTATGCAGCCGAGCCATGACTTGCCTTGGCAAGTGTATGTATATTTATACCTTGAAGGTGTTTAGGAATGCCAGTATTGATGTACAATTCAGGCAGAGGAACGTCATGAATGAACCCCTAAGGAATAGATGTTCATGTATAATAAATGAGTTCTTGGAGAAATCAATAACCCAAGCAAGGGGAAGTCCTAAAGGCTTAAGAGTCTGGTTTTCCAAGAACTCGTTGTGACGTGGATGGACGGATGTAGGTGGCCATGCCTGTATTTAGTTAGCATGGATGATGCCTAAATAAGGATTGGATTTGTATGCCTATATAAGGGCAATGTGAGGTGTGCCTATATAAGGGCATAAGTCAGGAAACCTATATACGGTAGCTAATTCGACACACAACACCCACTCCAGTTTCGTATGAACAACATTACTAAACTCTAAACATGCTAAACATATTTAAAATATAGCTACACATTAATTTGTGAAAAATATGTCTAAAATACATTATAAAAAATGCATTAAAACTGTTGCTATGCATAAAATGTAATGGTGCTGTACATATTAAAGCAATGCTTCATTCTAAGCATAAGTTGGCATTTGAATGCTAAATGAATGAGCATGAGTGTTTACATTATGAAATGGCTCGTAAATACAGAAGAAAAAAAGTCAAAACCATTTCATGGTAAGTTACATAAAACAATTGTTATTGACAAGGTGACATATTGTCTCTGGAAGTGTTTCAAAGAAGTCTGTTCTCTATGAATAGTTCTACTGTAAGCAGATTACTTTGCTAAAAATGAAAAATACAAATTTGGAGAAAAAAAATGAATCATAGGAAAAAGTTCCAAGTTGAGTCTTTGTTTTTGAAAAATAAAGGCCAAATTCCGAGTCTTCCCGGTGCACTGTGTGCTGAATCAAAAGTCAGTGTAGGGGGATGGAGAAAACATGAAATCTTCTAATCCTGTAGAAAAAAAGTCGTCTACTGTTGAAGGTGAAAGTTGGATTACCTCATTTAGAAAATTAACCGCACATAGATAAGAAGCATCGCCTTCAGCATTAGAAGCATCAGCAATGTTCGATTCTGATGTTACCTGTGTGCCTGTTGATTCCTCTCGTACCTCAGCAGCAGCAATTTGCGTCTGTGAGATCTCAATGAATGCCATCATCATGATTGGAAGCCGCTGGGGACAACACACAGCATGGGCCGTTATCGGGTCCAGCAGAGTATTGATATCCATTGTCATGACTGATGGAAGTGTTAGACAGATGACTAGTATGCATTATTCACTGCAAAGCAGGAAGCGTAGAACAGGTAAGATGCAATCTTGCCAGATTTGTCTGAATGACAGAAGCTATGTGGTATTTGATTGTCGTAGACAAGGTAAACCCAAAATTTGGACGATGTGCTCAGGACACTTCATCTCCAGTGGAGCTCTCTCCACGGTGCATTGGGTGACGCTGGTGATTTGGCTTGCTATATTGTAGCAGTAGGAGCAAAAACAGTATCCCTGCAACAAGTGCTAAAAATAGTGGCAGTCCACCAAACGCAGAGTGCACGAAGTTGGGAATTATTCCGAGGACTGCCTGAAAAGGTGCTAACAGTCCCGAACACACGTCCTTAAATATATGTACAATACCGCTCGTATCAGACATGTTTAAGATACGTCCCAACATTTCTGAGAAATATATAGGGCAGTTTGTATTCAAAAGGGCATGTGCCTCGGCTGAAGTTCTTGCGACTTGTAGATCATAGGTTTCTTTGGCCGAGGTCAGAGGCACTGTTTGTTGCAAAAGAATAGTTTTCATTCTGCTTAGAGTATCAATTTTGTATAGAAGAGATGTTCAGTGAAGGCAATAAAGGCGACTCCCTGGCTGTCTCTATTTGGGGGAACAACACTTGCATACAGCAAGTGACACTTGATGTAACCGTTACTAGATATGGGATATCTGGCAACATGCCACAGCAGCTGTGATCATTCAACATGAGGTAACTTCCATTTGCAAGTTGTCCAAAAATTGGATTAATCACTGTAGGTGGCAGGATAAGTTTGTAGTGGAACCATTACAGACCCTGTATAAAATAATATCCTGGCATAGGAGAAAACTGCTTAGTGCGTTTTCAAAGTTTGTACCGCTAAGAAACACTTCACGCCCCCACTCCAACATCTGTGTGTGTGTAAGGTAAATCCCAGGGTGTCTTGTTGTATCCTTTACCCAACCTTTCATATTTGCCTACTGGTATATGTTTTAGGCAATACTGAAAATGGAAAGTTGTAACAAGCAGAGTAATTTTATTATGTATGATCCACTAAGTATCTGGTTTTTCTGCCACCATGAATGGTCATTTTTCCGGTTTGTCAATGCTCAGCACCATAAAGTCTGCTACCATTTGTATTTTAAAATTGTGTGTCATTCATAACGCGCGCTTCTTTTAAAAACCCACTTACTTCGCTTTCCAGGCACTTCCTGGACGTGTCCTCGGAACTCTCTCGCAGCGTATTTAGCGCTGTAGAGAGAAGCAACAAAATTACCAACAATCCCTGCTGCCATTGACGGAGTGCTGGAGGCCACGCCCATTCTGAGGCCACGCCCCCGCCCCACCTGTACATAAGCGCTGACTGCTAGCGCTGTTTACAGATTTACCCACCCTCCTGAGGCGAAAAGCCGGGAGCGAGACCATTTGTATTTTAAAATTGTGTGTCATTCATAACATGTGTTTCTTTTAAAAACCCACTTACTTCGCTTTCCAGGCACTTCCTGGACGTGTCCTCTGAACTCTCTCACAGCGGATTTAGAGCTGTAGAGAGAAGCAACAAAACACCAACAATCCCTGCCGCCATTGGCGGCGTGCTGGAGGACACGCCCATTCCGAGGCCACGCCCCCCGCCCCATTACTCCTATTAAACCATGTGTATTCACCGGACGCGCAGCGGACGGGCACAGCGGGCGTGCCGTTTGCGCGCCGAAGGCGCGCCTAAGGCAAGCCCGTCTTCGCCCGTCATCGCCAAGACATCGCCTCTCGCCAGTCCCCCTGGTCGGACCCCACCAGTACCCCTTCACTATGACAGGGAACAACTACTTGCCTGTAACCTTGAACGGACTTGTGCCCACCCAACAGGTATGCTTGGTCAAACACGCCTTCAATGTAAAAGCTGTTATTTTACTACTGTCACCCCCCATCACATTCGACAATTTCAAGACTTACCCAAAACCACCCCTATTACGATCCTCCATCTCAATGTCAGGTCACTCATCAAACATCACCTTGAGGTTAATACCCTCTTACTGGATGAAAACCCTGACATCCTCTTCCTCTGTGAAACCTGGTTACGCGATGGCATTTCAGTCATACCTAACCTTACGCTCCCAGACAACTACCTTATGTCAAGCTTAAATAGAGATGGGAGAGGCGGAGGCATTGCTGTAATCTAAAATCTACAGAAAAATATTTGCATGCGCATTCACCAAAGAAGAACTTCCCAACTGTGAATGTGCTCACTTCAAAATTACTATAAACCCTAACTTCCCTATGTCAGGTCTTTACATATATCGCCCACCTGGACCTGCTTCAAAGTTCATTGAAGCTCTTCGTGAGACAGCGAACTCTCTAGTGACTAAAACTGCAAACTTTACCATATTAGGTGATCTCAATCTCCATTTTGACTCACCTAATGATTCTACTATCAAAAATCTTCTTGCCGATTTCTCCGCCATGCAACTCAACTCCCTTATACAAACCCCGACGCATCTAGCTGGTCATACCTTAGACCCAGTAATTACAAACATCGAGGAGGCTAAGACAGAGGTGCCCCTACCAATGGGATGGACAGACCACCACCTCATTAAACTGACTATTTTAGTCAATAAAACTGCGCACAAAACACACCAACCGGCCGTCTAAAAAGACCATGGCATAAACTATCCATCAGCGATCTTCATGCCACCCTTGGGGAATTCCATCAGGAGACTAACTCAGACATCAACTTAATCTATAGTACGTTCCATGACTGGATTACGGGAGGACTAGACACTCTTATTCCAGCAAAATGGACGAAAGGACGCAGCTCACCGTCCAATCCATGGTATAATGACACCCTCAAAGCCTTGCGCAAAGACTGTAAAAGAGATGAGCGTCTTTGGAGAAGGGATTACAACAATGAAGACAAAAATAATTATCTTTTAAAACAAAAAATGTACCACAAAGCCATCCGCGCTACTCGAACTGCCTTCTATGCGGATAAAATCAACTCGAGCCCCACTCCTGCCAAAGAAGTCTTTAAACTTGTCCAAGAACTACAGAGTTGCAAATCCCCCTCCCCCAACATCTCCTCGGCACAACAATGTGAGGAGCTCGCTATGTTCTTTGTTGACAAAGTACAAAAGATCTACAGATCCTTCCCTCAGCACTCTCCAAACCTTGCTAAAAGCACTAACCCCCTCCCTAACCATACTATCATGTCCCACATTCCAGAAATTTCGTTTGACAATCTCACTCAATTGTGTCGAAAAGTCAAAACTGGCTCCCCGTCAGACCCCGTGCATCCGGCTCAATTCTTGGAGTCACTTGACTTTTTCCTACCTTCCCTGGCTTCTATTCTGAATCTCTCTTTCTCCTCAGCTATTGTACCATCTGCCTGGAAGCAAGCGTGGGTTTCACCTATCATCAAGAAACCCTCCCTAGATCCATCTAAACCGGAAAATTTCCGACCGATCTCTCTGCTTCCATGGCTGTCTAAACTCGCTGAAGCTCATGCTAACAGCATTCTGTCCCAACATATGGTTCAGAACAACATCCTGGACCTATCTGGATTGGATTCAGACCGGGCCATAGTACAGAGTCTGCTCTCCTGGCCACTACCGAGTACCTCCGGACGATCTTAGATGCCGGTCAAAGTGCTGCGCTGATTCTTCTTGACCTCAGCGCGGCCTTTGATACGGTATCCCATGACATCCTTCTTGATCGTCTGGAGACATTCGGAGTATCTGGCCTTGCTTTCAAATGGTTTCATTCTTTCCTTAAGGACAGATGCTTTCGGGTCTCAGCACCCCCTTTCCTATCTAAATCTCACCTCATTGCACAGGGAGTTCCGCAGGGCTCTGCGTTGAGTCCATCTCTTTTTAATCTATATGTGCAACCTCTGGCGGCAGTGGCCAAAGAGTGGGGCCTGACACTGGTGTCGTACGCCGACGACACACAGCTTGCCATCACTCTCACGGAAGGCCCGTCCATCTTGGCCTCCAGATTTAAAAACGGTCTCTCCGCAGTAGCCCAATGGATGACGGACAACTGTTTACAGCTGAATGCTGGGAAAACAGAAGTGCTACTCCTTGGTAAAAACACCAGCCGTTGGAATGAGCACTGGTGGCCGTCCTCCCTAGGCACCATTCCACCTCCCAAATCCCTAGTTAAAAACCTAGGAGTGTGGATGGATGCCTCACTCAACTATCAGACCCACACCAAAAAAGTCGCTGGCACCTGTACCGGCTTGCTGAGGAGTCTCAGCCACATACTGGGCTTCTTTGATGCTAAAGTCCGCCAGCTTATCATCCAAGCAACTATCCTCTCGCGTTTGGATTACGCCAATGTACTCCTTCTAGGCGCCAACAAAAGAGAGATAGGACGACTGCAACATGTGCAAAACTCTGTGGCTAGAGCCTTAGTCGGCCTTCCTCGCAGATGCTCGGCCAGAGCTACAATTCGTAAATTACACTGGCTACCTGTTGATTCCAGAATTAAATTCAAAACCCCCATCATGACCTTTAAAATTCTCAAACTTGAAAATCCTGTACTGCTACGACCTCTTCTCACCCCCTACGTTCCATCACGCAACCTGCGATCTTCCAACCAACACCTTTTGTGCATCCCTCGCATAAAACTCTGCCGCATGGGCGGCCGCTCCTTTAGGGTTTTGGGAGCCAAGCTATGGAACGATCTACCTCTAAACATCCGCTCCATAGAAAGCCTACCTGCTTTCCGAAAGGCTATTAAAACGTACCTATTCCCCTCCCCATAAATTTCCCTTCACCTTTCACTTTCAGGTTAGGGTGTGTGACTTCTTTAGCGCCGGGACTCCTCATCGCTGGGACAGCTGTTTTGCGCTTTACCAAAACGATAGAATAGAATAGAATATCAGTGAGATTGAATTCTAAAAACAGTGATGTAGTGTTGATTAAACGCCAATGCACATAGCCTGCACACAGGTTTTGTAGCGTCCAGCCTAATAGCATGATAGAACATAGTTGAGACTGACCATGTTGCAACATGACCAAGTCTTGTTGCATAATGTCTATGGCAGAGGATACAATGCTGTCCAATGAATATATCCTGTACGACAGAGTCGTTAACCCATTGTCTACTACAGTGAGAGATTTCTCTAAATTAATACGAACAATTTCTTGTATTCTTTCTGCAGTTTCTGCTTGGGTAACCTTACATATTTCATTAGAACCAGCGTAGATACCGGCATATAGGAAACATTTTTGACGCGGTCTTCTTGGACCTGGCAAGAAATTCCCTAAGGTCTGCACCTTCTTGAAGTAAAGTTAAGTGTTGTTTCACATCCTCTAGTGTAGCTTTCTGTAGCCAATCAAAGCAAAGTTTCCATACACTGCATGTTGTTATTACCCCTGGATGCTGTCTTTGAACATAGCGTGGGTCTGGCCTATTGATAATGAAACCCTTTGTTTTTTTCAGGAATCGATCTTGACAGTTGGTTGTGTCTGTGGGCCAGAGCAACCATTTTTTGCATTCTGGGTCTGATCTGTTGTGATGAAAAATAGTATGTACGTCGACCTCCCCCTGTGCAGTGCTATTACTTGCAGGTGCAGATATGGACGGAGTGTTCATGTCTTTGATCTTGGCTATCCCAAGGCAAGACGTTTGTTGGACAGTGTCATTCAAAAACATAATTTGCTCAGGGAAGATACAGGCTCTAAACAAAGCTTCTACCCCCTGCACTTGTCAATCTTTTGTACCCCATACAGATTTTGTCTCAATGTTTTCTTTCCAAATGTCGAAACCCTGTCTAGACAGTTGGGCAATAAAGGCTGCAGAATAAATCTGTTTTGTAGTGCTTAACATATTTTTCGCTACTGTCTTGTTCATATTTTTAAAGAAAAGCGTTTCTGGATTTGACAAGTTGAACCCTGAAAAATATGGAAATTTCTTTGCAAAAGTTTTTGAACCACCTGTTGGAGGTGTAGGACAAAGTTCCCATTGGTTATACATAAATACATTTCTAGGTGTTGCAGTCTTATGCAAGAAATGATGGCCACAATGGTTATAACAATACATTTGTTCATAGTCTGATGAACCCTCCAAATATTCATGATTTGTGAATGCTGCAGACATTTCTGGATCAAACATCATGTTATTAACAGTCTCGGAGTCCCAATCATCAGAATGAATGATTGGGAATGAAGTCGACCTTCGATCTTGTACTTAGAAAGAAGCTCAGGAAGTGCTTGGCGACCTTGGGATTCCTGCCTATCTTCTCAATGTGCTAGTGAGGTTACACACTGACAACTATGCACAAGTTAGATGTGGAAAATATGGGGAACTCTCTTCCCGCTTTCCTGTCAAAAAGGGGGTGAGACAGGGATGCGTTTTAGCCCCCACACAATTTTGTCTCTATATTAATGGGCTAATTGCTTTCTTAAACAACATAAAAGACACGGATGCCCCAAAGCTTGCTACAGGGAAGATACCTGCATTGATGTTTGCAGACGATACCTTGTTATTTTCCAAGTCACCTCTAGGTATCTAACGCATCCTGGATGGGTTTGCACAGTTCTGTAATACGAAAGGTTTGGAGATTAATTTATCTAAGCCCAAATTTATGGTCTTCAATCCTACAAAGAGCACGAGTCCAAACCCCTCTCTTAATGGCACCCTCCTTGACAAAGTGAGGATATTCAACTATCTGGGCATTACACTGTCTGAGCAATTTGGGTGGGGCCCACAGATGGCCAAAGCACGACTTAGGCTCACCCAGACAATGGGTGGGAAATGAAACTGTTTAGAACATCTATTTTTAAGCCAGCAGCTCCTGTGGTGGAGATATTTAAGGCCCAAGCAAGAGGGGCTACATTATATGGGGCGGAGCTTTGGGGGCATAGTTGTACTGTGGACCTTGTGAAGCTAGAAAATATTTTATGAGACAGCTTATAGGTCTACCACGCAGCACCCCACTTGTTCCCCTCTGCATGGACTTGGGCTTGAGGCCAATTGATGAAGAGATTGCCCTTAGGCCCTTGACATTTTGGCGGCGGTTATGGGTAACTCCTGAGCTGTCACTTTACAAAGTTACCAACAATCCCTGCTGCCATTGACGGAGTGCTGGAGGCCACGCCCATTCTGAGGCCACGCCCCCGCCCCACCTGTACATAAGCGCTGACTGCTAGCGCTGTTTACAGATTTACCCACCCTCCTGAGGCAAAAAGCCGGGAGCGAGACCATTTGTATTTTAAAATTGTGTGTCACTCATAACGTGTGTTTCTTTTAAAAACCCACTTACTTCGCTTTCCAGGCACTTCCTGGACGTGTCCTCTGAACTCTCTCACAGCGGATTTAGCGCTGTAGAGAGAAGCAACAAAACACCAACAATCCCTGCCGCCATTGACGGCGTGCTGGAGGCCTCGCCCATTCCGAGGCCACGCCCCCCGCCCCATTACTCCTATTAAACCATGTGTATTCACCGGACGCGCAGCGGACGGGCACAGCGGGCGTGCCGTTTGCGCGCCGAAGGCGCGCCTAAGGCAAGCCCGTCTTCGCCCGTCATCGCCAAGACATCGCCTCTCGCCAGTCCCCCTGGTCGGACCCCACCAGTACCCCTTCACTATGACAGGGAACAACTACTTGCCTGTAACCTTGGACGGACTTGTGCCCACCCAACAGGTATGCTTGGTCAAACACGCCTTCAATGTAAAAGCTGTTATTTTACTACTGTCACCCCCCATCACATTCGACAATTTCAAGACTTACCCAAAACCACCCCTATTACGATCCTCCATCTCAATGTCAGGTCACTCATCAAACATCACCTTGAGGTTAATACCCTCTTACTGGATAAAAACCCTGACATCCTCTTCCTCTGTGAAACCTGGTTACGCGATGGCATTTCAGTCATACCTAACCTTACGCTCCCAGACAACTACCTTATGTCAAGCTTAAATAGAGATGGGAGAGGCGGAGGCATTGCTGTAATCTAAAATCTACAGAAAAATATTTGCATGCGCATTCACCAAAGAAGAACTTCCCAACTGTGAATGTGCTCACTTCAAAATTACTATAAACCCTAACTTCCCTATGTCAGGTCTTTACATATATCGCCCACCTGGACCTGCTTCAAAGTTCATTGAAGCTCTTCGTGAGACAGCGAACTCTCTAGTGACTAAAACTGCAAACTTTACCATATTAGGTGATCTCAATCTCCATTTTGACTCACCTAATGATTCTACTATCAATAATCTTCTTGCCGATTTCTCCGCCCTGCAACTCAACTCCCTTATACAAACCCCGACGCATCTAGCTGGTCATACCTTAGACCCAGTAATTACAAACATCGAGGAGGCTAAGACAGAGGTGCCCCTACCAATGGGATGGACAGACCACCACCTCATTAAACTGACTATTTTAGTCAATAAAACTGCGCACAAAACACACCAACCGGCCGTCTAAAAAGACCATGGCATAAACTATCCATCAGCGATCTTCATGCCACCCTTGGGGAATTCCATCAGGAGACTAACTCAGACATCAACTTAATCTATAGTACGTTCCATGACTGGATTATGGGAGGACTAGACACTCTTATTCCAGCAAAATGGACGAAAGGACGCAGCTCACCGTCCAATCCATGGTATAATGACACCCTCAAAGCCTTGCGCAAAGACTGTAAAAGAGATGAGCGTCTTTGGAGAAGGGATTACAACAATGAAGACAAAAATAATTATCTTTTGAAACAAAAAATGTACCACAAAGCCATCCGCGCTACTCGAACTGCCTTCTATGCGGATAAAATCAACTCGAGCCCCACTCCTGCCAAAGAAGTCTTTAAACTTGTCCAAGAACTACAGAGTTGCAAATCCCCCTCCCCAACATCTCCTCGGCACAACAATGTGAGGAGCTCGCTATGTTCTTTGTTGACAAAGTACAAAAGATCTACAGATCCTTCCCTCAGCACTCTCCAAACCTTGCTAAAAGCACTAACCCCCTCCCTAACCATACTATCATGTCCCACATTCCAGAAATTTCGTTTGACAATCTCACTCAATTGTGTCGAAAAGTCAAAACTGGCTCCCCGTCAGACCCCGTGCATCCGGCTCAATTCTTGGAGTCACTTGACTTTTTCCTACCTTCCCTGGCTTCTATTCTGAATCTCTCTTTCTCCTCAGCTATTGTACCATCTGCCTGGAAGCAAGCGTGGGTTTCACCTATCATCAAGAAACCCTCCCTAGATCCATCTAAACCGGAAAATTTCCGACCGATCTCTCTGCTTCCATGGCTGTCTAAACTCGCTGAAGCTCATGCTAACAGCATTCTGTCCCAACATATGGTTCAGAACAACATCCTGGACCTATCTGGATTGGATTCAGACCGGGCCATAGTACAGAGTCTGCTCTCCTGGCCACTACCGAGTACCTCCGGACGATCTTAGATGCCGGTCAAAGTGCTGCGCTGATTCTTCTTGACCTCAGCGCGGCCTTTGATACGGTATCCCATGACATCCTTCTTGATCGTCTGGAGACATTCGGAGTATCTGGCCTTGCTTTAAAGTGGTTTCATTCTTTCCTTAAGGACAGATGCTTTCGGGTCTCAGCACCCCCTTTCCTATCTAAATCTCACCTCATTGCACAGGGAGTTCCGCAGGGCTCTGCGTTGAGTCCATCTCTTTTTAATCTATATGTGCAACCTCTGGCGGCAGTGGCCAAAGAGTGGGGCCTGACACTGGTGTCGTACGCCGACGACACACAGCTGGCCATCACTCTCACGGAAGGCCCGTCCATCTTGGCCTCCAGATTTAAAAACGGTCTCTCCGCAGTAGCCCAATGGATGACGGACAACTGTTTACAGCTGAATGCTGGGAAAACAGAAGTGCTACTCCTTGGTAAAAACACCAGCCGTTGGAATGAGCACTGGTGGCCGTCCTCCCTAGGCACCATTCCACCTCCCAAATCCCTAGTTAAAAACCTAGGAGTGTGGATGGATGCCTCACTCAACTATCAGACCCACACCAAAAAAGTCGCTGGCACCTGTACCGGCTTGCTGAGGAGTCTCAGCCACATACTGGGCTTCTTTGATGCTAAAGTCCGCCAGCTTATCATCCAAGCAACTATCCTCTCGCGTTTGGATTACGCCAATGTACTCCTTCTAGGCGCCAACAAAAGAGAGATAGGACGACTGCAACATGTGCAAAACTCTGTGGCTAGAGCCTTAGTCGGCCTTCCTCGCAGATGCTCGGCCAGAGCTACAATTCGTAAATTACACTGGCTACCTGTTGATTCCAGAATTAAATTCAAAACCCCCATCATGACCTTTAAAATTCTCAAACTTGAAAATCCTGTACTGCTACGACCTCTTCTCACCCCCTACGTTCCATCACGCAACCTGCGATCTTCCAACCAACACCTTTTGTGCATCCCTCGCATAAAACTCTGCCGCATGGGCGGCCGCTCCTTTAGGGTTTTGGGAGCCAAGCTATGGAACGATCTACCTCTAAACATCCGCTCCATAGAAAGCCTACCTGCTTTCCGAAAGGCTATTAAAACGTACCTATTCCCCTCCCCATAAATTTCCCTTCACCTTTCACTTTCAGGTTAGGGTGTGTGACTTCTTTAGCGCCAGGACTCCTCATCGCTGGGACAGCTGTTTTGCGCTTTACCAAAACGATAGAATAGAATAGAATATCAGTGAGATTGAATTCTAAAAACAGTGATGTAGTGTTGATTAAACGCCAATGCACATAGCCTGCACACAGGTTTTGTAGCATCCAGCCTAATAGCATGATAGAACATAGTTGAGACTGACCATGTTGCAACATGACCAAGTCTTGTTGCATAATGTCTATGGCAGAGGATACAATGCTGTCCAATGAATATATCCTGTACGACAGAGTCGTTAACCCATTGTCTACTACAGTGAGAGATTTCTCTAAATTAATACGAACAATTTCTTGTATTCTTTCTGCAGTTTCTGCTTGGGTAACCCTACATATTTCATTAGAACCAGCGTAGATACCGGCATATAGGAAACATTTTTGACGCGGTCTTCTTGGACCTGGCAAGAAATTCCCTAAGGTCTGCACCTTCTTGAAGTAAAGTTAAGTGTTGTTTCACATCCTCTAGTGTAGCTTTCTGTAGCCAATCAAAGCAAAGTTTCCATACACTGCATGTTGTTATTACCCCTGGATGCTGTCTTTGAACATAGCGTGGGTCTGGCCTATTGATAATGAAACCCTTTGTTTTTTTCAGGAATCGATCTTGACAGTTGGTTGTGTCTGTGGGCCAGAGCAACCATTTTTTGCATTCTGGGTCTGATCTGTTGTGATGAAAAATAGTATGTACGTCGACCTCCCCCTGTGCAGTGCTATTACTTGCAGGTGCAGATATGGACGGAGTGTTCATGTCTTTGATCTTGGCTATCCCAAGGCAAGACGTTTGTTGGACAGTGTCATTCAAAAACATAATTTGCTCAGGGAAGATACAGGCTCTAAACAAAGCTTCTACCCCCTGCACTTGTCAATCTTTTGTACCCCATACAGATTTTGTCTCAATGTTTTCTTTCCAAATGTCGAAACCCTGTCTAGACAGTTGGGCAATAAAGGCTGCAGAATAAATCTGTTTTGTAGTGCTTAACATATTTTTCGTTACTGTCTTGTTCATATTTTTAAAGAAAAGCGTTTCTGGATTTGACAAGTTGAACCCTGAAAAATATGGAAATTTCTTTGCAAAAGTTTTTGAACCACCTGTTGGAGGTGTAGGACAAAGTTCCCATTGGTTATACATAAATACATTTCTAGGTGTTGCAGTCTTATGCAAGAAATGATGGCCACAATGGTTATAACAATACCTTTGTTCATAGTCTGATGAACCCTCCAAATATTCATGATTTGTGAATGCTGCAGACATTTCTGGATCAAACATCATGTTATTAACAGTCTCGGAGTCCCAATCATCAGAATGAATGATTGGGAATGAAGTCGACCTTCGATCTTGTACTTAGAAAGAAGCTCAGGAAGTGCTTGGCGACCTTGGGATTCCTGCCTATCTTCTCAATGTGCTAGTGAGGTTACACACTGACAACTATGCACAAGTTAGATGTGGAAAATATGGGGAACTCTCTTCCCGCTTTCCTGTCAAAAAGGGGGTGAGACAGGGATGCGTTTTAGCCCCCACACAATTTTGTCTCTATATTAATGGGCTAATTGCTTTCTTAAACAACATAAAAGACACGGATGCCCCAAAGCTTGCTACAGGGAAGATACCTGCATTGATGTTTGCAGACGATACCTTGTTATTTTCCAAGTCACCTCTAGGTATCTAACGCATCCTGGATGGGTTTGCACAGTTCTGTAATACGAAAGGTTTGGAGATTAATTTATCTAAGCCCAAATTTATGGTCTTCAATCCTACAAAGAGCACGAGTCCAAACCCCTCTCTTAATGGCACCCTCCTTGACAAAGTGAGGATATTCAACTATCTGGGCATTACACTGTCTGAGCAATTTGGGTGGGGCCCACAGATGGCCAAAGCACGACTTAGGCTCACCCAGACAATGGGTGGGAAATGAAACTGTTTAGAACATCTATTTTTAAGCCAGCAGCTCCTGTGGTGGAGATATTTAAGGCCCAAGCAAGAGGGGCTACATTATATGGGGCGGAGCTTTGGGGGCATAGTTGTACTGTGGACCTTGTGAAGCTAGAAAATATTTTATGAGACAGCTTATAGGTCTACCACGCAGCACCCCACTTGTTCCCCTCTGCATGGACTTGGGCTTGAGGCCAATTGATGAAGAGATTGCCCTTAGGCCCTTGACATTTTGGCGGCGGTTATGGGTAACTCCTGAGCTGTCACTTTACAAAGATGACTTAAAGGAGCTCCTACCTAGTCTTAACCCCAGTAAAATACAGTGGCTGGCCCATATCAGGAATCTTTTGACCAGGCTTGGTAGGACAGAGCTATGGTCATCCTCAGAGCTATCCTGTCCTATGATATCCAGGTCAGATCTTGTAAAATATTACAGGCAATCCAATCTGGTGTCTCTCAAGGAAAGGGCTAAAGAAGGCAGGCTGACGATGGAGTTCCTACAAATAAAAGAGGTGTATGTGAAGGAACCCTTTCTGAATGTAATCTACCCACCCATGGCCAGGAAATTGTATCTGCAATTTAGATTGGGGAATTTACCATTGGCAGTGCACACCCGTTCATGGGCTCCTGAGAACTCAAATGTGTGTCCCACTTGTAATTTAACGGATTAATCTGAAATTCATGAGCTATTCTTCAGCCCTGCTTATGCGCTGCCTCGTAAACGCTGGATAATCCAATTATGTAAAAACCTAGGGTTCGTCCGTTGTGCAGAGGCTTTTAGAGTTTTAAAATATGATACTGACCCTCCAATTGTATTTGCGGTATCTCGTTTTTTAAATGCTATGTGGCACATCAGGAGAGGACTGTTAAAGCAATTATAGGGGAGGATCAATTGAAGGTCCTCTATGCTAACCTTTTTAGTGTATTGCAATGATTATTTTTAGAAATCTCAATCTGATATGAGTTTGTCAGTGGTTTTAACTGTGCATAAATCATGGAAGTGTAATTATTGAATAATTTGTGTAAATATTTAGAGATTTTACTATGCACTTTATGGCCTGAGTGGCAGAAATAACATTTTAACAACAATAAATAAATTTCTAGGTGTTGCAGTCTTATGCAAGAAATGATGGCCATATTGGTTATAACAATACATTTGTTCATAGACTGATGAACCCTCCAAATATTCATGATTTTTGAATACTGCAGACATTTCTAGATCAGACATCCTGCTATTAACCGTCTCTGAGTCCCAATTATCAGAAAAGGTACTAGAGGTAATAAAGTCACTTAAAGAAATTTTAAATAAGTGTAGAACCTTCAAAAGTTCTGACGGGCCAAGAATGTCATATTCGGTTTTGTCCCAAACTATGCCATCTGGTATAGGAACGGCTGTGATGTTCACTGCTGACAAGTCTCTTGCTTCACGATGGGATGATTTGTGTGGCTGGAGAAGTAAGTTCACTCTTTTACTTGCTGTGTCCATTTGAATATATCTTCCATTTACCAGTATACCCAGAGTTATTACCAGAACTAAATGAAAGAAAGAAGAATATTCAACAATCAATAGTTCAATCCATGGTGAAACCAGATAAGTCTAGTTCAATCCATGGTGAAACCAGATAAGTCTTTTTCAGGAGATGAAAAAAATCTATTGCTTGTTCTATGAAAGTTCTTTATGCTGGCGTCATTTCAGGTTCGCTGGGATCCTCAGAAAACGTATCAAAGTTAATGAAGTAGCCACAGGAAGTTCTATCAATGGTTGGAATTGCATCAGGATTCGTTGAAATCACTGGAACCAGTTGATCACGTGTTACGTTGGTGTAGACAGGTGTATCAGGACGAACTGTTATTTGGGTTTCAAGAGGAACGAATTCCATAGCATTGTTGCTTATTCCTTCATGTCTTACTGTAGAATCTTCAAAGGTGATGAGTCTCTCAGTTTGAACCTCTTGGATTATAGCTAGAGGAGTGCATCTGCTACATTGTCGGAGTCCACTTGACCTACTGCTTAGTATCGGCCACATAGTGTGGTTTGATCAGGTCGATGGACAAAAATCTTTTCTCCTTTTTACCAGCAAGGGCGGCAAAAGTACTGTTCTAGATCCATGGATTTCTAGAACAGGTACTGCTTGTCTGTAATAAGGCCCAAATTCCTTCTTGACCGCGTTCTTTTTTCCGATCAGATCACCAAACTTTGGGATCCAGACTGGCCTTGCTGGGACAGCTGTTTTTTCCCCAGTGGTGGTTGGCTTCAGGAACACGTTACTTTGTTTCGATCTTAGTTCATTTAAGTCTTGTAAAATAATAATACGGCTATTTATAAAGCGCAAAACAGTTACCCCCAAAGGAGGTGTCCCGGCGCTAAAACAACAAAGCAACAGCACAATAAAAAGACAAGGTCAGAATCAAATCCCCCACCAGAATCAATCTTGGTTAAAAAGCCAAGTCTTGACTGCCTTCCTAAATAAGCATTCTGACTCCATTTGTCTTAAAGCGGACGGCAAGGAATTCCAGAGTCTAGCTACTCTCACCACAAAGGATCTACCACCCCAGCGCTCCTTCCTGATTCGTGGGGTGGCCAGTAGGTCCTGATTACGGGATCACAATGGGCGAGATTGTTTGTAAACAGATAATCAGTGTTTCAAATAATTGGGGCAAAGCCCCTGGAACGAATGAAAGGCTAAGGTCAGGGCCTAAAATTTAATTTTATTGGCCACTCGAAGCCAATGGAGTTCTTTAATGTATGGGGAAATGTGTTTTCGCATGGGCACGCGTCTAAGCAGACGCGCTTCCGTGTTTTGAACCAGTTGCAGTCGCTTAACCGAATAGGACGATAGGCCCAAATAGAGGCCATTGGCATAATCCAACCTGGATTTCACAGATGCATGAACTATAGTGCACCTGCAATTTTCTGGTAGCAGATGTAGAAATGTTCTCAAGTACCTCAATTTTCCAAAACAAGTAGATGTTACTTTGTGAATTTGGGTGGAAACCGACAGGTCAGCCTCCCATTGAACTCCCACATTTTTAACCATACCAGTAGGGGTGGGTGGTGTCCCCATTTCCTGCGGCCACCATAGGTCCGAGTCAGGCGGGATGATTGTTTCAAAGAACATCACCTCCGTTTTTTCAGCATTCAACTTTAATTTGTTGTTGTTCAACGAAACTGCAACGTCTAAAAAGACAGCAACTAAAACTTTCAAAGGTCTCGGCTGACTGATCCTTGAAAGGGAACACCAGCTGGGTGTCATCGGCATAAGATATAGCCTTGACCCCCCCAGTTGGCAATAAGTGAAAACAGGGGGGCCAAGTAGATGTTAAACAACAGTGGGCGTAACGCTGATTGCTGATTGCTATTGCTTGATTTATCAGCAGCCTTCGACACGGTCGACCATAAGATCTTGGTCGACCGTGTCGGAAAGATCGGCGTTTGCCAAACTGCAAGAGATCTGCTTGTCTCGTTTCTCACAGACAGAACCCACGCCGTCACTTTGGGGTCTTACCAATCTGCTAAGCTCTCGTTGCCATGTGGGGTACCTCAAGGCTCATCCCTCAGTCCGACACTATTTAATATCTATGTGTCGGACCTTGCTAATGTCATCAAAGCCTATGGGATGAGCCTAACCTCTTACGCGGACGACACGCAATTGGTACTGGCCATCAAAGGTGAGGGAGGGGAGGTCGCCCAACGCTTCCAAAATGGAATGCTGGAAATAGGAGAGTGGATGGCAACAAATTGCCTGAAACTCAATTCTGAAAAAACTGAGGTAGTTATTTTTGGACCTCTCTCACCAGTTTGGTCATCATCTTGGTTGCCATCCACATTTGGAGCACCCCCAACTCCAGCAGCTAAGGTTAGGAACTTGGGAGTCACCTTCGACGAGGGCCTTACTTTCATGGATCATGCGAACAAAATTGCTACCACAGCCCACTATAAATTACGCATAATTAGAAAAATCAGTCCGTTTTTGCCAGCAGCAGCCACTAAAACGCTGGTCAGTTCCTTGCTCTTATCGTCCCTTGACTACTGCAACGGCTTATTTTTAAACACCCAGGTCAGGGTCACAAGGAAGTTGCAGTCAATACAAAATGCTGCAGCACGTCTGCTTTCCGGAACCCCTAAATTCACGGCCATATCAGAAACTATTAAACGACTCCACTGGCTGACGATCCAGAACAGGATCAAGTTCAAATCACTATGTATAATGTATAAAGCTCTAAACAATCAAGGTCCGCACTTTCTAACGGACCAGCTGGTTCCATATCATCCATCCAGACAGCTTCGGTCCTCCAATCGTAACCAGCTAGTGATTTCTCGTTCCAAAACAGTGTCCTGGGGCGATCGCCGCTTTTTGATAGCAGCCCCTAAATTATGGAACACCTTGCCGCAAGACATCAGACTAAGCCCTTCACTCATTCAGTTTCGCAAGAGACTAAAGACATGGCTGTTTAACCAATAGTTTCCACCAAAAGAAAGGTAATCGGTTGGAGCATATTACATTGAGCTGAATTTACGTAAATGGTCTAGCGCCGAGACGCCTGCGGGTATTTGTCGCGCTTTATAAATGACAACAAATAAATAAATAAATAAGATCCTTGAGGCACCCCACACCACAAGTGCTTCTGCTCCGACTGATAGTATTGATCAGCCATCCTCTGAGTCCGCTTGTGGAGAAATGACCTCACCGACCCTAGGGCGGTTCCCCAATGCCGAAATCTAGAAGGCTTTGCACCGGAATCGCATGATCAACCTTATTGAATGCGGCAGATAGATCCAGGAACACCAGCATAGCTGAGTCCCCTGAATCCACTGCCGCCCTCACCGACTCTGCTACCTCCACATGGGCTGTCTCTGTGCTGAAGCCTGCTCGAAAACCAGATTGCGTGTCATGTAAAATGTTATATTTAGCTAGTTGTCTCTGGACAGCCTTTTCCAGCATCTTGGCTGGAGCTGGCAGAAGGGAAATAGGTCTGTAGTTAGACAGGACCCCGGCATCAATATTGGCTTTTTTCATCAAATTCTTTATTTTCCACCACTGTGCCCTTCATGTCAAGGTCTGGTACCAACATTCTAGTTCCAAATAGGACTTCATATGGAGTGACACCCCCTAGTAAGATGTTTGACCCACCCATCACCTGAACTGGCCATGGCTTCTTTGTAAGCTTTAGAGCTAAACGCAGGACCCTGGTCAGAGTGTAGTGTGCCTATTGTGTATGTGCCGATAAAGACTTGCAAATCTTTTATAACAGTTCGAGCGTCAGCCAAGCGCTGAGGCCACATTCATAGAAACCTTTAACACGAATCCACTGCGACCATGATATATTTATAGTTACCATCCCTTTGTAAGGGACCACAATGATCTAGGTAAACACAAGCTAATGGTTTATCTGAAACTAACAGGGACGTCTGCGCAGGACGTTTCACAGTAGAGACTTTAATCTTTTGGCATATTTCACAGTCCAAAACATAGTTTCTGGTCTGTCTCCTAATGCTGGGTCACCAGTATCTCTGTTTTCATAATGATACTGTGGCGGAAACACCTGCATGAGCAGAGCGGTCCCTTCATGTGCTGCTAGGATTAGTCCTAATCTATGTCCCATGTTTGGTATTACCCTATCCCCTACTCTAGGGATGCGAGCAAACGGAACATTGTTCGCATCAATTATATCCAAGTATTTGAGTGGAAACTGAATGAATGAAATGGCATTTGTAACGCGCAACTATGCCCAATGGGCGTCAAGGCGCCTAACTCAAACAACTAGCTGACGGCAGACAGATACAGGAGCTTACTGATATGCGTTAGTGAAAAACCAGGTTTTCAACGCTTTCCTGAAGAGATCAAGTGAAGGCTGTGATTTCATCTCCAGGGGAAGTGTATTCCATATCTGGGGTGCCAGAATGGAGAAGGCCTTGCTCCCCCATCTAGCCTTCTTAGCGCGTGGGATTACCAATTGGTTTAGCTCTAGCGAGCGTAAGCATCTGTTCGGGACATACCTAGTGAGCAAGGATCCAAGGGCATCAGCCGGGCCTGCCATCAGGGCACTATACGTGAGGCAGAGAAGTTTGAACAAAACTCTGGAGGGAATAGGGAGCCAATGGAGATTCTTCCTAGCCAAGGTCACAGAGGACAGCCAAGACAGGGCCAGAACAAAACGCGCCGCCGCATTCTGTACAACCTGCAGGCGCTGCAGAAGGCCCTTGTTGGCCCCGGCGTAGAGTGAATTACAATAGTCGAGCCTTGAGCCAACAAGAGCGATCACAACCTGCTTACGTGCCTCTGGGGAAAGATAGTGGACGATTCTTTTCAGAGTCCTGATGACCCCCCAGCAGGTGGCCACCGTCCTATTGACCTGGAGTTCCATGGAGAGCCTGGTGTCAAAGATGACGCCTAGGTTCCTAGCAGATTGTGTAGGAGTGGGGCAGATGCCTAAAGATGGGGGCCACCCCTCACCTGACCACATGCCCTGGTCTTTGCCAAAGACCAGGACCTCTGTCTTGTCACCGTTCAACTTTAGGGAGTTGAGAATCATCCACTCTGCAACAAGTTGCATGCAGGACCTAAAGTTGGACGCGGTGACATTCACAGAGTGGGTCAGGGACACCATAATCTGCGTGTCGTCGGCATACGACACTACCTCCATCCCCTGAGATCTTACTAGTCTTGCAAGGGGGGTCGCGTAGATATTAAACAGGGTCGGGCTCAATGCTGACCCCTGTGGCACCCCGCATTGCAAAGACTTAGCAGGGGAGAGGTACTCTCCTAGCATTACACGCTGCTCTCGTTGATGTAGAAAGGAGCTCAGGAGACAGAGGGCCGGTCCTGCTACCCCTGCCTCCCTTAACCTAGATGTTAATGTGCAGGGAGACAGGGTATCGAATGCTGCTGTAAGATCCAGCAGTACAAGCACGGTGGTTTGACCCAGATCTACTTTCCTGCGGATATTATCCGTGACTTTAGTCAAAGCAGACTCCGTGCTATGAAGCTTTCTAAAGCCATGTTGGGACCCATCCAAAAACCCTGAAGCATCAAGGAAATTGGAAAGATGAAAATTCAAGTGGGCCTCCAGCATCTTAGCAGGGGCCGGCAGAAGGGATATTGGTCTAAAGTTCTTCAATATGCCGGGATCCAGGGTAGACTTTTTAAGAAGAGGCTTTACAATAGCTCTCTTCCATGCTACCGGGAAAATTCCTTGTTCCATGGCTCCATTCATTATTTCCAACATCGGAGGAAGAATGATGTCCCTACAGTCCTTTAGTATTTTCAAAGGAACCGGGTCCAGAGGAGAAGCTGATTTCGTTTTATCTAGGAGGAGATTGAGTCCCTCCAGGGATAGCGCAGGGAAATGGTTAAGGGCCTGAGGAGTATCCGCATCCCAAGATTCCAGAAGTTTAACTCGAGAGGAGTCCTCCTCACTCAAATAGTTCCTCTGTGATTGTAGAGCTAGATAGATATCATCTATTTTTTTGTAGAAGAAGTCTGAGATGTTGTTACATAGCTCCTGTGAAACAACCACGGGATCGGGTGCCTGGAGAGAGCATAGAGAGTCCACGATCTTAAAGAGCTCTTTAGATGACGTGAGAGAACAGGTCAGGTTAGTAAAGTAATCCTGTTTTTCCTTGATCACTCTGCTTTTGTAATCTCGTAGCATGCCCTTGTAAACTTCTCGATCTTTAGGGTCCCAGGATTTGCGCCATCCCCGTTCCTTCTTTCTGCATTTTTGTCTGAGAAGCCTCAATGCATCCGTAAACCAAGGGGCAGTTGGCTTCTGTCGCGCTACAAATTTAAGAGAGGAGGGGGCTAGCTCATCTACGGCTTTGGAGATAGAGTCAGTGAGTTCTTGAGCCGCCTCATCCACCATCCGCTGGGATGTGATATTAGTGTTTTGGATAAAAGGGGCCAGAGCCTCATTCGTAAGATTCCTGAAGCTTCTTTTGAGACATTTCTTGTTAGTACCCAAATTACCCTCCAGACAGGGAATGTTTAAGGACAGTGGGACTGCTAGATGATCAGACCAGATTATCGGTACAGGCATGCCGACAGTTAATCTAGAGTCATTGGAAAATATCCCATCAAGGGTGTGACCAGCCTTGTGGGTCGGGTGAAGAACCCTTTGGACAAAGTCGCATGCCTCCAGGGAGTTAACCAGGGAGGATGTGTCTTTCGATGCCATATCCTCTAGGTGAAAATTCATATCACCAAGGATGGTAAAATGAGATCTACCGAAGTACGGTTCCAAAATTCTAAAAAGCTCGGGACAGAAATTGGTTCTGGAGCCTGGAGGTCTGTATACGAGAATTCCGGTGAAGGAACTCGACGGGGCAGTCACCATACAAAAATATAGGGCCTCAAATGGGTCCGTGGGAACCGATAAAGATTTTACAGTGCAAGAGAGTGTGGACTTAAAACGGGACGGGCTGAAACTGTTTAGGTAATGCTGCACCTTTGCCTTTGCTTGAAGCATTGACAGCCAGTATTATTTCACTGTATATTCTCGATTTTGAACGAGTAATTACAGCGACGGAAGCCCTTTGCACAGCCCCCTCCATGGCTTCATCAGCCAATGAATTCCCTTCAACGTGAACGCCATCACGTTGATGACTCGGCATGTGTATCATGTGAGTGTTTTGTAGTCCTTTTCGCAACTGGACTACTCGTTCCCAAAGCGTTTTGTGCTTGATTCTGCAACCTTTTGCATCTTTGAAACCATTTTGAAGCCAATTCTGCAATTATTCATTATATGATTGAACACAGTAAAAGGAATCACACACTATGAGTGTGGGGAATTTGCGATCCGTATTTTCAAGTGCCATTTTGAATCCTTATAGTTCAGCTCGCTGAGCTGTACATTCTCCTAGAGATTGTGTTTTTGTGACCATTGGTCTAAATTTGCCATCGCGCATACGACCTTTAATGACCTTTAACGATCGTGCATGCTGCACTATAAGCTTGCTTACCCAGGTTGTGCAGATCCGTCAGTATGAATTATAAATTTGTACTGGTCAAGAGGGAGAATTGCAGTAGGTAGAGGACATTCGTGTTCGTATTGCAGGAATGCTCGTGTTTTCAAAAACGGATCAAAAACATATTCAACATCAGTTGCAGCAAGTGAACTAACCCATTGTATCTATCTTGGATGTAAAGCGTTTGCATTCGGAATTCTCGCTTTTGTAACTGCCTCTGAGGGTGGTACAGGAGTTACGACCATAATGCGTTTCCCCTGGGCTAGGCCTCTTTCTTTTGCTACAGAGTTTTGAACTGCTGTCAGAATTTTTTCTGTTGATGTAAATTTAATTTCTGCTTGTGTGTACAAATGTGGTTTGTATGCAATTGGTACTTTTTCACCTTCGTTAAAAGTTAAGTAGGTGAATCCGCATTGACCCGGAATGATTCGGAAGTTGCGTAAGTTTACGTGTGTTTGTAAGGGTTTTGTTGCTAACATACCTGTTTGAAGTGAACGCAGGATATCTGTGTATTCCTGTGTCCAATTTGTGATTTTAAAATCAGGTTTGATTAATTCTTAGAGAAGTTTAACCCTTTCAGCGTAGTTTAGAATGTATGTTCTTCCAAAATTCAGGAAACCTAGAATTGACTGTAAGTTTTTCAGTGTTTTGGAACGTTGGAGCAGCGCACACTTTTCTAGAAAGTTGGCTGTCAGGCTTTTAACTTCACTTGATAGTTCATATCTTCAAAAGGACATTGAGATGGGCAATTCTTGATTTTTTTAAATTGAATTTATAATCCTCAGAGGAGAAGCCCAGTATAATGGTGTTCACCCTGTTCAAATGCCTATCCAGGTCCTCGTCTGTCAGATAGATGTCATCGACATATGACAATGCCTCATCATCATAAATTTGTAGTAACTCTGTTACCCTTGCTGAGAATAACCCCGGGCTGTTCTTGAACCTCTCTGGGAGTCGACAAAATTGACGCTGGGTCCTCATTATTGAGAAAGCTGTCAAATGCCTGCTTTCAGGTGCTATGTTTTGACAAAAGAAACCGTTAGAAATATCTAATGTGGTTTTATATTTTTTACGCACAATGTTATTCATTAAAGCTGTACTTGCGTGCATTTTGTACTGCAAATGTTTAGGTGTCTGTAATCCAAAACTAGACGATATGTATTGTCTGGTTTGAAAACAGGAAACAAAGAATTGTTCATTGATGAGGTGCATGTTTCAATCACCCCTTGGTATTCAAGTTGATCTAAGATCTCCCTGACCCATTTTTTAGCTTCTTGCTTAATCGGGTACAACCTTTGTGCTGTTGGTTGATTTTTTAACTGGATCTTATGATGAGGTGAATCCTCATCCCATCCTACATGATTTTTGTATCATGCTGGGGCCTGGGCAATTTCCCATTTCCTAGCATAAGTATATTTTAAATGTACTGGAATATGGTTGGAGAAGGCTGGCATAATTATGTCTTTGCCATGTGGGTACTCCCTGACAAATTCTGGTGGCCAGTCCTGTTCTGCTAGAAGTATATCATAACCCTTTGAAAGTCTCTCCCAAAAGAGGGCTTTCACTTTTCTTGGTATGTCTCCCTCCATCCGGAGTGTTATTTCATGTAACTTTTGTGGAGAACTAACCCTGGTGTCTACAGTCTCTACTGGTATGTACTCATTCAAGTCCACTGTCTCCAGAAGTTCCTTCATGCTCTGGCGAGCTATTGTCACTTCTGCTGCACTGTCCAGCATTATCTGAGCCCATTCTCCGTTCTTGAGTTGTGTTCTCAGAATTCTCAGCATGTCTGCTCTTTAGACCTGCAACCTTCTTTTTAGGGAATTGAGGGTTTGTTTTGTTTTTCTGAACGTGTTGATCCTCAATGGTCTTCACCCGTTCTTCTTTTTTATCTGACCATCCTCTTCTTTCGGATGTTTGTGTTGATATCTGAAAGGTACGAGAGGAACGTGTATCAGTATCTTGATACCAATCAGGTATTCCCAATTTATCCCTTATTCTGAGGTTATACCTCCTTTTAGATGGCTCCTTTTGAGGAGACCTACCTCGGGATTGAGAACGTTTCTCTTTTGAATGTTGTTTGTTATTTTCCCACTTCTTTTTAGAAGAGGTAGGATTTTGTTTAATAGAGTCCTTCTCAGGACCTCCAGACATTTGTGGTTTAACTGGTTTCCCACCCAAACTGTCTCTGGCTAATTCTTCATAGGTTTTTCAATTATTCTGGGTAGTTCGTGTAGATGTTCTGTTCCATCAAATTCCCTTAATTTCTGGCGGATTGCCACCGATGCTGCTTCTCCTTTTATAGTAGATAATATTATTGTTGAGACCTGGTCGAAATTTTTCAGTAACTTCATACCTAAATTCAGAGCAGGCTCTGCCCCGTATTTGTTTTGAATTTGTTTTGGAACATCAGGTATTACCACGATAGACGGAACACCATGTGTTTTAGTGTAGATGGCAGCAAAGACTGTGCCTCAAGTGGTGTAGTCTTCCAGATGTGGTGTTATACCAATTGGTAAACAGATTGTTAGAATTCTGCGTTTCTCAAAAGGGCTGGTATTAGGAAATACCGCTTTGATTTGAGTAATTTTTTTAGCTATCCAGAATGGAATTTGTTCACGTTTTGTGGGCATTTTACCCATGACTGCGTGTAACGTCTGTGGAGTAATTTTTAGCGTATTCCCCTGGTGAGGGGTTTGATTTGGAATGGTTAATGGTGGTTGGACTATAAAAGTCTGCATGACATATTGGACTAATTGTCTGTAAATTTGTATTAACACTTTTAGTTGAGGGAGTAATTCCTCGTCTGACATTATTTCGATGTCAGGGTGAGGTGAGTAGCCTGCTAAAATCGGCCATGTTGCTCCTGGTCTTCCTAGTGGACCGAGCCTGGTAATGTGATTGTAATGTTTTAGGGCACCTTTAAACCAGAACTGATGCTCCTGGTATGAGAGTGGAATTGCAACATCCTCAAAAGGAATATATTCCTCAGGTGGTTCATCTTCTTTGTACAAGTGAAACATTTGTTACTGGGTTTGATTCTGGGAATACTATCCATGAATAGAATACCTTTGTCTGAAAAGAGTGATTGCTCTACTTAAATTTGGATGGATGTTTATAACACCCTCATCCGTTTCATTAAAACATGTATAATCAAAGTTTCTGCTACTTTGTTGGTTACAGCTTTACCGGTTCCGGTGTTTGCGCCGTCTTTGGTCATTGTTTAATGAAAATTGCAGATCAAGTTTCAGGGGAACAAAGATAAGGTGCACAATATATTGGAATACCGTATCCTTAAACATTGAACAAACCAAACAGCTAATACATAGGATTTTGGTCCTATGGCGGATATTATCCTTACCCACTCCAGACATCTTATTGAGTTTTATACACTATAATAGAATCTACACTATAGTTGTGGCATAGGATTGAGGTCGGTATGCCTCTATCGAGTACATTAAACTTAATTACTTGTGTGTGCCAGCTAACTCAGAGGTCACTAGAAACTTCTCGAATAAACAAGAAGGATTAGTTTCTGCAAACCGCATAAACATGGCAACTTTGTTTCCCTAAGAATTGGAAAAGTCTCAGAATCGTGGAAATAATAGATAACAGTTTCACAGAAATAGGTAGACGGGCGTTTCAATAAAAAGGGTTTATTGAACAGTCTTATTTCTTGTGGAAGAGATATGAACTGCTACAATCGTAAGACAGAATGCGAAGTATAATACGAACAGCATTAGCAGTAAGATAAAATGATACTGCAATAGCATGGTTTGTAGCTATGACATATATTCATAAAAATACATACATAAATAACACAGGCTAAAATGTGAATACTCGTCTGGTGCTTCTATCTAGTTTTACCCCAGTGTACCTAACCTAAGTGTAGTACAAGGTAAGAAGTAGGTGCTGTTTTTCTGTAGTCTAGTTTAGCTGTAGTTAGGATTGGTGTTGCCAAGATTTGCCAAAAGTCCCTCTAGGTTCTAGTCTGCTCCGTACCTTAGAATGAGAGAGGTTGGAATCTCTTTCCGGGTCTCAATCTCTAACAGCCCGCAAGGGGAATCAGAAACACTGGAGCTGGATTCTCTGTGAGGAGGATGACAGCGTCTGGTCAGTGCGTCAGACGGGGACTCAAATTCCTTCCGAACTTGCCGTTGTGAGCCGTGCAAGTATGCAGCCGAGCCGTGACTTGCCATGGCAAGTGAAGGTATATTTATACCTTGAAGGTGTTTTGGAATGCCAGTATTGATGTCAAAGTCAGGCAGAGGAACGGCATGAATGAACCCCTAAGGAATAGATGGTTATGCATAATAAATGAGTTCTTGGAGAAATCAATAATCCAAGCAAAGGGAAAGTCCTAAAGGCTTAAAAAGTCTGGTTTTCCATGAACCCGTTGTGACGTGGATGGACGGATGTAGGTGGTCATGCCTGTATTTGGTTAGCATGGATAATGCCTAAATAAGAATTGGATTTCTATGCCTAAGTAAGGGCAATGTGAATTGTGCCTATATAAGGGCATAAGTCGGGAAACCTATATATATTATCTTAATCGACACACAACAGTACTGTCAAAAACTCTCCAATCTGCCCCTGTGCTTCTTCAACGTTCTCTGATTTACCTTCCAAAAGAAAGCAATTGGCCAACTAGCCATGTTGGAGGCGTTTGGACCTCAGTTGGAAGGCTTATCTGCGATCCATTTTATATGGATAGTGAGGTTACCTTCTTTTGCAAAAGAAACCGTTTGTGAGTACTTCCTACTGAGATGCTCGGTCTAGCTGTTTTGTCTCGAGACACATCGGTGTTTCCAATACCCCTGCATGATTTTCACTCGGCGCACTTCAACTGTAAAAATACAGTTGATGGATGATGTCCCTTATGAGGAAGATTTTGACGAGAATTTGAGTCCGTGTGTACTAGTCTTAATTTCAGGGAAGTTAACAAAGCTTTAACGTTCTTCATTCAAAGACAATTCCTGACCTTTTTAAATTTATTTGGCAGCTCATCTCAGCAGAGGCAGCAGTAGCGTTTCAGTCCTGCTCAGCGGAAGAGAAGCCGGCTCGTACTTTCTCAAGTAAGCGTGTCAAAATATTTTTTAGTATGGATTTCACGAACTAATCTCTGGAGAATAACAACTCTAGTGACAACGCTTAACCTGGGTAATTCAGGAGAACTCTTAATGTTGTAAAGAGCTCCAGCATCATTAGAAGTGTAATTGTTTCCTTTTCACAACTAAGTTTTGAGACAGTATAATTCAAAAGACTTCCGATCTTCAGCAGTGCAGAGTATAACTCCAGTCTTTATAATTACATCTTTACAAGGAGAAAATTTAATAATTAAGAACATTACTAGACTGCATGGAGAGTTTTATCTACTAATGAACAACTAATCATTTTTGTACCAACTGAAAAACTATCATTCATTTAACACCAACTATATATGAAATATACGGATGGAGATTCTCGCAGTTGATCAAATAAACTTTTCTGACAAACTACATAGAGAGGGGGCTAATCTCAGATATACACAGGTAAAAGGAGTAATAAAGAAACAGATGTTTAATCTTGGTAGGGAGCAGAGTAGAGAGGAGTAATTGCTTGTGCTTATATCTTTTAGGTCATACAAGAGAAGATTCAGCAGAAGACTGTGTGTCCTGAGGCAGTCTCTCTTGTTTGTCTTTCCACTTCCCCTTTCCCCCTGTCTGGAGTTGGACTCAGGATGTATTTGCTGAGGCTGACTATGGTTGGAGGGAATTGGTGAAAGATCATCTACTCCTGAGGAGATCGCCTTCCCATATCTGACACTGGGGCAGCCGGGTGCAGGGTGCCAAAAAGATGTTGGGGACTCTGTGCTTTTAAATGGAGACCTTTGGTTCGGAGAAGTTGCTGCAGGTTCAGGCAGAGAGGGGTGTGCCATGCCTACGGATGTGTGCCATGGTGACTCTTCAGTTTTCTCTGCACCAAAATAGGCACCAAAATAGGCAGCCCGGAATGTGTGGGTGTTAAGGTACAGGGCCTGTAAGGATGGCACAATACGTGCTGCAGCCGTTCGTTGCCTTCTCTGATCACAGTTTCCTTGGTACCCATGGTACCTTTTACAAGGGGATTACCTGTCCCCAGAGATGTGCCAATTGTGGCTACAAAGGTACCATTTTGGGAACACAGGCCCTGAGAACCTGAATGGCAGGGACCCAGGGCACATCACGTCTGGTTGCATCAGAGGTCAGGCAAAAAGTGGGGGGTAGCCATGCAAAAAGCGGCACTTTTCTACAACTGTCTTTCAGTCTTGTTCAGAAGACACATGCTGAGAGAGACGCTCAGATTAGAAAAAGTGTTAATGGCTGCAACAGACAAGGAAAAAGCAGATCAGCTGGAACCGCAAAGAGTGAATCATCACTAATCAAGAGCAAACACAAGCACAAAGTAGATACACATAAGGCGACATCCTCAAAGAAAGGAAAGCTGTGTTTTCAAAGTGGATTTTCATACCTGTTTGCAAGGCAAAAGAGAAAGCACAGGCATCGCAATGAGATGGGACAATGTGCACCAGAAAGTCTCAGAAGCATTCTCGCCATGCCCACAGATACAAAGAGCAACCTTGATTCTGACAGGAGGAAACTAAACAGAGTCGATAGTCATCAAGTTCATCCAACAAAGGTTTTTCCACTTCACAATCGAGCAACAGTGAATGTGTGATGATCATATCTGCTAAAAAGCAGTATGCACACATGGGTGTGCGACTAGCACAGAAGAACGAACAACAAAAACAAGAGAGTCAATGAAACAAAAGTATATGGGCACTTTCCCAGGATTACACTAATCGATTAACATCATGCCAGTTGAACTGTTTAACAATTTGTCACCCGTACTGTGACTCAACCTGTCAAACATGAAGGTGTGCGCATGGGCTGCTTCGAAACCACTGCAGAGTCAAGGATCTATCACAGCAGCCTTTTGACATAAAAAGACATCTGTGCAAGCCGCAAATAACATTAGTCAAGGTACTTCATCCAGTGCATGTCTCCTCAGTTTTACAACTGCTGCTGACATGGGGCTAATATCTATCACCTATAACCTACATACGCAATCTGAAATTATGAGTCAGTTCCCATAATTATTTCATAGCCAAGGAAAGCTCAAGACAATGAAGGTGCAACTTCACATCAATAAAGACATCCCACCTCTTGTACAACGACACTGCAGAATAACATTTCACCTGCAAGAAGCGGTCAAAAAGGAACTAGAAATTCTGTGAAAGCACATCATTGAGTGCTCTACTGGTCCAACATAGTGGGTGTTGCCCACAGTGGTTGTGCCCAAAAAGAACAGTGGAGGCTTAGTGCGCATTTGCGTGGCTATGCGCCAAGCCAACAAAGCAATCAAGAAGTAAAGACATCCATGTCCGCACATTGCAGACATAATTATGCAGCTGAACGGAGCCAAAGTTTTCTCCCGTCGTGACCTGAACAAGGGATATCATCAACTTGAAATGGAAGAAAACTGTATGTACAGCACCACTTGTTTTACTCATGTTAGCGCTGCGAGGCCCCAGGGCTGTTATGCGCTATACAAATGCAATTTTTCATTTCATTTCATTTCAGTTTGTTCAGATGCAATAGGTTGAGTTTTGGAGTGTCATCAGCTGCAGAAATATCCCAAGATGTCATACTTAGAATAATTCGACCTGCTACAGTTACAAATGGGGTTCCTGGTTGGCTGAGGTATGCACCCAGAAGGCAGGAACTACCACTCTAGTCAGAGTGAGCCAAATATACACTGAAAGATAACCTGTACTCATCATCTAGTAGCTTGGCACAGAGCAGTCAGGGTTATCTAAAGAGGCAATGTGTTAAATATTTGTGCAACACACACTCACACACACACAGTAACACAATGAACACACCACAAAAAGACTACCAGGTTTAGTTTAGAAAAATAGAGAATATGTATCTCAGCAAAATTGGACCAAAAGAACAAAAAAACAATCAATAAAAGCAGAGACATGAATGTTTTAAGAATAAATACAAAAAGGTGCTAAAAAGTCAATAGCACTAAAAGGTTACTTGAGGTCGCACTAGAGCGGAGTAAATTTAAACTTTAGGCCGACTGCGGTCGGGGGCAGCTTGGCTACAGGACTTAGGCAGGTCCAGCTAACAAAGTACCTTGGATGGAGCAAAGTGTTGATGTGAAGAGTAGGAGTTGCTGCGTTGCCATTGAGCAGTGGATGGAGGTGAGCATCGGCGACTATCTGTGCTGTTGATGGGAGCTTCGGTGTCAAACCCCTTTTACGATGCAGGCGCTGCGTCGATGTTAAGTTGCACTGTCCATAGATGTCGAGATACACAGTCCGTCAAAGCGAGGTTGTCGATCGGAGTTGAATGGCAATATGTCAGTTCCGATCAGTGCGAAGTCGTAATTGCATGAATTTTGTATCGAAACAGCTGCAGAGCCCACTTCTGAGGCCTAGAACTGTTAGGGGCGTATCTCAGGCAAGGGTAGGACTCACAGAAGGCAGAGTCCATCAGTACCATCAGCAGTGCAGGAAATCCTTTGTGTCCCTGAGACTTCAGAAAACAGGAGGCAAGCCAGCAAGCCCTTGGAGATCGCATGGAAGGAAGGGGGAATCCAGCTCTCCTTCAGCAGAGTCGGGGAGGAGCAGGGCAACAAGCAGAAGAGCAGTCCCTCCAGAAAAGCAATCCAGGTGAGTCCTTTAAGTAGCACAGCCATCTTTCTCAAAGAGGGTCAGTTCAAGATCCAGAAGATGTCTGATTTAGGGGGTAAAAGACCCAGTACTTATGTCCAGAAATGCCTATATTGTAGGGGGTGACTTCAAAAGAAGTCCTTGAAGTTCGCAATTCATTTCAACCCAGTCCTGTCTGCCAGGCTAACTCTTGGGGGTAAATTAGTGCTTTGTGTGTGGACAGGACACTACCTTATGAAGTGTAAGTGTCAGCTCCGCTCATTCCTTCCCTGCCCAGGAAGACCCATCGGAATGCAAATGAGTGCTCAGAATACAGATGAGCCTCTTCTTCCTGAGTTTGTGTCTGTTTGAAGGGAATGCACAAAGTGTAGCTGTGACCCAACTCAAAATTGTATTATCAACGTAAGTACAGAGAAATGTTCACTTTCTAAAAGTGGTATTTCTAAAACAGCAATGTTAAATTCCACTTCACCAGTATGGAAAATTTATCATTACATTTCTAAACATATCAAACATGAAAAAGCTATTCCTCTCTGATCAGGAATTACAGTTAAAAAGTTTATTAAGGAATTCCCAATGCCGTCTATGAGAGGAGTAAATCGATTTACAAAAGGGGGTGGTGATGAACAGAGTGTCTGAATTGAGCAGACCACTCTTACCCAGTCCAAAGATCAGGGCTTGATCCATCACCGTTATTTATCTCACTGCCCCATCCCAGCTCAGAACCTGGCTATATGCAAATCAGTCTGTCCCTGGCCCAGTGCATCATGGGAACAGGGCAGACTAAACTACCAAGCCAATTCTTTACCAGAAAGGAGCCAAGCTACCGGGGACCGGTTTCTGGCATTTCAGCCTCTTCGGCCCGGCTTGCTTGAATCCTGATGGAGCAGTGAGAAAGGGACTCATGTCTGAGTATACCCTGCCACACCTATAGTGGCCAAAATCGATTTACAAAAGGGGGTGGTGATGAACAGAGTGTCTGAATTGAGCAGACCACTCTTACCCAGTCCAAAGATCAGGGCTTGATCCATCACCGTTATTTATCTCACTGCCCCATCCCAGCTCAGAACCTGGCTATATGCAAATCAGTCTGTCCCTGGCCCAGTGCATCATGGGAACAGGGCAGACTAAACTACCAAGCCAATTCTTTACCAGAAAGGAGCCAAGCTACCGGGGACCGGTTTCTGGCATTTCAGCCTCTTCGGCCCGGCTTGCTTGAATCCTGATGGAGCAGTGAGAAAGGGACTCATGTCTGAGTATACCCTGCCACACCTATAGTGGCCAAAATCGATTTACAAAAGGGGGTGGTGATGAACAGAGTGTCTGAATTGAGCAGACCACTCTTACCCAGTCCAAAGATCAGGGCTTGATCCATCACCGTTATTTATCTCACTGCCCCATCCCAGCTCAGAACCTGGCTATATGCAAATCAGTCTGTCCCTGGCCCAGTGCATCATGGGAACAGGGCAGACTAAACTACCAAGCCAATTCTTTACCAGAAAGGAGCCAAGCTACCGGGGACCGGTTTCTGGCATTTCAGCCTCTTCGGCCCGGCTTGCTTGAATCCTGATGGAGCAGTGAGAAAGGGACTCATGTCTGAGTATACCCTGCCACACCTATAGTGGCCAAAATCGATTTACAGGAACAGACTAATTTGCATACAGCCAGGTTCTGAAACTGGGATGGTGCAGTGAGCTAAAAAACGGTGTTGGATCTAGCCCTGATCTCTTGACTGGGTGAGAGCTAAGCATGAGCGGATTTTGCGGATTGGCAATCCGCGAATTTTGCGGATTTGCGGATTCGCAATCCGCAAAATCCGCGAATTCCCGCGAATTTGCGGATTTTTTTTTTTTTTGTGTTCGCCCGTGTTTCTGCCAGTTCGCGAGGGTTTTTACAATTTCGCAATTTGCGAACTTACCTGTCGGGTCGCAAGTTTTGCGAACTTGTTGTTTCTACGTGTCCAGCCTGTTTGGGACACTCTTCTTCATCACTGCCACTCTCTGTCACCACTGCCACTCTCTGACTACTCATGCCACCCTCTGGCCCACCCATGCCACCCTCTGTTTCATCACTACACCCTCTGGTTGTCCAGTGTACATTATTTTCGGCAAAGCAAAGCACACCTTCCCTGCCTCAAGTGACCTGAATTAATTTGGGGCTGATTAATGTGTCACAGAATATTTTTTTAGCTGGCACCTGCTTCCTTAGTGCGCCCTGATTAGTGATCTTTTGCACTTGCTAAGTGCTTTCATTGTTGCAAAATTAGTTACAACACCTGCCCTGCCCCAACTGACAATAATGAATTAGGGGCTGATTAATGGATTTTAACTTCCAGCCTGGCTCCTGCTTGTCTCCCTTAGCTGTAATTCAGGACCTTTGTGGCATATGTGTAACTATTCTGAGGTTCAGAGCAGGGTCACATAATAGTTTCAACTGGCAACTGAACTCTGGAGGGGCCCCTCAGGAAGCCCTACAGGAAATGGCTACTAATGATGTGCCTGAACTTTTGAACCTGGTAAGTAGTTACTTTCAGTTTTGCCAAGATCGTATTTCTGCAATTTCGCACTTATTCGCGGGGCGCGAACTCACGCTAACAGTGCGAGCAGCGCGAGCAAAATCCGCTGCTCGCGGATTTGCGGATTTTGCGGGAAATTCGCAAATCTCGCGGATTGCGGATTTCCCGAAAATCCGCAAAATCCGCGAGCGGAACGGATTTTCCGCCCACACCTAGTGAGAGCTTTCTGCTTAATTCAGAGACTCTGTCCCTCACCACCCCTTGTTGTAAATATGAGAGGAGTAGGCCTCAGAGTCGTGGAAAACGAAATAGGCCGTTTGTCACTACTAGGACATGCAAAAGATAAAGGTACATGTCCTACCTTACATAGCACTTTGTCCTTATGGTTGCTTAGGACCTACCTTAAGGGTGGTTTATATTTAATAAAAGGAGAGTTTGAGGAGAGGAAGTAGCCAAATGGCTAGAGCGGTAAACCTCTAAGCTAGGGAACCGGGTTCGAGTCTTGGCAGGGATGCTCAACATCCTGTGATTCTGGGCAAATCACTCAATCTCCCCGTGCCTACTAAAATGAATGTGTTCATCTGTAACGCAACTGGTGCTCATGTAAAGCACTCTGATACCTTCGGGTCAAGTGTGCGCTGTATAAATCTAAAACAAAAGGCTTGGCAAGTAGTTTGAAATGCCAAATTGAAAGTGCAGTAATCTGTGCACACATGCACTTCAGTGGCAGGCCTGAGACAGGTTTGAAAGGCTACTTGTGTGGGTGGCACAATGAGTACTGCAGGCACACTACTAGCATTTGGAGTACAAGCCCTGGGTTTATGGTACACCACTTTACAAGGGATTTCCAGTGCAACAAATATACCAATCGGGTATACACCAACGTCATCATGTTTAGGGGAGAAGCCAATGCACTTTGGCATTGGTCAGCAGTAGTAGAGTGCTCAGTGTCCTAAGCCCAACAAAAATAATCATCAAAAATGAGAAGCAAGGGGGCGTGGCTTGGGCAGCCAACATGGCGGATGCAGCTTGAGCAAAATATCCTACACTATACGCCAGAAATCCTACCTAGTGGTGCCCATCTGACATTGTGCCAATGCCAATGCCCAGGACGATCTGTGGACCGGAGGTGTGGAGCGACGGACCTCAGTCTGCATGCTGATTGTGGGGGCCGTCTGAGGCATGAAGCAGACCTGAGCCTGGCACAGCCCGTCCTTTCCCCCAATCTCCGGCTCGGTGGCGCCTGCGGCTGCTTGTGAGGCCGGATCGTGCTCTGAAGGTGAGGTCGGACGCCCTGATGTGGGAGCGTGTGGCGGTGGTGCTGCTCAAACGCCCGATTCCTTGGGACTGCTGTGAGCCTGCTACGGCAGCAGATTGCCATGCAGCTGCCCCCAGGCTTTATGTCGTGGTGCCAGCCGGGTGGGTGCCCCGGCTAGATTCCTGCTGGAGATGAAGCCTGCCTGGGCCTTGTGCTGGCTGGGTAGGTCTGCCCTGACGGGCACTGAAGAGCGAGTGGTGCCTCACGCCAGCCCCGCAGGTTTCCCTTGAGCTGGTTCTCCCCGCCGCCGGGCGTACCCTTGCCGGGCCGTCTGCCTGATACTAAATTGCCTGGCTGCAGTGGGGGAGGATGGATCCGCACACTAGCCACACATAGCAAGAAGCTTGCGTACCCCGGGGATCCCCTCCTCTGCCATAGTGCATGTGGGTGAGACATTGGTGGGCCCAGATTGCGCTGGTGGTGGGGCCACCCTTCCCCATTTAACCCTTGAATTTTCTTCCACACCTTTAGGACATAACTGGTGGAGCACGCCTGGGCCCCGAGCTGGGCGAGTGAAACATCCTATGATAGGACTACCCAGGGGGCCCTGCCATCGTGCCCGTGAATAAAGGATTGGGCCAGATGCTGGACAGCTTGGGGGGGCACACGGCGGGCTGGTGGTCTGGCGAGTCTGGTCCCAGTAGGAGGGCCTACTTGGCTGGCTATCGTGGGTTGCAGAGGCGGCCGAGCTAGGCTCGGTGCGGCTTGTGGCTCGGGACACGTCAGATTCCAAGAGGACCGTCCTGTGGTGTCCTTCAGGTGATAGCTGGTGAAACCGAGTCGAGGCACTTGGTAACCCGCAGCGATCCTCAATCTAGAGGGGATCACCCCCCCCCCCTCCCTGATACAGACATCTTGAGACCTCTCGCCAACCATTCCACGGTTTGAAATCATGGGCAAGGTTAAACCAAGTGGGCCAGGAGAAAAACAGAGCACCCTTGACCCTTACACCCGGGGTGAGAGTGGAACCGTGGTTGACAATGTGGCGCTCTTGGCAGCTATCGCGGAGGCAAGAGATACGCTTGATGTTAAAATCAGCGCAGTGGGATCCGAGGTCTCTTCCTGCGCCAAGATCTTCGAAAGGCGGTGGATTACATCACTGAGGTGGAGACCCGGGTCTCGCCTGTGGAAGACACCATGACAACTCTGCAGAAAAAAGTAGTGTTGCAGGAGCTGGCATCTCAGGTGGAGGAGACGGTGGGCTGAGCCAGGCGCAATAATCTTCGCTTCATGGGCTTCCTGGAGGGCTGCGAGGGTGCCTCCATGAATCGTTTCCCCACCCAGTGGCTCAGAGATCTCCTACCAGATGACATGCTATCCGCCTGTTTCGTGGTGGAGAGAGCCTACTGGGCGTTGACAAAGAAACCATCCCCGGGGGAAAGCCCACGGCCAGTCATTAATAAATTGCTTAATTATGCTGACAGAGACACCGTACTACGGTTCGCCAGGACGCACAAGGACAAACTTATGTACGAGTCTCGGCATATAATGATCTTTCCAGACTACACCCGCCTAGTACAACAACAACTCCAATCCTTCATTGAGGCAAAGCAGAAACTGTGAGATCTTAATATTCAATATATGCTCCTCTATCCTGCCAGACAAAGCGCATTTTTAACTCTAAGTCTCTCTTTTTTGACACACCTGAAGCGGTCTTAGTGAGGACGGATGAACATACTTACTTCAGGCCTCATACCCCGCTGCTGCTGGAGTCAGATTCTTCACGTGGCTTGCAGAAGAACAGATCCAGACGGACAAAATCAAAGCGACAACATGGGTCTGGTACCGACCGATGCTCCTCCAGCCCTGAACGGATAACCTGATCTGAATCTGCCAAAAGAGCCGCTTGTTTCTCAGTTTTCTATCGATGGCCTGGTACCTGAAACATTCTGTTCCTACTAAGCACTGAGGTGGCGTAGACTATCAAGGCACGAGGCTGCACAACCCAGACATTAGTACCCCATGTTAAAGTTTTATTGGAAGGTTGGGAACCATTGGCGGAGGGATTCCGGGCTCCACTGTTGGGTGCTCGTGGCACCCTTCACTGAGACAGATGCTCCTTGTTCATGGCAGTATCGGGGAGGGGGTAGGGGGTGTTCCTAGTTTTTTTTCTTGTTAGATTAGTATTGGCTTTCAGAAGAGCGCAGGCACATGATCCACATCCCAATATGCTTGGTCTTCAGAGTGCGTGTATAGAGGATAGATGACTACTCAGGCTTACATTTCCCCACTTGGGGATCTGACTGTGGTATCCTGAAATGTCAGGGGGCTACTCAATAAAATCAAGAGGAGCGCCATACTTCGTCAGGCCAAGCGATATGGAGCCGATATCCTTCTCCTACAGGAGACACACTTATTGGGCACCAAGGCTCCCTGTCTAGCGAGGTTTGGATACCACTTGATATACCATGCAGGGTTCACTACGGGTTCCCGGGGGACTGCTGTTCTAATTCATCATCGTGTCCCCTTTGTGCACATAAAACACTGGACAGATCAAGGGGGACGTTACATCATAATATCAGGCACATTCTATGGGGAACATGTGGACATCGGTAGTATATGCACCCCCCCCACCTTAGGAAATACATTCATTTACACAATCCCCCATCCCTGGAGCGAGTTCCCAGACGGATTGACCCTTCTGGGGGGAGACTGGAATGATGCCATGTCACCACTAGACAGAAGGTGTGGGTCCAACAGATACCTCAAAATTAAGCCTCCTTGCCACCACACTGGGATGGTTGGACATATTGCGCGAATTCCACCCCACAGAGCTGAGCTACACTTACATGTCCACAGTTCACTGCTCCCTATCCCGGTTGGACTACATGTTCAGGCCGCATAGCTATATTCATAGATTCTCACAAGTCTCGCACCTACCTAGGGGGCTGTCTGATCACTCCCTAGTCTCTTTCAAACTCCATACCCGGTCCGAAAAACTTCACCTCAGGTGGCGCATGTCCCAATGGCACCTCCGCGATCCTAACTACCAGGAAACTCTTATTAAGGCAATTCAGGAATATCTAGACGTCAACTTAGCATTAGCCCCATCCAAACTACACTATGGGAGTCCCTGAAGCCCACAGTCCGAGGGGTCGACATCAGTTATCATTCAAATGAGAAACGCAATCATTCTGCCCACCGGGCCGACTTAGAAGCCTGTAACGCATCCTTAGAAGCATGATATGGACAGGAACTCAGCCCTTCCCTCCATCACAGCATGCTTCATTTGCAACAGCAAATACAACAACACCTCGTAGGGGAGGCAAAAGAAATCTAGTTGGTGTCGCAACACCGTATTTATCAATGGAGGCACAAAGCCAGCAAAATGCTTCATAGATTATGTCAAGTGGGGAGGTCCCGGCCACTATCCCAATTATTCGAGGCATGGATGGGGGCCTGCAGTCATCTCCAGAGGGCAGTTGTCAGGGAATTTACTCACTACTTCTCTACACTATACGCGGACAAGAACAGATATCGGAATCGCTCATTGCAGAGTTCCTGAGAAATATCCCTCCTCGCAAAATTACGGAACAGATGCGAGATCACTTAGATGCCCCTATCGCCACGGACGAATTAAGTGCAGCACTTGTAGCGATGCGTCCCAGACAGGCTCCGGGCCCCAATGGATACCCCATGGAGTTTCTTCGGCCACAAATGTCCACATTGGGCTTTCACCTGCTAGCGGCAATACATGACGCCTATGAACAAACCCTGCTAACCTGGGATTGGCGGCAAGTCCGAGATTGTTCTCTTCCTCAAGCCAGGCCGCCCGCCAGAGGATCCATCCTCATATCGCCCCATTTTCCTTATCAACTTCGAGCCCAAACTCTTGGGCAAGATCCTAGCTGATCGACTGCGGGTTTGTATTTAGGACCTGATTCATCCAGATCAAGCTGGCTTCATGCCACACCAAGCCACCCGCCACAATATTCGTCAGGTTCACGATGCCATGGCTATAGCCCTGGAGCTTGAGCGCCCTGCAGTCATATTATTAGCCGATATCGACAAAGCGTTTGATTCTCTTAGCTGGGTGTACCTTTTCTAGCTTCTCAAAGCTGTCTATTTCGACCCACGTTGTTTGACATACGTCCGTCTATTATACACAAATCTCACTGCAACATCCGCATGGCAGGACATCTTTCGGCCCCCTTTCCTGTCTGTCGTGGCACGCAACAGGGTTCCCCCCTGTCCCCACTAATATTCGTCCTGGCCGTGGAACCTTTGGTGGCGTGGGTTTGCTGTGACCCAGTGCTCTGGAGCTTTGAGTGGCCACGGTCCTCTTCTTTATGACTGACCCATGGATCTTAGGGCCCACGTATCTTGCAGATCCTCGGAGTATTCGGCCAGACTACTGGGCTTCATAACAACCATTCTAAATCTGTGCTATTCCCAGTATGCGGAGACCAGGCAATATGCATCTGTGTGACCCAGATAAATCACGCGTCCGGGGGCTTTAAATATTTGGGTATTTTCTAAGCGTGGGCGTAAAATCTGTTTCGTTTGCGGAATTAGTGGATTTTTGGCAAATTCGCGGTCCGCGAATTGCACGAATTTGGGCAAAAATCAGCAAATTCGCAGCTGCAAATTATTTTGCTTGGTCGCACTTGAAAAATACAATATCGCGCGCGCGGCGTTGACTTACCGTGATTCTGAGTCCGCCAAGTTGTTTTTCTCCCGGTTTGCGTGTGCTGCGCCATTTTCGATATTCCTGCGTGATCGAGCATGAGTTTTTCGAAATCAATTACGTCATCGCAGCTCGCCATCTTGCACAGCGAGAGTTTGACAACGCAAGTATGTCATAAGGGCCCGCGATTACGCATTGCGGGAGTAAAAAATGCCGAACGAGTAGATGCGGCGCGCAGCTGACTTCCGGAGGGAGATTTGAACAGCTCGCTTTCCCAAAATTGCAAAAATTGCAATTCTGCACAAGAAATCCACCGCAGGAAGCATAAACCTTCTGAAAAAGATGATTTTGATTAGAATAACTGCTCAGATTGACATTTGGCTGCACTTTATGGTGCAAGGAGTCCATCTTGGGGGGGGGGGGGGGGGGTGAGGAAGGAAGTGTCCCAGAGTCTCCAACTTCCTGTTCCTGTCCAGCAGGCTCCTCACAGTGCTTTGTCCATGTCCTGGTCACTTTTGATTTGGATCTGGAGCTGGAAGGATTACTTTTTGTGGCTGCTGCTGGATATTTGTATTTGAGGACTTTTTGGACTATGGAGTTTAGATCACTTCTGGACTTGAGACTTTACAAGTAAGTTGGTGTTGTTTGTTTGGGGCATTGCAGTTGCTGCAGCTACAGTTTTAAAACTTTTTTCACAACTTAAAAAAAATATATATTGTGGGTAGCCACAGTATCCAGTAGGCCCAGAGTTTAGTCATGGGTGCATGATGCAACTGTTTCTGTGATTTTTATTTAAACGTAATTCTCATTTATGTCATGGAATTTTAGCTCACTGTTATATGTTGATTTATTTTTTTTAATTTTGGGGTGCCTGTAAAGCCTTACTAGCCAGTAGGCCCAGGGGTAGTGAGTGGTGCACGGACCAAGTCTTTCTGTGGGGTGTCTTGAATTTAAACATCATTGAGGGCATGAATGGCATTGGATTGTGGTGATTTTTATGTGTTTTTCGACTTTTTGGGGTGGTGTTGGGGCCTGGCCATGTGGGTGGGGGCCATTTTGAGGCCTGGTACAGGCAGGGCCTGGCCATGTGGTGGGGGTCAAGGGGCCATTTTGAAGCCAGGCAGTGTGCTCAGGCCTGCACCCAGTTTGCCTTGCTTTCATCAATCATTATGCCCAGGGGTACTCAGTGGTGCATGAACAAAGTCTTTCTGTGGGGTGTCTTGAATTTAAACATCCTTGAGGGCATGGATGGCATTGGATTGTGGTGATTCTTGCGTGTTTTTTGACTTTGTGGGGTGTTGTTGGATCCTGGCCAGGTGGGTGGGGGCTATTTTGAGACCTGGTACAGGCAGGGCCTGGCCATGTGGTGGGGGTCAAGGGGCCATTTTGAAGCCAGGCAGTGTGCTCAGGCCTGCACCCAGTTTGCCTTGCTTTCAACCATTATGCCCAGTGGTACTCAGTGGTGCATGGACCTAGTCTTTCTGTGGGGTGTCTTGAATTTAAACATCCTTGAGGGCATGGATGGCATTGGATTGTGGTGATACTTGCATGTTTTTCGACTTTTTGGGGTGTTGTTGGATCCTGGCCAGGTGGGTGGGGGCTATTTTGAGACCTGGTACAGGCAGGGCCTGGCCATGTGGTGGGGGTCAAGGGGCCATTTTGAAGCCAGGCAGTGTGCTCAGGCCTGCACCCAGTTTGCTTTGCTTTCAACCATTATGCCCAGTGGTACTCAGTGGTGCATGGACCTAGTCTTTCTGTGGGGTGTCTTGAATTTAAACATCATTGAGGGCATGGATGGCATTGGATTGTGGTGATTTTTATGTGTTTTTCGACTTTTTGGGTGCTGTTGAGGCCTGGCCATGTGGGTGGGGGCCATTTTGAGGGCTGGTCTAGGCAGGGCCTGGCCATGTGGCTGGGGGTCAAGGGCCCATTTTGAAGCCAGGCAGTGTGCTTAGGCCTGCACCCATTTTGCCTTGCTTTCATCCATTATGCCCAGGGGTACTCAGTGGTGCATGGACCAAGTCTTTCTGTGGGGTGTCTTGAATTTAAACATCATTGAGGGCATGGATGGCATTGGAATGTGGTGATTTTTATGTGTTTTATGACTTTTTGGGGTGTTATTGGGGCCTGGCCATGTGGGTGGCAGCCATTTTGAGGCCTGGTACAGGCAGGGCCTGCCCATGTAGTGGAGGTCAAGGGGCCATTTTGAAACCAGGCAGTGTGCTCAGGCCTGCACCCAGTTTGCCTTGCTTTCATCCATTATGTCCAGGGGTACTCAGTGGTGCATGGACCAAGTCTTTCTGTGGGGTGTCTTGAATTTTAACATCATTGAGGGCATGGATGGCATTGGATTGTGGTGATTTGTATGTGGTTTTCGACTTTTTGGGTGCTGTTGAGGCCTGGCCATGTGGGTGGGGGCCATTTTGAGGGCTGGTCAAGGCAGGGCCTGGCCATGTGGCTGGGGGTCAAGGGCCCATTTTGAAGCCTGGCAGTGTGCTTAGGCCTGCACCCATTTTGCCTTGCTTTCATCCATTATGCCCAGGGGTACTCAGTGGAGCATGGACCAAGTCTTTCTGTGGGGTGTCTTGAATTTAAACATCATTGAGGGGATGGATGGCATTGGATCGTGGTGATTTTTTTATGTGTTTTTTGACTTTTTGGGGTGTTGTTGGGGCCTGGCCATGTGGGTGGGGGCCATTTTGAGGCCTGGTACAGGCAGGGCCTGCCCATGTAGTGGGGGTCAAGGGGCCATTTTGAAACCAGGCAGTGTGCTCAGGCCTGCACCCAGTTTGCCTTGCTTTCATCCATTATGTCCAGGGGTACTTAGTGGTGCACGGACCAAGTCTTTCTGTGGGGTTTCTTGAATTTAAACATCATTGAGGGCATGGATGGCATTGGATTGTGGTGATTTTTGTGTGTTTTTCGACTTTTGGGGGTGTTGTTGGGGCCTGGCCATGTGGGTGGGGGCCATTTTGAGGCCTGGTACAGGTAGGGCCTGGCCAAGTGGTGGGGGTCAAGGGGCCATTTTGAAGCCAGGCAGTGCGCTCAGGCCTGCACCCAGTTTGCCTTGCTTCCAACCATTATGCCCAGGGGTACTCAGTGGTGTATGGACCAAGTCTTTCTGTGGGGTGTCTTGAATTTAAACATCCTTGAGGGCATGGATGGCATTGGATTGTGGTGATTTTTGTGTGTTTTTCGACTTTTTGGGGTGTTTAACTGATGTTCCTCTGGCTTCCATTGCTTTTAGGTGCACAAGAGAACCACCAGTGCCAGGAAGAAGTCCTGCAGCGGTGTGTGCAGCACAACATCACGTGACGTCACGTGTGGCCACAGACAAGACAACTCTGCAACTCGTGCAACTGCAGCCTGCTGTTCTGACATCTGAAGAAGATGGGCCCAAAGAAAGGTGGCTATAGCGCCTCAGCGAAAAAAGTTGCCAGTGCCACTGCCAGTAAGAAGGAGCAGAAGAAGCAAGTGGCACCACCTACCAAGGAGACTGGTGTGCCCACCGACACCTTTTTTGGGAAAAAAAACCACGCCTGCATAAGCAGCGGTGTCTGCCGGGGACCAAGCTGGAAGCAGCACCTCCTCTTCATTGGGCTCAATGCCACCACGCCAAGTTAGGTCCAAGACCATAAGTGCTGCTGAGGCAGCCACTTTACTTTCTCAATCACCATCGACCAGTGATGTTGGCTCATCACAAGAAAGTACCATCCAATCAACTCCGGGTGTAACTCAGCTGACGAGTCTTCAACAACCACAGCCGCAACGACAACCACAGGTGCAACTAGTACAAGCGCAAGTACATGGGCAAGGAGAGGCGCAAGGAGAGGCGCAAGTAGAGGCGCAAGGAGAGGCGCAAGTAGAGGCGCAAGGAGAGGCGCAAGTAGAGCCACAAGGAGAGGCGCAAGTAGAGGCGCAAGAAGATGCGCATGGACAGGTGCATGGAGAGGAGAGGTGCAACTAGAGGTTCATGGAGCGGCACAACTGCCTACAACGCTTGTTCCTCCAGAAGTAGGGGCACATCAGGAAATTTATATTGAAGCAGAGGTATCATCCGAGGAAGCCGCTCCTCCTGATGATGATCCATTGTCTTCCAGATCCCCAGCAAGAAAAAGGTCAAGGAGGGCTACTACTAGTACTACAAGTTCTTCTTCAAGCCCCCTTCATTCAGATGACCCTGATCTTGATTGGAACCTACAATTGCAGTCTGAGAGTGAGGCACGCCATGAGCCGACAAAGGTATCTAAACCTAAAAGGAAGGTTCCCGCAAGGCTTCGACTTATGGGTGATGACGACGAACAAGAAGTGGTGTCTTCTGCTGCTGATGAACAGCCTGACGATGACCCAGTCATCACAGTCGTCACTCCAGGCCCAGCGGGCATGCAGCAGACAGACATTTTCACCCTATCCTGAATGGCTGCTGAGCGGGATGTGTGCGGTGTGGCACTGTTACTACCACCAAAGCAGTTAACTACAACACCAACACGAGCTACAGCTTCCATATTTTTTAGTCAGAAGGGCCGGCAGGGACCTCCATCCAGCTCGACCTCAAGTAGTGTTGCTGTAAGTGAACAACAGAAACAAATTCAGCCATGCCCATCCTCCACTTCATCTGGTATTGAAACTCAAAGTAGCACCTCCACCTCCAGCAGACTTTGCTAGTCCCCAGTTTGGGACTTCTTTACTGTTAGCCAAAGGGCGGAAAACATGGTCGTTTGTTCGATTTGTAAAACATTAGTTAGTCGGGGTAAGCTTTGTACCAACTATGGTACCGGAGGCCAGAGAGGTCATCTAAAAAAACACCACTCTATCGAGTGGGTGGCGCACCTAAGTAAGAACCAGGAAGCCAAAAGAAGAACAAATCCAAATGTATCCATTGATATTGCATCGGATGATGATGAGGGGTGATTGTGCAGGGGGGAAGTGAAGAAGCGACAGACATTTTTTCTGGTACACCCACTACCCCTGGCAGCAGCACTGCAGTGGTATCGCCCACACCCTCTACCCCTGCAACATGTATGAGGCACACTAAGAGTCTGGGAGAGACACCAATGCGAAAAAGTACATCACTGGGCCTAACTGGTTTGAAGAAGTCATCATCATCATCATGTAAAATGGTCCAGCCACCATTAGCAGAATGTTTTGGTTGGAGGCACCATTTGAACGCAACCACCCAACGGCACGTCTGTATAACGCAAAGCTGGCTAACATGCTAGCGCTGGACCTTCTACCTTTTTCTTTCGTGGAAGAGGTGGGTTTTCTAGAATTTGTGGCAACAGTCTGCCCTAAATGGAAGGTTCCTAGCCGGTCCTATTTTGCCAGAGTTGCGGTTCCAGCACTACATCAAGATGTGCTGAAGGTGATTGGGGCAGCTTTGCAGAAGAGTGCTGTTCACACTATCCACTTGACAAAAGACATGTGGACCAGTTGCCAAGCCCTTGATTACATGTGCATCACTGCACACTGGGTCTCTTTTGCAGGGGTTAGAGACAAGACAAATGCAGGTGTTGACGCGGACACTCTTTTTCAAGCTACTCGGAAACATGCAACATTAGCCATGTTTGCAATGGAGAAAACTTCATACTGCACCTAACCTTTTGGAGGAGTTTGATAGGAAGGTCTCTGAATGGCTGCATCCAAGAAATCGCATAGTTGGTTATGTTTCCACGGATAATGGCAGGAATATAGTTAAGGCCATGCAGCAAGGTGGCTATTTCAGAGTGCTGTGTTTGGCGCACAGTATTAACATCGTGGTGCAAGATTTCTTGAAAAATGAAAACACAGTCAGCAAGTTACTGACCACCTGCCGAAGAATCTGCACACATTTCAGCCAGTCTTTTAAGGCCCGGAAGGAGCTGAGGAGCATTCAACATGAACGTAAAGTGCCAGTCAAAGGACTCATCCAGGAGGTGGCAACACGGTGGAACTCAACCTTTTACATGCTTAAGCGTCTGTCTGAGCAGTGCATGGTAATCAAGGACTATGTCTTTCAACTAGGTTCTACTATGAAAGACATGAGGCTAGAGTTGGAGGAATGGAAGCTAGTTAAAAGCCTGACAGACATGCTTCGTCCTTTTGAGGTCTTTACGCGTGAAGTCAGCAGGGAGGATTGTTCATTGGGCAAAGCTATCCCATTGTTGGTCATTCTAGAGCACCAACTGATGACGGTGTCTTCAACGTTCAGAGATGCTGGTGAAAAAAAGCAAGAAGCATATCAGTTGGCGGAGAGCTTATTAAGCCGCCTAATTGCCAATGAAAGGCTTAAAAACATACATACAGAACAACATTACGTTTGTGCCACTATTCTGGATCCACAGTACAAAAAGGCAGTGCCCAGCAAAGCATTCATTCCTTTTGATGAAGCAGATGTTTCAAAGTACAAACATTGGCTAGCTGTGTCAGCCACTAGGTTCGAAAAAGATCGGCAGAAAATTCAAGGAGCCGGCAGAAGTCCAACTGAATCAGAAGGCCATCCGGCGTCAAGTTCCACTTCTGTATCTGTGGCCGAAGGGAGTCACTTTCCCTCACAGCCGTTAACGACACCAGCAGCAACCGTATCATCATTCTCACCTGCACCAGGCCCAGCCATAATATTGTCGGAAGCGGATTGGCTAACTCATCAAGGGTTTGCTCGTTCCAGTGCTGCAAAGGCCACAGATGGTACGCAAAGTGGAGCAACTGTGGAGAACCTTGAGTCGATGGTGCAGGCCTATCTGGATGACCCAACAGAGGTCTTTGTTAATCAGAACCCATTGCTGTATTGGTATAGGAAAAGGCCTCTATGGCCACTGATCACCAACCTGGCTCTAAATTATTTGTCTTGCCCACTCGCAAGCGTGTCTTTTGAACGTGTTTTCAGTGCTGCTGGTGCCATTGTAACTTCAAAAAGGACCCGCCTCTCACCCAAAAATGTGGAGAGGTTAACACTGATCAAGATGAATCAGCAGTTCATACCACCAGATTACAAAATACGTGAATGCACGCAGGAAGAAGAGGACACCGACTTAGGTGACAGAAGTTCTTCTCTGTTAGCTGACCTACTCCCATCTCAATTCATAGAGTTTGAGGACGAGCTCTACTTCCCTGACACCGAGGCCTGAAAATGAATTCCTTTTTTTTGTCCTTATTCACTTTTATTCCTGTGTGTCTTACTTTGTTTTGCAACTTTTACCACAACAAAACTCTCACAACAAGTCCATTAGCAGCACTGTCTTCATCCTATTTTCCTTATTGATTTGAAGGTGCCGCAGTCTGCATTCCTGAGGTTCACAAGTTCACAACTCAATCATGCTCCTCTATCCTCCTCCTCCTGACTCCACCTATCCATTTCCCTCAAGGCAGATGGATGGATTACGAATAATAAAGAAACTTTGTTTTCATAGACGAGTCCCTTCAAGTGGGACTGAAATTACTGACTGACTACATGCTTGCTGATTGCTGAAAGAGTTACTTCTGAAATTGACAGGAGAGGCTTTCCCGAAGAAGATGCGGACAAAAAGTAGAACAGGTAATGAATAATTGAAAAGATGGCATGCAGTGGACAGCAATGGCTGTCTGGTTCTGATGAAACCAATTTCTGTTTGTTTGTTTTTGTGCATGAAATGAATCATATGTCTTGTCTTAGTTTTATTTAATCTTTTACACAGTATCATGTCTACTACTCTTTTTTTTTACCTTGTTCAATTCAAATTGTACTTCAAATTCAGGGGCCACTATGTTGCATTTTACAATATGCAAAATGCCCTTGGAGTGGACTCACTTGCCAATATACCATGATGATTGATTAAATAATATATCTTTTTTCTTTATAGTCACTCACTAGGATGGATGGATCATCAGCGTCGGTTTACGGAAGAACTATGGCCAATTCGTGAGTGGCAAACAGGTAAACCAGTCTACAACAACTACTACAGCAGAACTACATGTCTGTCTATTTGTGGTATGTAGTGGTCAAGGGTGAGGCAGTGTACTGTTGTTGTTATACCAGGCAGAGTCCACTCCAGACAGCAGTTCATGTAAAATTAGGGCTACGTGGCTTGCTGCATACAATTAGATATGCTTTGTCTGCCTGACAAAGAGCCTAGGTATGCTACATCAGGTTGCTTCAGTCAGTGGTGCCTGCCTTGACCGTCTGCATGGCACTGCCTCAAGCTTGGGCCAAACATCCGTTATGTGTGAGAAATGTGCTGTTTTTCGTTTTTTTGCGAATCTCGCCAAATTACCGATAAATCGCAGATTCTGGAGCGGAACGGATTTTTGGCCCATGCTTGCGGCAGAGCCATGCAGACGGTCAAGTCAGGCACCACTGAGTGAAGCATCCTGATCTAGCATACCTAGGCTCTTTGACACAGACAGCCAAAGCATATCTAGGGTTTAGGGTTCAGTGCGATTTACTAGGGTTTTTGGGTTTAAGTTGGTAGGGTTCCCGCTGAGTCTAGGGCTCAGGGCCCAATGCAGGCTCGTTCATAATGATGTTGGCAAGGTCTTAGGGGGGTTTGGCGTTCTTTGGTCCAGAATTGGCAGAATTTTGGCCTTTTCAGTTGTTTTGCGGGCGTGTGTGTTTGGGTGAAAACTAAGTGAAAACTAGTCGTAGACCTTCTTCTTCTTCTTCTTCTTCTTCTTCTTCTTCTTCTTCTTCTTCTTCTTCTTCTTCTTCTTCTTCTTCTTCTTCTTCTTCTTCTTCTTCAAAGAGCGCAGTGGTTTAATTTTGTTCTGCCTTGCTGAGATTCTTGGGAAGTTTCAAGAGGATCGAAGTAGTGGAAGTGCTGAAAAAAGCAATTTTTTGTGAACAGCGCAATTTGCCATGTTTTGAATATACCAGTATTGCATGTTTTTGGGTGGCTCTTTGGGTGTTCTAGATTTGTGGAGGTGGGTTGGGGGGTCTTGGAGCCCTGCTGGGAAGGTCTCATTTTGATTGCAAGTGGTTTGAAGAAAATCGATGGTGGAAAAGGGGGGTTTGGGCCTAGTTGCAGACAGCGTTTTGGCACAATTTAAACTGAGGCCTAGCAGTATTGCGTGTTTTTGGGGGGCTGTTTGGGGGGTTCTAGGTTTTTGGGGGGGTCTGGTGGTCTGGGAGCACAGCTGGGATAGTCTAATTTTGATTGCAAGTGGTTTGAAGAAAATCCATGGTGGGAAAGGGGAGTTAGGGCCTAGCTGCAGAGTGGGTTTTGAGTGATTTTGACTGGTAGGCCGAAAAGTTTCTAAGTGTCACATTTTCCATTTTTGCTTTTGGCCTGTTTGGGGGTGTTCTATCTTATTGCGGGTGGGTTGAGTGGTCTGGGGGCATCGCTGGGAAGGTCTAATATTGGATGCAAGTGTTTTGGATAAAATCCATGGTGAAAAAGTTTTTCCGTTTTTTGCTCACTTGCTTGTTTTTGGGGGTCTGTTTGGGGGTGTTCTAGGTTTTTTGGGGGGGGGGTCTGGAAGCAGTGCTGGGATAGTCTAATTTTGATTGCAAGTGGTTTGAAGAAAATCCATGGTGGGAAAGGGGAGTTAGGGCCTAGCTGCAGAGTGGGTTTTGAGTGATTTTGACTGGCAAGCCGAACATTTTCTGTCACATTTTCCATTTTTGCTTTTGACCTGTTTGGGGGTGTTCTACCTTTTTGCGGGTGGGTTGAGGGGTCTGGGGGCATCGCTGGGAAGGTCTAATATCGGATGCAAGTGTTTTGGATAAAATCTATGGTGAAAAAGTGTTTCCGTTTGCTCACATGCTTGTTTTTGGGGGGCTGTTTGGGGGTGTTCTAGGTTTTTGGGGGGTCTGGGGGTCTTGGAGCACTGCTGGGAAGGTCTCATTCTGATTGCAAGTGGTTTGAAGAAAATCAATGGTGGAAAAGGGGGGTTTGGGCCTAGTTGCGGACAGCGTTTTGGCACAATTTAAACTGAGGCCTAGCAGTATTGCGTGTTTTTGGGGGCTGTTTGAGGGGTTCTAGGTTTTTGGGAGGGTCTGGGAGCACTGCTGGGATAGTCTAATTTTGATTGCAAGTGGTTTGAAGAAAATCCATTGTGGGAAAGGGGAGTTAGGGCCTAGTTGCAGAGTGGGTTTTGGCACAATTTGAAGTTAGGGTTCAACCTGGTAGCAGTATCGCATGTTTTTAGAGGGCTACTTAGTGGTGTTCTAGATTTCTGCAGATGGGTTCAGGGGTCTGGGAGCACTACTGGTAATGTCTAATTTTGAATGCAAGTGGTTTGAAGAAAATCCATGGTGGAAAAGGGGGGTTTGGGCCTAGTTGCAGAGTGCGTTTTGGCACGATTTGGAGTTAGGGTTAGCACTTTCGCATTTTTTCTGGGGGCTACTTGGGGGTGTTCTGCATTTTTGCGACTGGGTTTAGTGGTCTGGGAGCACTCCTGGGAATGTGTAATTGTGATTGGAAGTGGTTTGAAGAAAATCCGAGGTGACATTTCTTTTTTTTCCCCAAAAATTGCATTTGTGCGGAGGGCTACTGGGGGGGGGGTCTAGATTTTTGCGACTGGGTTTAGGGGTCTGGGTGCACTCCTGGGAATGTCTAATAATCGTTGCAAGTGTTTTTAATATAATCCATGGTGGCAAAGGGGTCTTTTGGGCCTAATTTCAAAGTCCGCTTTCTGCTTGATTTTCAACTAGGCCTCATCCCCGTCGCAGTATTGCATGTTTTTAGGGGGCTAGTTGGGGGGGTTCTACAGTTTTGCGCCTGGGTTATGGGATCTAGGTGCACTCCTGGGAATGTCTAATATTGAATTCAAGTGTTTTGAAGAAAATCCATGGTGGAAAAGGGGGGTTTGGGCCTAGTTGCAGAGTGCTTTTTGGCGCGATTTGAAGTTAGGGTTCAACCTGGTAGCTGTATTGCATATTTTTAGGGGGCTACTTGGGGGTGGTCTACATTTTGTCGACTGGGTTCAGGGGTCTGGGAGCACTCCTGGGAATGTCTGGATCTGCGGATCCATGAAGGATCCGCAGAATTCAACCATAGTTACTATTACTATCCTTGTAAAGGAGAACCAGGTTACGCACTTTTGAAGTGATGATTGTATATGGCAGTATTTTCTGGCATGTAAGACGACTAAGCGTATAAGACGACCCCCTACTTTCCTTTTAAAATATAGGGTTTGGGCTATCTTCGCTTGCTTATAAAATGACCCCGGCGTATAAGACGACCCCCAACTTTTGAAAAGACTTTAAAGGGTTAAAAAGTTGTCTTATACGCCAGAAAATACGGTAATAATAATGTCAGCTCTGAAAACTGAAAATGTTATTTTTGCACTACACAGCGTACCTTAGATTTTTTTAACTGGTTCACTTCCTGTTGTCAAAAATTACAGGACGGCTTTTAACATTTGCCATGGAACAAACGATGAACTCAGACGCAATCCGCAATTACTCATCAGGCAGCCAGTGGACAGTGTGTCTGGTCACCAATATTGATCGACGGAGCGTAAGATGGAATGGAGGCGAATAAGAGGAATGGGTGGATGCATGCAACTTCACCTATTCAACAGGCCAACTACAACATAAAGTTACAGTATTCTCTCTTAACTTCTCCTTATCTTTTAAATGTTATTGTTGTAAACTTGAACTTCTACGAATGTGACTAGGTGCGTTTCTTTTTTCAAACATCATGCTCGTACACATGATGAATCAAATGGGTAATTCTTATGTTTAAGTATCCTTTGCCTTCATAATATTTCTTATAGTAGCCATAGTCCACGAAACTAGTACTTATATTTAGAATCCTTTAGCACTGCTTAGGCTACAATTTATGGCACTGTTCTGTAGCGTACTATCTATCATACTGTTTCTAATGCTACGCTCAGGCCACTCAATGTTTTATTTCCTTTTTTTTCATATGCTGCTACTGCCAGTGTGTACCACTACTACTACCAGCACAACAATGATATTTCATCCGTCGAGGATTCAAGTCAACAACCAACCTTAATCACCATTTGCCATGCAGGCAGCCCTGTGGCTACCCCTATTCTCAAACACAAATCACAGGTAAGATAAGCATTTTGGAGAGATAGAATAATGGGCTAGGACTGGGAGGAGAGCAGAGACTGCCAGTACTACTAGTAAAGTACTAGTAGGGCTACTGAATTCACTAACTCGGTTACTGGCACTTTGGTACATTTCAGGACTAGATGTTTCATTCATGCTGGTAAGTTGGAAGAAACCAAACGTCCAGTAACCACCGCCCACCCCCACACAAAATAATATGAAAAATAATTATTAAGAAATATATTGAGGTAGTCAAAAAATCAAATATATTAACCCAATCACCCCCCTGCCTAACCCGAACCAATGTCCAAAAGTCCAAAAGTCCCCTTTCCCAAACACCCAATTCCCACCCCCCAACAGTATTTAAAAAAGGGGCAAGGGACAGTCACTTCCTCCAGTGGCGTAGTGTGGACAGCTGATCCTGCACGTCCCGCAGCTCTTTGCGGAGGTCCCGGAGCTGGTGCTGATGTTTATCGACCAACCGCTCCAGGTAGTCCACTCTTTTACGGAGGCAGCACTGACGTACCATCCAGGCTCTGGGGGGGGCAGCTGATTGTGTTGCTGCTGTGCGGCGGCGGTGGGAGCCTGTTGGGCCACTGCTCCGTTTGGCTGGAGGCTTCTGGCTGGTGAGCCCGGGGGCACTGGAGGAGGATGCAGTGGTTGCTGTCTCCTCCTCCTGCTCCCGAGCCCACAGCCGCCGATACTCGGCACAAATAGCCTCCAGCTTAATTGGCCCTGGCCCGGACAGCCATCTCCTTTCTGGTGAGCTTTTTCGGAGTAGCATCTATATGAAGAAAGAAAGAAAAATACTGTAGCCAATAGTCTTTAACATAAAGTCAAAATAATTCAACGTAAAGTTGAGTCTCAGTAACACCAGCAAGTAGCAAACACAGTATAACATTTTGGCATGTATCTTTCCGCCGTCTTTGTAGGCCTGTGACATTTCTGGGAGTTTCAGGAATTCCACTAGCAGGTCTATGGATGGACTCACTACTACATACATAGTCAGAGAGTACTAAAAAAAGTCTTCTGTTTTTTTCTCTGGTTTTGCAAAAGAAATTACTGGTACGTGAACTTGTGGTACCCGGCATGGCAGCTCACTCAGCTTGCACCCAAGAAAAACAGACACAAGCCATAATGACGCAGACCCGCAGGACTTTAAACAGTACATGCAGGTGGGGATAGGAAGCTCTTACTTTTCTACAGGGGTGGCACTGCCACTGGCCATACTCGGTTACTTCAAGGACTACGGCTCAATGTAATGATATATTTCGCACTGCCCCCCGGGCCTTGACTACTACAAAAGAAGAATGAAGATTATTCAATTCTGATCATATATCATTATCCTGCCGATCACATGATCTTTGGTTATATGATGGATGACTTTAGGTGCTTTGGATTGATAGATTGAGTGAACTACAGCGATAGGCCACCCATGACACAGCTGAAATAAAATTATTAACAAAGGGAGTGAGTGTGCTACCCATAATTGCCGTAGGAAGGGACTTGACTTGATATAATGTTGTCAACTATACAATACATACACAATAGATGCTGTGCTTGCAAAGTAAAGTACTGTACTGTTAGTCAAGGCAGGGAGTATTTGTGAACAATCACAAATTCTAGTATTTGGATTTCCTCAGCTTTTCTACTCTGGCACGGACATGCTGTTCAAAGTAACAATCTTCATCCACTCAGCATCTGCTCGACTACATCATACACCTCTGCTATCGATGAGGAAAAAGAAGATAAAATCCAGGCTTCCAAAGTACGTCTATCAATCTTCTTAATGTCTCAAATGTACCAAGTTTTCTTTTTCTCACCAACCAACTAACACCCTTTTCATTATATTTTGGAAACCACCCTCTTCTTCTCTTGACTTGCATTCAAAAACACCATTCTTTACAGTCATAAATGTTAAAACTCGCTCGTCCTTCGTTTCACCCTTCTTTCACTTTTCGTTCTTCACATCCCTAAAGTACATCTGATATGACTTGGCTTCACAATAAAAGTTTGCCAGCTGAGTTGAAGTCAAACAGAGGGGGCCATTGCTTACCCGAGAAGTACTGCCGCTAATGCTATTACAAGTCATGGTTGACTGACTTCTCCGTGATGGCCAAAAAAGTAGTTCTAAATTAGTAACTGTTCTTAACAGTACAGTGTACTTGTATTAGTGTACTGTGTACTGTACAGTACATCATACACTCCTTTGCGAGCCTACTCAAAAATTTCAATTAGTAAGGAGTATAATAACTTACCACCGTCCGCCGCTGCTGAGCCTTCCCCCTAGCTCCTCCTGGTGGCGTCGCCGCATCCGCTCCTAGAGTGGACCCGTCCGCACTACTGGCCCCGGTGCTGGTGGTCATCTGTGCCGCATCAGATGTTGTGACGTCTAGAAAAAACATGTAATATTTTCAGATGCCATATACAACCCCCTATTTCATCTCGTAATGGAAGAAAATGTTACATAACACATTTTTTATTACTGGGATTGAAAAAAGTAACGGTTTTGGGGAGGGTGTTAACTTTTTATATGCTTATTGGAATAAATTGGAAAAAAAATAAAATTTGAATAAATGCTACACTTCTTAGGACAACTGATGAATGCTTGCTTAACGTGCACCATTTTTTTTATTACAGAAAGAAGATTACATTACTCTTCTGCCAACAGGACGATTCGCCAACTACTAGTAAGTCATCACCAGCAGTACTTTAAGTACTTTAAAGAAGGTAGGGGCTCCCGCACAGTTATTCTAATAATTTCATGTGTCTGTTAACTATTACATTAAAGTAATTTGATTCATGGGAATGTTGTTTAAACTTTAACGTCATCTATTATTAGTGCTCGCTCCGAATACTACGCTATTAAAAATAAAGAAATAATTTTTTCTCATTTCTTAATTCAAAATAAAACATTAAAACGAACAAAGCCTGCGTGGTTTTTGTTCACGAGTGAGTGAGCGGAAGGGTTTGAACTACTGCACTTGGCAGTCATCTTTCAGTGACTCAGATAGGCCGGGACTCGGCGGTAGTCTTCTTCTGTTCTTCTGGGTCATAAAATCATTTGTCAGACACACTAGATAGTCGGTCAGGGGATTGGGGGTTCAACTTCTGTTCGGACTGAGGTATGTGGAAAGTCGAACTGCACCTATCATCAATAATGTCCTATTTCTCTTGTGCATACTTCTTTATGTGCAGAATAGTCCCTGAAACACTAGCGGTATGGTATGTGCTCCTAACAAATCAAAAAGGCAACTGCTACCTTTTTCTTGGTGTAAACATTGACATTTTGTTGTTGGAAATTGTCAAAGCACTTACAGTAAGAAGACTGGAATAGACAGCAAGGGCAACCCAGGTGACTGTACTCAGTGCCTAGAACTATTGCTGGATCAGAGTTTTGTTTAACACCGTTTTCCGACTGGGCAAGCTTAGCTACCTACACAGACCGACTCATAATCGAAAATAGTAGTAGCACAGAGAGTGATGGTAGAGGCAGGATAAGAATGTAGAAAGTAGTCTAGAATAAAAGAAGATCAAAGACTATTTTGTAAAAAATAGAATTAGGAAACAGTTTGTAATGAATAGGAGCTGTAAAAGTTAGGGAACTATAAGTATTAATATAACAATAGAACAACTTACTGGGGCCAGCAGAAGAGCCTGCAAGGGACCGATCCTGTGACTGTCCACCTTCTTCCACCGGAGTCTCAATGGTGCTAGTCGCCTTGCCCTGGGAGGTGCTGATGATCATGAAATAAAGAAACACAACATGGATGATTGTTTTTTTTAAATATTTGATTTCTTTGAACACAATCTAAAATTATCTCGGGGAAACAAATTAACAACAATTGCACTACATGTATTGACCTATCTGATCTGGTCAACTAGGACGATAGTGCAGTATTGCAGGATTCGCAGACCGTCTAATAGGAAAGTTATGTAATTCACTAACTACACCAACAACAAAAAGGTTCTACTACGACTGCCATCACTCAGCAGCACGAGACGTCACGTGACAGACACAGTCCGTCATCATGATTGCAGACCACTAACAAATAAATAATATACTCAACGTATCAATCCACCACTATCTCTTCTTAGTGGCAGCAGGAGTACAAAGAAGGACTAGACTTGAGTCTCTACTGTCTCTAGCATTACACAGTTATGCTCTCAAATGAGCAAAAAGTTGCAAACAAGTAAGCATAGTAGCAACGCAAATTACCAGGCGAGCAACTGCAATGACAGAAGCTATTTAAACATTAATTTACCTGCAATGTAATTGAATCAGCAGTGATTCGTACTCTTCCAGAAAAAAATAGATTAGCAATATAACACAGAGCAGAAGAAAACAAAGTAGTTATTAAATAGCTACTCACCAAGGCCAGGGATCTCCACACCTGGCAGGTCGAGCAGGTCCTGCTGCCGGTCGAGGACGTCGACCCACCGGTGCGTCGCTTGGTCGTAGGTGTGCCGGACCCCCGACTCCCTCCGCATGGCCCTGCACACCTTATCCCACCACTGGCGACGCTCCCGGAGGCCATACCCTTGACCGGGCCTGACCCCTGCTGCCACGGTCTTAGGGAGGTGGCGCAGAACAAAAAATATAAGGGTGGCCATCTCCACCACGTTGAAAATTTCCCTGGCCACCACTTGCATCCCCCTCAAACGCCCGCATGGGAGCCGGGTGCAGGGTGCGGGACCCTTCCCCTTACTCTTACCGGCTCCCTTTGCCATGGTCCTGGGTGAAATAAGAAAAGAATAGGGAGAAAAAAATGAAAGAGAGAGCTAAACAAAAAAAGTAGTGATTAAAGTAACAAAAAGTTGTAAAAAACACAAAATATAGATCTAGACAAATAGAGATAGATAATGAGCAAAAAAAAGCAAAAAAAGGTTCAAAGAAACAAATGATTGCAAAGATTAAAAGTGGACAGAAAAGCCAGGCCCAGAACCATAGCAATGAATGAAAAACAAAATGGCCGCGCCCATTGAGGACCGCGTGGGTAAGTTCGCGCGATATTTCCCCCCGAGCACGCAAAAACACACGCGAACTCGTAATAGCGCGCCGCACATAACGCAAGCTTGCCAATAGCGCCCGGAAGCGGAAATACGCAATGCGCACAAGATGGCCGCGCCCATGTACGACCGCATGGGTAACTTCGCGGTCGGTGCGCTGCAAGCGGCCCGTGGATACGCAAAAAACCCTGCAAACAAGCAAAAAAAATCCGCAAATTCACACAAATTCGTTAATTTTGCGGATTGCGAATTCGCTTTCACACGAATTCGCGAACCGCGAATTCGCAAATTTCACCCATACTAAGTATTTTCATGTCACCCTACCCAAAAACCTCATGGGTGCTCATTATCAACCCGCTTGTCACCTGCCTTCGAGAGGAAACAGCAATATGGTCCTCCCTTCCGCACTCTCTGTATGGGCACATAGCGATTTTTAAAATGGTCTCGCTACCTCGAGAACTCTACTGTCTACATAACTTCCCATATCATATACCACAATCATGGTTTGCGCAAGTAAACACCATCCATAATAAATTCCTATGGAATGGTGGAGCAGTGCGGGTGGCATTACAAACTTGCGCCCAATCAACGTATTGTGGCGGCATTGCAGCTGCTGATGTGTATTCCTATTACGCAGCGTCACAGTTATTGATTATAAATGAATGGTGGAATAAGTCACCAGCAGACCCGGCATTTGCGTTGGAGCATGCAGAGATGGAGGGATTTATTTATTTATTTTATTTAAAGAGTTTTATATAGCGCTGGCTAGACCCGAAGGTATCAGAGCGCTTTACAAGAGAATCAATAATGTAACAGAAAAAGATCAGCAATTTACACAATACATCAAAAAATAGGCAATACAATTAGGAGAGGTGGGAAAGGAGAGATACAAGTGGTGGAGGGGGCAGGGGAGGTGAGAGAGGGAGGATAAGGGCAGAGACAACACGGAGAGACGAAAGGAAGTCTGTCTAAAGCCCGACTGGGTAGGTGACGACCAAAGGAGGGAATCCACGGCCCATCTCCCCTATAGCTAAACCAGGTAGCTCCATCGGGCATCAGACAGAATAGTTCAGTCTCGATACATTGAGAGAAAAGAGAAGGAGAGACATAAATAGAGGGCGGATGCGGGAGGAGAAGACAGGCGAGACGAAAGGAAGTGCAACAATGTGGTTCAACAATATAACAGAAAAAGATCAACAATTACACATTATATCAAACAATCAGCAAAACAATTGGAGAGGAGAGAAAGGAGAGAGAGAAGTAGTGGGGGGTAAGGGAGGTGGGAAAGTGAAGATAAGGGAAGAGACAACAGTAGAGACGAAAGGAAGTCTGTCTAAAGACCAACTGGGTAGGTGACGACCAAAGGAGGTAATCCACGCCCCATCTCCCCTATAGCTAAACCAGGTAGCTCCATTGGGCATCAGACAGAAAAGGTTAGTCTCAATACATTGAGAGAGGAGAGAAATAAAAAGAGGGAGGAAGCGAGAGGAGATAACAAGAGAGATGAAAGGAAGTCTGTCAAAAGACCGACTGGGTAGGTGACGTCCAGGGAGTGAATCTCCGGCCTGTCTCCCCTATAGCTAAACCAGGAAGCTGCATCAGGCGTCGGACAAATAGCTAAATCTCAAATGACGAGGGAAAAATTCACAGATGGAACAGGGGGACTAAAGGGCCAGGACAGGTGAGGGAAAAGGTCAGAAGGAGGAAAGTGGAGAAGAGTAGAGCGGGGAGCGGTAGAGGGTAGAGGGAGATAAGGTCAGAAGAGACGCAGGAGGGTTTGTTGCGGCCGTCATTTTAGGCAGGTACCAGCAGTATTTACATGAGGATCAGAGTTACAGGTTATAAGTTACATTTGTTCCAAGAGCGAAATAAGTATAGAAATTAGGAGTGTGACAGGGGGAGGGAGGGAAAGGAAGGCGGGAGAGACAAAGGGAAGTTTGCCCAAAGACCGACTGGGTAGGTGACGTCCGAGGAGGCAGTCCCCAGCCCGTCACCTCTATAGCTAAACAAAGTAGCTCCATCGGTCATCAATCAAAATAGCTAGGTCTCAGCTGAAGAGGGAGAGTTCGCATAAGGAAGTCCAGTGGATACATCTGGTGGTAACTATAAGCAGCGACAGGTGAGGGCAGGGGCCATTAGCTGGAAGGGAGAGAAGAGTAGAGCGGTAGGGGGTAAGGGGAAGTGGGGGGAGGGAGAAAAAGTCAGGAAAGACGCAGAAGGATTTGCCCAAGGACCGGCGATGCAGGATGAGCTCCCAATCACATGGGAGGTGGGGGACACAGCGGATTGATAGTGAAGCGCTCATAACACTCTGCAGATAGTTAAAACGCTGGGTGAATATGCGCAAATGTCTCTATAACAAGTGTGTTTATTATGGCCGCCATCTAAGGGTCAGGCTACAACAGAGAGAAGCTCCGTAGCTCATCCGCGACCCTCTTTCAACTGCTATATAGTGCACAAAAACTAAACTTCCTAACCCATGCCAGTAGAACTGCTTTGGAGATACACAGTAGGGCAGATGGGCTGGCTTGGCCGCCTGACCCAGCGACTCCTTTATGGCATGGCACCTATCTGTGCCTGGTGGAGGCTCTGGCGGGATTTCGCAGGTAGGACCTAGTGGGTATATCTTCACTAGGAGACATTTTACAGGGCTCCACCCTAAAATCTTTCCACTAGTTACAGGTGGAATTTCAGTTGAACAAGACGCAATTCCATAAATACCTTCAGTTATGTCACTCTCTCACCCCATTGATCCTTTCTCTGGACACCCTGGCTGAATTTCATCCCCTAGAAAGGCCACCTCCTAATGGGAGACTTGGGTGCTCATGAAATCCGTCAGATCTACCAGACCCTAATGACACACGCCAGAACCATGTTGCATAGAACTAGAAAGGCATGGCAGGATGACATACCAGAGTTGACAGATGATGATTGGGCTGAAGCATTAGCTAGCCCTCGGGGAGCGGCGGTGTCCTGTCGATTTCACCTCATCCAATAGAAATACATACATCTCGTATATTATACACATCTTCGCCTATGGAAGATGGAGGTCATCCAATCCCCCCTGTGTTTACGCTGCGGAAGGGAGGAGGGATCATTCATACACACAGTGTGGAGCTGCATCGCTTGCAGCCCTCTAGCGCAAACTCTCAGCCTGCCTGGGTAAGATACTATCCTGGGATCTTCCTTTCGACCCAAAACTATTTATTTTGCACGGTACTGACGAGATAGGAGGGAATCGGTATAAGCAGCACCTTCTCTTCTTGACCCTCACTATTACCAAGCGTGACATTGCCCAACTATGGAAGGGGACCTCTCCCCCGACATTAGGGAAATGGAGGAAAGGCCTAGATAGTTGCATGGGCTCAGAGAGTGTAGTGTTCTAGGCACGGGGCTGCCCCACAAGCATAGGAAAATATGGTCCCGATGGGCAACATGCCGGGGAATAGATTTACCCCTTCTCCGACCCCCTAGAGAATGATAAAGTCCACGATCCCCAGCCAACATCAAATATAACGCACCTCATCACCGTTCATACACGTGCCTAGCTGAATTCCCCAATTGGTATGAATATTGGATCTGTCTGCGCCAAATTGTTTTTGTTGTGTTGGATATATGTTCTGTATTAATATGCTACACATGAAGGACAAAACATTTTTGTCCTGATTATGTATATGTCAGGCATCTGCCCAGAATGTACCATTAAAATTCAATAAAGTGTGTTGTAAAAAAAAATGAAAGGCAAAAGGCAAAATGTTGGGGAAAAGACCATAAGGATGAAAGGTCTAACACATGTCCCCCACCCCTAGCTGAAAGTGGGGGGAGCTACTCAACCTCAAGTGATTTTTCATCACTGAAGATGGAAAAACCTGGACAGACCATCAGCACTGGTGTGGTCTACTCCTGGTCTGTGTTCTACCTTGAAGTTCATACAATGTAGGAAAATGGACCACCTCAACAATTTTGGATTCTCACCCCTCATTCCCATGAGCCACCTGAGGGGCCTGTGGCCAGTCTGAATCAAGAAGTGAGTGGCAAACAGGTATTGCCCCAACTTCTTCAGTGCTCAGACCACAGCAAAATCTTCTCTCTCAATAGCACTCCACCTTTGTTACCTTGGGAGGAACCTCCTGGAGATGAAGGCTACAGGTTGGTCTAGGCCCTCCTCATTAGGTTGTACTGCCCTCATGTCATGCTCTGAGGCATCTGTCTGAACGATAAATTCCTGGGAGAAATCAGGGGCCTGAGCACAGGAGCTGTGCACATAGCTTGCTTCAGGTAGTCAAATGCAGTTAGGCATGCCTCTGTCCAAATCATATTTATGGGCTGCTTTTTCGAAGACAGCTCAGTTAAGGGGGCAAAAATATCCCTTATGGTGCCATATCACTTAACAACCCTCCTATAGCACCCAGTGAGGCCAAAGAATGCTCTGACCTTAGTCTGAGTTTTGGGGGGCTGCCAGGCCTTGATGGTTTCTATCTTGGCCTGCAGGGGTTTCTCCTTCCTTATGCCCACCAGTTATCCTAAGTACACCACAGACCCCTGCCCTATCTTGCACTTACTTGCCTTGATAGTTTAGCCATCTGGAGTGGAAATGCCGACCCCTCCTTGGCTCCCTCTATTAGAGCGATCTGCCATTGCCCTAATGTAAGATCAAAGGTACTGATCAGTCAGCTGATTAGCCTGGGGGATGGGGTGAGCATCAGTCTTAGTTAAAGATGTTAGCCCTCTGTTATCCACACAGTACCTCAGTTCAGGTGTGGTGCCTACTGGGGCAGCTTTTTGTACCAGAACCACAGGACTGGGCCAGGGGCTACTGGAGGGTTCTATCGCCCCCTACTCCAGCATGTTGGATACTTCAGCCTTAATACTGGACTTCACCTTATCTGACAACCTATAAGATGTATTCTTGTGTTCCCATCATTGGTACACAGGTGGGTTTTCCGAGGGATAATGCAGAACAGAGAAGAGTGTTGCCCCAAAACTTGGCGGAAGTCTCTCTGTTGTTCAGGAGTTAGAATGGGGAAAGGAATACTCCTTCCACAGACCCATCCTTCTCCCTGGAGTCCAAGAGGTCAGTGAGAGGTTCATTCTCCTCTTCCTCTTCTCCATCAATCACCAACAGCACGGTAAGCTCAGACCTCTCAAAGTATGATTTGATACAATTTACACAAAGCACCCTGTGGGATTCCCTAGGAGTCTTGAGGTCCACCAGGTATGTGGTCTCACCTTTTGTTTCAGTCACCTCATATGACCCACTGCAGCAGTCCTGGAGGGCCCTGAGCTCTACCGGCTCCATCACCCTCACTTTCTGACCAGGTTGAAATTCTGCAGTGGTAGAATTTTTGTCATTCCACTCCTTCGTGACTTGCTTGCTGGCTTCAAGGCGCCTGGAAGCGTCTTCCAAAACTTAGCCATCTGGCTTCTGAAGGCCAGAATGTCGCCCTAAGTGAGAAGGGTATGCCCAGATGTGGGTCCCATGCTCACCATGCCACGGGAGCCAAGCTAGCCTGGCTGATGAGGGGTGATACCCTATAATAATAATAATAATTCTTTATTCTGCTTTACACATTGGAAAACCATAAAAGCAACATTTGATAATACAATTTCATGTTAAACGAGAGATCATATTACAGGATAAAATTCAGACAAAGACAAATTAGTATGTTTAAAACAGAACGTCAAGTTATTTAATTGCGTCATCTGAAACTAGACCCGGCATAAATTTTACAGATTTTTCCTATGCTTCATAACGCATTTTAGAAAATTAAGGACAAGATAGCAAACAAGTTCAGATTCTAGCAGTTGGAGGCATAGCATTGCAGGACGACACTGTCTAAGTCCCCAACGCCTTAATAGTGGTAGTAGCCAAATTTTCCTGTGTGGATGATGGAATTTACAAAACAATATTGTGTGTAAGTTAGTCTGTATAGATTCCTCATCACAGGGACAAGCAGGGAGAATTAGGTCCCATCTATTTCTCTCGGGAAAGGCTACTAATCTATGAAAGAAATCTAATCTGAATCTTGTCAGTAACATTCTATCATGCGTACTAGTCTGTAATGTTAAATACGGCTGGATAGAGTATGTGACCTGAATCAAGTTGGCATGAAGGACCGAGGGTTTTGTCGACTCAGAAGTCAACCTCAAGGACTCTAAGTGTCTCAGGGCCAGTTGTTTCAACGCTCTCTTTGGTAGATCAATGATACCTTCAGGTTGAAGGTAATACTTCTCAATGCCAAGATCATTGAGGAAGTTTCTGATATACCGAAGCCATGTTATTTTTGAGGATTGATCAAGAGCCATTGAGTCTACCATGATTGCCTGTGTCGGCGCATTTTTATCAGAGGTCCAGATGCGCCGCCAAAGCAATAATGGTTGGATCTTTAACAAATCCTCCAAATAAGGGATTCCAAGTTTCAAGTGGGATGCGTAGATTGAGGTGCGTCTCGGTGTTGCTAGAAGGAATCTGAGGAAGGTGTTTTCTGCCACCTGGAGGTCGCTAACATCTACGTGTCCCCAGACTCCCGCCCCATACAGTGCAATAGCCTGACACTTGGCACTATAAATTTTTAGTAGCTCCATTGGTGCCCTCCTCCCCAATCTCTGAGAGAAGCTCCTCAGGGCCACTATGGCTCTTTTAAAAAGATGATGCATGTAGGTGGTCTGCACACCATTTTCTCCCATTATATTCATTTTTTACTTCGACCGAAAACTTTTGACCAATTGCGTGCAACCCAGAATTGTGCAAGCCCGAATACACTCAAATTCAGTAATGTATGTGGGGAGCGCGTGGCTACACGCTCCACTTCCATGTGCACTGCGCATAGGGATTCCAGATCCCGCTTCGTTTTAAACCATTCAAACTCTTCTCAATTATTACTGCGTTTTTCACACTTATTTTTCATTCTTTTGTCGTTTCACACATCAAATCCAATCCGCAAGTATATCGTCCTGTATTTCAGAAACTTCTCATATTTCCTTGTGTCCATCCGGACTTCTTTGAAAATAAGATCTTCATACACATAATAGTTCAGAGCAGCACTCTTTTATTTCATTTCTTTCAGACCCAATGCATTTCGGGCTACTTTCTAGCCCTTCGTCAGGGGTAGCTGTAAATGGATAGTTTTAAACAATACGTTATTCATACATGAAATCAATATCCCGTTTAAAGTCATTTTAAAAGGACACTTTAAATACTAGCAGTAACATTCAAAGTTAATCAATACTATTAAATAAACAACCAAAAAGCATCACTACTCTACGCTGTACTTTTCATACTAAAACTATGAATCTTAACTTGACCTCTTTTCTAATCGTGCACCTCTTGGGAGGTTCTTTTTTTTGGCATTTGAAAAAAGCTTATTCGACACTCCATTGCTGATATCATTATAGCAATTGCGGATACACTCAGGGAGTTATCTTTCTAATCGTATACATTTCACCTACTTTAACATCGAGTGCAACACTCTTAAATAATCATTATGATGTTTCTCTGTTCTCGTGCCTCACATACCTGCTTATTTTTCATCATCTCTCTCAGCCCGCTGTGCAAGCTGCAAGTCGTTTCTACTTCCACGTGTGTCAGTCTAACGTTTAAATAAGCGCATCCTACTACGGCCAACTCCTCCCCACTAAAACTGACTGCCCAATTAAAAGCCTAAACTACATTTCCCACAGTGCATCCTAATATACATGCCAAATTACGATTCAAACACAAAATGATATGATAATACAACTCATGCTTGTAAACAGTGTCCGTTTTTTCATATTTGAAAATGTATTTGTTATGCTTCCATATACGTCTATAATAATCATCAACGAAGATTGCGGCTCCCAACTTGTTGTTCAGCTTCTTGTGGAATTGTGGTTCATCATCAAACATCTTACGAATTTGCTTTACTACTCAATTATTACTGCGTTTTTCACACTTATTTTTCATTCTTTTGTCGTTTCACACATCAAATCCAATCCACAAGTATATCGTCCTGTATTTCAGAAACTTCTCATATATCTGAAATACAGGACGATATACTTGTGGATTGGATTTGATGTGTGAAACGACAAAAGAATGAAAAATAAGTGTGAAAAACGCAGTAATAATTGAGAAGAGTTTGAATGGTTTAAAACGAAGCGGGATCTGGAATCCCTATGCGCAGTGCACCTGGAAGTGGAGCGTGTAGCCACGCGCTCCCCACATTCTTTTAAAAAGATGGCACCTTGCCTCTACTGCTGGCCTCCAATTCAGCCTTTCGTCAATCATGATTCCCAAATACGGGTACTGGGCAGTTACCTCAAGTTTTTGGTTTTTGAGATAGATGTCCTTTGCTCGTTTTTTCCCACTGCCTGCTACCATGACAAACGTTTTTTTGACATTCACATGTAGGTCCAATCCACCCATGAAATCCGTATACCTATTCAGGGATTTCTGTAATTCACGCGGAGTACGCGCCAGGATGACAGCATCATCTGCATAAAGCAGAGCGGGAATCAGGTGCTGTTTTACCCGCAGGAGATCCTGGCCCCCCCTCAGCATCTCTTCCTGCAAGCCGTTCGTGTACAATGAGAAGAGAAAGTGGGCCAGGACAAACCCCTGCCTGACTCCACGCTCCACTCCAAAAGATGCTGTCAACTCCCCCTTCGCGCCAAAGCGCACCCTCGCAGATGCTTTAGAATAAAGCTCTCTCAAAAAATCTAGAAGAGGGGGATCCACTCCCATTTGTCTCAGAACCATCCAGAGTTATGCGTGCGAGACGCAATCAAAAGCGGCGGACAGGTCTACAAACACCATATAGACTGTGTACTTCTATGCTTGGGTATATTTGCCCAGTATCAAGCTAAGATTGAGGGCCTGCTCTACCGTTCCAAACCCCTCCCGGAATCCGAACTGAAGATCGGAAATAATGCCTCCCTCCTCAGCCCACTGCTGGAGTCGCTCAAGGACTACCCTGCCAACGACCTTGCCCAGAGAATCCAGCAGTGAGATGGGGCGGTAGCATTTAACATCCTGACGATCCCCTTTTTAAAAATTGGGACCATGATGGAATTGGTCCAGGATTTTATCAGTCCCACCTTTGCGGCTGCGGTGCAGACTCTGGTAAGAATGGGGGCCCAGAGATCCAGATTGTGTTTAAAAAAGATCCACTGGGACCCCGTCTGGGCCTGGAGCTTTCCCATTTTTACTTGTTTCCACTGCCACTAATAGCTCGGAGATGTCGAAATGCAGGGGTATTGGGTATTCAACTGTTGGATGTGTGTTTTCTGTTCCACCTGATGTTACTGTGCTTTTAAAGATTTTGGAGAAGTGGGACACCCAAGTATCTTCCTTTATAGCCACTTCTATCTTGGGACTGTTATCGTCTGTTAGGTAGGGGGATCTGACGGTTCGCCAAAAAGCCTCGCTATTTTTGGAGACGGCACTAGTATGTAGGTTGTCCCATAATTTCTGTTTTAGTTCTTGTATTCTTAGTTTGCGTGCCCTTCCATATTGCTGTCTAAGGAGTTGGATCTGCTCTGAGTCTCTGGGTGTTTTGTTCAGGGCCAGCTTTAGGTTAGTTAGGGCCACAGTACAACTATGGTTAAACCACCCTTTAGTGGTTGGGTTCGAGCTCCTTGGTTTTACTGTGAGAAGTCCCTTAATTTTCTCTAATATTTGGGTAAAATTATTTAGGACTTCTTCATCTGTTTCTGATAAATCCAGACATTTAATTATGTTTGGGTATGCCGCTTTTACCAATTTTTTGGTAATTTCGGCTGGATTTGTTTTCCCCATTTTAATGTATATCCATTTTGTTTACCTAACTCCAATTTGTTCTGGGCAAGAGTTTTCGCTATAACTGTAGTTAGGGGCTTGGAATCAGTGAAATAAAGATCCAATCTCAGAGCAGAATGATCACTTAGTGCATTAGTCAGAACCTGGAAGGATCTAACTATACGTAACAATCCAGACGACAGGAGGATGTAATCGACTGTCGTTTGGTGTCCCCTACCCACATATGTTGGTTGCAGGAAGTTTGAGCCTGAACTTGACCTATTGGCTATTGCAAGATCTAAGTCAGATAACACATTATTGATAGCAATCCCCACCTTAGTATGGGCAAAATGCATGAGTGGAGCGTCATGTTCATCCAGTATCCCGCAGCGATTTTTCTCAGCCTGTGGGCATGGGTAGAGATTGAAATCCCCTCCCCATAGAAGATGAATCGCCCCTTTTCCTGCCTTGAATTGATAAAACTGAGTTAGTCTCTCATGGATGTTAGAGAGAAGGGTCAGGAATTGGCCATCCTCTAAGTTATTATAGAGGTTAATCAAGAGGATGGACTCCTTGTTCTTAAAGGAAAGAGACAGTAATTGAAAATTTGGGTCAGAGTCGACTATGGACACTTTTAAGTGGTTGACGGTGTTTGCAATATACTTGGTTAGCCCTCCCTTAGGTCTACCTACACTACTGCCCAGGGCTGGGATAGAGTATGTTTTGTAGCCCAGGAGGTGGAGCTCCGTCATAGACCATGTCTCCTGGAGGCAGATAATTTTACCCGGCTCCAGGAAGTGCATGGCAGTTCCATCCTCAATTTTAGGGCGTAAACCCGCAACATTCCAAAAGAGGATAGGTAGGGGCTGTGGTTCTGGATTAACCGCTGCTGCTTCATTTGCTGAACAAATTGTTTTTATTTTAGGCATTAACTGGGGTAGGTTAGGATTAATAGATTCAGTCTCCGTTAGTGGTCAGTTGACCATTTCGAGGCCGCTAAATCTATTCCTCGTCGGGATGCTGAACCAGGCTTCCCAGCGAGGCGGCTCTCTATGAGCCGTCCTCTGAGTGTGCGGACCCCAGTCGTCCCATCCTCCTCCCTGATAGCGTGGCCCCACTGTGTGCCAGGAACTATAATAATCATAGTGACGAGGGCCCCCTATTTGCCTTGTGTTGCCATATTCGAAGTGACGGGGGGCTGCTATAGCCCAGGGGGTGTCATGATCGTTAAAAGGACATTTGCGATATCTTGAAGGGTAGAAAAAGGAAAGTGGTTTGGTACCTATACCTCCATTTACACTCGAGTACTCCCAAGAGCAAATGTAATCTACTACTCGGGAGTCTTCGAATGTAATCACAATACAATCTCCCGGAATTGTTTTTCTGCCATTTCGCACCCAGGGAGTCCTACGTACCGTCAAAATCCTACATTGCCAAGTTGGTGGAATGGGGCGATTGATATTTAGCCAGTGTTGGGCCTTGTTTTTCAATGACCACATCGGTTCTGCGTTGTGATCCACTAGCTCGGGCACACCTGTCATTACCACTACAAAGGGACATGCTTCCGGTGGCATATCGACAGGAAATCTAACTTCGGACAATCCCCTAGGGCCACCTCTGTTGGATACTGGGGCCGATGTCTTAGGCGCAGGTGTTATTATTGACAGGGCATTTCCCTGTGGTAAAGTTATGGCAACATTAGTGGAAGGATTCACTGTTCTGTTATTATTTAGTGTTTCAGGGAGTGTTAGGTGTTACATCTGAGGGTATAGATACATTCTTTTGTGTAGCTGCGGGCTTAGGGAGGGTCTGTTTATTCTGTTTGTTTCCCCCGTTTTTTGGGCCCCCGGCACTTGCTTGGATTGTGTGAGGTTTGTGATCTTGGATAGCTGATTCTCTATCTTCTATAGTCTTGCTTCTACTGGTTCAAGAAAAAATTTCAGTAAGTCTGTGATTTTATTTAGCAGCTGTGAGTTATTGCTATCGGTTATTTCCTTGCTACAGGATAAAAGAATAGGGGAATCCAAACTAATGGGGACAGGAGTATCGTGTGCGGACTGGTGAATAATCACAGAAACTACTAGCTGTTCTGCTCTAGGGGGTGCATAATATATCATACTGGGCGCGTCGCCGATCTCATTGGGGATGGAATTTTTCGGATCATTCTTTCGTTTTCTTATAGCGCCCTCCCTTCTCCCTCTTGCTTGCCTTCTTTCCTCTGGTGTAATTTGGGGTAACAGCTCTGGTGTTCTTTCTAGGTCTGAGCTTATCTGGAAGTCGGAAAGCTGGGAAGCCGACAGGTCCACATTGTTTGGTAGGCTGCGCCTACCCTCACAAAGGGTCCTTTGGCCGGAGTGATTATCTAATACGGGGGTTCTAGCGTCTGCTAAGTTACCCATAGAGGATCTCTTAGGGAACGCTAAGTCCAAGGACACCCTATCTTCCATCAAAGAGATACTATGGTCAATAAATGAGTTTGCCTTGGTTATGAAGTCATCCATAGGGCCTAATAGCTTGCCCACACCCCCGATACCTTAGTTTTGTTTCCTCTAGTTAACACCATTATTCCTGTTAGACCAATTCAGGAAAATAAGATCTTACATAAACATAAGGTCAATGAAACAAAGTATTTCAGAGCTCGCAGGTGCAGAGTCAGTGATTTAACAGTACATACGTTTCGATGTGGATTACAAGAGGTGGGAGTTAGAGAGATGGCCCGGTCTCTCGCGTCCTTGATGTCCTCAAACGGCCAGCCCTTTGCCCGGGCTTAACCCGGCGGCCGCCCGCGCGGCGGGAGTTTGATTAGATTATATGGTCCTCCAAGGAGGGGGCGTGTCCAGTGAGGGAAGAGGGAGCAGGTGTGTGGCACTATGCCTGCTGGGCCTCTCAGTCCCTCAGTGTCCAGATGCACTGCCCCACAGTTCCGTGAACGGCACCCGCAAAGCGGGGGCAGTGAAATGTGACAGAGAAAACCTTCCGAATCCTCGTAGTCAGGAGCAAAGTTCAACACAGCAGCTTAGCACAGAGTAGCGGCACCCATAGAGCAGATTTCGTACTGCGCTGATGTAGAGCCAGGAGGGGCGTGTCCAGTGAGGGAAGAGGGAGCAGGTGTGTGGCGCTATGCCTGCTGGGCCTTGCAGTCCCTCAGTGTCCAGATGCACTGCCCCACAGTTCTGTGAACGGCACCCGCGAAGCGGGGGCCGTGAAATATGACAGGGAAAACCTTCCGAATCCTCGTAGTCAGGAGCAAAGTTCAACACGGCTTCCAAGACGTCGCATAGAATGGAAGGCAGGATAAGAATTCCAAATACAGATAAAGATTGTCTTTATCTGTGGAAAAACATCTTCTCCAGCCGGAGACAGACAGAATCCCTCCTAGCGCACAAATCACAGCAAGGCAAATGTCAGCCAGAATCCAAGGAAATGGCGAAAATCCAGGTAAAAACACAATCCAAGGATCCAGAGGGAAATCAGGAGAACACCAGCCAAAAGAACAGGACTCCAAATACAAAAAGGCCAAAGTAGTTTCGGGTCCGAGAACCGGAGAAGAACCGGAGGTGATACCCTAAAACCAGTCCCAGGATGCTTGTTTCCAGTCAAGGAGGACCTGGCCTGGCAGTTCGGGCTAGACTGTTCCCATGTGGAACAGGGTCAAGACTGATGTACATATTGCAGGGTCTTACCTCGAATGGCATGGTGGACAAAAAAACAATAGATTTAGGCCCAGAGCTCTGTACCAGGGGTGATGTTTAACATTGTTTCAGCAGTCGGTCCATCAATTGTTCTTTTTGCAACCAGCATGTAGCTCACTACATCCTGGGGTACCTTCATTGGATCTTTCTCCCACCTGTGTTTCTCCAGACTCAGATGCCCTCTGACTGGGTGTCCATACAACAGCTCAAATGGGCTGAAACCCACTCCTCTCTGTGACACCTCACGGTAAGCAAAAAACAGGCATGGTAATATGATATCCCACTTTTTCCTCAGGCAGGCCTTTGGTCATGCTTTTCCGGGTCTTGTTGAATCTCTCAAAAAACAGATTGGTTTGTGGATGGTAAATGGTGGATAACCTGCACGTAACCCCCTCTCCTTCCACATTGACTGCATATAAGCAGACTTGAAGTTTTTTCTCTTGTCAGACACAACTTCCTTGGGAAACCCCACTCGGGTAAAAATCAACATCGGGGCCTTTGCCAATGCGGGTGCAGTAGTAGTCCTCCGAGGGATTGACTCTGGATACCTCATGACATGATCCACCAGAACCAGGATGAGCCTGTTGCCTAATGCAGTCTGGGAATCCATAGGCCCTACAATGTTGATGCCCCCCTCTTACAGGGGGTGCTAATGACTGGCTGTGTGTTAAGGAGGGCTTTCTGCCTCTACCTTGTCTTCCCACTAGCCTGGCAGGCTACACAAGTTCTACAGACAGCATCTGAGGAATTCTTCATCCTAGGTCAATGGAAGTGGGGGACGAGCCTTGCTAAGGTTTTGTCTTGGACTAGGTGTCCTGCGAGGGGAATCACGTGAGTCAACTCCAGTAGCAAAGCTCTGTAGCATTGGGGGACCACCAGGCTCCTTGATGTCCCATACCCAGGAGACTTAGGCTCACTACACAGGAGGTTGTCCTCCCAGTAAACATGTGCCTGCCAGAGGCATCGCCTGTTGCTTGGGCTTCAGCCTGTTGTCTCTTGCCCATAAGGGTTGGGCACTCCCCTTGTGCCCTAAATAACTCCTCCTTGGTGGGTCCTCCTTCCACATGAGAAAGATGCAGATGGCAATCTACATGTAGTGCGCACTGTTCCTGTGGAAACTGATTTCCAATATATCAACAATATAAATCACACAACACAACTTTAACTCAAATGCAATTAGCCAATTTATAGTGGCAAGTTTTCTTCAGAGATCATAAAACAATTCCATCATTGTTTTCATTACATCCTATTTACATGTATAGTACACAAAATGCAAATGTGTCATTCTCTTTTTCCAAGAAAGGAATATGTAACGTCAAATATAACACAAAATGTCAATGGTATTACACAATTTTCATGTCATTAGAACATTGATATATTATCTCAACATTTCCAGAGCCCAATGCATTTCGGGAAATATTCTTCCCTTCATCAGGACGATGCTCTGTCCTAGTGTTGATAGAGAATCTCTATCAACACTAGGTGTGGGCGGAAAATCCGTTCCGCTCGCGGATTTTGCGGATTTTCGGGAAATCCGCAATCCGCGAGATTTGCGAATTTCCCGCAAAATCCGCAAATCCGCGAGCAGCGGATTTTGCTCGCGCTGCTCGCACTGTTAGCGTGAGTTCGCGCCCCGCGAATAAGTGCGAAATTGCAGAAATACGATCTTGGCAAAACTGAAAGTAACTACTTACCAGGTTCAAAAGTTCAGGCACATCATTAGTAGCCATTTCCTGTAGGGCTTCCTGAGGGGCCCCTCCAGAGTTCAGTTGCCAGTTGAAACTATTATGTGACCCTGCTCTGAACCTCAGAATAGTTACACATATGCCACAAAGGTCCTGAATTACAGCTAAGGGAGACAAGCAGGAGCCAGGCTGGAAGTTAAAATCCATTAATCAGCCCCTAATTCATTATTGTCAGTTGGGGCAGGGCAGGTGTTGTAACTAATTTTGCAACAATGAAAGCACTTAGCAAGTGCAAAAGATCACTAATCAGGGCGCACTAAGGAAGCAGGTGCCAGCTAAAAAAATATTCTGTGACACATTAATCAGCCCCAAATTAATTCAGGTCACTTGAGGCAGGGAAGGTGTGCTTTGCTTTGCCGAAAATAATGTACACTGGACAACCAGAGGGTGTAGTGATGAAACAGAGGGTGGCATGGGTGGGCCAGAGGGTGGCATGAGTAGTCAGAGAGTGGCAGTGGTGACAGAGAGTGGCAGTGATGAAGAAGAGTGTCCCAAACAGGCTGGACACGTAGAAACAACAAGTTCGCAAAACTTGCGACCCGACAGGTAAGTTCGCAAATTGCGAAATTGTAAAAACCCTCGCGAACTGGCAGAAACACGGGCGAACACAAAAAAAAAAAAAATCCGCAAATTCGCGGGAATTCGCGGATTTTGCGGATTGCGAATCCGCAAATCCGCAAAATTCGCGGATTGCCAATCCGCAAAATCCGCTCATGCTTAATCAACACTAGGACAGAGCGGAACACGGACCAAGAAGAAATTAGGAGAAACTTACATTGATATTCTAGGAGGAATTTGAGGTGGGGTTCTTTTGCAGATTCGACAGCATTGTTTCCTTAGTGCTAGAAGAAGAAGACTGACGGCTGACTGTCGCGAAAACAAGGAGTATTTATGATCCAACCCACAAAATAGAGGAGGTCATTTTCTGCATTCCATCACTGCAGTAAACGTTCGTGGCACGTGGTATTTGTTGTATATTCTTACTTGGTTCAATATGGCTACTTGGTGTCAGTGAGGTTTACTGCTCTGCTGTTTTATTTTATGTAACTTAATAAACCTATCTTAATATCCTGAAGACGTGTACTGCCACCTACTTAATTCTATTTACAAAATTTTGTCGACGAGGGTGGGTAGAAGGTGGTCATTATGATCTTCATCATCATTCTCATCTTGATCCAGATAGTCTTCCTTCGTGTTCTGGAAGTTCATGAGGTCCCTGACCTCTTAAGTGTTATATGTTTCCTTCTTCGTGTTTTTCCATGCAGTAACTCTTACTATGTGTTTGAGTCTTTCATTTGTGTTTTGTTTGTAAGGGGAGAAGATAACTCTTACTATGTGTTTGAGTCTTTCATTTGTGTTTTGTTTGTAAGGGGAGAAGATGTGTTGTACATTCATACTTGGTTCAATATGGCTACTTGGTGTCTGTGAGTTTTACTGCTCTGCTGTTTTATTTTATGTAACTTAATAAACCTATCTTAATATCCTGAAGATGTGTCCTGCCACCTACTTAATTCTATTTACAACAGTATTTTTACCACGTTTTTTGAATATTCCCTAAAGCCAGAATACAGGATACTTCCCCTGATGAAGGGAAGAATATTTAATGCAATGCATTGGGCTCTAGAAATGTTGAGATAATGTATCAATGTTCTAATGACATGAACATTGTGTAATACCATTGACATTTTGTGTTATATTTGACGTTATATATTCCTTTCGAAAAAGAGAATGACACATTTGCATTTTGTGTACTATACATGTAAATAGGATGTGATGAAAACAATGATGGAATTGTTTTATGATCTCTGAAGAAAACTTGCCACTATAAATTGGCTAATTGCATTTGAGTTAAAGTTGTGTTGTGTGATTTATATTGTTGATATATTGGAAATCAGTTTCCACAGGAACAGTGCGCACTACATGCAGATTGCTATCTCCATCTTTCTCTTGTTTTCTTATTGTATAGCCAGTACAATGAGTAGTGCAGCACCCTTTAGACTATCAGGTTGATTCATACAGTACATTGGGAAATACTAGTAAGTGCACCTCAGTTTCCCCTTTATTTTTATTCCTCCTTCCACATGCCATTCAGCAGGCTCAGGCAGGTCACCAGGGTAAGCAATGTCTTCCTCAGTGGACTCTGGGGCAGCCACCGTAGGTAAATTCAGGGGCTGGATTATCACACTCTCTGCTCTCCCCTTCTTAGCAACTGGCTGAGCCATTATTCCAGGCTCCAACCCTTCTTGACTTACTTAGCAGGCACTCGCCGGTTGCACACCTATAGATCCATAGGTGCATCTCCCATGGCACCAGTGTTTTTGCTGAATCAGCTAAAGTTTTAATTCAAAAAATTCAAATCAGCCGTTATGTTTTTTTGAAAGTAGAATATATTTCACATTGTTCTAGGTTATCACAATGTTTTTTCATTCATCGTTTGTAGCGACATAATCCAATGCATTTCGGTGAAAAGGTTTCACCTTCGTCAGGGATTTTCTACGAACAAAATAAACAGTATACATTGTAACTTTCTTTAAATGAACAGTAGTTACATTCGCATTTTGTTATAACATTTGTTACTCTCACATGCATATCTGTGTGTTTTTACACTAAAAGTTTGCCTCCCACTCGAGTCAGTGCTAATGTGCGTTCGGTTACCGTGATACTAAAGCGCTAAATATTAGCTGTCCGTTAAGCGGTGGTTATATACAAAAAGGGGGAAGAATGGGCTTTAAAGTTGTGCTGCTACGCGGTTAAAAACTCGCTACCATTCTGGTTATCCTTACTCTCGCCCTCGCTCACCTTGTGCTACTTCGATCGTTTCCTTCCGCTCCTGCCTGCGGGTGGGTCTGTTACGAAATGAGCTCTCTAACTCTGTGTAATGACGCTGACGCTGCGTGAGTTGCGCATGCGCAGTGTGGGAGTTTATCGTGTTTTTTTTCTTTTTAACTGCTGTGTGTGGTAAACATAAAGTTTTCAACTCATATAACTTTACCTACTAGATGTTATGCGTGTTACACTTAAATACAATGGGTCGAAGTTAATCAACGCGCTCCAAAACCGGGAAGTGGTTTAGAGTTGCTATGTTAATGTCTCATTCTGGGGTATGTGGTGTGTTATGTACAAACTGGGTTATAAATAACATAAGAATTCTGTTCGATCATTTAAGCCATTCGGCTTGAGACTGTTCAAATAATAAATCCAGTGATTTTCACGTTTCAACAGATTCTTTTTGTTCAGTGTTCCTTCTTTTTTTGGTACAATTTCCAAAACACAAGCTCTCAATTGGTTTAGATTGTGTCGTTTTTCTTCAAAATGGATGGCTATTGTGGATTTCGTGGAATGGGTTCTTATATTGCTCTTGTGTTCTGTCAATCTTACTTTTAGTTTTCTTTCCGTATGTCCCACATACACGCTTCCACATGGGCATTTTAAAAGATAAACCACATTCGTGGTGTCGCAAGTCGCATTAACCCTCAGAGGTATTTTGTGTCCTTTCATAGGGTGACTGATGTTCGACCCCTTGATGATGTTGTGACAGTTGGCACAATTTAAGCACGGTACTGTTCCTCTGTATATCTGATGGGGTGTGGTTTGTTTGGGTTTTTTTAACAGATCACTTAGGTTTTTACCTCTTGAGTGAGCAAACAAAGGTTCCTGGTCGAATATTCCATTGAAATCGCTTTCCATTTTGACTATTTGCCAATTCCTATAAATGATTCTTTTGAATTGGGAACTCACATTCGAGTATTTACTGACACATGTTATTCTCTGTGATTTGGTACTGGGCTTGTAAGTTAGTAATTCAGATCTTGTTTTCATTTCGGCTCTGGCCTGTGATTTACGGATCATATCTTCTGGATAGCCTCTATTTGCAAATCTGTGTGCCATATTTTGTAATTGTTCCTGGCATACGTGATCCTCCGAGACCACTCGTTTGACCCTAAGAAATTGACTATAGGGGAGGTGTGCCTTCAATGTGGGAGGATGGTGGCTGGAGTAATGTAGTAAGTTGTTCTTATCGGTGGGTTTCCGATACAGGTTCGTCATGATGGTTCCATTTTTCAATGTGATTTCCACGTCAAGGTATTGAATAGTGGTATCGTTAATATTCCATGTGAATTTGATTCTTTCGTTTTTTTCATCCAATCTTTTTAATTGTTGTTCCAAATATTCTTGGGTTCCTTTCCATATGATGAACATGTCATCTATGAATCTCATGTAGGCTAGCAGATGTGTTGCCCATTCCTGGTCGTTATAAATGTGTTCCTCCTCAAATGCTCCCATGAACAAATTTGCATACGCCGGTGCGGCGCAATTTCCCATGGCGGTTCCATTGAGTTGAATATACCAGTGTTTCTCGTAGGTGAAGTAGCTGTTCATGAGAGTGAATTCCATGAGTTTCAGCAAGAAGATTTGTAGGTCTTGTGTATATGTACTTTGTAGTAATGCTTTCTCTATAGCATCTAGGCCTTCTCTGTGGGGTATGGCTGTGTATAATGTTTTTACATCAATGGTTGCCATGATGCAATCTGGTTCAATTTTGACAGCTTGTAGTTTCACCAAAAAGTCTGTGGTGTCTTTTATGTAGGAGAGGTTTTTGATGACTAAAGGTTGCAAATATCTATCTATAAACTTCCCCACTGGTTCATGGATACTCATCTTAGTGGAAACGATGGGTCGGCACGGAGGTTTCTTATGATCTTTATGTACCTTGGGGACCAGGTATATAGTGGGACTCTTTGGATTTTCTTGCATCAGATATTGTTTTGTTTTTTCGTTGATGGTTCCCTCTTCGGTGGCTTGATTCAATATGGCCTGTAACGTTCTTCGTATTTCCATGGTAGGATCATAATTTATTTCCATGTAGGTGTTTGTGTCTCCTAAGTGTGTTTGCATGACTGCCTCGTAGAACTCTTTCTCCATAATTACTGTTGCTCCTCCCTTGTCTGCTTTTTGGCAGATTATTTGAGTGTTGTTGGCTATACTTTCGATGGCTCCGAATTCTTTTTTGGACATGTTTGGATTCTTTGCCCTCTTGTTGGTGTTGATTTTATTAATTTCCTGTTTGCATAAGTTTTCAAAAAGGTCTATCGTCTTGTGCGATATGGGAGGCATGTAGTTACTTGGAGTTTTCAACCCTTTCAATTCATCGTCTTTTGGTGTAGTTTTTTCTATGATGACGTTTTCAAAGAAATGTCTCAATCTCATCTTGCGTGTGAGCTTGAAAAGACTTACTTCCAATTCTAATTGATTGGTGTGACTGGTTGGTACGAACGATAATCCTCTTTGCAAGGTGTTAATTTGTATATCTGTAAGATTTTGGTTTGAAATATTTAGTACTAGATTTTCCTGTGTGGTCAATGCTGTTTCTTTCTCTCTTTCCTGGTTGTTGTATTCCTGGTTTGAGGCGGACTTTTTTCTTTTGTTTTTGTTGCGTCCCCTCCTGGGTCTTCTAGTGCTGTTTGGCCTGCATCTAAAAAAGGCTCCGATGTTGTTGGTTTGTCTGTTGGTTTGTTTTTGGTAGGTGCTCTTCTTTGTTCTGGTCTATCACTATCTGTAGATGATGTATCTGTTTGGGAGGTATATTGTTTCGTTTGTCGCCTTCTGGCGTAAACTTCTGCCCAAGTATAAACTTCCTGTAATTTATAGTCGAGGGTATCTCTCCTATATTTCCTTAGTTTTCGTTCATTTACTTCCTGTACGTGGTTTGCCAATTGTGTGTTGATGTCATCGATGATTTTTTGTAGTTCTTCCTCTGTGGCTCCCTTTTTGAGTTCTTCCGTTACAGTTTCAATCTCTGTTTTTAGCTCTTCTAGTATTTTTGCCAATTCCTCTATGATGAGTAAAATCAAATCCAAACTGCATTTATTCAGTATAGCAAACCATCGTTCGGTAAATGGTTTAGAATTTTTGCACAAGGATGGTTTTAGGGCTATTCTGAGGCCTCTGGGGATTCGTTGTGCCTTGTGGTATTTAATCATGGTATTAGCATGGAGTCGTTGGTTAATTTCTCTCCGTGTAAGGTACATGAGTTGTTTAATTTGTTGTTCCTTATTTCTGGTAACTTTTGGTTCTGTGGTCTCCGCTTGTATTAATGAATATATTTTTTCGCTTGCTTCCGCCGTGTAGGCAAAAGTATCTGCTCGTTGGTCTGTAGAATGCGTGATTTCTTCATATTGCATGTTGCTGTCGTTGGGCGTGCTACCTCCCTGTGGGGGGTTATGCTTCAAGCTTTGTAGATATAGGGAACGTGCACCGCCTTGGTTTTTGCAGGCAGCCATGGACCTTGTTGTGGCACAGATCAACCCAGGTAACCCTGACATCTTCACATGAGTGACTGATAGGAATACATGTGTCCATTTTAGGGTTAGATATAGGGATACTATATCTAAAGCAAAGGGTGATTACACCACCTTGCCCCAGCTGTCGTGCAGCCAGTTGTGTCAGATTTGGATGGCCAGCCAGGGGTGGCATAATACATGCTGCAGCCCCTGGTAGGCCCTGGGTACACCTATGCCCTGGGTACCAAAGGTACACTGTACAGGGACTGATAAGGCGACTCAGTATCCAATTAGATATGTACCTAAGGTACATGGAATCCATTTTACAGAGAGAGCAGTGGGCCTGGGGCCCTGAATAGCAGGGTCCCAGGTCAACTAAGTCGAAAAACCAGCAAAACACCAGGCAAAAAGTTGGGGGTAACCATAGTCAGATATCCACCTTCCTACAACAATAATACTGCAAATTGTTAAAAAGTTATTCTAACTCCGTCTTCCTACCTAAGAGCTTAAAACTACTACATACAGCATTGGAAAGGGCAGTTGCAGCAGAAGGACATAGGCTATGCAGACGCCCACCATATACATTTAAAAGGTAAAAGGTAAAAGAACCGTGCCAGCAAAGTAGTCCCTTGTGGGCGTGTCTGTGTTGTGCTGTGGGCGTGTGCTGGGGGCGTGACAAACGCTGGGGGCGTGTGGTACGTTCCGCCCTTCATGCCATGTATCATATTGTGTGCTAATCCCACCCTGCTCCCTTTATATACCCCTGCACCCCATAATCATAACCCACCCTTACTCCTTAAAATACCCCACCACTCTTAAACACTAACCCATCTTAACCCTATAAATATACCCAGTACATCAAAACCTAAACCTATCCCTCAACCCAAAAAATACCCCAAAACCCAAACCCAGCCCGGAATCCTATAAATACCCCTGTACCTCAAAACCCAAACCTACCCCTGAACCCTAAAAATACCCCTGTACCCCAAAACCCAAACCTAGCCATGAACCCTAAAAATACCACTGTACCCCAAAACCCAAACCTACCCCTGAACCCTAAAATACCCCTTTACCCCAAAACCCAAACCTAGCCCTGAACCCTTAAAATACCCCTGTACCTCAAAACCCAAACCTACCCCTGAACCCTAAAAATACCCCTGTACCACAAAACCCAAATCTATCCCTGAACCCATAAAATACCCCTGTACCCCAAAACCCAAACCTACCCCTGAACCCTAAAAAACCCATGTACCCCAAAACCCAAACCGAGCCCTGAACCCTAAAAATACCCCTGTACCACAAAACCCAAATCTAGCCCTGAACCCATAAAATACCCTTGTACCCCAAAACCCAAACGTACCCCTGAACCCTAAAAATACCCCTATAGCCCAAAACCCAAACCTAGCCCTGAACCCTAAAAATACCCCTGTACCCCAAAACACATACCTATCCCTAAACCCTAAAACTACCCCTGTACCCCACAACCCAAAACTATATCTGAACCCTTAAAATACCCAAACACCCCAAAACATATGCCTCAGTACCCCAAAACATATACCCCTATACCCATACTTACCTTATCCAAACATTTAAAAAAAACATGATTTTACCATTCATGCATTTACAACGAATTTCGTTGTAAATGTATGCGTGGTAAAAGCATATAAAATGTAATGCCATGCGTTATAATGGCATTGCGGAGTCATGGTACTTTTGTAATGAAAGTATGCGAAGTGATGGTATGCGGAAAGAAAGATGCTGAATAATGGGTGTTTACCCTCCCCCGGTAAGTACATTGGTGACCCACATCTCCAACAACATACTCCTTTTTTTTTACCACCCATTTGAAAAATGCACAGGTTTCTCTCATTGATGGCCAGCACCGACATACACTTTTAGACACACCTCCCGCCACAAGTTCTAGAATTGCGAACTTTAGAGCTGGGGAGCTACGTTCGAATCTCGGCATCAACTCAACATCCTGTGATTCCAGGCAAATCGCTTTGTCTCCCTGTGCCTACCACAAATGAATGTGTTCTTCTGTAATGTAAATTGTGCTCATGCCATGTTGTCAAATTCGCGCTATATAATATTGCAAGGAAAAATAAAGTAGGGAAACTCGAGTTCACACAGTACTGAACGCGCACTCTTAAGTACATCAGCAGTGCACTGTGAATCGGAGCATTTGACAGGCCTGTCACAGATAAGAAATGCTATCAAAACGAAATCCTACAAAACAATATACTACTGGCAGGCAGCAATTCATACCCGGACAACGTCGGGACGGGCTGCTAGTTGTTTTATAAAGGCAGAACATACCTTATAATGCTTTGTAATATATTTGTTTAAATCAACACTTAGTGTAATGGCAACAGCATTTAATACAATCCTATAGAAAAAAAACAGGTAAGCACTTCTAACAGGTATGTACTGGAAATACTTTTACTATGGCCATTCAGTTTAAAAAGGCTGTGTAAAACTTCGGATATCAGCAGGGCAATTTGGTTTCATAGGCAATGTTAACCAAGGGTGCGCAATGGCACACAATACATTCCCTAAGGAGTCATTTGGCACAGTAGGAAAACATACAACGCACAGCATTCAGGGGTTCACCTTTGAGGAGTAGACAGGTATGGGGCACAGGTCCAAGGTTCAAAAGGAGCGTGTGGGAAACTCCCGACTTTTGGCAGGACAACGGGACCAAGGAACAATGTAGCTGGTGCGCCACCAAAGGGGGGGCCACTTGGATGAAGGCTGTAGAAAGGGACTGCCAAGGAAGTCAGAGGTCTCCCCAAAGAGGGAGAAGGTGGCAGGGGTTGTGGGACCTTGGGGCCACACCAGGTTTTTGGAGATCCCGTCCAGGTGGGCAGAGAGCAGCACAAACAGGACACATTGGCACCGTGCACAAAAGTGCTCCTTGCGGTCAGGGCTGTTATGATTCCTGGCGGGTTTCCAGGTCTTCTGGACCACTTAAGAAGATGCTCTCCAGAGGATGAATGCCCCTTGAGGGATGCTGGCAAGTGGCAGCATGCAAGAACTCGTTTCACATGGTTTTTGGGTACAGTGGCTTGGTACCCCGGGCATTGGTACTGGACAGGCTAGGAAGGTTTTTGGACCACCAATTCTGGTGTGGTTGTTTATCTGAACCTCTTGAAGGTTGATAGCAAAGCCCAGTTCTCAGCAGTTTTGGACGGGCCACGCAGAGAAAAACCACGGTACTGGACTGCAGGGGGACAGTACCTCTGTCCTGAGGGAGATCTTCGTTTTTTTTCGCAGGCTAGCAGCACTTTGGAGGTTGTAGAGGCCACACAGCTGCAAAAGTGGCTGATGGGGGTGTTCTCGAGTTTCAGATTGGGAGGTAGGGGTGTGGTGCCAAAATTAATCTTCTCGCTCCAGCAGCAGCTCCTCCTCTTCTTCGATGTTTTGTCCATGAAATCTGTCTTCCTGGTTTAGGGAGGCCCCTACATACTACCTTTAGGATCGTTTTAGGGGAGTAGAGGCAACAGCCAATGGGACCCTTACCTTGGGGTTGGCTTCACCCCTACATTACACCCTCAAGTGGTAAGGGGCTTTTTCCTAAACCATATTGGCTATCTTTCTCGGTCTTCAAAATGGTGGAAAGTTAAGTTTGTGCTTTATCCCACTTCCCCCACCAAAGGTGTGGGGGTTGGCAGAAGAGGGCACACCTCCTGGCTACTGTGGGTTTCCCACCTTTCCTCTTGCCAAAAGGGGCTGGGATAGGAAGGGGGCTTCTCCTGATACAGGAGAGGCTCTGGGAGGTGACCAAAGGGCTCTATGCCCTTTGAGGCTCACTGCCTTGGATTACCCATTCTGGCTGGGAGGAGATGTGAGACCCTCCACCCAGCGTAAGCTTTGTTCTGAGTGCTGATAGCACTGGCTCTCACCTCAGGTGTCCAGAACAGCATCTGAGGGCATCAGACTGGCTGTGACCAGTCAAGAAACACACTAGAGCTTTTAGTTTTTCAGGGGACCCCTCTAAGGGGATCGCTGAGTACATTTTATAATAAATCCAACCCCGGCATCAGGGTGGGTTTATTATTAGGAGTAGTTTGATATCAAACATTCCTATGTTCAGTAAAGCCATCATGGTGCTGTGAAACTCTAGTTTGGGGAGTGTACAGCCCATGACTCTATATGGCTTCCCTGGCATTTACAATATTAAGAATATACTTAATATTGCAGGGAAATATCTGCTCATGCAGATATGTCCTCACCATAGATATACTGCACCCTGCATTAGGGACGAGAGGCCTTCCAGAGGGGTGACTTACATATACCCTGGCAGTTCTGTTTTGGCATGACACACATGGCTGTGTGCCATGTCGACTTTTCATTTTTCACTGCTCCAAGGCACACAAGCTGCAGTGGCAGTTTGCATGGCCTTGGTGAGAGGTTCCAAGGGTGGCACAACTAGTTCTGTAGCCCTTGGGTACCCTCTTCAGTCCCAATGCTGTAGATACCAGGGGTGCCATTTACTAGGTACTTACAGGGGTGTCTGAATTTGGTCCATTTGTAGATTAATGTTGGGTAAAGAACACAGGCACTGGGGACCTGGTTAGCAGAAACTCAGTGCACACTTAATCAAAGTTGACTCATATACCAGGCAAAAAGTATGGGGGGGGGGGATACTGCAACAGAATCACATTTTCCTTCACTATACTTTGTGGTAATTTGAGGGCACAGGGTTCTTAGGAACCATCTCACTGTCACATAGGGACACTAGAGTAACTGCTATAAACGCCTCCCCCAGCACTCAGGTGTGGGTGTTGCAGGCAAGAGCTGTGGGACGGAAGTTGACAGATGGCGGAATAGGGAAAATAAAATTAAAAATTAAATAAAGCCACTTACCTTGCACTCGCTGCGTCACCGAGTCGGGGTTCTTTTTAAAAATGGTTATTTTCCCTATTTTGTCGTCTGTTGACTCCCCCCACCCCGCCCACCCCACCCACCGCTCTTACCTAGACAGGTCGCGCTTGCCAGCACTATGGTAGCCACCCCTGGAATCTTTCCTCCTTAGGTGGTGGTTCTCTTTTTGGACACTTGGAATCCCCTTTGAAGTGTCCATAGTCGAAAAACTCCTAGCACTTGATGCGCTTGGGCTGCTGGCCTTTATCAGGGTAAGTTGTCTTCTGGTGGCCAGATTGGGAATATGAAACAGTCTCCTTCCCCTGTGAACCGTTTTGAGGGCCTTTAGAGAACTTCGTCTTTTTATCTTCCCCTCCTTCTTCTGGTAGTGACCCTGACCACCCTTTTGGGAGACCCCCCAGCTACCCTTTTGGACACTCTGGTGCTAACCCGGAGGTCTGCCACCTCAGAAACCTTCCTGGCGTCAGTAAGCGTGCTATCAACCAGGTGTTTGTACAGCTCTGGAAAGCAAATATCATCATCATCAGTGCTCCTTAAGAAACAAGTTACACAACCCTTCATAATCATTAACTTTGCTGCCCCTCACCCACCCTTCAGTGTCTTGCCAGTATAATCTAGAAAATCCACTCATGTTTGTGCACAGAGTTTGTGACTAGGACTGACCCTTTTTCGGTGCCTCTCAGGTGTCAACCCAAACTTGCTGACTAAAATGATCTTCATGACAAGGTAGTTAGTCTGGTTCTGCACCTCTCCTGTAAGGAGGGTGTGCTCTCCACAGTAGGCACTTACCACCAAAGACTACCCCCAGAACTCCTCTGGGACCCTGTGCACTTTCAAAGTCTCTTCATAGGCCGGCAGCCATTTATCTATGTCATCCCCATACATAGTTTTGCACCATATCTTTTGGGATATGGGCTCATGTGAAGACATATGCTGCCACTGTTGTTGCTGCTGCTGGCCCCCACTTGCGGGGCAGTGATATTTAGCTCTTTGAGGCTAAGCTCCTGGGCCATCTTCCTTTCCTCCATAGGCAGCTTTCTCTCCTGTAGAGCTTGTTCTTTCTCCAATTTGCCCATGGCTTGCTCCCTGTCAAGCTTGGCAAGCTCTGATTTTAGTTTTTTGTCCTCCATCCTGTCCTCCAGCTCATCTGAGGTGAACCTCTTTGAAGACAAACTGCTGCCTGCTCTTAAGTGCATTGACAGTCCTGGAAAAAATTGCTCCCTCCTCTGTAGGCTGCACGTCGACACCCTCTGTCAGGTCCCGCTCTGATCCTTCCTCTGACACAAAACCCTCCTCATCCAGTTTTCCTGGGTGGGAGGCTGCTCATGCTCTCAACGCTGTCTGAAGCTCTGCCTTCTTGGCACTTCCCTTGTGGAAACCCTCCTTCTCCTGGCAGAACCCCTTGAGCTGAGCCACTATGTATTCACCAGGGTTTGCCACCTCGAATTCCATCTTGCTTGTAAGGACCAAAGACAGTCAGAGAAAAATGGGACTTGGGCAAAAGGGCTTTGGAAAAAATTAAAAGATGTCAGATCAGGGAGAATTGAAAAAGGCTCTCATTGGTCTCAGTATAGCGTTATAGTGAACAATGAGTTACTATATAGTATAACCCTAAAATAGGCAGATTGACAGAGGAGTTTATGCAGCACAAGCATTCCACTTGTCTAGAACCCTATCTAGATATCATACAGCAACCATAAAATAGGGCTCTTTATTTTCAGTTCAGGGTAGGTTCAATGCCCACACAAGAACAAACGTGAAATGGAGGCCTCCTTATCAGACACCTGCTTCCTGTCCAAGCTGTGAGGCTATTCTTGAGACAATTCCACATATCATGTTTGTATGCCCAGCTTACAAAGTACCAAGAGAACTATGGTTAAAACCAATTTGTAACCAACTGGGCACTCGTAGCCATCATGCTGCGTTGCGCATCTTGAGAACTGATGCACGTGAACTTTATGTTTGTGGATTGGCTACATTTTTTAGATGGGCATGGATTATTAGACTAAGAAATTTGAATGTTAATTCGTAATCTGCACTGTCGTTATGTGTCTGCTGATTTTAAAGTTTGTACAGTTTTTATATGAAATAGCAACTTTTATCCTTCTATTTTTAAATGAATTTTTGAGATCATTGATTATGGCATCCCGTTTTATGATAATTTGCATTTTATTCTATTTATATAATTTTATGTGAAATTTGCAGCTTTTAAGATATGTATTATTGAAATAAAGCTATTTTGACTGACTTAGTATTGCCCAAACACAAGTCCTATTCTCATGATGATCACCAAAGTTAGAAATGGGGTTCCTGGTTGTCTGAGGTATGCACTCAGGCCAGGCAGAAACTACCACTCTAGTCGGAATATGCTGGATACAAGCTAAAAGATAAGCTGTGCTCACCCTCTGGTAGCTTGGCACAGAGCAGTCAGGTTTATCTAAAGAGGCAATGTCTAAAGTGTTTGTATGTATGTATGTATGTATGTATAAACCGTTTTGTAACGCGCTCCGTTACTTGAGAGTATCCTGGCGCGAGTTGGGAGAGGCGGAGAAACAGAGCAGCAAGAAGACAGCTTAAATTACACTCTTGAACAGATGGGTTTTCAAGTTTTTCTTGAATAGAGCCACAGATTGCATGGAGCGCAGGTGGAGAGGAAGAGTGTTCCAGGCCCGAGCCACGACCACGGAGATCGACTGACTGCCGAGTCTGGCTCGTTTAAAGCGGGAAAGAGACAATTTAAACAGAGTAGAAGATCTGAGGGTACCGGCGGGGGCATAGCAAGTGAATCTCTTTCTCAGATACAAGGGGCCTTGATCATGGATTGCTCTAAACGCGAGCACCAAGGATTTAAACAGGATGCGCTGTGATACGGGAAGCCAATGAAGAGTGCGCAAATCAGAGCGCACACTCTTCCATCTTGGGATGTTGAGTAGAAGACGGACAGCAGCATTCTGGATAATTTGCAGACGTTTCACCAAGTAGGCCGGAATGCCACTGAACAGTGCATTCGCGTAGTCCAGCCTTGCCAGTATGAGAGCCCGAGCAACCGTCTCCTTGGCATCCCTAGGGAGCAAAGGGAAGAATTTGCGAAGCATACTCAGCGTGGCAAAGCAGGTTCCCGTAAGCTTCTTAATATGGTCCTCGAATCTAAGGCCCTCTCCAAACCAGATGCCAAGGTTTTTCGCAGGTCTCCCCATCTCTTTAGGGCTGGGAATGTTTGGGGGCCACAGCGTATTCCTGAAGGAGGGGGGAAAGGAACCATAAAAGAGCACCTCGGATTTGTCCTCATTGCATTTCAGCTGGGCCTGGGTTAACCAGCGAAATACTGAGGACAAACACAGATGGACTGCCGACGTATGTGTAGTATTCCTATTTGATGTCATTTCTAGAACTCTTGATGTCACTTAGAATGCTGCTGTGTCTTGAGCTCATTCTGCTGTGAGCTGCTCCTGTGTTAACTGCCTGTTTCTACTTGTGGATGTCAAGTTGTCATTCCTTCATTAAAAGCTGTAACTCAGAACCTACGTCTGGATTGAATTACTACATAATTTCTGGCGACGACTGGGTACCTACAGCTACTACTTTCAAGATAAAGACTTTCTTTAATGACAACGTTCACTTTTGCTTCTGGAAGCTTGTTTCCTGCCTACAGCTCTACACCGCTGAATTTGCCTTTTAATGGTGCCATTCTCCGATGCTGGAAAGCGACCCGTGAGTTTTACAATTAATTCTTCATTCTTAGCGAATATTTCCCTTACCGGGTATTGGATTCCGTTACACGCATCTTTCAAATCGCGTGGAATCTCTGCACCCGCTCTGCCTGCACCCGCAGCATCTAGGCAACTCAGAAGCGCCTAGCAACACTCAAGAGCTTCCATCTTCGTCCTCCGATCTCCCGGAACTCCGCTGCATTGTGGGTATCACCTTCAACCTTGAGACGTCTGACGTCACGACGTGCGTCACAACGTGCCGCCATTTTGTTTATTTACATTTTACATCCGAATACAGTGCTCACGAAGACGCTCTTCTTTCCTTCATATCTCCTTCATTTTGCCTCGTTTTTCAAGCGGATTAATTTCCCAGCTGTTCACTGACATTAAGGTACTGGAATATACTCTTACATTTATTTTATTTTTTTTTCTCTTTTTCACTCATTTTTACCATCATCTTCCAGACTATCCTAGTTACAAAAATTACTTAAGCATGTCCAACATTGCTGCGCCACCTCATTTCTTACAAAATGCTGGTGATCCTAATATTGAATGGGATTTATGGCATCCAATGTTCTTAGCCTATGTTGAGGTTTTAGAGAAAGATGGGTGTTCCGCTAAACGCAAATTAGCTCTTCTCAGACACTGTCTTGGTGGAGCTGGCATTAAGGAATTCGACAATCTTCCATCACTTGATGATGCTGGAGACTTAGATGTGTTTGAAAGAGCATGTGCACAAATGAAAATTCGTTTTGGAAGGAAGATAAATACAGTTATGGAACGTTTTAAATTTTATTCCCGAATTCAAAAACAGGATGAATCTATTGAAGATTATGTCTCTGCTTTAAGATCTCTAGCTTGTTCTTGTGCTTTTGAGACCATTACTTACGAACAAGTGCTCAGAGATCAGATTATGATGCGCACCAAGAGCAAGAAAATCCAAGAAAGACTCTGGTTAGGTACAGAATCTTCTTTAAGCTCTGTCATCAATATTGCTAAAGGCATTGAGCAATCCGAATTGTTTGTTTCAGAAATCAGAGGTCAACCACCCAAGCCTCAAGTCACTGAAACTGAAGTCGCATTAGTAAGAAATCAAAATTTTTCATCCAGTTCCAACAGGCCACTTCCCAAAAAAGACAATGAGAAGAAAGTAGTTGAGAATAAAACTATTGCTGAAAATAAATTCTCCTACAGGAAAAATATTTACTGTTACAGGTGCGGTAGCTCTAACCATGTTGGAAATTATAGAGGATGTCCAGCTTGGGATAGAGTCTGTGTAAAATGTAAAAGGAAAGGACATTTTTCGAACGTCTGTCGTTCTTCCCAAAGAGTTAATTATATCTCCCAAGAAGAAGAAGAAGTCTTACAAAGCTTTAATTGTATTCTATCTGTTGATGACTCAGAACAGAAAGAATTTCCTTCTTTTACCATTTTAGTTGATAACCAGCCCATTCTTTTAATGATGGATTCTTGTTCATGGTACTCCATCATTGGCTTGAATCTGTTTAAAAGTCTCTGGGGGGATAGGAAATTATTGACCTCCGACATATCTCCAGGGGGTTACACTGGTAAGAGAATAAATATCGAAGGTTTCTTCTGGGCTGATTTTCAAGTTGCTGATCGTTTTGCCAAAGGGAAAGTTTATGTCGCCACCAAAGGTGTTGCTATTTTTAGTTGGCCACATCAACGCCTACTCGGCATTAAACTTGACCCCAATGCAAATCCTCCAGTCTACTTAGGAGAACCATATGTTTTAAGTATTTGCGATGCTGAAGATAATTCTTTGTTTGTAGAGAATACAAAAAAATGCTTTCCTGATGTTTTTAAAGACACTTTGGGTAAATTTGTTGACTTTCAGCATAAAATCATGCTTAATGACAATGCCATTCCTGTCAGACACAGGGTCAGGAATGTTCCATTGGCCTATCGGGAGAAGTTAAAAGACATTTTGAGTGATCTTGTATCCAAACAAATTATTGAACCCATAGAATCATCTCCTTGGGTTTCCCCCATTGTTTTATCACTCAAAAGTTCTGGCGAGCTTCGTCTATGTGTGGATCTCCGCAGCTTGAATAAGGAGATCTGGGTAGACAAGCATCCCCTCCCCAACATCCATGAATTAATTTCCTCTCTCACTGGCGCTACCGTCTTTTCAACCATCGATTTAGCTAGTGCCTATCATCAGGTGGAGTTACACCAAGACTCTAAGAAACTCACAGCTTTTGTCACTCCGGAAGGCATGTTCCAGTATTTGCGCATGCCTTTCGGTCTCGCAAGTGCTGCTTCTGTGTTCCAACGCCTGATGAAAGAGGTTCTTCTTAATTGTAAAGGAGCTATTGCGTTCCAAGACGATATTTTAATTTTTGGTGTTGATGTCGAGGAACATGATCATAATTTGCATTGCGTACTGTCCAATGTGCAAAAGAAAGGTCTCACTCTAAAGTTCAACAAATGCAAATTCCGACAATCTAAAGTTGAATACCTAGGGCATGAAATCTCCAGTGATGGCATAAAACCCAAACTAAATCATGTAAAAAGTATCACTGATGCCCCCACCCCCCTTTCGAAGGAACAACTATTATCCTTCTTAGGACTTACCGAATTTTATGGAAAATTTGTGAAAGACTACTCTACCATTGTACATCCCTCACGCTCTTTGCTAAAGAAACAAGCCAAGTTTGTGTGGGGTACAGAACAGCAAACCTCCTTTGATTCGTTGAAAAGCAAAATTGTTAATGCCCCTTTCCTCAAACCCTTCTCTGTCCATAAAGATTGCATTGTTTGCGTAGATGCCAGCAATGTAGGACTTGGTGCTGTTTTGATGCAAAGAGATCGTTTTGGTGAATATGTTGTTTCCTATGCTTCTAGGACTCTGAGAGATGCCGAGTTTAATTACTCTACTATAGAAAAGGAACTCCTTGCTTGCACTTGGGCTACTCAGCATTTTCGACAATTTATTTGGGGTACGAAATTCACTTTGAGGACCGACCACAAACCCCTTGTCAACATGTTGTCGGCTGGGGGTGGCAGAACTCTCACCGCCCGATTGGCTCGTCTCGCTGCTAAACTGCAGGAGTACCAGTGTGAAGTTGTCTATGTTCCAGGACGGCTTAATGTACATGCAGACTGCATGTCACGTCTTCCTATCAAAGAAATTCCCAATACGGTTATCTCTGATGAATGTGATGTTGCTTTCTCCCTTTCTGATGTTAATTTAATTTGTGGTAAGGGTTTAGAAAATTCCATCACTGAAAGCGTTTGGTCTGATGCCATGCGTAACGATGAGGTTCTTACCAAGGTTAAGTCCTTTTTGTGTGCTGGTTGGCCTGAAGAGCGGAAGTTGTGTGGTGATTTATCTTCTTTCTTCAAAGTAAAAGACGAACTGTCAGTAATCGATGACATGGTCTACAGAGATGACAAAATTGTCCCGCCCCTTGACGTCCGTGAATCCATTTGTAGATTGGCCCATGAAGGTCACATGGGTATGTCCACCACCAAAAGAAGAATCCGAGAGTATTATTGGTGGCCCAGTTTAGACGCCATGGTTGATAGGTGGGTAAGGAATTGTTCTCCATGTTCCTTAAGCGACAAATCTGTGAAACCCATCTCTTCTGGGTTTTCCCCTATTGAATTTGTTTGTGGACCTTGGAGGAAGTTAGGTATTGATATCATCGGTCCTTTTAATTACCAGTCAGGAAAGGACATGTTCGCTGTGGTACTTGTGGATTATTTCTCCAAATGGCCCGAACTCAAAATTGTTGATAAAGTTAATTCTGAAGTCGTTGTTGAATTTCTGAACGAAGTATTCTGTAGAGAAGGTCTACCTGAAGAAATTGTTTCTGACAATGGACCGCAGTTTGTCAGCGAAGTTTTCTCTGCTTTTCTTGATACTTGTGGCATCCTCCACAAAAGAGTTTCTAATTATTCTCCCCAATCTAATGGCCAGGTAGAACGCTTTAACAGAGTTATTAAGGAATCTTGCCAATTGGCTCTACGGAGTGGTTTAAAATGGAAAAAAGCTCTACAAGCTACTTTGTTTACCTATCGTATGTCCCCCAACTCTGTTACTGGCTTGTCCCCTTTTGAAATGTTGCGTTGCAGGAAACCTGGTACCAAAATTTTTCCTTGGTGGTTGAAGTCAAAGGACTCTGGATATTTAGAATTGGATATGAGTAGAATTAGAGACCGTGTTGGTAAATACCAAAACAAAATGGTTAGGAACTCTTCCCCCAGATTTGTCTCGCCCAAAATTTCAGTTGGTGACTTAGTCAGAGTGAAGTTTGGCGGCATCATCCCTAAAGGCATTTCCAGGTGGTCTTCGCCTGTCAAGGTTACGGAAGTTTTCAGCAAAGCTGTCAGGGTTGAGGGCGGTAAGATTTGGAATTTTAGGCGTGTCTCTGTTTGCAAGTCGAATGTCATAAATGAGAAGCTTGTCCAGTCTGACCCCAAGCCATCTGGTTCTGGTTTTCATGGTTCCCATGAAGCTTTTGACAATCTGCATTTTTCCCAAGTTCCCCTTCCCCGAATTTGCTCTAACAATGTTCCTTTTCAGACTGTCTTGTCCGACACTCATGATGATGGATCTCAAAATACTCATGATACCGTTTCTCAAAATACTTTTGATGTTGTTCCTCAGAATTCTGTTTCTCAGGCGTGTTCAGTCCAGCCTGTTAATTTACGCTGTAGTTCTCGTGTAAAGCATGTTCCTGTAAAGCTCAAGGATTACGTTTGCTCTTAATGTTTTTTTTTTTTTTTTCTTTTCCCTTCTCTTTTTGTTTTTGGGTTTATTGTGTTTTTTTTGTTTTTTTTTTTGTTTTTCGGTGGGAGGTGTGTAGTATTCCTATTTGATGTCATTTCTAGAACTCTTGATGTCACTTAGAATGCTGCTGTGTCTTGAGCTCATTCTGCTGTGAGCTGCTCCTGTGTTAACTGCCTGTTTCTACTTGTGGATGTCAAGTTGTCATTCCTTCATTAAAAGCTGTAACTCAGAACCTACGTCTGGATTGAATTACTACAGTATCCAGATTATCGTCTGGCCAGGTGAACAGCAGTTGGGTATCATCTGCATACCCTATGATCTTAGCCCCATACTGTTCCGCTAAATAAACCAAGGGGGTGATGTAAATGTTGAACAGTAGGGGGCTAAGAGTGGATCCCTGAGGGACCCCCGTGAGGAGTGGTTTAGGCTCTGAGGCGTGGGGTGGCATCCAGACCTGCTGTGTCCTGTCGGAAAGAAAAGAGGACAACCAGGCCAGAACAACCCCCCCAATACCAATAGCAGACAGCCTGGCGAGGAGGAGCTCATAGGGGACGGTATCGAACGCAGCAGAAAGGTCCAATAAAATCAGGACCGCTCTGCCGCCTCCGTCTAGACACTCCCGGATAGCCTCAGTCATCTCCCCCAGCGCAGTCTCAGTGCTATAGGCAGCCCTGAAACCCGATTGGGCAGGATGAAGGGCATTGATGGTCTCAACAAAACTCTCCAATTGCTGAAGCACCACTTTCTCACAGATTTTAGCGAGTGCTGGCAAAAGGGATATGGGACGATAGTTCCCGGGGACCGTAGCGTCCAGTCCCGTTTTTTTCAGGAGCGGCAGAAGTTTGGCTCGTTTCCAACCGAGAGGCACCTCGCCTGAAGCCAGGGAAAGATTCACTATCTGCGTGATCTCACTACAGACAGTTTCCGCCACCTCCGAAAGCACTCAGGCTGGGCACTGGTCAGCGGGAGAGCCGGATTTCAGGGACTGGAGAAGAGGCAGAACAGCTCCCTCAGCAACTTGCACAAAGTTCGTACGCTGCTGTCCGGAACACGGGCATAGTGTGGGACAGGAGTCGGCCGCTACACAGTGTGCAACACACACACACACACACACACATAGTAACACAAGGAATACACCAGTAAAGATTTAGAAAAATAGAGAATATTTATCAAGATATTAATTTTTAAAGAATAAATGCAAAAACAGTGCTTAAAAGTCAATGGCTCTAAAAGGTTACTTGAGGTAGCACTAGACTAGGGTAAATCCAAAGTTCAGGCCATCAGCAATCAAGGGCATGCTGGCCACAGGACTTTATACAGGTCCAACTAACAAAGTACCTTGGATGGAGCAAAGTGTTGACGTAGAAGACTCGAGTAGAGGAGTAGCTCCTTTGTCATTGATCCGTGGATGGGGGCGAGTGTCAGCGTTGATCCGCGTCGTCGATGGAAGCTTTGGTGTCAAACCGCTTTGAAATGTAGGCGCTGCATCAATGTCAAGCCACGCTGCCCGTTGATGTCAAGCCGTGCAGTTTGTGGTAGCGAAGTTGTCACTCGGCTCCTGCATCAGCGTCAAAGACCAATGTGTCGGTTCCTTTTAGGGGGATATCCAAAGCAAGGGTAAGGCTCACAGAAGGCAGAGTCCAGCAGCAACAGCAGAAATGCAGGAAGTCTTTTGTGTCCCAGAGACTTCAGAAAACAGGGGTCAAGCTAGCAAGTCCTTGGAGATCACTTGGAGGAAAGTCAAAGTCCAGTTATCCTTCAGCAGAGTCAAGGAGCAGCAGAGCAATAAGCAGAAGAACAGTTTTTCCAGAAAAGCAATTCAGTTGAGTCCTTTAAGCAGCACAGTAGTCCTTCTGATACAGGTCCAGCTTAAGATCCAGAAGTGTCTGATTTTAGAGGGTCAGAGACCCAGTAGAGCGTAACACAGGCCCCCGCAGCCCCCCCATTGCGGGGGTCCCGCCCACTAGGGGACCCCCTTGCGTCTTCACCATGAATGCACGCCCGGCCCCAGCCTTTAAAAAAATTAAATTATGTGCAAGGCATGCATTGCATGCCTGCGCCCCTCCCGAGCATCAGAGGCTCATCATCAATGACCAATCATTTATTAAATGGTTACGGTAAAATGGTGCGTACGCACGCTCGGACGGGCCTCAGAAGCTCGCCCGCTCTTCCTTAATGAAATAGTAAGCATTACGCAACAACTTCTGCGTACGCGGGGCCCCAGCTGGGTCTCTGAGCCTCATAATTACATTGTGCACGGACCCGGCTGGGGACCTTTGTCCTCTGAGGCTTTTTAATCAAATGGTGGGTCAGGGAGGGTATGCGCGCAGTTTATGCAATGCATCTGCGCATTCTCCAAGGTGGGGGCAGGGCTGGTGACCCTGATTGAATTTCTCATGAGATGCACATTGAGCACACGCAATTGAAAGTGCGCATGAGAGAGACAAAGGTGTGGCATTCCTATGCAGGACTGTCCGAAGTCTGTCACCGGCCATAATTTTAATTAATTTTAATGTATTACTAGCACTCCGATCCCCCCACCTGCCCAGCCCGCCTCACGCATACCTCTGAAGCTGCATGCAGACCCGGTGAAGCCCAGCCCTCCGGTTACGGCGGTCAGGTTAGTTTACTACTGCCTCTACTCTGTGTCGGTCATTGGTGGTGGCAGGGCGACTGTAGGAGTCACTCTCAGTGGGTGGCGGGCGGGGTGGTGGTCTTTGGATAATTTGCAGTCAGGGAGGGCTTTATGGTGGGGCCAGGCCAGCAATAACAGTAAAACAAAGTGTACCGGACTGGGAGCCTTCTGGTAGCAGTCAAATGAATGATCAATGATGATGTAATCGAGGGAGGCTAAGAAGCTAATGAACAGCCAGGGAGTGTTGTATGCTCAACTCCCTGTCTGTTCATTAGCTTCTTAGCCTCCCTCGAGTACATCATAATTGATCATTCGACTGCTACCAGAAGGCTCCCAGTCTGGTACCGAACAGATATGTGTTCACTAAAGAAACATGAATGCATTGCATGCAGAACACAAACATGCATTGCGCGCAGCAGGCAACCGCGGGCCGGAGGGTACGAATCATGCCATGTTTAGCTACTTAGTAGCAGCGCAGGGCGGTTGCTAAAGGAGGCCAGGAAGGCTGTTGTAGTATCGTCAGTGCCTGACCCTGTGCGCAGACAGGGGCAGGCGGAACGGGAAGGGCGGGGAGAAGCCGGAAGGGGAAGAGGAAAGGCAGTTACAGGTAGACACGCATGTAATAAAGACGTGTTCGTACCTCACTCCTGGCTCCTGGTTTTCATTATCAAGGCACGAGGTAAGACTGGCGACGAGGGTGGGATCCTCAAACCCCCCCTCACACTTTGGAAACCCCTGCCGTCCGTGCACGGCCAGAAACCCAGTGAGCCTGCAGCCTGACATTAGTGTTGCGCGTAAGAGCGCGAAAGGTGAAGAACGTTCTGCGCGCCACGTTTGAAGCTGCCTGGAAGCGCGACGGCTTCCTAAATCCAAAAAAATGCCTACGCTGCCCCCGATCGTTGCCTCGAGTCGGCCCGACCAGAAACTGCCTTTGATCTGCATGCCCGACCTGAAAACGGCACAAAGTCACAGAAAGGCACCGGAGAGTGTCCCTGACCCAGCCAGCTACAGCAGAGCGCGTGAGGGTGAGTCCTGAACGCTGGAACTACCTGCCACAATAAACTTCCAAGGGCAAAAAGGCAGAAAAGAAGAGAACTTTAATTTCAAGTGGGAAACAGTTTGTCCCGAGCGGCGGCCATTTTGAGGTCAGGCGTCAGCCATAGACACCCATTAAATCTTTGGGTCGGCCATCTGGAAGTCAGGCAACACTGAACTTGCACCCAAACAGCCAAATTAATCAAGTGGCAGTCAGTTAAGTGACCGGACCAAGTCAAGATGTCAAACACCAACCCAACAGGCGCTCCAGGAGCAGGAACAGTGGCTCCGACCCCACCACCTCTTGCACCACCTCCCCAAGTGCTCATGGGGGTACCATACCTGCGGCCACCAGACCCACCAGAGCTGACGTCCGGAAAGCTGGGCAGAAGATTTCGAGGACTACATGACCGGGTCTCAGGTGCAAGACCCTAAGCAAAAATTATTTGCCTTGCGAAACTTAGTTGGAAAGGACATTGCGCAGATCATCAAAGAACTGCCTGCTGCAAATGCTACCTCTTATGATGACGTAAAAGGGGCCCTTGATCGGAGATTCCTACACAAACGCAACCTGGATTATGAGCGCTACACATTTAAACTAGCATCCCAAGAAAAAGATGAACACATGTGTGACTTCATCATGCGCATCAGGAGCTTAGCCCGACACTGTGAGTTCGATGCTTTCACCACTGAAGATGCGTTGCGACTGCGCATAATCGAAGGCTGCCAATCCGAATCTCTGCGTCGGCGACTGCTGAAGAAACAGTATACCCTCGAAGAGATTGAAGAAATGACACGAATCAACGACCAAGCAGAAGATCACGCAAGAAAAATGGAAGTTAACAAGACTGAAAAGAAAGAACAAGCATTTAGGATGCAAACACACAGGGAGAAGAAACACCGGTCTGATCATCACAAGTCAAGAAAACCTGCATGTCTCGCAACCTCCCGAAGGACGTCATCACGTCAGGAGTCGCGACATACCAAGAACAGCAAGACGGCACCAACGTGCTACAGGTGCGGCCAAGAATACCCCCACTCGGGACAGTGTCCAGCCATTGGTCAACGATGCCATCGTTGCGCAAGAGAGAACCACTTTGAAGTGGCTTGTCAAACTCGACCATGAGGGCGAGGTCGTCCACGTCGCAGTCGAGCACACAACACCACGCTCGAGCAGTAAAAGGAAGAGAAGGACGCTCTTCTAGCTCGTCCAGATCGAGTGTACGTTCCGCCAGTTCATATCGTTCACGAAGATCGACATCTAGTGAGTCATCACTACCCACACCTGTGTCACAGGATAGTGACGAATATATCTGCATGGTGTCAGATCCAGACCGGCTGAAAAGATACCCGAAATTAGACATCCGAATAGGAGATCACCCTGCCAAATTTGTATTAGACTCGGGAGGTTCCTTAAACTACATCTGTGCTCTTGAATACCAAAGCATGAAGCCAAAGCCAAAACTAGAACCCGCGGCTGTCCGAGTATACACTTGGATGTCCAGAAAACCACTGCCATGTTTAGGTCGTTCTAGCACGACCCTATCCTACAAGGATCGGCAGATTCCAGCCTATGTTCATGTAGTTGAAGGCCCAGATCTGGCCGACTGCCTACTCAGTCTGCCAACGGCAGAACGCCTGAGACTTGTGGAATTCCTGTACATGACGTAGGAGGCCCCGGACATTGTCTGCAAGTTTCCAAATCTCTTCAAAAGGCTAGGAAAACTCAACCAATTCAGAGTAAAGCTACACATTGACGAACAAGTGACCCCAGTGGCGCAACACCACAGGAAAGTGCCTTTTCACTTACAACAGACAGTGGATGATGAACTCCAAGATTTGTTGAAGACAGACATCATTGAACGTACATCAGGGCCCACCCCTTGGGTATCACCAGTGGTGGTAGTGCCTAAGAAGGGGCAGGACAACAAAGTGCGCCTGTGTGTGGACATGCGCGCGCCCAACATGGCCATCAAGAGGGAGCGCCATCCAGGACCACACATTAGCGACATGATCGCTCGCCTTAATGGAGCTACTGTCTCCTCGAAGCTCGACCTCAATAAGGGTTATCATCAACTGGAATTACACGAAAAGTCACGCTATATTACGACCTCCACGACCCACCAAGGACTCTTACGTTACAGACGCCTAAACTTTGGCATATCCTCGGCTGCCGAGATTTTCCAAGAAGCTATCCGGCGAGTAATCCAGGGGATCCCAAACGCTTTTAACTATAGCGATGATATCCTAGTGTTCGGGAAAGATCAAACTGAGAATCACACAGCTCTGGATAGAGTATGCCACGCACTACTGAACGCTAACCTAACTCTGAACCCAAACAAGTGCGAATTCCACAGATCGACCCTGAAGTTTTATGGTCACATTTTTTCCAAAGACGGCATGAAGCCAGACCCAGAGAAAGTTTCCGCTCTTGCAGACACTCCGACACCACGAGATGTCAGTGACCTTCGATCGTTTCTGGGGATGGCGAGTTACTGTGCACGTTACATCCGGGATTACGCTACCATCAGCTATCCTCTCAGGGAACTCACACGTCAAGGCCAGCAATTCGTGTGGACACCTGCCTGTGATCAATCCTTCAACAAAATTAAGAAAGCTGTCAGCTCTGCCATCAACTTAGTTTATTTCGACACTAAGAGGAAAACTGAAATTACCGTTGATGCCAGTCCGGTGGGCCTGTGCGCCATCCTGGCACAATATCATGAAGACCCAGACCAACGCCACATCATCGCCTACGCCAGTCGCAGCCTCACCGACACCGAGAAGGCGTACTCTCAACCTGAAAAGGAGAGTCTTGCGGTGGTATGGGCCTGCGAGCATTTCCATCTCTTCGTATATGGCAAACATTTCACTCTCATCACGGACCACCAAGCCCTCATCACCATATTTGGTAATCCCAAAGCCAAAATGCCTCCGCGCATTGAACGCTGGGGACTACGTCTCCAGGACTACGTGTACACTATCATCCACAAGCCAGGGAAGTCGGAAAATCCAGCGGACTACATGTCCCGACACCCTCAGACACACACCAGTGAAAGGTGCTCATTGGCAGAAGAGTATATTCATTTCGTCATTGACACAGCATGTCCGCCTACAGTGCCCCTGGAGGCGATCCGTGAAGCGTCCAGTCAAGACCCAGTCTTCCAAGATGTCATGGCTCGTATACGCAACAACTCGTGGAGGCACGTAAAAGACAACCCCCAGAACTCCGCTCAGAGTATTCAAGAACTCGTGGCGTTCAAACACATCCAGGAAGAACTGTCTATCAGTGCGAATGGTTTGTTTTGAGCGGGGGGAGGATAGTGATCCCACAAAGACTATGGCAAGGAGTGATTAACCTTGCCCATGAAGGTCACAGAGGAATAAGTGCCACCAAGAAGGCTCTACGGGAGCGTGTCTGGTTCCCGTCACTCGATCAGATTGTGGAGGCCACTCTCAAAGACTGTGTCTCATGTCAACTAGTGAGCCGTGATGAACTGCCAGCTCCTTTGCAAATGTCAGAGCTACCAGATGGAGTATGGCAGCAAATAGCCATTGATTTCTTCGTCCCCCTAAAATCGGGCAAGTACATTGTCGTGATCATGGATGAGTACTCCCGATTCCCGATCGCGCATCTAGTGTCATCCACCAAGGCGACTGCAGTAATCCCAGTCCTTGATGAGACCTTTGTAGCATGGGGTATTCCGCTGGGAGTGAAATCTGACAACGGACCACCGTTCAATGGCCATGAATTAGCGGACTTTGCAAAGCACCTCAACTTTAAACATAAAAGATCACACCATTATGGCCTCAAGCTAATGGTATGGTAGAGCGCTTTATGGGAACTCTCAAGAAGGCGGTCCAACAAGCAGAACTGGCTCATCGAGACATACAACAAGCCTTAAATGAAGTACTGCGAGCATATCACACCACACCCCACAGCACCACCAACCAATGCCCAGCCACCCTAAGGCTAGGGAGAATTCCTCACACTTGGCTGCCTACACTAGATTGTGCCCTACAGCCTCAAGCTGTGAACATTGATCATGACACACTAGTCAAACTGGACCATGACAAGAAACTAAAAATGAAGACCTATGCCGACCAACACAGACACGCGAAACATGCAGACATCCAAGAAGGAGACTGGGTTATAGTTCGACGTGACTGAAGAACGAAAGCGGACAGTCATTACCTTGCCCATCCCTTGAGAGTCAGTAGCTGAAAAGGGACCATGATCACAGGAGAGGCCGATCACAAACGGATAACTCGTAACATTTCGTACTTCAAAAGGTGTAACTTTAACTATCATGATGAGGCTCAGCCATATGAGTCTACCATTGAGTCAGTGAGTCAAAGTGAGAACAGTGACAGAGACCATTCCAGTCCGATACGGCATGAAGAGGCCGCAAGCCACCGAATCCAGACACCGGCACAGCTCAGCCGCCCCCGGCGACACGTCAGACGACCAGCACGCCTCATTAAAAAAATCTAAAAGACAGTAAGACTCTTTGTACAAAAGGGGGAGGTGTCGTATCGTCAGTGCCTGACCCTGTGACCAGACAGGGGCAGGCGGAACGGGAAGGGCGGGGAGACGCCGGAAGGGGAAGAGGAAAGGCAGTTACAGGTAGACACGCATGTAATAAAGACGTGTTTGTACCTCACTCCTGGCTCCTGGTTTTCATTATCAAGGGACGAGGTAACAGCTGTTAAGTTACACGAGCTAAGTGGGGGGATAAAACCGGAATGGAAAATGAAACGTGCTCCCATGTGCTGGTGTACTCCCGGTGTTTTAATTTAAAAGCGGAACAATAAGTAATGAAGTAAGTGAACGTTACCCGATTATGACGAAGTTTGCAGTGCTACTTTAGTACAGCCACTAAACATCACCACAATAAAGGAAGGACACAATCTTGTTACGTTATTTGGCATTTCTCAGCAACTAATTGTGCGTGCGATATCCATAGCGCGGAACATACTTAACCCACTCTCCATCCATGCTCTCATGCCGGTCATACACCTGAAGGAAATTCGCCCACATATAATTATAGCATTTGCAATGCAATAGGTCTCGTATTTATGCGAGTTTAAGCTATTGCCATTGTAAATGACAATATCTTTTATTTGTTTAATAAACCAAAATAAAAGGCATAGCCATTTATAAAGCCAATAGGTCAAACTCGCATAACTGCGAAACCTATTGCGCTGCAAATGCTTGTCTTTCCTAGGCTTTCAAGTCAATTGCACATTGTGGTACAAGAACAAGTATCCTGTTAGCCACCTTTATACACTTCATAAAATGCTATAATTTCATCCGAATTCCTCAAAATGAAATTAAGGCTTTCTGACAAGTCTCTCGTGTGTCACAGATATCACAAGGCTTTGCTTAATGTGTTCCCTCATCTGAATCTCCAGGTTGCAGCAATTTTGCCCTTTCAAAACAAATGCACAAATATTTTGTTTTAAACGCTGTACAACGTTTTTGAAAACAAAAAGTGCAACAATCTGCATTTCTCCCGAGTGGCCCACATTTTTATGAGTATGAAAGGCATATCATGGCAAATTTGGATATCGGAATAACACGGCAGAGGACATAAGAGCCTAAAGAGCAAACATGATTTCAATAACGCAATTTAGGTTGGGCTAGATACGAGCACATTTTCCATCAGAAGGGCACAACAAAGACAGAGAATTGATCATCTATGGTTTATCAGTATATACTGTTATTTTACATAAGGAGAATTACTAAAAATCTATATTTTTCCGGTATTTTTTCATTTTCCTGTTACAGAATGTTCCGTAAGTACTCCAAATTCCGAAGTGCATCTCCATTTGAAGGTAATATATACTTAAGTTTGCTTGAATAGTAGATGACAACTTGCACAAATATGTTGGACTGCAGTTTTCCTGTACTAGACACAAAGATCTAGGCCATACATGAAAGTTGTCATCTACTACCTCATATCAAACATGACTGGACATTGGAGCCTTTCCGCTAGCAGAAAGAACAAGCATTTACAATGCAATGGTTTCGCCTTTGGAAAAGTTAGAGCTATTGGCATTGTAAATGACAAACTTTGTATTTATGTGTTGGTTTTGTCATTTACATTGCCATTAGCTTAATCTCTCGCAATGTGAGACCTATTGTACCCTACGGACGAGCTCAGCAGACAGCAATTACTACCACACACACACACCCCGAGCCACACACACACACAGAGCCACACACACACACACAGAGCCACACACACACACAGAGCCACACACACACACAGAGACACACACACACCCAGAGACACACACACACCCAGAGACACACACACACACACCCAGAGCCCCCTCCACACCCACACCCACCCAGAGCCCCCCTACACACACCCACCCAGAGCCACACACACACACACCCAGAGCCCCACACACACACACACCCAGAGCCCCACACACACACACACACCCAGAGCCCCCCCCCCACACACACACACACCCAGAGCCCCACACACACACACCCACCCAGAGGCAGGGCAGCCCACATCTCACTTCTTGCTGTTTGAACAATATATTTGGGGACTAAGAGTGTATTGCTACGTTCTCCCTACCTCTCTTCACAGAAAAATCTAGGACTAACACAAAAACACACAAAATCTTTCACTCTGAGGAAAGGCAAGTAACCATATACATTGCTAATCCACGGTTTCTGAGGAAAAAGCAACGGCCAGCCACCCCGTTATTGTCATCTACCACGCACTGAAAAATACTTAGCCAACAATTGCTTTTCCATCAAAACCTGAACAGGAATGAGACTTATAGGCAAAGACACAGAAACTCGATCCATAAAGAATGGAAGAATACCTTGGCTGGCACCATTTTCTTGCAGGAAAATCAGTGATTATACAGAGAATACAAGGGTGTGGAAATGCAGGAGGCTTTGGGTGGTGTGACCTATTTACAATCAAGGATAAGGGGGAAGGTGAGCACATTGTAGATGGTCCCTAAAACCTCAATTTGATCTACACACTGTGGGACAAATAGATGCTGCAATCCACATGCGAGGAAAAGACAGCCTGGTTTCTGACCTATCCACCAGACAACTTTGCAGTTCACATTTTTTTTCTATCAAAGGGCAGCGCAAATTTACATTGTCTGCTAGCTGCAGTTACATCATGCTGCTGGCTTCACGACAGCTTAGCCCAACAAGAGGCGCAAGTTTGGCAAACTGTATTTAAAACTTTGTTCTAAATGTCATACACTGCTTACTGCAAGGCACCGCATTAGGGAAAGGGGTACTACTTTTTATTAGCCTATGCAGAGCATGTGCTCTACTTTTAAACATCTAGGGGTATACCCAAATCACCCTACAACACCTGGATTTCGAACATTCAAAATACACTCAAGAGATGCAGTTTTCCTTTGCATTATAGGACATATGGTCCTTAAAAAGATGTAAATAAGTATCAGCGCTTGTTGTCTCTACTCACACCTAACTAGTGATGTCCAATGTTAGACAGTCTGCATCAGTCGAGTGGCCGGGTATGGCATAATAAACAGTACCTTGACCAGTATTGGAAATCTTTGCAAAAACAATAGAAGAGGGCCCATCGGACAGCAGCAGGCGCTCCGCGCTTCGAAAGAACAGCTCCAGGCATCGCAAGAACGGCAGACCTCCACAGAGATTTAGGCTTTGAGATATAAGATGGCCATCTCCCCAACCTCAACAAGACACTCTACAAAGGACTTGCTCAAAAGGAAAACCCACTGAGCAAAAAACTTGCTGATATTTCTACAAACCGTTTTGACCGGTATTCTTGACCCATCACAGTGTTGACCCTGCGCACCAGTTGACCTGTGGCAAAGTGTCACAGATCAACAAGAAAACAAAACTGTGCCTTAAAAAAAATAAACGTGAGACTGGACTAATGCGGCTAAAGTCACTGTCAGTTCAAATCTTACAGACAGAGAATGACAGACCTGCCTGTACTTACAGCCCTGTTATCAGAATCTACTTTGTATCCCTAGGGCGCATTGGTAAGGACCTTTGCATCTGAAGAACCGAGACTGTGCAGGGGACGGGGCAGGCCAGCTCGGGTTTGCTATGTGCGTGACAACTGGGCTTTGAAAAGGAAACTGGGATTGACCCCTTTTGATTCCCCATGCCAGCTCTTCCTCGGCCAGGATGAGCCTCGCCACGCCGCAGCGTGTGATGTCACGCGGTGCTGCTTTTACTCCATTACATGTCACGTTCAGTATATATATCACCACATCTGTCCCAACAAGACGGCGAGAGGAGGAAAGCGACGGAGCAAGTCGCTTTTCTGCTCATCTCTTCGGGGTGCAGTGATGCCCGAGCTCTCACCCCTTTCAAGCAATTCTGAAGGACATTTTGGGGCAAATTGTGATACTGAACGTATTTGTGGACTATATAACGTGGGGCCTTAGAAATAAATAAGGACAGAGCAGACAAAATATACAGTCACCAAAAATGAAGCCTGACCCTCTTAAATCAGGGTACGCATGTGACATTTCGGTGCGGCCCCGGTGCCTGCGTCCTCGCGCCCCGGCACCCCCTTGTACTCGGCCCCCAGAGAGGCATTGGAGCGCTCTGCAGCAGTGAAGGTTACACCGAGCACAGTGGACCATGCGGGACTGCAGCATCCCCTCTCCCTTGCCAGAGGGAGGGGGCTTCTTCTCCGCCTGGCCCCGGAGGAGAGGGGCTACCGCACGAGCCAGGGGCTATATGGGGTGACCATACAGCCTGCTACCCACCACCCCCCAGGCGCAGGCACCCGCACCGCCCGCCCGCAGCACGTGCAGCCAGTACTTGCCTTGACTTTGCCTGCTGTGCGCCCGCCGCTGCATGCTGCACCTCCTCTGCACCGCACCGCACTGCACACTGCCCGGCAGCTGAAGTTCCCTGACGGGTGGGCGCACGGGGGGGGCGGGGGAGGGGCAGGACGCTCCCTCCGACCTGCTGTAAATGCCAACTCGGCCGGTCCTCTTCTCGAAGCAGAGAGGCTCGCTGCGCCTGGAAGAAGTGCACGAGGGAGACTCCTAGAGCCGGCCACCTCCGGCGCTGGCAGTCTGTCCTGCCGGGCTGAGGGAGAGTGGTATAAAGGAGGGAGGGTGAGTGGGAAGAAGGGAGAGCAGAAGAAAGGGTGACAGGGACAGGAGGGGTGGAAGGTGTAGTCTGGGGTGGGATATGAGGTGTGGAGACCGGGGACAGTATGTGGGGAGGAGAGGGAGGAAGGTGGGATGGCCCGAGGGGCAGAGGTGAAGAGAGGTGGAAACCGAGACACAAAGGGGACAGAGGAGGAGGAAATGGCACTGGAGAGGCAGAAAGTGGAATACCAGAAGCATGCGGAGAGGGGTAAAGTGTCTGCACGAGGCATAAGGGAGTAGAAGCGAGGCCGTGTGGCATTGGAGAGAGAAGGGCGGTATCACCTGGGTGAGGTAGTGTCTGAGAACGGAGATGCTGATAAAACACTACGGGGAAGTTAGAAGGGCCGAAGAGAGGGCGCTGCGGAGGACAGCCGGGTGGGGAAGGATGGGAGCGAGAGCACGAGACGGGGCAGACAAGGTAGGACAGGAGAGATGAGAGAGAGGGACAGGGAAAGCCAGAGAGGCGGGAGAAGCGAAGAGAGTCCCACACAGATCCATGCTAATGAAATCCCCGGCAACCTTATTGACTGGCACATTTTATCACTGGCGCGCTAGCCCCGCCGTTTCACTGTCACTGAGCCGAGAGACAGCTGCTGGCAGCCCATTGCAGCCCATAGCCCCCATCACACCCTCGCACTGGCCGCCGGCCCGGCAGCTCAGCAGCGTAACCTGCAGCGCAGGAATGCCTCGGAAGTGCGGTCCTTAGTGCTGAAGGCAGGAAGTGTAAGTGTCCCGTGGATCATCGGAAGGAGAGACTGCGTCCCCTGTCTGTGCAGGGTTAGATGACAGCATGGAGGGTCACATGCACCTTTAGCAGGAAGAGTAGGGCTCAGAGCCGTGTCTGCGGTCACTTCAGGGCTAGTGAGCCGGCTTCCCTGATATACGCATTTATTCTCTACACAGAGCATGTTGTTATGTCATGTCCATAATAATGGCTTGCATTTTTGTAAAAGTCTAGAAGTTTATATGTTTTATTACACATTCAGATACACTAAATTTTTCCTCTTACATAAAAAAAGATTTAAAATTATTAACAGTTAAATAAACACACCTTTTAGTTTCCCCGAGTGTGACGCCCACATGCTCTCTCACGTACGGATCTTGCTCCAGACCCGCTCAGTCACTGCCTGTAGACTAACAACTGCAACCACTTAAACAAGCATGTACTTCCAACTCTTATGACCTGCGAAGTTTTCTTACGGATTTGCGTATCACTGGCGCGACAGCTGGCTTTTGAAGTGTATTGTATGGCTGGTTAGCTCAGTCAACTCTAGTATATCCCCGCCTTTACAATAAGATGCGTAGGCACCAGACAAAAGCAGCCGCGTTAAGTTATCAAACTAAGCAAGCACGATAGCCGCCATCTTCGAACGGAGCTTGGAATAGAGCATTTACTTCGGTTATTAGATATGGAATGAACTCAATTGAGAAAACGAGTAAGAATGTTGAAATTAGTGACTGTATTAGTTTAAATGATGGGGGGAAACCGGCGGGCGCAAATAATTGTACTTTGTACCGTGACATGTCGGTATTTTAAAATGATATCTGATTCTTTTTGTCTTACTTAATAATTCTTAATTGATTTTATTGCTTAGCTTTCAAGCCAATAGTTGGTTGTTTATAATTTTCCTAACATTCTTTTTTTTTTTAATTGGGGGTCGGGCTTGTTTTGCATTTTTTTTCAAAGGGCGTTGTGCACGTTTTAGATTTCAACCTGGCAACGCTGTTTGGTTAGATACGAACGCCAAGCAGCGAGTCCCGGGTTTTTAAAACATCTCGGTCGGGAGGTGGGAGGTAAGGCACACATTTGGGAACCTCTCGCATGAGTAATACGTGTTTGCATGTATCGCTTGCGTAAAATTGTTAATTTGTACCACACCCAACAAGTCAGGTCCCGGGCCGGCCAGCCAATCACAGCGCGGCCCGGGGAATGACGTCACGGGGGTGTCCCGGGCCGGCAGCCAATCACAGCGAGGCCCGGGACAAAGGGGCGGGGCTTAAAAAAAGCCCGAGAAACGCCCCCGAATCGCGTTTTCCCGAGAAAGCGTGATTGACAGCCTCTGTCTCCCAATGGCTAGCCTCCATTTATGGAGCTAGCCAATTGGAAACAGAGGCGGTCTGAACAAAAGTTTTCAAACTGGGAGGGGCACTTCGTGCCCCTCGCCAGGTCAAAACCTAAAAAACGGCTTTCCATAAATCTTCTGAAATGAATCCGAAACTGTCTGCTTTTATTATCATTTCTTCGCACCCTGGTCAGCCAGTTTGTTTATATTCCACCACTTGCATTATAAAGTATGAATCACCCTAAAAGCGGAGGCGCTGTGAGCGTTTCCATCTGTTTATGCAAAACTACTCCACAAAGTCTTAACTTAAGGGATCCCAGGCACTCACTAAGGAATGGCTAACAGGCCGGCACACCTTTAAAAAACAAAAGCTTCCAACACTATTAAAGGCCCTTTCCTGGCTTGGCAATTCATCAAGTGACGTTTCCATTTAAACTGCATCACTTCATTCTCACGCAGAGTTCCCAAAAGAATTAATGGAACACTGCTGTTTCCACACATGAAACTGGCACGTGGAAGGATAAATTCCCTTGTTAGGTCAAAATGCGGCTGTCAGAAACTTAAACCCCAAAAAGCATATGCAGGTATCCACCAACTATTTTTGATTTATGTATAGCTCCAACTCTTATTGTGAGCCATGGATACGAATCCAAGCCTGGGCACGTGGAAGAGACGCCAGCACTTCACTTCCTTGTGAAAAATGTGCGCACACCATCTGTTCAATAAAGTTTTTTTGGTCTATACATTCACAGCAGTGGTGTAGCCAGTGTGCCATGGCCCTTTGGACAAGGAAGGAAATTGGATTGTATATAAGCCTCTTCATTAATTAGTGTGCGCACAACCGGGCCCGAGAGAGGCTCTTCATTATAAATGAGATAAAATACATCTCCCCACTGTTTTCCTTGTCTTTCCCCATTGGGTCTTCCTATTATACCCTATCCTTACTTGTGCTCATCATCTTCTTCTTTCTCCCCACTACCTGCACTGCTCACTTGTGTCGTTGTTATCTTCTCACCCCTTTCCTCCTTTTCATCTTCTAGGCACACCCATAATTTCAGTCCATTCACAACCACTCTTCAAGATCCCCTCATCTGGTTCTTCTTTTCTCCTCCAAGTTCTCATTCTTTCTTTCCCTAGTGATTCCCCTTCATCTCTTAAAAATCGGTTTTTGTATGCAGTGTTTACGACTGCAGATGCGTCTTTTCATATCAACATCAACAACAGATTTAACAATGCACATTTTGAGTATAATGAAGGGCTACGCAGTGAGCACAAGATGACGTGTTTTGCAATAGAAAACTTGTCCTCTGATTACATACTAACTGAAAGTTACTATAAGTAATGAGTCACAGTGTTTTGATACCAGAAAGATGAGAGGCCAAGAAGGCCTTGTTAAGATTTTAGTTGGTAACTTGTTTACTGAGGAGCACAGAATGCACAGGATGAAATATTTAACTTATGCACAGCACCGACTTCTCATTATGTATACCTTTGTAAACTGGTTAGAGGCTTCGTTTTTTCTGGTTCCAGGCAGTACCACCTGGGCCTATTCCGTACACTTGAAATTTACATTGAAATTTACATGTACTGCTGTAGTGTGAGAAGGCATTAAAATGTTCATTTACTGCTGTTGTGTGAGAAGGCATTTCTTGAAAAGGAATATAAAGTAGGGTTTCCAAAAGAAAAATGCCAGCCATGTGTTGTTTAAAGAGACTGAAAGACCTCGTCTTGACCCTAAATGGGATTATAAATAAAAATGTATGTATTCATTTGTAATGTGACTTTTCTGTCTTTGTCCCCTTTACACAATTATCTGTCATGGATCATTCAGGCAGCCCTAAAACACAATTAAAAGTGTTTTCTATTTATAATTGCTGTTCGAAGTAAGCACAGAGAAGAGCTGAAAATACGGTTTTAGGTGATGCTTATTTTTGTCCTGCAGGGGTAAATACTAGAATTCTGGGTGGTAGGGCAAAGTGATAGGTGGTGGGCCGAGCTGCCGGGGGCCCCCTCCATGTGCTTTGCAGGGGGGCCCCCTCAAGTTTCGTTACGCCACTGCTTATACCTCAAATGCCATTAATATATGGGGTGACTTCAAAAGAACTCTCTGAAGTGCACAAGGGTCCCTTTAAATCGAGTCCTGTCTGTCAGGCTAAGCCTGGGGGTAAATGAGTGCTTTGTGTGTGGTCAGGACACTACCCATTGAAGTGTAAGTTCCAGATCCGCTCATTCCTTGCCTGCCATCAGAATGCAGATAAATGCTCAGAATACAGATGGAAACACCAACAAAGGGTTTGGCTTATGAGCAGCAAGGCTAAGCCAATAATAAAATTAACAAAACACAATGCCAGTGCATCTCCTTTCTTTTACTATTTATCCGAAGAGCAATGAATCAAACAAATGCCATCGTAACCAATTTTTCAGTTTGATATATTCAAAACTTTGATTTCACCAATTTACATCTATTTTTTCAAAAACATCTCAAGTTATAAATACTTAATTTTCTCAACCTTAAAAATCATCACCCCCTAGCTATACCCTTTGGAAACCCAGATGGAAAGCCCTTTCACACCCACTCGTCTACACACTCCCTGTACATCAACCACTCTATTCTTGTTCCATCCTTATTTTCAGCTAATCGCCACATTCATACCGCCAAACAAACTTCTTTCACACACAAGCCACCCTGGGGTGCCTTATAAGAAGCTTTTGCTGAAAAGGCACTAATTCAAACAATTTACAAAAAACCAAGAAACAACTATAAGAACAACAGGCCATCAACAAAATCTAGGATAAAATCAAGTCTTAAACAGATTTTTTCTCTTTTGATTGGCCTAGATGCCGTGGTCTATGCGTTAGAATCCCTCTCTTTATGGGGATTCTCTTCAGGACCAAAAATGTCTTCACATACAGTTGAAGGGAATCTTATAAAATGTTCTCTTTTCTCTTTTGTGATGGTGGGCGGAAAGCGCCAAATTGTGAACCTGACTCCAGATTTTTTTGGAATTAATCTGATCTTGATTTATATTAGCTGGGGGTGGCTGGCAATCGTTACTCCGCAGTCCAAGGTTCAATTCTTCAGTTGCCTTTGACTAACATAGAGGAATCTGCAATGGTCTTTCAAACAGGCGTCGGTACACTGGCATTGTGTTTTGTTAATTGCAGAATACAGATGAGCCTCATCTTCCTGAGTTTGTGGCTGTCTAGAGGAAATGCACAAAGTGTAGCTGTCACCCATCCCAGATGTGTATTCGAGACAGGCTTCCAGGCACAAAGAACAGTAACTACAGAGAAATGTCCACTTTCGGAAAGTAGTATTTCTAAAACAGCAATGTTAAATTCAACTTAACCAGTATGAAGGACTTTTATTATTACCATTTCAAACATATCAAACATGAAAAAGCTAGGGGCGTGGCTAGCTGCATGGCGGAGTGAGACGTGCCTCGGCAACGCTCCCGGCAGAACTGCCTATAATCCGGCGATTTCTATGCCTTTAGCCCTAAAAAAACGGAACAAAACACGGCGGAGGAGTGGGCGGAGGTGGGAGGCGCAGGCACAGTCCTCCGGTCTGCCTTCCTGCTGTGGGGTGACCGACCTGCTCGAGAGCCTTCCTTCGGGACCCGAGGCGCCCAAAATGGCGGAGACGGCCGGAGCTGGGATCCGGAGCTGACGCGACTACAGGGCTGCGGTGGCGACGAGCGGACCGCTCCCCCTCCCGCGTGAGTGCAGTTGCTGCCGAATCGGCGACCCGCGCCTGGGAGCCCCCCCCTGACGGACTGCGGAGGCGGAGGCGGATCGGGGCCTGAGGAGCCGGGGACTGAAGTTGCTGGCCGCCGACCGCTCTCCCTGGAACGGGAGTCAAGTAAGAGGCGCTCGCGCCTGAGCGCAACGCTGTCCCGCCGGGGCCCGCACGGGGCTGTGGGGTGGTTGTCCCCTCCCCCCCCCCCCCCGCCTCTAAATCTGGAACGGCGAGCACACGGAGCCCTAGACGGGGATCTCGGCCCCCAGTGGCACACGGACGCAATCCGTCATTTTACCTCCCCATCCCCCCTGAGACACGAGGGGACCCGGTGACGGCCTGGCTCGGGAGGGGGTGCCTGGTCCGCGACGCCTGAGAGTAGCGGTGGTAGGGGCATCATAGCGGAGTTTGGCGAGACCTAGGGTCAGCCTCGGGGGCAATACTGAGCCGGTCTCCCGGCGGCCGGACTGCGGGCATTGGGGCCCCCCCGGGGTTCATTATGGGTAAAAGGGACCCGCCACAGCGCTCCACCAGGCAGGGGTCCATTGAATCCTTCACCACCACCCGGACCCCCAAGGATATGGCCACAGGGGCGCGGGACACGCATGCGGACACCGCCATGCTCCTGGAGGCGATCCAGGCCTCCAGGACTGATATTCAAGACTCCAGAGCTGCCCTTGAAACGAAGATCGGAGAGGTGGGATCAGAAGTCCTACTGCTGCGCCAGGACCTTCGGAACTTGTCGGACCGCGTAGGCGCAACAGAGACCAGGATTACGGAGACGGAGGAATCTGTTTCCTCACTAAAGAAAGATATGGCGGAACTACAGGCCTCCCACAGACAGCTGCTATGGCGGGTGGATGATGCGGAGAACAGAGCCCGCCGAAACAACCTGCGCTTCGTGGGCCTGAGGGAGGGAATCGAGAAGAACGATACGGCGGCCTTCCTCCACTCCTGGCTCAGGACCATGTTTCCACAGGCACCCTTCTCTCCGTGTTTTATGATCGAGAGAGCGCACAGGGCGCTCCTGGCCAGGCCTCCGGAGGGGGCGAGACCCCGCCCGATAATTGCCCGATTTCTGAACTATGCGGACAGAGACCTTATCCTGAGGGAGGCCCGGAAAATGGGGGAACTTAAGTTTGAGAACACGGTTGTAATGATATTCCCCGATTATAGCCAGGACGTGCAGAAGCAGAGACGTTCCTATGACACTGTAAAGGCTAAGTTGAGGTCCCTGAACATATCGTATATGCTCCTATTTCCCGCCAAACTCAAGGTCCTTGTTAGAAACGGGATCCTGGCTGGCCAAGACTCGCGTCAAGGTCAGTCAGGGATCACCATTCCCAAGGTCAGAGCAAGGGAGTTACACGCCAAGATAACCCCTACTCGCCCTCTAGGTAACGTGGCGCGAGCAGCAAGGCTAAACTTGGAGGCGATATGAGTTAAGTATCTGCGCACGCACCCCAGCAACAACACCCAAGGCCCACCACAAAGGAAACTCCACACAAGGGTATATATAAAAATAGCCTTTGTATTCCAATAAACATACATTAGATAAAACACACACTTTACATTGTGCCAGAGGCACGGGCAGAATTTACAAGGGATATTTACAGGACAGGGCCACGTGGACCACTGTCAGGAATCAGCACTTTTAGAACACAATACTTGTAGGCCTAGAACTTAAACATAGAGCCTAACGGACAGTACCTCCCGACCTGGTTGCAAGGATAATGCGAGTGACCTTCTTAGTAAACTTGAGCGGGCGGCCCAGCGAAGCGGCACGACTCAGGGGAGAGTGGTGCGGCTCGAGGCTTGAGCGGGCCACCGGCAAGGTACAAGCGTTTCTCTGGGGCGACCAATGTGTGCGGCTCAGAAGAGGAGGGGAAGGCAGGATGCAGGCGACCCAGCGAAGCGGCGCGGCTCAGTGTAGAGCGGCGCGGCTCGAGGCTTGGACGGGCTGCCGTGCACGAGCTGCCAAGGGGAATGAGCGAGGCACATTTTAGCGAGGCCCCAGGGGCCCAAGAGAGATCAGACAAGTCCCAGCAATTTGTCAGGGCAGGCACAATAGAGTCCACTGGTCCTGGGACTCTGGTCAGGGGGCGAGCTCAGTACCACGCCCTTGGAATAGCACTTAGAATATAACAGAAAATCACTGTAGCTCAATACAAGTAACTACTGGTAATCAGGTAAGTACCACCTACGCAATCCTAACCACCCTAGGAACAGGTCACGCAGGGAACCAGGACCTTACTAGCACCACCTGCACTAGCAGGAACAACCAACTAAATATCAACATACATTTAGGGGTATAGACCTGGGGACAAAACACATGATGTATCAACAACACATTCAGCGGTGTAAGGAACACATGACGCATCAACATACGTTCAGCGGTGTAAGGACCAAGGCACATGATGCATCAACAACACATTCAGAGGTGCAGAACACAGGGTACGCAAAACATACTACACATTGTACATTTCCTAGCACCCAAAAGCAATAGGACATAGATCATAACAGCATCTAAACCTCAGTTAGCGCATAAATCACCTTTAGCGCAGAACTCAAAGTCCAGGTTGCGCCACTTGCGCCAGAACCTAAACGTAGCAGCTGCCCACAAAGTGCTGGGCAGCTGAGGGACAGAACAGGGGGCCTAAACGCTGCAGCTGGCACTAAGTGCTGCGCAGCTGGGGAGAGGCCAGGGATGAAGGAGTGCGCCTCACTCCTAAAGTCCATAGAACACATGTCCCTAGGAAGGAAAACCTAAACGGTGCAGCTGCCCACTACTTGCTGGGCAGCTGGAAAACAAATCTGCGACAGGGGCTCTCCCTAGCCCCTCAGGAACCAAAACTGCGCAATAGGTTGGAGCCCTCTGGCTCTGAACACATTCAGGTGTCCCCTGGAGCACTCTGGCTCCTCCAATAAGGAACTCTCCCCCAACAATGGAGCCCTCTGGCTCTGGGAAGAATGGGGCCAAAACAGGTGGGGGCCACTCGGGCTCTAGGCATCACTCTGCCCCTGAAGACAGGTATGGCCACATCGTGGGAGCGGCCCGCTATCATGTGGGGCCGCTCAAAGAACAATCAGGACAGCCCCGAGGCCCCTCTCCTTACCGGGCTCCGGGCGTCCATTCTCTCTGTGTCCCCTCACCGGGGGCTGCCCTCTGGGGCTCCCCTCACTCCTGGGAGCCCCAACACGCAACATCCGGCTCCAGGAGGGAAGGGGGGCATCTTCACCCGGTCCCCCATCTCGGGACCGGGACTTGGAAAGTGGAGCCCTCAAGGCTCCGGGCTCCTCTTCTCCGGCCGGGCGCCCTGGCCAATCACAGCGCGGCGGCGGGCGGGACTTCCTCCGGCAAACCGGAAGTCCCGCCTACAGTCAGGCGCGATGCTGCCTGACTTCCTGGTTTTGCCCGCGGTTTGCGGCGGTGAATCTCGGGGCACTGAGAGGGGTAGGCACCCTCGAAATACAACGTGGATAGCGGGGTGAGCACCCACGAGGCACTGATAGCGGGGTGGCACCCGTGAATGAATGTAATGAAAATCGGGGCAAAAGTCAAAATAAAGCGCTCCGAGCGCTAAGGAACAACACAGCGCTTTCAAGCGCTATAAGGCAAATAAAGCGCTCGCCCAGCGCTAGGCACACAGAATAAAGCTCTCATGCACCAGGGGTCAAAGGAGAGCGCTCCCAAGCGCTAGGAAGGAAAATATAGCGCTCCCAGCGCTATGAAGGCACAAAAAGCCACAAAGTCCTTCAGGAGGTGGTCATCAGAAGTCCAGGGGCTGGGCAGGGCTCAGGGAGGCAAGCCATCCCTGAGCCCAAGCAGCAGCACGCCCCTGGCAAGATTCAAGCAGCAAACAAGAACATTTTCATGGGGTCACAGCCCCTCTTTTATACACCTTTCTCTTTTGTCTGTAGGTGCAGGGTGGGGGCAGAACCAGTCGCAGCTGGTCTGTGAGCACTGTTGATGGCTCAACCACCCCTTTCATTCATCAGGCAGGCTAGGGTCATCAGTCACACCACAGGGGGCGGAGCCAGCATTGTGTGGGGGGAACCCAGCCTCATTCAGGACACAGGCGCAGCCCCTCCCTCACATCAGCATGCTAATCTCTCCATTCACCACCGGGGCAGACCCACACAGACTTCCTGGAGCCTGGCATCCCAGCCAATCACACGCCAGCACCTTCACAGCACATACACAGTCATGTCTAGAAGTAGCACTTCCGCACAAGACACAACCATGTCACATACATCGTTGCGAAGCATTCACTCTCCCGAGTTCGCACATACCAGACTTGACCATGCACGCCTCACGCATCAGGAACTACCAGGGACACAGACATTCCCCATGCATTCCTATGGGAGAGCAGGCCAATCTCACACACACACTCAGGGAGAGCACGCACTTTACACTGCGCCACAGTGTCAAAGTGCGCAAAGACCAGAAATCACTAGGCAAAAAGTTCAGGGGTGAACCTGCCAGAAGGGCCAAGTCCAACAGTCCTCTACAAGGGAAAATCGCTTTTCTTTGCTCGACCGGAGGAGGCCTGGCACTGGCTAGAGGAACGGCCCTTGCTGAGAGAGGCGGAAGAGGAAGGTCGTAGGATCCGGGAGGAGCTCGCGGCAGCTAACTTCGAACGTGCTCGCAGTGGATCGCAGCGCTCTCGCCAACAGCGAGTGGACAGGAAATCTCAACGGACCCCGTATCCATCGCGCCAGGGTGCCGCTGGTGGGAGAACGGGAGACGCAGACGACACAGCGACACGGGACCCAGAAAGGGGATCAAGATTCCGGTGTCTGCTGAACGGGTCTGGCAATGGCACGGACCAAGAGGAAGAAGTGTCTGCGTCGGACGCGGAAGACCGCACGGAACCGTCCCTCCACCCACTGGCCGTGGCCATCCGCGACCTGGAACAGGGTGGGCCGCACATCGTGGAAGGTACTGATCCTGAGACACAGGACTCGCATTCCTGAGGGGCTAAGGACCAGAGATTCTGTTTTGGCAGTTCCCTGCCGGGAACGCACAGGTACTGTTCGATTTGCTCTGAGGGGTGGAAACACTCCGTACTGATACGTGACTTTGGACAAATAGGTACCCACTAGGTGGGTTTGTTTGGAGGGTGGGCGACAGACCTTGCTCCCTGGTATCCTGAACCGTCGATGGTTGTACGGGCGGGATGGCCGGGTAGCGCAGGTGGGGTGGGGGTGGGGGGGGATGGGGTTTGTTTCTGTTGTTTGGTTGTTCTTGGGGGGGCTGCGGGGGGAGTCATGCTTCGAAATCTGGAGAAATGTGTGGTTCCATCATTGCAAATGTATGCCCGACAACTCAGCCCCATGTCCTGGGGTGCACCTATCCTATTGCTGTACACATGGCCGCTGACAAGTTGAAGGTCCTGACCTGGAATGTGAACGGGCTGGGGAATAAGATCAAGCGGGGATTAGTGAACAATTTTCTGAAGAGGCTGGGCCCAGACATCCTCTTCCTACAAGAGACACACTTGCGGGGCACCATCTGTCCGTTCATAGCGAGAGGGAGATACAAGGTGCTCGGCCATGCAGGGTACACGTCTGACTCACGGGGTGTAGCGATTGTGGTCAAAAATACCTTCCCCTTTCACATCACACGCACATGGGGTGACCCGTTGGGAACATGCGTGGGGGTACAGGGAACGTGGCGAAGGCGCACCTACACATTGATATCAGTCTACGCTCCACCCAAATTGCAGGCAAAAGCGCTAAAGCTCCTTGCTTCCATACTTTTGGACACCCCAGACACCGTTCAGATAGTGGGGGGTGACTTTAATGACGTGATGGACAGGGCGGTGGATAGATCCGGAGTGGCTCATGTCCGAGATGCTCAGACCCCCCTGGCCCAACTGATGACTGAAATGGGCTTGTGTGATGTATGGAGGTCGATCCACCCGGCGACGGAGGCCTACTCCTTTTACTCGGCGGCCCACAAAGTGTTCTCCAGGCTGGACTATATATTTATGCCGCGACAGACGTTCACTGCAGGGGACACGGCCACATATCTGGCGAGGGGTCTGTCGGACCACTCGCCCCTGTTGCTCTCGTTGGGCGGGCCAGAAGGCGGGAGGGAGGCCACATGGCGTCTCACCGCATGGGATCTGGCGAACAAATCGATCCTTGCAGGAGTCAGGGCGGATGTACGTGTGTACCTGGCCGACAACGACGGGTCGGTGGACTCGGCGGTGACCCTTTGGGAAGCGCTGAAACCGGTGCTACGGGATAGGATAAACGGTAGGCTGGGGGAGGAGAGGAGGAAATTAGTGGAAGAGGTTGTGGCCGTTGAGCGCACGGTTGTCGACCTGGAAAAGGAGCACCTACGCACCAAGTGCAGGACGACCCTTCGTAGGCTGTTAGATGCCCAGAGGCGATACCGAGAATTAGTGTCGGACGAGGCAAGGACACAGAACCTGGCCACCCTCCATCGTCTCTATGATGTGGGGGATAAATCTGGAAAATTATTAGCGTGGCTTAGTCGGAGGGAGAGGCTGGCGAGGTGGGTAAGTGAGGTTGCGGATGGGCAGGGGGGAGTCGTGCGCTCGGACTCGCTCATTGCGGAAGCATTTGCGACGTACTACGAGGCCTTATACAGGGCACGGCAACTAGGCTCCTGTGATGACTCACTCCTCTATCTGGTGGACGTGGACCTACCCTGCGTGGATGATGAGGACATACCACGACTGGAAGCGGACATCTCTCTTGAGGAGGTGAAGGCTGCCATTGCGGGGTTGAAACCGGGCAAGGCCCCAGGGCCGAATGGATTCCCCTCGGAATTCTTTAAAAGTACGGCAGACATAGTGGCCCCGCACTTGCGGAACCTTTTCCTTGAGGCCTACGCTGAGGGGGGACTTCCCCCCGACCTCACCCTGGCCACCGTCATCCCCATCTACAAGGAGGGCAAGCCGAGGGAGGACTGTGCCTCGTACCGCCCTATTTCCCTGCTGAACACGGAGGTGAAACTCCTTGCTACGATCCTGGCGCGCCGCCTTAGGGCGGTTCTGCCTGCTCTGATACATCTTGACCAGACGGGCTTCCTGCCGGACAGGGCCACGAAACTTAATCTCCGTCGCACCCACAACTGGCTGCAGGAGGTGAGGGATAGGGACCCGCCGCACTGGTTCCTTTCCCTAGATGCCGAAAAAGCCTTCGACTCCGTACATTGGCCGTTCCTGGAGGCCACCCTGTATAAGTTCGGTTTTGGCCCCAAGTTCCGCTCCTGGGTACAGCTGCTCTACACTACCCCGAGAGCCCGGGTGAGGGTGAACGGGACACTCTCCCGCGAAATCCAGATCCAGCGTGGCACCAGACAGGGATGCCCCCTGTCCCCTCTCCTCTTCACCCTGACAATCGAGGTGCTGGCGGCAAGGATCAGACAGAACCCGAGTGTCACCGGCTTCAAGGTCACACCTGCTGATGACACGCAAGAAAAGCTGTCCTTATACGCCGATGATGTATTGCTCTATGTCACCGACCCGTCCACTACTGTGCCCGAGCTCTTCCGGGAGATAGATGGTTATGGGGACCACTCCGGGTACGCCATAAATTGGCACAAGTCAGTCCTTTTTGACCCTAAGGGGGCCACGGGTGGTGGCGCCCTCCCGGATAGACTGGTGGTGTCTACGGAAGGCTTTCAGTATTTGGGGGTCTTCATGACGCTGGACGTCGAGGTGTCCCGCTCTAGGAATGTCAACAGGATACTGCAGAATTCTGCCAGTGATATGACACGGTGGCGCCAGCTGCCTTTGACCCTTCTGGGCAGAGCGGCGCTGTACAAAATGGTGATACTGCCCAAATACCTGTACGCCCTGCAGAACGAGTACTACCCCATCCCGGGAGACCTCCTAGGCAAAATACACGCTGATCTTAGGTCCTTAATTTGGTTAGGTAAGCAGCCGCGCGTGGCGCTCACCACCCTGCAACGCCACCAATATAGCGGGGGTATCTCCCTGCCGAACCTGGAGGCCTATTACTGGGCAGAGCACCTCTCCCCTATTAACGACTGGCTCCATGCCCCGGCGAGCCACCCCACGTATGTGCTGGAACGGGCAAAGCTATCCCCCTCTCACCTGCTTACGTACCTCTACGGGGGCCGGCGGAGGACACCCCTCCTCCCAGCCACTAATATCACCCTCCGGGCCTGGAGAGTGGCCACGAAACGTATGGGCTGGGACCAGAAACCAACACGGCAGACTCCGCTTTGGCATTGTGCATGGCTACGGGAGCTGAGCAAATTGCGCGGCTTTAAGCAGTGGGATGATATCGGGATCTCCACGGTGGGTGATGTCATTGCTAGAGGAGAGCTCAAGTCGTTCGAGGCTTTGCGGGCGGAATTCGGGCTCCACCAATCGCAGTTTTATAAATATGTACGGTTACGGCATGCGTGGAGGGCCCAGGCGATATCATTAGAGGGTCTCCCAGAGTATGCACCCCTGGAAGGTAGACTGCTGCAGGAGCAAATTCCCAACAAGGCTGTATCCCTTACCTACAGGACACTTACAAACAACATGCTGGGGGATCTGGCGAAACTCAGGGCTGCATGGGAGCATGACGTGGGTGGTATGGAGGAGATCGACTGGGAATTAGTCCTGATGCACCCAAGGGAAGTGGCCATTAAATCCCGACTCCGCCTGATCCAGTACAACGTACTCCACAGGACGTACTTTGACAGGGTTAGGTTGTTTAAGATGGGGAAGGTCTCAGATGACAGGTGCCTCCGTTGCCGGCGGGAGGGGGGGGGCTTCTTTCATATTCTATGGGAATGTGGCAAGATTCAATCGTACTGGACCCTTGTCTTTACCGAACTGAAGGAGGTCCTGGCAGTGCCACTCGTCCAGGAGCCGAAACTGGCCCTGCTGGGAATGACCAATGATGTGGACCTCCCCCGCCCTCTGCTAACGTTCCTAACCTTGGCCCTGGCGGTCGCAAAACGAGACATTGCTAAGTATTGGGGGGCGGAGTCGGTGCCTACCATGGAGGAGTGGAGGAGGGGGTTGGACCTCTACATGGCGGCGGAGCGGGTGACATATAAAGCCAGGGGCTGCCCCAAGAAGTTCAGGAGGATTTGGTCAAAATGGAGGCAGTATCATGGGCTGGAGAGTGGGTCGGGGTAGGGAGGCCCATGCAGGGGTCCGGGGTTCGGGGTGATGATGGGGTGGGCGGCGGGCCTGATTTGGAGGGGGCACAGTGTGCAGGGAGTGTGCCAATAATTTGACAGTCCAGAGGCGGCTTGTGTGTGGGGCGGGACAGGGAGGGCTGCGGCTGATGGAAACAGAATGCACTATTCTCATGGATATCCGGACTCACGTTAACTTATGGGATGAGCTCTTACTTTCCCCCGCATTGTTCTAGTTGAGTTCAGGGGAGGGGGGGGGGTTTGGTTCTGCTACTTGGGTTCGGGGGACTGTTAATGGATAAAAAGGAATAAAGAAAAAAGCAGATGCCCGGATGGACACTATGGCCACCTTCTATGCTAGGGCGGGGCTCCGCCTAAGTGACCCGGGTGCGATGGCGATCTGTTTGTTGTATTTTCGAAATGTTGAGAGTAGGGGGTCTGATGGGCCTCCATCTTACCGGTGTAGACACTGCTTAATGTTTGCGAGATTGTGGAAATGTATTTTTTACATGTATCTGTGCATCTGCAATAAAAATGTTTTTCAAAAAAAAAAAAAAAACATGAAAAAGCTACTCTTCTCTGATCAGGAATTACAGCTTAAAGGTTTATTAAGGAATTCCCAATGCTGGCCTATGAACGGGGTAGACCTCACAGAAGTGAAAAATGAAACATGCTGTTTGTCACTACTAGGACGTGCAAAATATAAAGGTACATGTCCTACTTTTTTACTTACATAGCACCCTGCCCTTAGGGTTACCTAGGCCTACCTTAGGAGTGACATCCATACTAATATAATAAAGAGAGAGCCCAAACCTTTGAGGCGGGTAATCTCAGGAACCACAGCACCAATCACAACACCCAATACAGCGTTGGAAAGGGCAGTTGCAGCAGAAGGACATAGGCTCTGCAGACGCCCACCATATACATTTAAAAGGTAAAAGAACCGTGCCAGCAAATTAGTCCCTTGTGGGTGTGTCTGCGTTGTGCTGTGGGCGTGTGCTGGGAGCATGACAAACACTGGGGGCGTGTGGTACGTACCGCCCTTCATGCCATGTCTCATATTGTGTGCTAATTAAGTATGAGCGGAAAATCCGTTCCGCTCGCGGATTTTGCGAATTTACGGTAAATTCGCGATCTGCGAACTCCCGCAAATTTACCGAGAATTTGCAAATCCGCGAGCGGCGAATTATTCCGGGGGCAAAAGTTGAAGCCTGGCCTGTTGTAACTATTTTACGATGGCGCCGGCAAGCTGCCAGCGCCATCCTAAAATAGTTACTAAGTTAGCTTCAACAGGAAGCTCTAATAGATAAAATAAAGATGGCGCTGGCAGCTGGCCGGCGCCATCGTAAAATAGTTACAACATGCCCTTCCTGTGACTCATTCATTAGCCCAAAAACAATCGTGAGCGTCGTCGAGGCAGGTGTGCCTTCTTCCCAAATCTACCGTGGAAAATCAGCTGTGATGCTGGATAGAGGCTTTTGCATCCTTGACTTTCACGAGCGCAATACCCGTGCTGTTCCTGTGACCAGGAGCTTCTTTCTCTTCATCTGCTGAACTGATCTTTCTCTGACCTTTTATACACACAAGAGGCATGTGAACTCGCATTGAAGCCCCGCACGTTTGGTCCCGCTCACACACTCGCGGTGTGCACCGTCTTCCCGCCATTTACCCACTATGATGGACAGCTCACTCAGGGACCCCTGCGCCCTTCGGGGCGATTGCATAGTAACACACACATGGTCGCTCGAACTAGTTGAAGCTCAAATTCAGTGACTCATTCATTAGCCCAAAAACAATTGTGAGCGTCGTCGAGGCTGGGCAGGTGTGCCTTCATCCCAAATCTACCGTGGAACATCAGCTGTGATGCTGGATAGAGGCCTTTGCATCCTTGACTTTCACGAGCACAATACCCGTGCTGTTCTTGTGACCAGGGGCTTCTTTCTCTTCATCTGCTGAACTGATCTTTCTCAGACCTTTTAAACACACAAGAGGCATGTGCACTCGCATGGAAGCCCCGCCCCAAATCCGCAAATCCGCAAAATCCGCGGATTTTGCGGATCCACGATCCGCAAATCCGCAAAATCCACGGATCGTGGATCCGCAAAATCCGCCCATGGTTAGTGCTAATCCCACCCTGCTCCCTTTAAATACCCCTGCACCCCATAATCATAACCCACCCTTACTCCTTAAAATACCCCAACACCCTTAAACACTAACCCATCTTAACCCTATAAATATACCCTGTACCCCAAAACCCAAACCTATCCCTAAACCCTAAAAATACCTCAAAACCCAAACCTAGCCCTGAACCCTATAAATACCCCTGTACCTCAAAACCCAAACCTACCCCTGAACCCTAAAAATACCGCTGTACCCCAAAACCCAAACCTACCCCTGAACCCTAAAATACCCCTGTTCCCGAAAACCCAAACCTAGCCCTGAACCCTTAAAATACCCCTGTACCCCAAAACCAAAACCTACCCCTGAACCCTAAAAATACCCCTGTACCCTGAAACCCAAACCTAGCCCTGAACCCTAAAAATAACCCTGTACCCCAAAACCCAAATCTAACCCTGAACCCTAAAAAACCCATGTACCCCAAAACCCAAACCTAGCCCTGAACCCTAAAAATACCCCTGTACCACAAAACCCAAATCTAGCCCTGAACCCTTAAAATACCCCTGTACCCCAAAACCCAAACCTACCCCTGAACCCTAAAAATACCCCTATACCCCAAAACCCAAACCTAGCCCTGAACCCTAAAAATACCCCTGAACCCTAAAAATACCCCTGTACCCCAAAACCCATACCTATCCCTAAACCCTAAAACTACCCCTGTACCCCACAACCCGAAACTATATCTGAACCCTTAAAATACCCAAACACCCAAAAACATATACCTCAGTACCCCAAAACATATACCCCTATACCTATACTTACCGTATCCAAACATTAAAAAATAACATGCTTTTACCATTCATGCATTTACAACGAATTTCGAAGGTCTTGGCGTGTACCCGGCGGGCTGGGTGGCAGACTTCCCTGGCGAATCGCGGATAGAATCCCTCTCGAGGTCTCATCTGGAATCCATATCCCCTTTACTGGGTAGCTGTTGGCCTGATCCATAGTCGCACTATAGAATTCAGTGTGGAGCCTCGGTGCATTTGCAATTTTCCTCACGCCCTGTTCATTTCTCTGGAAGTTGTGCATCTCCAAGGTTGTCTGACCTATACCCGCCCTGTTCTCTCAGCCTGTCGTTATCCTTCAGATCAATTCTTTGGTGCAGCCATTTTTATTTCGACACTATCGCCTATCTGGGGAGATCTCTGATATTCCGTTCCGCATTTTACATACGAGCTGGTTTCCTATTGTGACAGCCCTCCTTCAAATATTCTTGATATGCTCTTCTTGCCCTCATATACTATCGGGGACCTGTTCCACATCATGCTGTCACAGGATCTCTATTGAGACCTTAACGAATATTGCTTTTTATGTCATGCGCCCTGATGAAGGAATCCCCCATATTGGCACTGTTCCGAAACGCGCGTCGGCGCTTTTCAGTGTTTGTTTGAGTATATGTGATTTTTGATTGAGTTTAGTATGAATGTGTTTGGTCTGGGAGTGAGTCCGTAATTGTTAGAATGAGTGCATGATCTGCATGCCAATTTTTTAGTGTTTTGTTGTGTCCCGTGGGCTTATGTTATATCCTATTGTTTTGATCTCTATTTATGTATATATATTATAAAAGAATTGTGTGTCTTATTGAATCAATTGAAATGTGTTCTATTTTTCTATGGATATAAATAAAATGATTTAATATCTGAGATTCTTGAGCAGTTCTGTGGGCGACTCTTATTCCTTTCTTTGGAACCCCCTTTGGGGTCCTTCTAAAAACTTGGGAACTCCCTTTTTCATGTTGTTCTTGATTACATTTTGGCATTGTCGCCACCAAAAGAGCTCTGAGAGATTGAGTGTGGTTCCAGCGCTTGGACAAGCGAGTTGAAAGGGAACTAAAGGATTGCAACCTATGTAATTGCCTTTCCCCGTCAAGTGACCCAGCATTCACTAACCATGTCTGATCTTCCTGCACATGTGTGGGAATGAGTGGCTGTTGATTTCTTTGGGACCCTAGCGAATGGACATCATCTTATGGTAGTCCTTGTTAAGTATTCCCATTTTCCTTTAGTGGAGGAAATGTCATCAAGACATGACAAGGTTATTGAACGGTTCGACAACATCTTTGAATCATGAGGCTTCCTAGACATCCTTAAACCTGACAATGACCCACTATTCAATGGCATGGAGTTCAAGAAGTTTCTAACTACATTTAATGGCAAGCAACAACAGAATACATGCTTGTGGCCCCATGCTAACGGTGTCGTAGAATGATTTATGGGCACCCCAAATAGAGTGATCCAATGTGCATTGATGGAGGAAATCAGGCCTTATGGCAAACCCTCCATGCCTATTGTTTGACTCCTCACTCCTACACTGGTGAGAGTCCTGTCACCTTGCTGTTCGGGAGAGCTGTGAGAACCAAACTACCACCGTGGACTAATGAACAAACTTGGACGGCTGACGAGGTTCTTCGTGCCACTGTCACTGCTTGAAAACGTCAAATGAAAACATGCTGATCAACGTCCGAGAACTTAGGAACTTGTCTTCGATTCAAGTGACTGGGTTCTTGTCAAACAAAAAGGGAAGTGGAAAAAAGATCCTCCATTTGCTGCTGAGTCTATGAGAGTTGTGATGTACAAAGGTCATATGATAACAGTACAGCATCCAGAAACATCCATCACAAGGGATTCACCACATTTCAGGCATCTAATTCGACATTAATTGGCCCTTGTTATTCCAGATGAGGCTGCGCCCGGCCCAGATCAAACATCAGGTCCTGTACCCTCGGTGTCCACTCAGGGTCCATCTCAACTACCTCAGACCAAAAGTCTAACTTAGACCAAATGTCTAACTTTACTACTACTAAAGTTAAACTTTTGGTCTAAGTTTAGACCAAAAGTCCTTAGACCAAAAGTCTAAATTTAGTAGTAGTAAAGTTAGACTTTTGGTCTCACTTTACTACGACTAACGTTAGACTTTTGGTCTAAGTTAGACTTTTGGTCTAAACTCAGACTTCAGGTCTAAACTTACACTTTTGGTCTAAGTTTACTTTTGTGAATCAGGCCCATTGCGTCTTAAGACTATGAGCGCCAGGACCCTGCAGTTCCGGGCGGGCTCAATCAGAGAATTACGTAACCATTTGGGGAGGTGTAGTCATTAACGGTTAGGAGAATGAGAAGTTCAGTTGAATGTTGTACACTGGGGAATAAAGATGTCAGTAACACGCTCCATGTGTGGCGTATTAATTTTGCATGCCTTGAAAACAAGGAGAGGGGCTCAAATGTACCAAAGGGACGGAACACCAAAAACCAGAAGGTTAAACATAATAATTCCCTTTGGAGGTATTACACATCTAAATCGCTGGCATGTCAACCATACACACCATTCACACGGTATAAGATTAAAATTCCACTGGGGATGTTAAAGCACTTTTAGTAAAACAAAGTGTATCTTTTTATTCCAAAATCCCAATGTGTTAAAAACATTTTCAAATGAACAATTAATATAAAAGAATATTTCAAAACATATTAAAATACATCACCATTACAAAGGTAAGACAATCACATAAACTCATTACACTACAAAGGTTCCTGTAAAGGAATATGATGAGACAATTGTATTTGTCTGAACACTGTTAATCCTGGAATACTCAACAGCACAACCCAGAAGTATAAAGTGTTTGTATTGCTGCTGTCTTTCCACAGATCTAACTCAGTTTTTTATGCGTCAACACGTTTCAGTGGCATAACATTTTTGGAGCCACCTTCTTCAGGACAAGGGGTTTGGTTAATTCCTTTCCACAGTTTGAATGTTTCGGATGTACGGCATTACAACGCGGGCTTTTACACCGCGTGCCGTTACAACACTGTTTTTACAACGCAAGTCGTTACAACGACTTGCGCTATAAGGGCTGGATAGTGGAATCGTTTAATTTTCTATTCCAACTCCAGCCCACGTTACAGTAAGGAAGGTGTTGGAATAGAAAATTAACTATTCCCTATCCAATAGCGCCCTCCAGCGCAAGTCGTCGTAACGACTTGCGTTGTAAAGGCAGCGTCGTAATAGCAGCGCAGAGTAATGCCCGCCTTGTTAAGGATGTTTCCCGAATGTTCCATACACCGATGCAAATGCACTCAGTTGGGTTTCATTCCATAAGGTTATGTATCTTCCCTTATGACGATGCACCAAATGTCTATCGTTTTGTTCTCTGTGGGTCTCCTTATTTTTGTTTTGGTCCTATTTACGTGTAGCCACTATTCAATCAGTGGTTTGATGATTATAGGTTCTACCCTGGTACCAGTCTACTTGATTAACTTACTCCAGCGTCTTGCCTCCTTTGTGGTCTAAATAAACCACAAAGGAGGCAAGACGCTGGAGTAAGCTAACCACATAATAGCCAAGGGTATGCGCTCCAGAAAACAAAACTAAAGTATAAAGCTCAAGTGAAAAGATCCTTAAATATAAAGGCCAAGTGGACTGATACCAGGGTGGAACCTATAATTAGCAAACTACTGGTTCCAGGAACCTTTGTAGTGTAATAATTTTATGTGATTGTCTTACCTACGTAATGGTGATGTATTTTAATATGTTTTGAAACATTATTTTATACTAATTGTTCATTTGCAAATGTTTTGAACACATGGTGTCTTTGGAATACTAATATATACTTTTCTAATAAGTGCATTAGCATCCCTACTGGAATTTTAATCTCATAGTGTGCGAATGGTGTGTATGGTTGACATGCCAGTGATTTAGATGTGTAATACCTCCAAAGGGAATTATTATTTTTAACCTTCATTTTGCATGCTACCAGGCTGGAGAGGACTCTACAACCAGGACACTTTCAGCAGCACCTTTACATTGTCTGCTTTTATTCCGAGCAGAAACGTGCAAGCGGAAGAAACAGGCGGGGAAGCGGTTTATCAGATTTCAGCTGCGCCCATAGCAAAAGCCGAAGTTAAGGGGGCATCAGTCCATTTTTTAGTTGAGTATCCTGACTGGAAGCTGTCTGGAGCTTCACACCTAAATGCAAGAGAGGTGAAACAAAGGCTAAAAGCTTGTTTTCACTGACAAAAGAGAGGCATGTTTTTGTCTCTGTTCAGTCCCTGTATATAAGACATATGCATGCACTGTAAGAAGGTTCAAACGGCTGCTGACAGGGTTTTCTCCCTTCCCAAATTCTGTTCGGCCTCTCAGCTCCTTATCAAGCTCCACTGGCTTTCTATTGAGAAGCGTACGCAATTTAAAGCACTTTGTATCTCCCATAAGATCTTGTATAAACAGGAAGTGCCAAGTCTGCCTTGATATAATTCCCCCATGAGAGCCTTATGCTCAGCACACTTGAATCTGGCCTTTGTACCCCGCCACAGAAGAGTGGAAATAGGCAGACGTTCCTTTCGGGTCCAAGCCCAAACCCTTTGGAACTCTATGTTGGCTTTACTAAGACTCAAAATCACTTAAGCTTTCGGAAGCAGCTGAAGAGCTGATTGTTCTCCTCCAAAGCAATTCTCGCGTTTCCTCCTCCCCAGCTATTTTATATGTGACTAACACCAGGAAGCCCCTTTCTGGGGGCATCCATGCCCTTTAGAAATTTTTTAAAATAACATGTCAGATGTGTTGGACTGGCCCTGTATCTACAGAAATAGCAATTTAAATACCACTATTTTCTTTTATATCTTTATAGTGCTTTAGCACTGCTCATCCCAATGCAAAGTGTCGGGGTGCTTCACACTTTACACCACACATACTCATTGTACATTGTAATATAAATCATATATGGGAAAATCAATGTACAAGATGTGTTACATAAGACAGTGAGAGTTACAAGGTTTAGGTGCCACATGTCTCTTAATAGCTCACAGTGCTATATTAGAAGGATTACCTGCTAAACAAATGTGAGGTCTGATCTGATGTCACTTCCCGTGAGGTCATGGCTTGTGATGCCACTTCCTGTGATTACATGTGCAATGTCACACGCTGTGATTTTATGCTCCATGATGTCACTTGCACACTGCCTAACTTAGTCAGTCCCCCCACTCCTGCTCTGGCGTAAACTGGGAGGGACCCCTGAGTCATCCTAACACCTTTCTTAGGGTTTAAAGGGCTTACCTGTGGGTGGGTCCTCAGATTCATCGTGGGACAAGACTCAAGCCTTAAACCACATCACTCTTCAACCATCTGGACACTCTGCTGGGCTTCACCTGGTACCGAGACTGCATCAAGGACACCCAAAGTAATCTCCCTTGAAGTGGAGGAGTCACTCACCTGCATCTCCAGGCACTGCAATGAAGCTGATCGGTCAGCTGCTCCTGATGTCCCATGGACTCCGAAAGGCTCAGCAACACAGGTGGTGGTTTTGCAACTCCCTCAAGGCCTGACCTGTCCTCCCTGCAATTTTGAGGCCAGTATCCCATGTTGGAACCGCTGGGACTGAACCCCTCTGCCTAGTGTTGACTTTCCATTGCCAAGGATGGTTGGTTCTGCACCTTAGAGATCTTCTGGCTACAAGAAGCTTCAGCCTCCAGCATCTCTTCCTGACAAGATTAGCGTCCTCACCACAGCCTCTGCACTGTGGGCCTTCTTCTTTGGTGAGCTGCTCGAGATTGTCTTGCGACTCCTATGCCTTCGGCCTGTGAGTCCTTAAAGGGTCTTCTCCTGCTTCATTGGACTCCCCTGCTTTCTGAGGGCTTGCTCTAGCTCTCCTGCACTTGGTGAGTCCCTGGGACTTTGCTTGTCCCAACGTTGCTCTCTCACCGTTTTCCACGTCCGTTGCTATTGCCAAAGCTTGTTGGTGCTCCCGCCGGACCTGACCCCTTAGTTCTCGTCATAGCTCCTGAATCTTCCGTCATTGGTGCACATTGCTCTTCCATGCCTCCTGGTCCCCTCCGAGTGTCATAGACTCTGTCCCCTCTGCTATCAGGTTCTTTTCTTTAAAAATTCACCCTTGGATTCCACTGGACTCTTGCACAGTCTTCACCAGCTGCATCTTTACTGAAGTCCTCCATTGTGGTCTACTGTGTTTTCTGATGTCACTTTGCACCTATGCACCCGGCTTTCCTGGTGTAGGTATCCTGGTTCCTGGGGTATCCATGGGTGGAGTGACACTCCAATCTTCTGTCTTCCACAGGGTTTCTTCAGGGTCCACTGTGAACAGTCCTTCTTCTTCAAAACTGCAACCACGACTTTCCTGTTGACTTCTATTGAGCACACCGCCTCTTTGAGGTTTCTGGGTACTTACCTTGGGTGGTTCCATGTGTCCCCTGCTCTTCTGAGTCCCCTGGTCCAAGTCCTGACTTCGTCGCAGTTCGCATTCCACTTTCTTAGTGTATGGTTTGGTCTCCCCCTGGAGACCACTGTATATTGTGCTTACTTGCCTGTTTGCAATTGAAGTATTGTGTGTACTTGTGTTGATATCTCCTGGTACGAGATATGGCAATGTGTTAGTGAGTGTTGTGTAATAAATAGACATATTTTTTATAGCTATACTGTGTGGTTCTTTTTCATTTCACCTACACTACATGATTAGATCTGGTAAAACAAGCTGCTTGACACAGCTTGTCTGGACTAGGCCTGAAGGCTGCTCTCCACAGCTACTACTTAGAGAGCTTTCAAAGGTTGTCTAAGACCATCAAAACCACCATAAGAGTTGTCTGGATTAGTGAAAGGTGTTTCACATAAATAAGTGTTCTGTCGGGTTCAGGGTGATTCCAGACAGAATTCCAATACCTCAGGAGCAAAGCTAATGCCTCAACCTTCCCTAAGATTGCTTCCACCACTGTGTCACCAAGAACCATGCAGGGATGACAGGCAACCCCAGAAAAGGAAGAGACCAAGTCAGTGGTCAATCCGCTGGAGGAGTTGTCAGGTAGGATGGGCGGCTACTAGCTGCAGTGGAAACAAGAAAGAGAACAGCACAATGTTACTATATTCTGTGTATGTATAAATTAACATTCCTACTAGAAATAATCTGATGTGTGTGCTGTCCCACACTTACCCGTGACATAAATTCGGCAGGACTTTATTAAAGGTGATCCAACAGTAGTGACTTGGTCTCAAGGTAACGTAAAAGAGGTTCCAGAATATTCCAACGGGGTTAAACGAAAACACCACTCAAGATCTGGTGGTATGGAGTTATTAGCAAAACAGGTGTTTCCAAAAGAATGAACGTGTTCAACTCCAAAAGGAACACAAAGGCAGGTTACAGCGGCATACATGATTCGGTATGTCCCAGCTTGATAAAGGTAATCCGATAGAATACGTGAAAGCGTCTTGCTTTAACCAGGGAAGGAGCAGCATCTCTCACACGCTGTTCGTTGTTTGCCCGAATGTATCAATAAAGTTTCCAGAAGCGGGCAAACAACAAAAAAAGGAAACAAACAGGAACGCGTCGACCCATTGCCTTCACAGGGACACTCACCTCAATCACAAAGAGGGTTAAAATGAATCAAAACAAAAATAGAATCTTGTCGGAGTTCAAAAAATAAACAGACAACACTGTCAGGATAGAGCCCGACCCAGACACGCCGAGAGCCTTCCAGGAGCAAGCAGGCAGGAAACACGAACAATTGCAGAAATCCGAAGAGGAATCAGGTGGGCGGGCAGGGAGTGAGGAGCTCTCCAGAAACTAAGGAAAATTGCAGGAAACACCAACAGAGCAGGTTGACACGAGGAGGAATCCAACAGGAGTAAGGGAGTAGGAAGGAAAGCCAAGCGCCGCCATCATCGCGCAAGAGGCTTAAGAACCTCCCTTCTTGGTCAGCTGACCTGTCTCAGGGCAGTATGGGACAACACACCGCTCCTCCCATAGAAGTGCATTATGGTACTTGTGTTGCAGCCTGCGATCCCATTCTAAAAGCCCTAACAGGTGCAACATATATTAAGCCAGCCTCTTACAACTACTCATTAAATCCTGGACAGAGTTACCATTTTGTACACCAAAACCAGCAGTTCTCAGCACTATGGCTATACATTTAATAGGACATCTTGGATTTTCTCCGGAGCATCGGGGTTGTCTAAATATTGAGTAACCGCTCTTCTATATTTCCATTTAAAGCACTGGGCATTGCCAATAGATTCTGTCTACAAGACAGCTTTTGTTTGTCAATGTTTTTAGTCATGTTGTACAGGATCATGCTGTGCTGCATGGCTGAAAGTGAAAAACAAATGCTATGAGGTGGCCAGCGCTGGCGGCGTCAGCGTTTTTTTAAATTGCTGGCAGGACATGAGGGTGGGGGGGGGGGGGCAACACATAGGGAGGAAAGGAAGGCATTTTACATGAGCACGAGTTGCACTTCTAAAGCAATGGTAGGAACCGCTGGCACAGCTGTTCCTGTAAATGTTTTATGCATTTTGGTGCAGGGCTCTGTCAACATGATGGAGATCTGCACCAAACTGTTTTCTTTTTTCTATTAAAAAGAAAATGCATCCCTCACCATTAGATTCCTCCCCAATGGTGAGGGGGTGCATTTAAACATTTTCAATGCCCTTTACTGCTAGGAGTTTCCTGGTGGTGAGGGCATATGTTGGGGGTACTCATGGGAGGACGTCATCCTCCCACTATTTTTACAGAGTGGACCCCGTTCCCCAGCAGCTGGTCCCTAGTGAAATATGCTTAATTTGTCCTGGTGTAATTTGCCAACACTGGGACACATTCAGCAGCACCTGCAAGTTGACTGCTTTGCGTTTCGAGCAGCAACACGCAGGCGGTGAGGAGCCCCAAAACAAAGTTCAAATTTAAGCGATCATCAGCCCTTCTTTTGTTTGAGTAGGATCCTGTCCGGGAGCTACACCTAGATGCCAATGCAATGGAGGGTTAAAAATGCACTTATATGTAAACAATTGGCTCATTTACGTTTCAACCCCTTAAGAGTTTTATTCTCTGTTTATTAATGATGTGCTTAAATTATATGGCTGCGATTAGAAAAGCGCATTGATTATCATGTTATGTTCACCTTACGAGGCTCTGCAATTTTTTCACCAAGAGTGAGAACTATCTGTTTTATATGTTAGTGAAAATGTCTATTTTAATAAGCACGTTTTTTTTAATCAAACATGCTCTCTAAACCATCTCTTCTACATACATTGATTGAACCTGTACGATTGAGAAGCTGGTTGTTAACAGATACATTTTTAACATAATATGGTGGAAATTATGAAATGATTCTTCCTTTAATCCTTTTTACAGCACTTGGCACTTTAATGGACTTGATTGTCTAAATAAAGTATTTTTTTGATTACCACTTCACAATCACAAGTACTTAAGTGAAACTACGATTGGGAGGCAAGCTTTTAACTTTTTTTTTAACTTGGTACAAGTATTTACAATATTGATCATCTAAATACCACTAATAATTTTACATTTAATTTCTTTATAGCGCCAGACATGTATTTGAAGGGTATCAGATCGTTTTACATTACACGGACACACATTATATATTTACAATAAATCATACAAATGTATAATTTAATGTACAGGATGTGTTACATATCGTCCTTACTGGTAGGCATTATATGGTAAGAGTGCATGTCCTGAGAAACATAAAGCCAGGATTTAAAGCATAACCCAATGCTTGGGGTTGTCTGTACTAATAAGACTATTAGTAATTAAATAAATTTTTAACAGCCTAATGATAATGGCATTGAGAAAAAATAATAAGGTCTAATCTAGGCCAGTGAAATTATATGGCAGGAGAGGACAAAATTGTCAATTATTTTATTTTTATTTTTTTATGAATCTTTTTATTGAACAAATAATCAGCCTATCATTACAATCAAGAATCGGTAAATCAACACACTTGTCAGCTTCCAGAGCAAGTATACAACACTACATAAATTAAGGAAAGGTCGTTGACCCAGCATTTATACAGTTGTGACTCCTGTACTATTCCTCCCCCCGAGTTCATGTCTTCACCCGTCTAAGATCTGTACTTTTCCAATGGATTCTATATTATATCCCATTTTTTGGGGCATCCTTTGCTTTGATATACAGCTTTTTCTGCCAAACAGCACCAGTCCAGGTTTTGTCTCGAGCTAGAGAGCTTCGGTGGGCCGTGTGCCCCCCACAACCTTGCTATGTTGCACTTTGCTACCCATGAGGCCAGTGTGAGCCAAGATTTCATTTGTGAGGGCCACCTGGACTCACCTGTGACGCCCAGTAAATGCCGGGGGTATGTGCATTCCCAGCACTTCAGGCACTGCCCCAGCCACCTTAGTCCAGTAGTGTTGAATTTTGGGGCACTCCCAGGTAATAATAAAGAAGATGCCTTCCCCTCCGCACCCCCTAACACAGTGATCTGAGTCTGACCAGCCTAGTTTGTGGTGGAGCGTTCGGGGGATGTATGTTCTGTCTAGGACTCTGAGCTGGATCAATCCAAATCTTGCCCGTATGGCAACCTCCCTGTGGCTCTGGATCGCTTCCTGCTAGTCGTCAATTTCTAGTAGTCCCAAGTCATATTCCCAAGCTGCTCTCAATGGGCCCAAAGGGTCGGGGAGGTTGTTCATTATCTTCCGGTATGTAAGGGATGTTGTTTTGTCTATCATGGGGTCGAGCAACAATTGATCCTCTAGTGGGTAATAATTGGGTAGCATTTCCCCTTCTGGTATGTAGTGTTGTAGGGCGTGTCTCAGTTGTAAATAACCAAATTGTTCTCCGTCAGCCATTTGGTATTCTGTCTGGAGTTCCTAAAGGTGATCATGCTCCCGCCCGCCATATGTCTCGAAGGGTGTCTAATCCAATTAGGCTCCATCTATGAAAGCCCTATAGGCGCCCCACCTCACCTAGTGCATCACTTTCCCAGAGTGGTGTGTGTTGAATCAGCCTCGAGTCCCATTCCAGCATTCTATTAGTTACTCGCCACCCTCGTGCGACCTCTTATGTGTGGTCAGGTAGCGGCAATCCTCTTCGCCTGCGGTATAAGGTCGCCAGGTGTCTCCGTTCCCCTATATGCCGTCTCAGTGTGGGGTGCAAAGACCCAACCATTGACATTGATAATTTGGGCCGCTAAGTAATAGCTCCAGATGTCTGGGACCAACCAGTCCGCCCTCATAAACCCTGTGCTGAAGTTTTGGCAGTGCTATGCCACCCTCCCAGAGAAGGTTGCGTTGTCCCCCCTCGATGGCCCTGAAGAAGGGATCTTGTAAGGGGTGTTCTGCAGAGCGTAGAGCACGTGCAGAAGGGCCATCATTTTAAACAGTACTGCTCTGCCCATGAGGGAGATCGGTAAGCGTCACCAGTGACTTATGTCGTTACGCAACCTTGCCAGTTGGGAATATATGTTTAGACTTAGGAAATCCTCGACTGTCCTTGTGATCCATATGCCTAAATATTTGAACTTATCGTGCTGTGTCAGGGGCATGGAGTCAGTTGTGAGGTGGAAGTTCATCCGCAAGATTAAAGATGAGGGATTTGTCCCAGTTTATCTGGTATCAAGAGTAGGTTCCAAAAAGCCGGAGTATATTTATGAGTCTGTGGAACGTTTGTTTAGGTCTGTGTGCATAGAGCAGTACGCCACCAGTGTACAGTGTGATAAGCTCTTCCCACCTCCCCAATAGCTATACCCTGGATTATGGGGTTCCCCTCATATCCACGCTGCTAGCGGTTCTAGTGCCAATATGAATATTTTTGGGGAAAGTAGGCACCCCTGTCGCGTATCCCTATGAAGTGCGAACGTTCTTGAGGTCGACCCGTTTACCCGCATGCAGGGGTTTGGGTTCTGATAAAGGAGTTGGACCCATGCATAGAAGTTCGGATCAAAGCCCCATCTGGCCAATACCGTGTTGAGAAAGGGCCATTCAATGCTGTCAAATGCCATTCGGGCATTCAGCGACCGTCCTGACTAGCTCAGAAGCGGTCGCTCCTCACGCTGCTCCCTGCTGAAATAAGTGGTATCGTAGCGCTTACTGCCAGACTGATCATTGCCATTAATTTGAACTGCGCACTGCTCGCTCTGCTTACTGTAATTAATTGTGCCTGATCATATCGACATGGTAGCGCTATACTGCTAGACTGCTCTGCATTTATTTTTCAACTGAGCACTGCTCGCTTTGACTGGTTTGGGCCTGATTGTGCCGGTGCCACTGTCCATTTAATAGCGATTTCAGGTTGTGCCCCAATCTCGTCCTGTTTCGCTTTTGGGCTTGCTGCCATTTTGTTGTTTGTTGTTGTGCCTCCCAGCCCGGCTCTCCACCCCGCTCTCGCCTCCCAGCTGCTCCTCCCTCCCACTAAAGTTAAGGCTCTACCCGATAGTCCAAGCGCTGTGACCGTCCTGACTAGCTCGGAAGCGGTCGCTCCTCACGCTGCTCCCTGCTGAAATAAGTGGTATCGTAGCGCTTACTGCCAGACTGATCATTGCCATTAATTTGAATTGCGCACTGCTCGCTCTGCTTACTGTAATTAATTGTGCCTGATCATATCGACATCGTAGCGTTATACTGCTAGACTGCTCTGCATTTATTTTTCAACTGTGCACTGCTCGCTTTGCCTGCTTTAACTATTTGTGCCTGATTGTGCCGGTGCCACTGCCCAATTAATAGCGATTTCAGGTTGTGCCCCAATCTTGTCCTGTTTCGCTTTTGGGCTTGCTGCCATTTTGTTGTTTGTTGTTGTGCCTCCCAGCCCGGCTCTCCACCCCGCTCCCGCCTCCCAGCTGCTCCTCCCTCCCACTAAAGTTAAGGCTCTACTCGATAGTCCAAGCGCTGTGACTGTCCTGACTATCTCAGAAGCGGTCGCTCCTCACGCTGCTCCCTGCTGAAATAAGTGGTATCGTAGCGCTTACTGCCAGACTGATCATTGCCATTAATTTGAATTGCGCACTGCTCGCTCTGCTTACTGTAATTAATTGTGCCTGATCATATCGACATCGTAGCGCTATACTGCTAGACTGCTCTGCATTTATTTTTCAACTGAGCACTGCTCGCTTTGCCTGCTTTAACTATTTGTGCCTGATTGTGCCGGTGCCACTGCCCATTTAATAGCGATTTCAGGTTGTGCCCCAATCTCGTCCTGTTTTGCTTTTGGGCTTGCTGCCATTTTGTTGTTTGTTGTTGTGCCTCCCAGCCCGGCTCTCCACCCCGCTCCCGCCTCCCAGCTGCTCCTCCCTCCCACTAAAGTTAAGGATCTACCCGATAGTCCAAGCGCTGTGACCGTCCTGACTAGCTCAGAAGCGGTTGCTCCTCACGCTGCTCCCTGCTGAAATAAGTGGTATCGTAGCGCTTACTGCCAGACTAATCATTGCCATTAATTTGAATTGCGCACTGCTCGCTCTGCTTACTGTAATTAATTGTGCCTGATCATATCGACATCGTATCGCTATACTGCTAGACTGCTCTGCATTTATTTTTCAACTGTGCACTGCTCGCTTTGCCTGCTTTAACTATTTGTGCCTGATTGTGCCGGTGCCACTGCCCATTTAATAGCAATTTCAGGTTGTGCCCCAATCTCGTCCTGTTTCGCTTTTGGGCTTGCTGCCATTTTGTTGTTTGTTGTTGTGCCTCCCCGCCCGGCTCTCCACCCCGCTCCCGCCTCCCAACTGCTCCTCCCTCCCACTAAAGTTAAGGCTCTACCCGATAGTCCAAGCGCTGTGACCGTCCTGACTAGCTCAGAAGCGGTCGCTCCTCACGCTGCTCCCTGCTGAAATAAGTGGTATCGTAGCGCTTACTGCCAGACTGATCATTGCCATTAATTTGAATTGCGCACTGCTCGCTCTGCTTACTGTAATTAATTTTGCCTGATCATATCGACATTGTAGCGCTATACTGCAAGACTGCTCTGCATTTATTTTTCAACTGTGCACTGCTCGCTTTGCCTGCTTTAACTATTTGTGCCTGATTGTGCTGGTGCCACTGCCCAATTAATAGCGATTTCAGGTTGTGCCCCAATCTCGTCCTGTTTCGCTTTTGGGCTTGCTGCCATTATGTTGTTTGTTGTTGTGCCTCCTAGCCCGGCTCTCCACGCCGCCCCCGCCTCCCAGCTGCTCCTCCCTCCCACTAAAGTTAAGGCTCTACCCGATAGTCCAAGCGCTGTGACCGTCCTGACTAGCTCAGAAGCGGTCGCTCCTCACGCTGCTCCCTGCTGAAATAAGTGGCATCGTAGAGCTTACTGCCAGACTGATCATTGCCATTAATTTGAATTGCGCACTGCTCGCTCTGCTTACTGTAATTAATTGTGCCTGATCATATCAACATCGTAGCGCTATACTGCTAGACTGCTCTGCATTTATTTTTCAACTGTGCACTGCTCGCTTTGCCTGCTTTAACTATTTGTGCCTGATTGTGCCGGTGCCACTGCCCATTTAATAGCGATTTCAGGTTGTGCCCCAATCTCGTGCTGTTTCGCTTTTGGGCTTGCTGCCATTTTGTTGTTTGTTGTTGTGCCTCCCAGCCCGGCTCTATACCCCGCTCCCGCCTCCCAGCTGCTCCTCCCTCGCTTCGCCCCCTCCACGATCCATTTATGACAGATGCACTTATGCGCAGCGTTCACGCGCTGCGGGCACACCCTATGCGTGCCGAAGGTGCGCCAAAGGTAAGCCCGTCTACGCCCGTCTGCGCCTGGACCGCGCCCGATCCCCTGCCCCCCGCAAATCCCACTTTACCCGCATAACGTACGACGCCACAACCCTCTCAGCACTTAACCCCGGCCGACTTCCAAACTGCTACCAAGCCGCCCCAGGACACACCCATGGACCCTTTACCTGCCATTCCTGCAAGTTCGACTGCATCAGGACCCACACCAAATCCACAAACTCCAAACAGAGCTCTAACACTAACCACCTACAGTGCATCCTGCTCAACACCCGCTCGGTCCACAGACACGCCATTGAACTTTGGAACCTACGACACCACATCGCCGGACGTTGCCTTTCTTACAGAAACATGGATGAACGCCTCCTCAACGCCCGACATCGCCATAGCCATCCCGGAAGGCTACAAGATCATCCGAAAGGACCGCATCAACCAAAAAGGAGGAGGCTTCGCCATCGTCCATAAGAACACCATCCGTATCACTACCAGTTCCGACGATAATCTCGCAGCCACTGAACACCTTCACTTCCAGATCCACACCGACCCCATGACCACACTTAGAGGCACCCTCATCTACAGGCCACCAGGACCCCGCACACAATTCAGCGAAGACATCACCGACTTCATCAGCCCACACGCCCTCCCCTCCGAGGACTACATTCTACTGGGAGACCTCAACTTCCACCTGGAAAAGAACAACGACAACAACACCACCACCCTTCTGGACAACCTCGCCAATCTCGGACTCAAACAATTTGTGGATACCCCCACCCACTGTGCCGGGCACACGCTCGACCCAATCTTCACCTTCAGCAAGCACATCTCCTTCAATCACACCACAGCTCTCCATTGGACGGACCACAGCTGTGTTCACTTCAACTACAAAAAGACTATGACCCACAACCACCCACAACAAATCCCCCGCAGAAACTGGAACAAAATTACCACCGACCAGCTCTTCACATCGCTTCACCAAAATCCTCCTGCCAAATCATCGGACCCAAACCAAGCAACCACCAACCTCACACAATGGATCACTCACAGCGCTGACGAATTAGCACCCTTAAAAAACCATCAAATTAAGCAAGGTAGCAAAAAAGCCCCCTGGTTCCATGATGACCTTAAGAAATCCAAGAAGATCTGTCGCACCCTCGAGAAAGCCTGGCGAAAAAACCCAACCACTGACAACCTGACCACCTTCAAGAACGCCACCCGCAAACACCACCAAATGATCCGATCAACCAAGAAATCAGCATTCAAGGATCGACTTGACAACAACGCCCACAACAGCAAGGAACTATTCAACATCGTCAAAGAGTTTACCAACCCCTCCGCCGACACCAACGACATCACTCCCTTCCTAGGATCTCTGCGACTCTCTAGCCTCGTTCTTCCACAACAAAATCGCTGACATACATAACAGCTTTGGAGACCAGTCCACCCCACCCACCTCCGAACTTAAACCCCCCCTACAACAACCTTTGCGCCTGGAACCCAATCACCACTGAAGACACCATCCGCCTGATGAACTCTATCCAGTCAGGATCGCCAACCGACCCATGTCCCCGCCACATCTTCAACAAAGCACACTCCATTATCGCACCCCATCTCCGAGACGTCATCAACTGCTCCCTCAACTCCGCGACCTTCCCGGAAAACTGGAAACATGCCGAACTCAGCGCCCTCCTGAAGAAACCCACAGCAGACCCCACTGAACTTAAGAACTACCGCCGCATCTCGTTCCTCCCATTCCCTGCCAAAGTCATTGAGAAAGCCGTCAACAGTCAGCCCGCCACCTTCCTCGAATCCAACAAATCCCTCGACACTTCACAGTCCGGCTTCCGAGCCAAACACAGCACCGAGACCGCCCTCATCGCAGCAACAGACGACATTCGTACTCTACTGTACAACGGAGAAACAGCCGCCCTCATCCTACTTGACCTCTCCGCAGCCTTCGACACAGTCTGTCATAGCACCCTTATACAACGCCTCAGCAACGTTGGAATACAAGGAAAAGCATTGGACTGGATCATCTCGTTCCTCGCTGGAAGAACCCAGAGAGTCCGTCTCCCCCCTTTTAGATCAGAGGCCACCGAAGTCATCTGCGGCGTACCACAAGGATCATCACTCAGTCCCACCCTCTTCAACGTATACATGAGTCCCCTCGCATCCATCGCATGCCAACACAACCTTAACATCATCTCCTACGCAGACGACACCCAGCTGATCCTCTCCCTCACCAAAGACCCAAACACCGCCAAAACCAACCTACACGAAGGAATGAAAGAAGTAGCCGAGTGGATGAAGAACAGCCATTTAAAACTGAACTCGGACAAAACGGAAGTCCTCATCTTAGGATCAACTCCCTCCGCCTGGGACGACTCGTGGTGGCCACCGGCCCTGGGAAACGCACCCATACCAACGGACCACTCACGCAACCTGGGCTTCATCCTGGACTCCTCCCTCTCGATGACCAGACAAGTCAACGCCGTCTCATCATCATGCTTCAACATCCTACGTATGCTCAAAAAAATCTTCTGTTGGATCCCCACCGAAACAAGAAAGACGGTCACCCAAGCACTGGTCACAAGCCGACTGGACTACGGAAACACCCTTTATGCCGGAACCACAGCCAAACTACAGAAAAAACTCCAACGCATCCAAAACGCCTCAGCCAGACTCATCCTAGACATCCCCCGCCAAGCTCACATTTCCGGTCACCTGAAAGACCTCCGTTGGCTCCCCGTCAACAAGAGAATAACGTTCCATCTCCTCACCCACGCACACAAAGCCCTCTCCGACCTAGGACCCGAATACCTCAGCACACGCCTGTCCTTTTACACCCCCACCCGCCAACTACGATCGTCCAATCAAGCCCTCGCCGCAATTCCACGAATCCAAAGATCCACCATGGGGGGAAGATCCTTCTCCTACTTAGCGGCCAAGACCTGGAATTCTCTCCCCACCTACCTCTGCCTTACACAGAACCACCTCTCCTTTAGAAAACAACTAAAAACTTGGATATTCGATAAATAAAGTACCCCCCCTCCATCAAGCGCCTTGAGACCCTCTGGGTGAGTAGTGCGCTATACAAATTCTAAACTTGAACTTGAACTAGTGCGGCAAGTATATGTGGATTTGCTGCTGTGGCGTGCATTACACCATATAGGCGTCTAAGATTCAGACTGGTGCTTCTGTGGGGTATGAATCTTGACTGATCTGGGTCTATAATGGTGGAAATAATGGGGATAAGCTGATTTGTTAACACCTTCGCCAGAACTTTGGTTCCAAAGTTAAGTAGGGAGATTGGTCGATAGGAGCTGCACAGATCCGTGGGCTTGCTTTTCTTTGGATTGACTATGATCGTGTCTAGTCTCAGGTCCTCGGTTAGGCACCCCTACTGCAGTGTGGCTTAGAACATATCTAGCATTGGTTGTGCCACCACTGTTGCTATGCATTTAAAAAGTTCTCCAGGTAGCCCATTCTGGACGTCCGCCTTCCTGACTGGGCCCTTCCATTTCACCAGGTCCCGGTATAAGGTGTCTCTGCCTTCTCTTAAAAGAGTAAGCAGAGACATGTCCCTGAGCAACTCCCCACTTTCGTCTTCTGATCTAGCTGTCGCTAATTGGTAATGTGACTCATAGGAGGACGCAATGGCCTCGGCTATATCTGCTCCAGATCCTCGAATTGTGCTGTCTTTCATATGGATTTCTGCAACCCAGTTGGGCTCTCTCTCCCTCTTTTCTAGCCATGCAATGAACTTGTTGGCCTTGTTCCCTAGGTCATACAGTAGCCTCTGTATGGCTATTGCATGTTGATGCGCTGCATCTTCTCCAGATCCCTAAGCTTCCTTTGTTATGGCGTACTGTGTGCCTCAGCCCGGAGTCATCTGATTTGTTGCACTGTATCGTTCATTCTAGAAGGTCAATCTCATGTTCTAACTTTTCACATGTGGAGCGCCTCTCCTTCTTGAGCCCCCCTATCGTTGTTTGTATATATCCCCCGGCCACCACTTTATATGCCTCCCATAGGGTGTAATGTGAGTCGACCGACCCCATGTTTTCAACAAAATATTGCTGCGTTCGCTCTCTGAACTTGTCTTGAAACTCTCTATTCTGGAAGTGCCAGGGTGCTATATGTGGTGGCATGGTGTGGTCCCCGGTTGGGCCCTGGAGCAGAGCTTCAACCAGCGAGTGATCAGCTATTCCTCTTGCTGTGTGCTGTGCCCCGTGGAAGTGTCCCACATGCATACATTGTGTGAAGAGGTAGTCCAAACGTGACCTGCTGCCATGTGCAGCGGAGATATGCATGTATTGTCTACTTGTTGGGTTGTGCAGTCTCCATAGGTACGACAAGCCCATAGCCTTCGCAAATGCCCGCAGGGGCTCCGACTCCCCACTGTCGTCTTATCTAAATCATGCAACATTGCTGCGTTCATGTCCCCTCCTTGTATGAGCCCTCCAGGAGGCATGCCTAGTAGTGTTTGCTTAGCTCAAGGAAGGTCTCTATGTCCAACTTTGGTGAGATGTATGTTGAACATAAATTTAGATTCCACCCTTCCCATGACCCAGTCAGAGCCACAAATCTGCCCAGAGGGTCCTGCCAGATGCAGCCCTGTATCAGGGGTACCGGGTTTTTAACCAAGTTCGCCAACCCTGGGAATGTGACATAAAACCTGAGTGAGCTATGAGAGTGTAACCAAATCTATTTAGTGCTAGGTATTGATTGCCCCAAAGGTGCATCTTCTGGAGAAGGACCAGTTCAGGAGAGTGCATACGTAAGTGTGGTCGTAGACTGGGGTGTCTTAACTGTGGTCAGGTGTTTGGTGTCTGGATTCCCAATCCCTTCTCCCTCCCCAATCCTCCGCCCACTAACTGCCGCCTGGTGCGTCTTGCCTGAGATGATGGGTCAGTATGTAAATCATAATCAACATATAACAAATCCTCCCTGTAGTAGCCCCCCGCCCTGCTACCCTGCACTATGGGTTTAGAACTACCAACTTCCCCAATTAGCAGAGCGCCTGTCGCCCAAATAGAACCATATTAACAACTTGGGGTTGGCTGGCTACACCACTCGTGCATATGCAGCAGCCCTCCCGCCCTCATTGCAACAGTTAGTTAAACAGGCATTTTGATTTTTGTCTAAGTTGTGGACCCTACTTCAATGTCTTGCTTTGGACGTCAGTGGAGTCCCTGTTACTTGTTGTGTCCCTTGGTGTCCCTTTCGTGTCTCGAATTGGACGTGTTAACCAATCTTACCATCACTGTAAGGGACATCCCCGTTCCCTCCCCACCCCCCTTCTCATTTGGTCAGCTCCCGGGTGTCAGTTCCTGAAAGGTGGTCCGCTTTTGTCACCTAGGTGTGGATTCTCCTAAGGAAGGCATGCTTCCAGTCCTCGTGCCGCTGATTAGGTCTCCACCGCAGTTTCCGGTTGGTCTTTCACCCTCCTTTGAGCCATTCCGATACCTCATCAGGTGATGTAAAGTACCAGGATTTGCCATTGTCCAGGACTCTGAGCTAGGCTGGGAACAGCATCATGTATTTGAGGTTTTCATTCCCCAATGTTCTCTTGACTTCATCAAAGGTGCCTTGTTGCTGCTGGACCATTAGGGTGAAATCCGGGAAAAACCGAATTGATGCATTGTCATATGGCAAGTTGTCCCTCACTCGGGCCATCTGTAGGATAATGTTGTGGTCCCGGAAGTTGAGGATCCGCATGATAATGGTCCGTGGTGGGGCTTCCGGTTTTGGTGGCGGTATCAGTGCTCTGTGCGCTCTATCCACAGAAAAAAAGTTCGACAGGTGCTTAAGTTGGAGGTGGTTAAGTATGAGGTCTTCCTAGAATAATTTCAAATTTCACATTTATTTTATTTGGTTGATTAATTAAAATCTTACAAAAAACAGCTAAAACATTTACAAATGTAAAATACTAAAACAATTCATATGTTAAGTTAATTTCCATAAAACATTGGCATTTACCGTACACACTAGATGGTAATATAGTCACTCATTTGAGATTATTTTTAAGGTAGGTTCTGCTGCTTCATATTCACACAATCCATAATTTAATCAAGCACAAGCGTCCAACTTTTTTTGTACCATACAAAGGAATTTGGCGAATGCTGAATTAAGTGGTAGGTCTTCTGGATTTAAACTTGCCATTAGTGCCTGCCTACAAGTCCTTACACCACGTTTATTAAATAGTTTCTTAAGTGTAATTTTTCTTGCAACTTCCAAATGCAGACAAAGGCACAATAAGTGTAAGATGGATTCTTGTCCTGATTTACATAGTCTGCATAGCCAGTTATCATTTGTTCGTTTCCATAGTGCCAAGTGACATAAGCCTGGAAAATAGCCAAATCTAGCGTTCGCAATTTAAAAAAAAAAAATTTGACCATGAAGTTTCCAGGTAGGTTTGAACCTTTTTTTTCTTGAATCCATTCACGATCGACCATGCATGCTTTCTTTTAACGAAAATATCTTTGCCCTTTATCAAGGAGAGATGATCAGTAAGTTTATTTACTGTTTTTTTAAAGCTCTCCTGCACAACGTTGGTGTTCCAAATAGGTGCTCTACCAAATTCGTTGATTGCTCTATTTAAGTAGGAGCTGGCAGTTAGGTTCCTATTATTCTTTATTTCTTGCCATAGTAGCCGAGACATTACGTTGTCCTGATCGTTTAGTATTCTGTTCCACACTTTTATTGTGTGTCCTTTCCTTGCATACCATTGATTGTGTAGCCCAAATTCCAGTCTCACTTGGGCTTGTGAGGCGTTCCTTGGGAGAGAAAATAAAGTTCTATATGTTTTGGCGACCGCGGTGTTAATGATCTCTGCGTCTTTCCCGTTGAGCACCTCGCTGCCATATGTTAGTGTTGGCAGTAATTTTGCTGCAATTGTTTTTAATAGGGGGCGATAAGACAAATCTTCTAGGGTTTTCTGAATTGATCTAAATGCCCCGACAAGGGAGTTCGATTTCCTCGTGATATCGAGTTTTTGCATCTCGAAATTGCCATTGTCATTGAAAGTTATGCCCAAGTATTTGTAGTCAGCTACTCGCTCCAATTTTTTGCCTTGCAAGATCCATTTATGTGTGTATTTTAGTCATACATTTTTTGTAATCACCATTACCTTGGTCTTAGCTTCGTTTATGTACATGCCATTTTCCTTAGAATACTTAGTGATGCCGTCAATTAGTCGTTGCATTCCGACTTTAGTGTGATTTAAGAGTATGACATCATCCGCATATAATAGGTTGGATATCTGTCTTTGAGCTAGCCGTGGGGGGTGTGCGTTGATGTCGTTTAACTCAGTCGTAAGATCAGCTAAAAATAGATTAAAAAGTAAGGGAGCCAACACACATCCCTGTTTAAGACCACTTGATGTAGGAATTATTTTGGTTGATGTTGTTCTATTACCCGTCCTCACCCTAACCCAAGTTTCTGAGTGCAAGAGCTTGATCATCTTCAACAGCTTATCTAGTATTCCTTGTTTGCTAAGTTTATCCCATAAAAGTTCTCTATCAACGCAGTCAAAAGCAGATTTAAAATCTACAAAACACAAATATAAGGTTTGTTTAGCTAAAATTGCTTTCTCGATCAATATTGATAATATTAAAATATTTGTTGACGTGTCAAGGGCTTTGACAAAGCCTGTTTGGTTCAGGGGAAGTACCCGTTTCCCCTTTGCCCAATCAGTTAAATTCGCCAGTAGAATTCCTGCAAACATTTGGCATCCGTGTCCTGCAAAGTCATTAGGCAATAGTTTTCTGGCAATTGCCAATTTCCTTTGTAAATATAGGACCAGGGGCCCCATCCTTTTGCTTTTTTATCAGTCTTGCCACTTGACTTTTGGTTGTTAAAATTTCACTATCACCTTCTTTGTCTACTTTTGTGGCACTTGCATTGGCAGTACTTTGTTTCTGTGTTGGTTGGTTAAGATTTAGATGTGTTTTAAGAAACGTCACCCATTCTTCTTCGAATAGACTAGATCCTATAGCAACTTTATTTGGTCTAGATAAGCCATTAATTAGTCTCCAAAACTCCCTTGAGTTTGCTAATGTACATGCATGGAATATTTTTGTCTAGAGATCTGGTCTGGCTTTGTTCTTTTCGTTCCAGATCAATTTCCTTAGACTAAAGTTTGTATTTCTCAATAAGGTCACTAATTCCTTGTTGAGCAGGGACTTTGTTAACTGTCTCCTCAGCCTGTTCCGCATACATCTGAGTTTCCTTACAGTATGCGGAAGGAAGATGTAAGAATCTCTGGCTTCTCTTTTTTCGCTTTGGGCCACTTTCCTCCTTTGCACACCTGTTGTTTTTGTGTTATCAGTGACTACTTTATTTGTGAAATTTTCCCATCGGTCTATAACATTTATCTTTGTTTCTTCGTCCATACATTCTATCACTAGGTTTTTTGCACTTACCATGGTCTCGTCCGTGTTTTCAGTTTTCCACATGAGTTTCTTGTAGTTAATGGTAGAGATCTCACCTGGGATTGTCTGGAAGGTCTCAGATTTTGGACACAATAGATTTATCTCGATAATTTGCTGGCTATGATCGCTTTCCAAGATTTTATTCAAGGTATAAGATGTCACCTTGTTAAAAATAGACAACAACGTTAATGTATAGTCAATTCGTGAGTTACCGTTACTTGAATGAAATGAACAAGCAGGTGGAGAGTCCGTTGGAAATCTGCCGTTTAGTATCCTAAGGCCCAGCGCTTCCATGTCCTTCACCAAATTTATCCCTATTCTGTTTTGTTTAATTACATTTCTTGGTTCCGCTATTGGGTCCCGAATCGCCCGTTGCTGATTTTGTGACTGGACAAAGTCGCTCCGCTCTAAGGGCATTAACAAATTTGTATTGAAATCCCCTGTTACAATATAGTTGGCCAGTGGCTCTTCCAAAATCTGCTCCAGTAATAAGTCATTTAGGGCAGTAGTCATCACTTTCTTTGAGGTCTGTTTCGGTGGTATGTAAATGTTAACTAGAGTTAGAGTTTTATATGGCATACTTTTACAAGCTTTGTAACTAATTTTTAATGCAAGAAGGTGTGAATTGTTCATGTGGATTAGCTCATGTTTTGCATCTAGGTCGTTCGATACGAAAATTGCTAGATCTCCATATTTTACAGCTGGTATGAAGTATCCCCTGTACTGTTTTATCATAAATGGGTCTATTGCCCATGTTTCCTGCAATAGTATTATGTGATTTTGGATTGTGAAACCTTGCATTTTAGCTTCCATCCATTTTCCACAAATTCCATTTATGTTCCATGAGCATATCTTCGTTGTAGACAAGGCCGTAGGCTTTTCTTGCAGTGGGTCTTGCGGTAAAGTTGGTCAGTGCTCCTTGGTACCGTGGTGGGATGCCATAATCCAGTGTTCATTTGCCTCTTTTCTATGCTCTTTCTCTGGTGGGTTAGAGCATAATTTGGCTTCCTGATTTATGTTGTCCAAAGGATTTTTGAATATGGAGAAAACAGTGTTAGTTTCTCCAAACCAGGATTTGTGTGTGTTGCTTCCAGTATTTAAAAGGGGTGTTGGATAGACTTTTGGAGGCAGTTGACTTATTAATATACCCCATTCACGAAAACTTCCGTACTCTTTCAGGATTGAGTCCGCTATTGGTCCTGTGGGTACTGTTATCTTTGTTAGTGGAAGTGTTCCTTCCGGGTTTGGCTGAAAGTCCACAGTTTCGATGTCTAGTGATGATATCCTTTCTAGAGTTGGTATGTTTTTCATTAACCGGAGGATATTTCCTCTGTTTAGAATATCATGTGGACCTCTTGATTCGTAAAGTGGCTTGAGGACTAGTTGTATGGTCCCATTTTTTTGGGACCTTATATCACTATTTTTTCCCGTATTCTTCTGTTTTCTGCGTAAGTGATCTGCCTACTCTGGCCTCTTCTTATAACGACTAAGTTATCTTGCATTTTTTCGTACATCAAATCGTCAGATGTTTCTTTTTCTTTGCAACAATTTGACATTACTCCTGCATTCCCCATTAGCTTCCTTTCTGGGAAAACATCTAGTTTATTACAGTTCCTGACTTGGCCAAATGAGTTTTTTTCATTGTGCTCTATCTGGTTTTGATTTTATGGATGCATGTGATTTTGGGCGTCATTCTCGTTATACTGCATGGTTCCAGACTCCCGTGTTAGCCTTGAGATCTTTTCCTTAGTCATATTATTGATTTGATCACTTAGGATTTCAGAAGGAGTGAGGTCTTTTATTATACAACCATTTGGCTTAATTTTATTTGTTGTTTCTGCTACCTTGTCTGTTTTTTGTTCGACTTCTAGAGGGCAGGAGGTTTGATTGGAAGTTTCAGTTAAAGTACTGATATTACTTTTGACCAGTCTTAGTTTGCAGCTGAGGGCAGATGGTTTAGAGAAGATATAATATTTACCCTGTCCTTCACTGTTTTGTGCCACCTTTGTATGGTTCATCCCATTGACTCCTCCATATGATAGTTTTTTCTTTTTATTCTTTTGTTGTAAATCATTTGTGGCATGCACTGTTTCTGATTTAAATTCTGGTGTTCTTCCTCTTTCTTTACAGGGTTTAGCTATTTCAATTTCAGTGTGTATAAAGCTTTCCTTATTTGCCCTATTTCTTTCTTTCCTCAGCTTTTTTTCCTGTCTTTTTGTTAATTTATAGGCCACCCAGTCCACGTCTTCTTTATTCTGTTTATTTGGCGAGTCTACTGGTGTTTTGTTTGCTTGTACTTTATTTTTGCTTGTTTCTTGACTTGTTTTTGCTTGTTTTGTAGCGTTTAGGATTATACTATCTTCGCAAGACAATTTTATTGGTTGCTCCTGGTTGTTTTCTGAGATAGATTACCTTATATTAGTGTGGTGTCCATCCTCCTTTTTTTCCGTTTTCCTTTTACAAATAGTTTCTTTGGCTCCAAAATTGTGTTTACAACCTCAGGTAAAACTACCAGTTTGTTTATTATTGGAGCACATGTGCATTCTATGCAGGTTGGCACTGATTCCTTTTGTGCTTTTATTATTAGGTTATTTAGGTCAGCTAATTTATTCTCAATTCCTGCAACTGCATTGGTCATAAGTCCCAAAATATCTATTTGAATGTCCATTTTATTTGACTGCGCTGATAAAGCTTCCAGAGTTAATACTGATGTTTGGTAATGTATATTCCATATTGTTCCGGAGTCCATTTTCTCTGGTTGTTTTAAGTTGTTTTCCAGGTTTGTTTAGTTGATTCCTGAAATGCTATGGTTTTCTTTGTCATTACTTTTGAAATCGGCAATTTCTTTGCATGTAGTTTCCGATGCATAATTTGAAGATGGAACACTCCAATTGGTAGAAGCGCATTCCTCAATGGTTGCAGGTCCATTTGCAGGTGATGGTTGTTTCTTGGTTGGAAGACCATTTTCAGGTAATGATTGTTTCTTGCTTCCTATTCCAACATTTATACTTGCTAAGGTCTGTAGATAGATAGTATTTTCCTGCTGGATTGGTTCTTGGAATTCGTGACTTTGCACTGTGAGTGGTCCATTAATGTCTGTATTTTGGTATCCTAATACTTGTGCAATTGTTTCCTCTTCTGGGTTGTTTCGGCACCCTACTATAGGTGACAATAGGAATTCGCTAGGTGTGTTAACTTGTTTCTTTCTAATGACCACATTGGCCTCTAATGGTATAGGGGCAGGATCGTTAACTGCTATCTTTGTGGTGTCAAAGTGTGTAAGATCCTCTACGCTTTCCACTTCTCTAATTTTCGTCTCTTGAGTAAATATATTGTACAAAGGATTTTCTAATTGTAGTAGGTCTATTCCCTCTGGATTTTCATTAAATTTGAAGACCTGGTCTACTCCCACCTCGTCATTTGAATCTAAGCCCCCTTTCATTTTGTTTGTTGGTTTAAGTGGGGATTGTAATGTTTTTAGTCCTGATTCCGATTGCATAGTCATAAGTGCAGTTGTTGGGTCTTTCAAGAAGTCAAATTTCTGTGGAATTTTTGTTGATCTTTCAAACAATCTTGCTATTGGTAAGATTAGTGACTGAGTCGGCCCCTTTATTTGCGCTTTAACTCGGGCCTTTTTTTGTACGTTGGATACTTGATTTTTTATTTGGGGAGCCCACAGTTCTTTCTTTACCAGAACACATTTTCTGGTAGCTACCTTTCTTAGTTAAGTTTCTGGTGTTGCTCTGCTGCTAATTTAATTGTATTCCACGATATGTTTTTTCGTGCGATAGATATATAGACGGCGTGTGTAGAAAACCAGAAGCGTACTACAAAGCCCCCCACTGCAGCTGCTGTAAGGAGCAGGTTAACCGTTCTCCCCTAAAAATGGTAGGTGCTCCTTACCTTGTCTCAACAATGATCAGCAGTTTTCTGACCCGATCTCAACCGCCTCTCTGTAAGCTTAGGCAGGGTGGGGTTTTTCTGACAGTCCGGCTGCTCCCCACTGTTGCCCCCTGTACCTTCTCAAATTCACCACACTCCTTCCTGTGGTACTCAAAGGAACTCAGCAGGTTTTCAAACTTTGCAGTTTCTATGAGCCCCTGGGAGCCCCTGTGCCTTGCCTTGCCTTGCCTAATGGTCCGGGGGATCCCGTTATTTCAAGTTCTGCTGGAAATTGTGAAGCAGTTTTACTCCTCGCTGTTTTGCTATATGGGCAGGCTGTGAGGACCATGAAGGGCACAGGAAAGCAAGTCCACTGCCAATAGTAAAAGTCGTCCACTGCCGCACTGCTTCACGAGGGGATACGTTTATGGCTCAAAGGCAGCTTTGCTTGTAATACCTGTAGTTCTCTGGGCACTTTCGTGGCGACTCAGCGATTCGCTGAGCCGGTCCATTACAGAGCTCAGCTTCAGGAGTTCAGGTGTTCAGGAGTTCAGCGTTCAGGAGGCTGAGCCCAGCCCCGCCCGAGTTGACCGCCCGACTTGGCCCCCTGACTTGGCCGCGTGTCTGCACACCACCTGCAGCTACTGTGCCCTGCCTGCAGTCTGCGTCCGCAGCAGGAGGGGGGGAGTCCCCTAGCTTAACGGTGGCGGTGGTGGCAGTAGCGGTAGCGGTAGCTGTCGCTTCTCCTCTCCCATCTTCGCGTCTTCCTTCCTGCGCGGGCAGACCTGGCTGACTGCTGCAAGCCTCCTCCTGTTTTGTACTTTGTACTTAGTGCTTGTGCTATAATTGCTTGTGTTTGCTTATGTTTGCTGCCAGCACCAGCACCAGCTCTAATTGTGTGAACCCCTGCTCCAGCTCAGGGAAAGGAGGCCCAGGCCCTCCCGAGGAAGAAGAAGAGGAGGGTTCGTGTCAGCTGCAGGATCAGCTCCACATGGGGGCCCTCTGCGTGATTACTGCTGATTACTGCCTGATTGGTTGCTCCAGCCTCCTGCCGCCAGCCCCACAGCCGCAGCTAGCCAACAGCTCCTGCTCCCACCAGGGGGCGCACTCTAGGCAATTTGACTCGTCGGCCTCGAGGGACCCCTCCACAGCCTCCGCAGAAGACAAGGCACCCTGCAGGGAGGTCTTTTTTCCCACGCCGCTCCCCCGTCACCTGGGTATCTTTTGTGGCTGCTTGCCACCACGGGATACCACCGACGGGTGCTTCTTGTGGGAGCCTCTCGCAGGTCGCAGCTCCTGCCTCAGTGGGCGGGCGGGGTAGCTCCTTCTTCGCGGCTCTGGTGTGGCGGGCGGGTGGTCCGTGCTGCTGTTCACCGTAGGAGACCCCCATAACCCCGCACAGTCGCAGCAGCCTCGCGGGGGCAACGAACGCCAAACCACCAAACCGGCGGCAAACCGGCAGCCACTCCCATCAAGCGGTGAGTCAGCCGTCAAACACTCAGCAGTGAGTCAGCAGTCACGTCCAAGAATAGTCCAGCATTGGGCCCTCTGCCCCCTGAGGCACCTACACCATCCTGATGTTATTCCTTCAGGCCCGTCCCTCCTGGTCCTCACGTTTTGCCACCAGTACCTCTTTGTGATGTTTGAGTTGCTATATCCGCTTTTCCATTTTTTTGGTGGTGACTTGCAGTTCAATGATATTTGTTTCAGCCACCACTATTTTTTCAGAAGTCTTGTTCATATCTGTTCTCAGGAGGTTTACTTTAGTTGTGACCTTGTCCATTTTTGACTCCAGGATTGTTCCCAGCTCCTGGATCGCTGCCATGATTGCCACCAAGTGAGGGCTCCGCCGGCTCCTGGGTTCCTTGTGCTGTTGCGCCTTCAGCCATATTCGCCTGGGCACTGCATATTTATCGAGCCTATTGGTCTGAGACGGGGCGACCTTCGGTCACATTTTTGTCCCTTCCTCTGGGAGGGGGGGAGTGGTGCTCCTGTGTCCCGGATTAGGCCCCTTCAATGGGCCAGAGCTTTCAGCATCGACCCGCAGTGTCCATAATACCCCCCTCCAGGCGGCCAAGGCATCTGCCACTGTTGTGGGCTTGGTCAGGAATAACCCCAGTGCCACTCACCAGTCTCCATGCATCGCAGGATCTGGCCTATGCGATATTGTGTGTACTCGCTTGGAGGGCTGTCTGCACGGGAGCGGCCCCTGGCACAGACCTCGGGGTGATCTGCCTGATCTCTTCCGCCCCATCAGGCATCCTCATTTGTCACATCGGAACGTGGGGTGCAGCAGGATTTAATCTGCTGTCTATTTATAATGCTCCCCCCAGGGGGCCTTGCAGGTATCGGCTGAGAGAGTGTCCCCCGGCCTCTGCGCTATGCTGGGTCCCCATCATGGCCCAGCCGCTGGACTCCCCAGCAACCCCAGATACTGAGGGTCAGGTGATGTGTCATCTTCCACAATGGGGTCAGCTGCCTCCACAAACTTCAGCTGGCCAACAGCAGGCTCCGACTTCCGGCACTGTCCTGGAGCGACCGATCCGAATCACACAACCCCGGCTGATGGCAGCGGGTCTCCTTTTCCTGCACGTACTCCGGGCCGCATCTCGATCGTTCAAGCCCACTGCCGGCGGGATCCCTGGGGCACCGATCACGGCCCCGCTTCAGTCCGAGGTGATAGCCCCTGCCAGCATGGGTACCCCGATGATCTCTGCAGTATAGGGTCAGTGTAGTGCTCTGCCCCTGGGGGCCAGTTGATCTTGCGGGCGTACGCAGGGGCAGGAGCGCGGTGCGCAATGAATGAGCCCACACGTACATGCAGGGGTGGAAGTGACGCCCTCAAGCGGGCCCTCATTTTATTTATACCCGCAGGTCACAGCTGTCCTACGGATGTGGTGAAATCCCACAGGGGCAGCTAGACCGCTAACTGCCACATCCCTATCCAACTCAGTCTTTGAAAACAAAGGCACGTTCTAACATTTCACTTGACAACAAATACAGTCTCGGTACTTGCGTGGACCTTGAGATGCCGAGGCCGGATGTCATCAACAAATGAAGTCTCTCAGCCGTTGGCTCGAGCGGGGATTCGGCCTCAGGCTGTACCGCTGGGGACAGCCACGCAAACATGTGCCGTCCTAGTCTAGGCCCTCGTGATGTGGGCCAGACTGAGGTGAGGTGGTGGACTCTGAGGTCTCCCTGTCTCATCCGCTGTCCGGTCTTTCATCGCTGTTCTCCGGCGCTGGAATGGAGGTAGAACTTCGATGGTCATCGAAGGACTTCCTGGGATGTTCTGCCGGTACCTCCTTGAACCATGAGATGTTCCGGGACACCTCTTTCCCTCCTCTCTGTGCGGTTATCATGGTTACACGGTTTGCTGTGAGGCGCGTTCTGGGGGTGGCATGGCGGCGGACACTTGCTTGCTGGTTGCAGCGGGTTCTCCTCTCCGGAGCGTCTTCAGCTTCCAGTGGGGGTGGTGCCCACCCTGGGCAAGTGGGAATCAGGTCTCTTCCCGGGCCATGGAGCATGAGTGCCCACATGGAGCATGAGTGGCTTCTCTGGGTTGTGCAGTGGGGTGTACTCCGGTATTCTCTCAGGAATTTGTGGAGCCTCTGTTCTGGGTCCGCCTGTTCAACCACTGCGATGCGGAACATCTTGTTCAGGGTGCGCATAAATTGTTCAACGTCACCGTTGGCCTTGGACCATTGAGGGGTGACTCGTCGGTGATGGACCCCTCTCTGTTTTAGAAACGTGGCAAACTCGACCCCTTGAAATGGCGGACTATTGTCGCTGCGCATTTCGTGAGGGAATCCAAACATGGCGAACACCTTCTCTAGAATCAGTCCCACGTGGCTGAAGGCAGTGGATATGACAGGCTCCACTGTGGGGTACTTCGAGAATGCATCCACAATGACTAGTGTGTGCTTCCCTCTGGGAAAGCTCCCGCAATCCAAGCTCACCTTGGACTAAGGGGCAGTGCAGCATTCCTCAGTGATCACTGGGATTGGTCTCTCTGGGGCACTTGTTAGTTGACACGGTGGACGGATGTATTCTTCGACCATGTTCTCCAGCTCTGGGAACCAGACCTTTTCCCTCATCTGTGCTTTCATTTTGGTCACTCCCTGATGTCCTCCATGGGCTAACTGGACCGCCCCGTGTTTAAGGGCTTGCGGTATCACCAACCTGGACCCCCTCAGCAGAATCTCATCATTTGTGGTGCTGAGTTCATTCCGTACTCGCCATATCTTCGTCAGGTTGTCACGGTCTTCCGGGCTCCGGGTAGTTCGTCCACGACCCCGCTCGGACAGTTTGCAGGGTCCTGGTGTACACCACATCGGTGGAGGCAGCTTCTTTGATGTTGTCCAGGGTCATGCTCTGGGGGCATGCCACTAGGGATACCAGGTGGTCATAGTGCTCGACATCGTCGGTGTCTTCTGGCGTCTCTTGCAGGACTGGGTGTCTTGATAAGAAATCAGCCGGGTTCTAGGCTCCGGCCCGTTATACTACTTCCATTTTGTACGGTTGCAGCTGAACTGCCCAGCGCTCAATGCGTGGGGGTGGGTGAGGCGCCATCCCTTTGAAAAGGGCAACGAGGGGCTGGTGGTCCGTGACCATGGTGAACGGCTGTCCTTTGAGGTAGGGATGAAAATGGCTACAGGCCCATTTGATGGCTAATGCCTCTAGCTCGATTTGAGCGTACCTCGTTTCGGTGGGTGATAGAGACTTGCTGGCAAATGCCAGGGCTGCCCAGTGACCGGGTTTGTGTTCTTGAGCTAGAATTGCTCCGAGTCCTACCGGGCTTGCATTGACTAGTACCTCTGTTCGCTTTGCCGGATCGAAGTACGCTAGCTTTGCTTCTCCCAGGAGGGCATCTTTTATGCCTTGGAACGCTTCTTCCTCCTTTTGGCCCCACTGCCAGGTGGCATCAGCTCTTGTGAGGGCCCACAGTGGTTCTGCTCGGGTGGCCAGGCTGGGATGAACCACCCGCAGTACGTGGCCATGCCCAGAAAGCTCCGTACTTCTGTTGGTATTGTCGGCGTGGGGGCACCCTTGATGGCCTGCGACTTCCTTGTGTCGACTTGGATCCCTTCCTGGTTGAACACATACCCGAAGAACTCAAGGGATGGTTGAAAGAACTGACATTTGTCTTTGTGCAGGGTTGCTCCATACTCTCTGAGGAGCTTCAGTGTATCGCGGAGATGTTTGTGGTGATCTGTGGCTGTCGCTGACTGAATTAGGATATCGTCACTCACGTTTAGGACTCCAGGTAGTCCCAATAGCAGCTCTCGTATTGTGTTTTGGAACACTTCGGTTGCCGAGGATTTTCCAAAATTCAGCCGTTTATACCTCCGTAGTCCGAGATGGAAGCTGAAGGTGGTGATGTAACGGCTTTCCTTGGATAGAGGGAGTTGGTGATACCCGGCGTTCAGGTCAATTTTTGAAAACCATTTGGACCTATTGACATGGATGACATCATCTGCGATGATGTCATCCATCGTTGGTGTTATGTGGCGTTCCCTTTGAATGGCTCTGTTTGGCAGCCTCATGTCAATACAGAGGTGTTTGGCTCCCTGACTGTTTCGGCTTTTCAGCGATGAACATTGGGGACACCCAGGGTGTGGGTCCAGATACTTTTTCAATGACCCCTTGTTTTTCCAGAGCCTCTAACTCCTTTCCTACCAGTTGCCTCAGGTGGAACGGGACGCTTCTGTGTCGCAAAGCAACTGGGGCGACCGTCTTGTCAATGTGTAGCTTGATGGGGTCACACTTGATGCGCTCAAGCCCCTGGAAGAGCTCAGAGAATTGGCTGAGTAGCTCATCTACTTGATAATTCTGGATCCTCCTTGCGAAAGAGTTGAGTCTGAGATCTTTGGCGGTGTGGCTGCTCAGTAGGGTATCTGCTTCTCTGTCAATGACATGGATTGTCGCCGTTACTTCAAGATCATCGGCTTTGACGGGCACAGAGATCTTTCCTTTCAGCGGGAGAGGTGTGTCTGCCCCGTACGCATAGATTCTAGTTTTGGAGGGCATCACCGGCGGGCAAGGCTGCAGACAGCGGTATTGTTGGAGACCCATGACATTTACTGTGCTCCCGTGTCAATAACCTCTTTTATTTCCGTTCCCGCGATGTGGACCATGCATGTTGGCTGTGGTTGGTGGCGTGGCTTGAGCTCCTTCGCAAATGATATTAGGTATACTTCCTCCTCGTCTTCTTCCGAGGAGTCTTCCGCCATCGGTAGGTGTCTCCTACTTTTCCACTGTGTGTCTTCAAGTGGTGCGGGTTCTGTCACAGACAGTTGCCATATAGCCCATGTTGGTGGCCTCTGATTGCGGAATTCTCGGCCTCTGGTGCGTCTCCGGCATATAATGGCAAAGTGATTGGGTATCCCACAGTTAGTGCAGGTCCTTGTGCGGGTCAGTCTTTTGCGGCTTGTGGCTCATGTCCGCAGTACCCACATCTTGGCTTGGAGGTGTCCGGCTTTGGTTTCCTGAACGGGTCTCCTTTGGGCTTGGCTCGCAGAGCATCAGCTCGTTCCGTCTTGATGGAGTCGGACCGACTGTTGATTAGTGCTTGGTCCATCTCATTCGCCCTGGCTGCAGACAGGCCGGTGATCTTGCCAGTATTAGCATGTCTTCAAGCTCAATCTTCGGCTGGCGTAGGATGAGACCTCTCAAGGTCTTTTCACAGCACCCCTGGAGTAGCTGCGCCCTGATCTTTTTTGGTTGGTCATCCTCGGTGCATGTGTTGGCGAGTTCGCGCAGGCAGGCGTAGAAGGTGTCCATGGACCATGCTCTCTGTTCTGCTGGGCGCTTGCACACACCCGATGTCTCGCAGCTAGCGTCCACATCAAGCGTCTGTTTAATTTTACCGTGGTGTGGAGCGCGGCGTGTGGCGGTCTCGATCCCCCACTCGTCGCCAGTGTAGCGTGCCGCTCCTGGGGGTCAGTTGAGCTTGCAGGCGTACGCAGGGGCAGGAGTGTGGTGCGCAATGAATGAGACCACACCGTACATGCAGGGGCAGAAGTGACGCCCTCCTTTTATTTACGCCCCACAGGTCACGCCTGGCCTACGGATGTGGTGCAATCACACAGCGGCCGCTAGACCGCTAACTGCCACTGGTCAGGTAGATGGTGTTGGATGTTGGCGAGAGGGCCGCCGTGGCGCTTTCTCGCTAAGCGGCCATCTTGGATGGTGCCATGCCCCAGGAGAGGATAAATTTATGTAGCAGGGTTGACTAAGTTATGTGGGTGAAAAATGCAAATTATGCACATGATGTGGCACATTTTGTGATACCTTTACTTCATTATTTTGTCATTTCTACACATGGTAGCCCTGTCTGGTAAAGATTTCACCCTATTAGTATCAGCTTTTGATTCGTTTGAGCTAGAAACCCATTTTTGTGGGGTTAAAATCTGCAGATTATGGAACAGATGATGGATTATGTGGCAAGTGCGGCCAATCCACAATTAAGCAGCAAATGCTGCTGCAGAAACAGAATCACATAAGTTAGTTGCCTTGGTGTAATCCCCTGATTTGAAGTTTGCTTACAGGTCCTTGATGCCGGTTCATAGCTTACTGTGCTTTAACGATTGTGACACTGTAAAGTAATTGACCTGGGACTGGCAACCATGTGGGAATTTTGCAGAAATACCAACTGCAACACCAAAAATGCAATATATCTAATAACATATTCATTTGAGCTAAGATGCGTCGGAATGACGAATAGGAAGATTAAAACAAGGGTCAATACAGGACAGCAACAAGAAACCCGACAACACATTTTTGGGAAAAGAACCACCAACGAAATGATTTGGAATGGATCATACATGAAATCATCAGGGGACCCAAAAATTGAGAACAGTCTCTTCGAGAGAGAACAAAGATGGATTTTTAGACTCAAAACTGACCAAAATGGGCTTAATGATGATATTCTGTGAATCTCATAGCAGAGGTCCACACGCAATAGATTTGACACCATCTCTAACTTACATCATGCAAGGGTACTATCATCTGGTTGTTGGGGGGGGCTATCATTAATCAACACCACATGAAGTCCTTTCAATCTAGGTATAACCCGCTAGACATTGGTCTCACATTGATAAAAAAAGCACAGATATATTTATTAGTGGCTATTAATAACATCTTTTGCAATTATTATTCTTTTTGAATTTTATGTATGTGGTTCATACTTCCTCTATGTTTAACATGTAATTCTTGAGTAATGTTCTCACAAGGATGCATTTACTGTCATTGCACACCACCAGCCTTGTCACACTATAGTGTCTATTCTAGTGTGAGAATGAATTAGTCTTGTGAGGGAGACGAGGTGTGCAACGCCCCCAGCGAGGAGAAAGCCCCACAAACTACGGAAAGGATTCCTTACCGTAATGAAGACTACGAAACTTCAGGGCTGGCTCAGCTAATTGCCGACTCTTCCCTCCTCCCACAGAGCAACAAAAGTAACCCGGAAGTAGTCTGGACACGGGAAGGCAGGATCGGAGACGTCCTCAACCAATCTGGAGCAGCGGTCGGAGTTCAAGGGAGGCAGGAATGGGAAGGCTCCGGAACAGCAAGGTCGTCAGCGGAAGAAGAGACTTCAGAAGAAGACTGCCAAAGGACCCAGGGGCTGGAGAGGAGCAATGTGGACGCCGGAGCGGGAGAAACCAAAGAGGAGAGCCCCGAGACGTGGACGGAAGAGTGGTGGATCCCAGAGGACGCAGAAGCCGTCACAACTCAGGAGAATTGTGGCTCACAGCGGTACGTGACGGGCGAAGGGACTTAGGGAGGGGGTGGGAAGGTGAACTGGGTGGCGGGAGGTGTTACTAAACCAGGGGCGGGTAGAGTTTTTTTTTAAGCCTACGAAACGACTCGGTTTGGATTTTACCTCCCTGTGCACGCTCACATTTAAGCCTACCTGCCTTGTCACTTACCCTAGAATCTCCCAGTCACCCTGCAGATGCCCAGACTAAACCGCAACTAAACGCCCTATCACGTGGTGTGCTGATGGTTCACTAGTTTGAGAAAAGACCCGACTTTGACCGCTGTTTTTCTTTTCTCTTTTCCCCGAGCCTACTCCGGGACCCCGCACAACGACAGAAACCCGTAATAGGTTTCAGAACTGCAAAGAAGAAGACGGGAACCCGTAATAGGTTTCCCAATTGCCCCAGGAGCCTGACCAACAAGCCCTACAGAGGTCCTGCGATTCTCCTACCGAGCCCTGCCCATAGCGGAACAACAGACCTTTCTTTAAATACCTGCACTTTGATTACCCAGACTGTACCTTGTTCAACCAGTATTGTTTTTTTTCCCAATAAAAACATCTCATTATTGACCCCATACGGCCTCCTCGCTTCTGCTTCCTAACATCCCTCCGACATTTGGTGTCAGAAGTGGGATCAGAGGAAATGGAGGCCTTAGTCAAAAAGATAGCAGAGGGGCAAGACCGCCTAGGGAAAATAATGGCCCGGTTTTTAGAAACCGCCGAATCAGAACGAGAAGCCCTACATAAGACCATCACTAGTCAGGGACAGACCCAAGAAGCCACGATGGGAAAACTAGCAGAGACCCTTGGACAGCCCTGGGGTTACACTGCCCCACCCTCGGTGATAGTACATAAGTATGTTCAAGGGGAGGACCCCGATTTTTTTCTTGCCTCCTCACTTCTGCTTCCGACCATCCCTCCGACAAGCCATTTCCATAATAACAATGCATCACCAGCTATGACCTCATTTTTACACAACACCCCATTTTTGTCTGCTTGGCTCTGCTGCTATTGAAATGCAAGAAATGTAAAAATAAATGCCTCTTGTTAATCCTTTATGAGATCCGTTAAATAGTCTCTGTGGATAGGACAAGCCAGCTGCACGTTTTCTGGATGCTCTTGTACTTGGTTATCTGCGACCGCTCGCATTGAGAAAGCGTCTGTTCGCTTTGAGAAAGCTACACTTGATTAGAAAATCTACTCAAGCGGCAGAAAAGAAGCAGCGCCCGGTTGCACTGTGCATGGTACAGTTCGCGATAATTTCACAGTGCGGACAATCACCCGGCACTGAAAATTATCGCGAACAGTATTTCTCTAACCCACTTTGCTGCTTGCGGAACTCAGCGGAACGCGGTAGAGTTTTTTTTGCACTTCGCGGAGTCGCAAACTTTGCCCGGGCTTAGGTGGCATACAGTGGAATGCTTTACAAAGGATATAGTATATACTAGAGTAGCGTATAGCGGAGTAACATACAGTTAAGTAGTGTACACTGAAGAGGTGTAGAGTGAAGTTGCATACAGTGTAACAGTGTAGGGTGGACTGGTGTAGAGTGGAGTAGTGTACTGCATATTAGCGTTGAGTGGAGTAGTGTAGAGCGTAGTGTTGCACAGTGGAGATGCATGGAGTGTTACAGAGTATAGCGGAGTAGCGTACAGTGGAGTGGCATATAATGGAGTGGTGTAGACTGGAGTGGTGTACAGTGGAGTGGGGTAGAGCGTAATACAGGTATCGCCAACCTGTCGATCCGAGCTACCAGTAGCTCATAGATATTGTCTGAGTAGCTCACAGCCTTGAGTTCATTTTAAATAACTGCAGGGTAACATTTTCCTTTTAAAGTTAAGGGAAGGGGGCGTGGCCAAGATGGTGGCGTGAGCGGTTGTGTTCTCCCGAACTCCCGCCGTAAGCACAGGCTAAATGCCTTATAGAGCACCTTATCGGCCAATTTTGCGGGCCGAGTGAAGTCCCTTACTGTCCCTGGTGCTGAAACTTGCGGGGGGTGGGGGGTCACGGACCTGATCATCCCGATCGCCGACGCGACCTGCAAGCTTGGCATGCACCGTGGAGGAGCTAAGGAGAGTGCGTGACGGCGGCAGGCGCAGAGTTTGCCGGACCTGGGTGTGCCTGCCCCGGAGGAGCCGGTGGCGGTGAGGTCTGGCCCGCTTAGGCCCCACGTGAGGCCCCGGTTGCAGCGGTAAAGGGGGCTACTGCGAACAATAGCCGCCATCTCTTGATATTCCCCGGCTGAAAGTAGGGGAGAGGGGTGGAATCCCGGCGGTCCCGACGGTGGTGGTTTGGGGCCGGGGACCTTCCTGAGGAGCTGCAGAGAGGGGCAATAGGACTGCCCGACAAACGCCCTGGTGCGCGAGGCTGGTCACGGCCCGTGGGGGCCCAGACTGTTCGGGGATCGGTCGCGGGCGGCTGGCGGCAGTTGGTCCTCCCCGCGCCTGAGACTGTTGCTTGTGGGGCTTCTTCGTGGTCGGTCAAGGGCGCCACACCCCTCCGCCCCCTGCTGGAACTGTTAATGCGACCTAGGCGGGCCGGGAGGCCTTGGATCTGCTGGGGGCCCATAGCAGAGGTGCGTTGTGTTTTGAGGGGTGCACCCGGTTGGTGCTCTGGTTCAGCTGCTCCAGTGGGCCTTGGCAGAAAGCAGCTGGAGAGCCGTGGGCGGCCCTCCGAGCCAGGCGGACGACCTCGGACAGGTGGCGCGGGAGGGGTGATCGGGCCCTCGGAGCTGGTGGTGTCCGGAGTTGAGAATCTTGGGACCAGCGGCCTACGCGGGAGGTGGACCCCCCACTCGGTTGAGGGGCGCAAGTGGAGCTCTGGCGAAGGTGAGGGAGGAACGCTGAGCCGCGATGGACTAGCTGGTGGGTGGCTCAGCTGAAGAGGGCCCACGCGTCTACACGGTGTCTGGAGAGGTCGGTGAGGATCGCGTGTTGGTGAGCACCCTCCTGGGTCCAGCTAGAGGACTACGCTAGCACGCTTATTGCAGATTGGCGCGAGAGACAGTGGGATTGACCTGACCTGCTGAGGCGGCTACCGGTGTCATATCGCAGACTCGATGTGCCAGTCGTTTGGTGACGGTTAGCGAGGCAAGCGCGAGGAGGGGGGTGCCCTCGAGGTTTGAAAGGCTTGGGTACAGATTCCTGCTACCCCTTGGGTTGGAAGAGACTGACGGGTTACTCTCGGGTATCACTTCCCGCTTGGCGCCGGGTAGAGCCCCTTGCTTCACCCGGATCCCTGGGAGGGCCTGACACGGGCAATGTCCTCGGCCAGAGGACGGAGGGAATAGACCATCAAGGACTTGTTTGCTAAAGCTCTGGCGGGGAAACAAGCTGACCCTGTGGCGACGGCTGCTGGTCCCCCATCGCTCCGGGCCAGATGGATGGATCAGAGCCTATCACCAAATCCTTTCTGGAATCCCTATTTAACACCCTAGGAGATGACATACACACCTTGAAGCGGGAACTCAAGGAGGAGATTAAGGAGGTCCGACGGGATACAGATGCCATCGGGGAACGGGTGGCGGAACTTGAGGGCAAGTGTGAGGGCCGGGATGCGAAAGTGGAGGCACTACAGCAGGAAATAATTTGTATCCATGATCAGCAAGTGGACCTTCAGACACACCTGGAGGATTTAGAAAATCGTTCCGGACGTCACAACATTAGGATTAGGGGAGGGAAAGTGACCGAGGACACTAAAGATCTCTTCCGTTTTGCCCAAGAACTGTTTAATCACATACTGGGGCGCCCCTCTGACGTGGAGCTTCACATCGACAGGGCACACCGGGTGGGCCCCCCGCGCTCTGCCTCCGCTCCACCTCCTGATATATTTGTTTGTGTACAAGACTTCCGCACAAAAGAGGAGATCCTTCAAAAGGCACGTCAGTTGAATGCCCTTAACTTCGGAGATCACTCACCAGCCCTTTTCCAGGTTTTGTCAGCCCTCACTCTGCAGAAGCGTAGGACCTTCAAGCCAGTTACAGCGCTACTGCAGCAACACAATATCTCATACAGCTGGGGTCACCCGTTTCGACTACTGTTTAAATGGGACAATAAAGTCTATCAGCTATGGTCCCTGATGGAGGCGTGTAGGCTTCTGGGCATCGACATGCCAACGGAGGACAAGGAAGAGCCCGACCGGGCAACGGACGGGGATGACTCCAGACCGCAATGGCGCCAGCAGAGGCGGAGGCGGCGGGCGAGAAGGCCCCCTGCCACGGTGATCGAGGAGGGAAAACGGGCCGCGGTGGAAACAGTGGCGACAGAACTGGCTTCGACTCAATGTGGCTGACATTTACGATTGCATAGCCTGCAATGCGCACACTTTCTTCTTTGGCAATGGCCGTCGGTGGGAGGGGGTATGTTGGGACTGCTAGAGTTACCCGTATAGCTGTATTACCAAGCATATTCGCATGATGGACACACTGTTCGAAAGTACTGTTTATCTCTTTTTTTGGGGTTTGGAGGGACGGGGGGGGGTAGGGAGGGATTCTACGGTCCTTAGTCCACCAGGAGCCTAGGCAGGTTCTGACCACCCGAGCCCGCCGCGTTGGGGGATCTGGTACAGGAGGGGGCGTACGGCCTTTCACTGGTCAGTATGCTTCCATGGCTACCCAAACACAAAGTGACTAGATGCCAGTACCGGAATGGAAAATACTCACACTTAATGTGAGGGGGCTGAATAACCCAGTCAAACATAGGAATGTCTTACTATGTTTGGAACAAACCCATGTTGACATATGCCTCCTGCAGGAGATGCATCTCTTACAGCGAGACTGTCAGCGTCTTCGGTCTAGGAAGTTTCCTCTACAGTTTTTCTTGTCTAGTTCCACCAAGACAGCAAGGTGGTTATACTTGTGTCCCAGAGATTTAAGGGTCAGGTCCTGGATAAGTTAGGGGAGATCAAGGGACGATTGCTCATCTATAGATTTTCTTTAGGCTCTACTTTGTTTGCTATTGGCTCGGTTTATGCACCGAATGAAGGACAAGAGAGGTTTTTTCACATGATGCTTACAGAGGCTACCTCAACATCAGACCTCCATATACCTGGTTTTTGATAATGTTCTGGACAGGTCCTGCCAGCTTACCACACAAGCAGAAGCGTTATCGGGCGAGGGTCTAGCCCGGCTGCATGAGTTTTGCTTTGGGGATCTTTTGCGTAGTCTTCACCCACGGGAGCGAGAATATTCATATTTTTCACATGAGCACAAAACATATGCTCGCCTAGATTACCTGCTTGCTACGTTGCCTACACAAGCCTTAGCCACAAAGGTGGAGATTGGAGTCGCCTCCTTTTCTGACCATGCCCCGGTAACTGTTAGCCTTGCTCTTCCCCCTCTCTGGCGCGCGCGGCGGACATGGCGCCTTAGAGAGACAATACTGCACCGGAAAGATGTAATCTCACGAATACAGCGTGCCTTCACAGACTATCTCTCCCATAATAGCAACACAGATACCACGCTTGCGACACAGTGGGCAGCTCTAAAGGCGGTCCTTAGAGGCAAATTTATAGCTATCTCGGCTGCGGATAATGTAGAAAGGCAGCGCAAGCGGGATGACCATACTCAGCAGGTTAAGGAACTAGAGCAAATGCACCAGAGGACAGGGGTGCCCAGGGTTTGGCGGCAGCTGAAGGCAGTACAGCAACAACTAGTGGCGTTAGACCAGGATAAAGCGGAGTTTGCAGCCTTGCGTTTGCGCCACGCCTTCTACACGGGTGGAGATAGATGTGGGAGATTACTGGCACACAAGTTGAGGGAGACTAGACAGCAGCAGATAGTGCAAGAGATAGTTTGGGGAGATGGGAGGCAGGTCACTGAAGCTCACGACATAGCTGAAGCGTTTAGAGATTTTTATGCCGACCTTTACACGGGTGAACCTACAGGCGATGTGGAGGAGGAGGTCTTTTTGGACTCCATTCCCCTCCCGACACTTTTGTGGAATCAGGTAGACCTCCTGGTGAGCGCTATCAGGCCGGAGGAGATCATAGCGGCCATCTCCCACTTGAAAGTGGCCAAAACACCGGGGCCTGACGGGTTTCCTGCGAGTTTTTATAAAACGTTCTGTGCGCAATTGTTCCCTTACTGGTGCCCCTTTTTAATTCCTTCTCGGAGGCAGGAGCGATCCCGAGTGACCTCTTGGAGGCCTCAATTGCGGTTATCCCGAAGCCAGGAAAGGACCGAACACGATGTGAGGCGTACCGACCTATTTCACTTCTCAACGTTGATTAAAACTGTATACGGGGATTTTAGCGGCACGACTTAGACCACACATGGGGGTCTGATTGACCCGGCTTTATTCCTGAATGCCAGACCTTGGACAATACAAAAAGAGCCCTGCATCTTATTGAGAAGGTTACACAGACAGCTGGGGTATATGATGCTAGCTATCGATGCCGAGAAGGCGTTTGATAGGGTCCACTGGCCTTATTTGGCAAGGGTCCTTGAGAAGGCAGGTATGGGGCCGAAGTTTCGTACTCAAGTACTGAACTGTTATAGATTCCTGACAGCGACGGTGCGAGTTAACGGTTTCACCTCCCCTCGGTTTGCTATAGAGAGGGGAACGAGCAGGGATGCCCACTATCGCCCCTCCTTTTTGCTCTCTATATGGAGCCGTTAGCGCAGAAGCTGAGGCGCAATCCAGAAGTTACAGGTATCAAATTCAGGGGGTACGTACATACGATCAGCCTGTGTGCTGATGATGTCTTGATTAAGCATGGACGAATTTTGCGAATTCGCGGTTCGCGAATTTGTGTATTCACGAATTCGCAATCCGCAAAATCCGCAAATTCTCGCGAATTTGCGGATTTTTTCTTTTTTTTGTGTTAGCGAGGGTTTCTGCCAGTTCGCAAGGGTTTTGTACCAGTTCGCAAATGCGAACCTACTTGTCGGGTCGCAACGGTCGCGAGTATGTTGTTTCTACGTCTGGTTCATCACAGCACCCTCTGTTTCACCACTGCCACCCTCTGGTTCACCCATGCCACTGTCTGGTACATCACTGCCACCCTCTGGTTCATGACTGTAGATTATGGGGGGAAAAGGCAGCACACCTGCCCTGCTTCAACTGACATGAATTAATTTGGGGTTGATTAATGTGTCACTGAGTCTGGCACCTGCTTCCCTATCTGTAATTGCTTTCTGTTGCAGTGCAATTTGTTTTCACAGGACCTTTGTGGTCTACTTGAGCAGGGTCATAGAATAGTTGCAAGTAGGCAACTGAACTCTTGAGGGGGCCCTCAGGAAGCACTACAGGGAATGGTTACTAATGATGAGGTTGAACTTTTGCACCTGCTGAGTGCTTTCAGTTTTGCAAAAATAGTTTTTCTGCAATCTCGCGGGATTCGCGGGGCGTGAATTTGCGCAAGATCGAATTCGGAAGCTGCGAATTCGTGCGAATATGCGTTTTGTTTTTTTGCTGTGTGTTAGTTCGCAAGGTTTTGTGCATTTTAGCGAGCCGCTTGTAGCGCAATGGCGCGAAGTTACCCTCACGGTCGTTCACGGGCACGGCCATTTTGTTTGCGTGACGTGTTTCCGGGCGCTATGTGTAATCTTGCAAAGTATGCAGCTCGCTAGTACAAGTTCACGTGTGATCGCGAGGAAAATCTTGCGCGAACTTACCCAAACGGTCGTGAACGGGCGCGGCCATCTTGTTTTTCATTCATTGCTATGGTTCTGGGCATGCTTTCTGTATTCTCTGTCAATCTCTGCCATCCTTTGCTTGTTTGAATTTTTTTTGGATCTATTTTACTTATTATCTATCCCTCTATTTTTCTAGCTCTATATTTTTGTGTTTTCTGCTACTTTTGGTTAATTTTAAACTACTTTTTTAAACTCTTTTCTTTTCTTCTTCCCTATTCTATTTCTTCTTTATTATTTACCTTCCTTTCTGCCCAGACCATGGTAAAGGGAGCCGGGAAGCAGCCTGAGAAGGGGAAGAGTCCTGCACCCCGTGCCCAGCTCCCGTGCGGGCGTTTGAGGGGTGAGACAGTCACGTCCCGGGAGATCTTTAGCGCGGAGGAGGTGGCCGCACTAGTCTTTTATGTCCAGCACCGCCTCCCCAGGACCATCATGGCAGGCGGCAAGATCGCTAGCGGCTACGGGATCCGGGAGTGCCGGAAGTGGTGGGAGAAGGTGTGCCGGGCCATGTACCAACACTCTCGGGTCCGGCGCACCTACAACCAGGCCACCCACCGTTGGACGGATCTCCTGGACCGGGAACGTGACTTGATCGACCTGCTCGGCCTCGAGATCCCCGGGCTTGGTGAGTAGTAGTAGCTATTTCTTCACTACTCTGTTTTCTCCAGCAATAATGCTGCTGATTACATTGTAGGTAAATTATATTTCAAAATCTTCTGTGCATTTCAGGTGCACTGCTCTCCTTCTCAGTAGCGTTGCTACTATGCTTATTTGTTTTCGATTTTGTGTTAATTTCATTGGCCTGAGAAATTATGTATGAGTGTAGTTTAAAGAACTGCGTAATGCTAGACACTAAGGGTCAGATTTTTAATTACCGGCGCATCCCTGCAAAGTAGCAGGGATGCACCAGTAATTGTGCGCCACGCCACCACCACCCATGGTGCGCCGTATTTACAATGCAGCGCACCATGGGCCCAAAACATCACCGAAGCGTTACGCATCTGTGCCGTAAAGGCGGCGCATTGCTGGAGTTGCGTCGCAACAATGGCGCAGCTCCAGCAATGCTCTGGGGTGCCCTATCTACCCAATGCTGCGTCAAGCTGTATGTCTGCTTCAAGCAGGCGCAGGGTTTGAGTCACGCATCATTGTCCTAAAAGTGACTGATTGAAATCTTGTAGATTTCCCTCAGCCACTTTTAGGATGCGTTCCTGCACAGGAACGCCCTCCCTTGCGCCGGAACGCCCTCTGATGGTGCAGGGGTTTACAACGTGATGCATCTCCCATATGCATCACGTTGTTAATATACGCCGCACCATGGCGCCTCTTTTGTTCTGCCGCTGCGTCACAAAATGTCACGCAACAACGGAGCAAAAGAGCCGCAAGGGGCTTGTAAATCTGCCCCTACGGACTCAAGTCCAGTCCTTCCTTTGTACACCTGGCAATAAGAAGAAATAGTGGTGGTGGATTGATAGTTGGAGTATTTTAATGACTGGTTAATGTAGTAGGAAACTTTTTTGTGTTGTCGCTGATCTGCAATCACGATGGAGTTTGTCTGTCACTTTGCGTGCTGCGGACTGCTGCCTGCCAGTCCTAGGCGAACCTTTTTAGTAATTTGTTTAGTGAGTTACATAACTTTCCAAGGCGACGGTCCGCAAATCAAGCAATACTAATATCGTAGTAGACCACATGAGATAGGTCAATATATCCCGTGGAATAGTTGTCTATTTGCTATTTCGCTAAAATATGTTGTTATTGTTCTTTTGTAATGTTTGATTTGGTTGGCAACAATCATCCATGTTTTCGGGTCTTTCTTTCTTTCTTTCATGTTGTACATCAGCTTCCCCCAGGGGCAAGAGGACATTGGAGGAGGCTGCTGCTGCTGAACAAGGCCAGGATCGGTCAGGCAAGGGCTCCTTTGCTGGCCTCGGTAAGTTTTAATTTTAATATAGAGTACCTATTTTTTCCTAGCGTTCCTCATTCGATTTCTTCTAAATCGTCTTTGATCTTCTTGTAGACTGTATCTAAATTCTTATCCTGCCTCGACTATGACTCCCTGTGGTATTACTAGATTATTCTTATTAGTCTGTCTGTGTAGCTAACTAAGATTGCACATTTGGCAAAAGGTGTTAAACGAAACTCCCCTTCTAGTCAGCAATAGCTCTCTATGGGGAACATCCTTTACGACGCGGATTTTACTCCGCAGTACCCTTACAACGCGTCTTTTACAACGCAAGTCGTAACCACGATTCGCGCTGGAGGGCGCTACAGGACAAGGAATAATTTAATTTACTATCCAACACCTTCCCTACTGTATGTAGGCTGGTGTTGGAATAATAAATTAAAAAATTCCTAAGTCCGCACCCCTCCAACGCAAGTCGCGGTAACGACTTGCGTTGTAAAAAACGCGTTGTAAAGGTACGCGTGGTAAAACCATGCGTCGTAACGTCATACATCCCTCTCTATGCACTGAGTGCAGTCCTCTGGGATTGTCCATAATGTCTTTTCAAGTCTTCTAAATGTTTATGCTTTGACAATTACCAACAATAAAAAGGTGAATGACCACCAAGAAAGAATAAGATACTACTTTACTTTTGGTTTGGATAGGAGGACAATCCATACTACTACTGTTGCAGGGACAAATCTGCACAAACAGAACTATGGACACTAAATAGTGCATTGTTTATAAATTATAATAGGCGTAGGTAGACTTTCCACATACCTCAGTGATATCAGTCTTTGAAGAACCCCCAATCTCCTTACTGACTAGATAGTGTGGCAGAGTCATTTAGCTCCCAAATTCATCGATGATTGATCCCCAATGATGCTTATCCAACGCAGGACAAGAGTACGGAGTCAGAGTCCAGAAGTGTCAGAGGCACGGACTCATGCTTGCAAATTGCAAAACCTTTTGCTCATTCACTCTTGACCAAAAACCACAGAGTCTATTTAATTTTTAAAGCTTTATTAAAAGGAAAAATATTGATTAAAATCAAGCTTGTCATAAAACATAAATGGTTGATTAAAAATGGAAAAGTGCTTATAGTGATTTATTTCACACATTTATTGTGGGCGAGCCGAGCCCTCACCTGGTTTGAAATTTAATTTTTCTTTTTGGTGCTGAATCGTTGGTCCCCCTGTCCTAGTGGTGATGATGATGATTTGTTCTTAGAAGTGAAGCTTCTGTCTGTTATGAGAAAAATGGTGCGCGTTAAAAAGCAAGCATTCATCAGTTGTGCCAAAAAGTGCAGCAAGACAACACCCTTCCCTGGAAAAAGGGACATTTTTCACTTTAGAGTAGACAGTCACAAATTATTAGATTTGTTTCTGTATTCACATTTCTTCATTCCTAGACAAAATACTAGTGAGTTATGTATGTCTATGACATCTAACATTCTTAAATGTACTTTGTAGGTAGAACATCTGGTGCTGGGCCCAGCGCGGAGGTGGAGGAGGAAAGCTCTGGGGAGGAGGCGGTGCAAGTGCCGGACCAAACTGCTGTGCGGGTTGCCACGGTAGTGGCGGGCAGGGGTAAGCTCTTATATTCCTTACTTATTGAGATTGCAGACTGCATAGTGTGCTCCCCGTGAGAAAACGTAAGGTTTGTCCAGATGAGAGACATGAAGAAGAATGATTGACATATAGTTTGAAAGGATGGATGCCTGGATCATGGTACTATCTGACTCTTAGATAGCATATGTGTATCTAGAGAGAGTAGACGGTCACTGGATGAACTAAGTGTTACTTTGAAGAGCATGTAACACCGCACCCGCACGTCCGTCCCAGTGTAGGAAAGGCAAGGAAAAGAAGTTGTAATTTTGTCCGAATACTACCATGAATAGTAGCAGTAGTTTGTATTGCAAGCACAGCATATATCCGGCTATTACGATGGCCACTCACTCACTACCTCTGTTAATAAGTTTAGTAGAAGTCGGTCATTCATGTGTGGATGTATCACTGTTCACTCAATAAAAAGCAAAGCACCTAAAGTCATCCCATATGTAAGCAAATACACACCATGTGCAGTGATAGATAATCAGATTATTTATCTTCTTCATTTTCCTTTTCTAGTATTCATTGGCACTATAGGGTGAAAGTTAAATTAATTAAGCAGTAGCCCTTGTAACAGAGTATTCTTAGTGCCACCCATAATAGAAAAGTAAGAGCATCACCAGCTGCATGTACTGGACTGGTACAGTAACGCAAGTCTGTCTCACTCATCATGGCGGGCATCTGTTTTTCTCGGGTGCAAGTTGACTGCGCTGGCATTATGACGGCTTGAAGAAGTTAACGTACCAATTTTGCTAAACAAGAGAGAAGAATAAGACTGGTGTACTGTCATAGTCGACTCTAATGGAGTGAGTCCATAGTGCTCGTAGAATTGATTCCTTAAACTCCCACTAATGTTAGAGCAAGGATGAAGAAGTGGGAGGTTAGATAGATACTGGCCACAATAGTTATGTACTGCGCTTGCAAGTTGCTAGTTCTACTGTGACACAACTTTCTGCTGAATCATTTTGTGTTAATCTTAAAGAGCATTGGTTACAGACTATGTCTTTCTTTCTTCATATAGATGCTCCTTCCAAACCAACACAGAAGGAGCTGGCTAAAAGGGCCCGGCAACGGAGGCTGGAGGCCACTGTCGCCGAATATCGGTGGCTGGTGGCCCAGGAGGAGGACACGCAGACTAGTACGTCAACAACATCCACGGCGACACCTGCATCTTCCTCCGCGCTCCCTGGGTCAGCCAGTCAGCGCAGCAGGTCTCCAGCGGTACGGAGCCGAGGTACCGCAGCCACCCGCCACCGTCGAGCAGCAACGAAATCAGCTGCCCCCCACAGCAGTTACAAAAAAAGGATGTACCGGCTTTCCCTGAGGGTTTCCTACCTCGAGCAGGAGCTCCTCAACACCAAAACCCTGCTCGAGACCCTCGGCAAAGAGCATGCCAACCTGGCCCGAAAAGTCAACAGCAGCCAGTAGTAGGAGGAGACTATCCCTTGCCCCTTTTTTAAAGAATTCTGGGGGGTGGGAATTGGGAGTTGGGTTTTCTACTTTTTTGGACTTAGTTTTCAGGGACATTCGTTGGGGTTCGGGAGGGGGGGTGGGTTGGGTCGTGCAGGAGAATATTTATGTTAGGGATATATAAATATACTTTAAACTTTATCTTAGCATACGTGTTTTTTATTGCTTTTGAGGCTGGTGGGTGGGGGTTTAACAGTCCAGAAACTTAAGTGGCATCTTGATTCAAGTTGTGTAAGTACTAATGGCCCAAATGTTTTCAAAACTAAGTGCCTCTAAGTGAATTCAATAGTCCTAGGACTGTCAGTCTCTCGTCTCTCCGAGTCCTAATACTCCATTATACTACCTCCCCCCAAACGCTTATCTTACCTGTAATTTGTGTTTGGAAATAGGGCTAGGCACAGGGCTGGCTGCACGCGAAATGGCGATTAAGGTTGGCAATCCTGGGTGGATGAAATGTCATCATTGCGGTGGTACTTGTGGTGTTACACAGTGGCAGTTGCAGCATCTGAAAAAAAAGAAAATGAAACCTTGTTTGTCCTTACCGTAGCATTAGAATGGTACGATAGAGAATATAGCAGGTGACAGTACACTAGAACAGTAAATTAGTACTTGCGTTGAATTTCTTTGACATTGGCTACTACTACAAGAAATAGTACCGAAGGTGAAGGACACAGCAGCGTAATAATTTGCCACGTCTAGGGGGAGGATATTCTTGATGACCAATCAAGTTGATGGCACACATGAAAATCTGCTTTCATTTGCCAATAGTGACTGAGTGTCAAGCTGAGTAAGAATAGAATATATCCTCGGATTCCTTCACCAGCCTGTTGCTATGACCTTATCCTCCCCAGCAAGTGTGTGGAATTATAGCTGTCATTTAGTCACACATCTATCAAAAGCACACAGCCCGGGGGAAGAGGGTTAGGGTTTGGAAAATGGATGGGAATGGGGATTTTGGGAAAGTTTTGTTGAGAGAAGAAAAAAAAAGCACAGCATGGACAAACAATAATTGAAGATAAAGAAATCTTTGGGTACAAAGCTAACCATTAATCTTTTAAGTGACATAAAGGAAGTGCATGCACTACTGCATGCATGGTTACTGAAAAGTAAGTAATACTTTCGACAACCGTGAATGAAAGAATGCGACAGTACAGGGCTGCAGTAATAATTATGCGTTTTCACTTGCCTATCTCTGCACTCAGAGAAACACTTCTTACATTAAATTAGGTTTAAAAAATAGCAGAAGTAAAACCTATAGAATGGCTGTAGGGATGAATTTATAAGCAGGGATCAAAGAAATGCAGGGTTACACTCATAGAAGTTCACAGCAATAACATTACTTAAAAGATAATTAGAAAAGAACGGATACTGTATCTGAATGTTGTTGTAGTTGTCCTGTTGAATTTGGTAAATTGCATGCATCAAACCATTCCTCTTATTAGCAGGACTCCTCCATTCCAGCTGACGCTCCGTCCATCAATGTTGGTGACCAGAAGACACCCTGTCCACTGCCTGCCTGGCGGATGCTGAATTGCGGCTCGCTAATGTGAAGCCTGACTTCATCCTTATCTTCCCATTGCACAGACTGAAAGCCGGCCTGTAATTATTGATGGAAAAACAGGAAGTGATATTAGAACACCACTGACAAATAAATATAAGGTATGTACGCTGTGTAGTGCAAAAAGTCACACTTTGAGTTTCCTAATAGACAGTACAATATTTTTGAAAGTGCGTACTCTGAGTCTCCTTTTGAAGGACAAATAAGTATGGGCGAATTAATTTATCGGATCTTTCCCCTCAAGCTAGGTGTACTGTAAACAGTGTTTTTGAACAAAATTAGACCTTCCCAGCATTGCTCCCAGACCCTTAATAAAAAAAGTCGCAAAAATGTAGAAGACCCCCAATCAGATCTCAAAAAACGAGGCCTAGTAGAAAAATGGTGACAACACGTACTTTGAAAGTAAAGTAGGCCCAAATCCCCCCTTACCCACCGTGGATTGTATTCAAACCACTTGCAAGCAAGCAAAAGTATCCATACCCAGCATCGCTCCAAGACTCGCAAACCCCCCCCCCACAAACAGCCCCCCGCTCAAACACATGCAATACAATACTGCTAACCCTAACAAGCCCTAAGTTAAGAATAGTGGCAAACGCTTTCTTTAACTAGGCCAAATCCCCCCTTTCCCACCATGGATTTTCTTCAAACCACTTGCAACCAAAATTGCACATTCCCACGAGTGCTCTAAGACCCCAGAACTCAGTTGCAAAAATCTAGAACACCCCGAAACATATGCAATACTGCTGCTAGTGCTAACCCTAACGAGCCCTAAGTTAATGTGACGAAACGCTTTTCAGCATGGATTTTCTCCAAACCACTTTTATCCGGTATTAGACCTTCCAAGCAATGCCCCAAGACCTGCCAACCCACCCACAAAAAAGCAGAACACCCCCATAGAGGCAAAAAGAATAAAATGGAAAATCTCATACTTTGAATATTTTCGGCCTTCTTTCAATTCTGTCTAAACGCGCTGTCAGCTAGGCCCTAACTACCCTTTTCCACCATGGATTTCCTGAAAATCAAATGCAATCCACATTAGACTGTGCCAGCAGTGCTCCCAGACCCCAAAACCCACCCACAGCAACCTAAAAGCCCGCCAAACAGCACCCCAAAGACAGGCAAGTGATCAAAAGCGCAAAATCTTTCCCTGCTCCGATTTTCTCCAAACCACTTTTATCCGGTATTAGACCTTCCCAGCAATGGGCCCAGAGCCGTCAACCCAGTCGAAAACAAGTAGAAGATCCCCAAACAGCCAAAAAGCAAAACTTCAAAAATGGGCACTTAGAAATTTTCAGGCAAATTTCCAAAATCACTCCATGCGCGCTCTGCAGCTAGGCCCTAACTCCCCTTTGCCACCATGGATTTGCTTCAAACCTCTTGCAATCAAAAGTATCAATCCCCAGCAGTGCTCCCAGACCCCAAAACCCACCCACAAACACCAGGAAGCCCCCCAAACAGGCCCCCGAAAACATGATAGTGAGCAAAAAGGCAAAAACTTTTTCAACTCTGATTTTCGCCAAACCACTTTTATCCGGTATTAGACCTTCCCAGCAATGCCCCAAGACCCGCCAAACCACCCACAAAAAAGCACAACACCCCAAACAGGCAAAAAGCAAAAATGGAAAATCTCATACTTACAATATTTTTCGGCCTTCTGTCCAAACGCGCTGTGCAGCTAGGTCATACCTCCACTTTTCCACCATGGATGTCCTGGAAAACAAATGCAACCAACATTAGACTGTGCCAGCAGTGCTCCCAGACCCCAAAACCCACCCCCAAACACCAGGAACCCACCCAAACAGGCCCCCGAAAACATGATAGTGAGCAAAAAGGCAAAAACCTTTTCAACTCTGATTTTCGGCCCCAGAGCCGTCAACTCACCCGCAAAGAAGTAGAACACCCCCACAAGTGCAGAGTCTTTCTTCATTGGGCGTAATCTAGCCATCTGCTTTGAGGGAAATAGGAGTCTGGAGGAGGAGGATAGAGGAGCATGTTCTTGTGAACTTGTGAACCTGAGAAAGGCAGACTGTGGCACCTTCAAATCAATAAGCAAATAAGTGAAGACAGTTCTGCTGATGGGCTTGTTTTTGTGATTGGGTGATTCAATTTTTTTTATATAGACTTTGCAAAACAAAGAAAGACAGACACACAGGAATAAAAGTGAATAAGGACGAAAAAGAAAGTTATTGATTCATTGGCTCATTTTCAGGGCTCGGTGTCAGGGAAGAAGAGTTCGTCCTCATACTCTGCGAATTCAGGCGAGAGTAGGTCACCTAACAGAGAAGAACTTCCCTCATTTAAGTTGGTGTCCTCCTTGTCTTCTTCCTGCGTGTATTCTCGTATTTTGTAATCTGGTGGTATGAGGTGCTGATTCATCTTGATCATTGTTAACCTCTCCACATTTTTGGGCGAGAGGCGGGTCCTTTTGCAAGTTACAATGCCACCAGCAGCACTGAAAACACGTTCAGAAGATACGCTTGCAAGTGGGCAAGACAAGTAATTTATAGCCAGGTTGGAGATCTCTGGCTACAATTCTTTTTTCCTATGCCAATACGCCAATGGGTCATCATGAACATAGACCTCTGTTGAGTCATTCAGATAGTCCTGCACCATCGACTCAAGGTTCTCCACGGTTCCTCCACTTTGCTTACTTTTTGCTGGGACCTTTTGAGAAGAAAACCCAAGCTGAGTTAGCCAATCCTCTTCTTCACACAATCTTACTGTTGTGTCTGGTGCAGATGATCCGGTTGCTGGTGTCTTTAACGGCTGAGAGGGAAAATCACTCACTTCTGCCACAGCCACAGGTGCAGAAGGGGATTCTTTTGACTCCGGATGGCCTGCTGATGCTGATGTACTGCCTTTTCCTTCAATTTCGTGCGGTTCTCTTTCAAACCTCATGGCTGACACAGCTAGCCAACGCTTGTACTTTGAAACTTCTGTGTCACCAAAAGGAAAGAATACTCTGCCTGCCAGTGCCTTTTTGTAGCGTGGATCCAGAATAGTAGCACAAATGTAATGCTGTTCTGTGTGGATCTTTTGAAGACGTTCATCACAAAGTAGGCGCTCTAATAATTTCTCCGCCAAATCAAAAGCTTCTTGCTTTTCTTCATCTTTTTGAAACGTAGAAGACAATTGGTGCTCTAGCATGCGCCACAATGGGATAGCTTTTCCCAAATTACAGTCCTCCCTGCTGACTGCACGCGTGAAGAACTCAAAAGGACGAAGCATGTCTGTCAGGCTTTGAACTAGCTTCCATTGCTCCGCATGTATCCTCAGGTCCTTCATAGCTGCACCCTGTGTAAAGAAATACTGATCGACTACCGCACACTGCTCATACAGACGCTCAAGCATGTAGAAGGTTGAGTTCCAATGTGTTGCCACCTCCTGGAAGAGTGCTTTCACTGGCAGTTTACGTTCATGTAGCAGGCCCCTCAGATGCTTCCGGGCCTTAAAAGAATGGCTGAAATGTGTGCACATTCTTCGGCAGGTGGTCAGTAACTCGCACACTGGACTTTCTTCACTCAAGAATTTTTTAACCACCAGGTTTATACAGTGCGCCAAACACGGCACTCTGAAATAGTTACCCATATCCATGACCTTAACTATATTGGCGCCATTATCCGTGGAAACATAACCAATCTTGCATTTTCTTGGGGACAGCCATTGAAAGACATTTGTGTCAAACTCCTGCAAAATGTTTTCTCCTGTATGACTTGTCTCCATGCCAAACATGGCTAGTGTTGCATTTATCCGAGCAGTTTTAAAAACGTTGTCTGGGTCAACACCTGCCCTTAGCTTTGCTGTAACTCCTGAAAAAGAGACCCAGTGTGCAGTGATGCACATGTAATCAGTGGCTGCGCAACTGGTCCACATGTCTGTTGTCAGATGTATAGTGTGAACAGCACTCTTCTGCAAAGCTGCCCGAATCACCTCCAGCACATCTTCATGTAGTGCTGGAACCGCAACTCTGGCAAAAAAGAACCGGCTAGGAACCTTCCATTTAGGGCAGAGCGTTGCCACTAATTCAAGAAATCCAACCCCTTCCACAAAAGAAAAAGGGAGAAGGTCCAGCGCTAGCATTTTAGCCAGCTTAGTGTTATACAGACACACCGTTGGGTGGTTCCGTTCAAATGGCGCATTTGAAACCAACAGGCTTCTAATGGTGGGCTGGACCATGATTTTACGGGATGATGATGATGATGACTTCTTCGACCCAGTTACGCTCGGTGATGTTGAACTTTTTCACATTGGTGTCTCACTCTCTCCCACACTCTTAGTGTGGCTCACAGGGGGTGTGCTGCTGACTGGGGTACTGGGTGTAAGTGAAGTGTTTGAAGCTTCTTCCTCCTCGTCATCATCAGATGAAACATCAACGGATACAGTTTGTTGACTTGCAATTCGGGCTTCCTTGATCTCCTTTAGGTGCGCATGCCATTTGACAGTGTGCTGTCTCTCAAGATGACCTCTCTGGCCTCCGGTACCATAGTTGGTACCAAGCTTACCACGACTAACTGCAAGCTTACAAATGGCTATGTTTTCCCTTGTTGTGCAAACACTAAAGAAGTCCCAAACTGCGGACTTCAAATGTCTGTGGGGGGGCGGAGGAGGCGATACTGGTCATGCTGCTAATGCCAGATGAAGTGGAGGATGTGTGTTGCCGAACTTTACTACGTTGTGCACTTGCAGCACCACTAATTGAGGAAATGGAGGTCGAGGTGGATGGAGGTCCCTTCTGGCGAGAAAATATGGAAGCGGTAGGTGGTGGTGTACTAGTTAACTGCAATGGTGGTGGTCCCATTGCCTCGTCGACAACATCACGCTCAGCAGCTTTTTGGGCTGGGGTAAAAATGTCTGTTTGCTGCATGCCCGCTGAGCCTGGAGTGACGTTTATGATGACTGCGTCGTCGTCGTGAGAGTCTTCATCAGCAGGAGTAGTATACGCCACTTCTTCTTCAGCGTCATCATCACACTCCATAAGTACAAGAGTTTCGGGGACATTCCTTTTACGCTTAGCTACCTTTGTCAGATCATGGTGTGCCTCACTCTCAGACGGCTGTGGTGGTTCCCAATTTAGATCCATATCATCAGAAAGAAGGGGGCTTGAAGAAGATGTAGACACATCCTTGATGTTTTACTTGCTAGGGATCTGGAAGACAACGAATGTCAGGAGGAGTGGCTTCCTCAAATGATACCTCGGCTTGAGTGTCGATTTCCTGATGTGCCCCTACTTCTGGAGGAACAACTATTGTGGGCACTTGTGCCGCTCCATGCACCTCTGCTTGCGCATCTCCTTGCGCTGCCTCTCCTTCCACACGTACTTGGGCTTGTACTAGCACATGTGGTTGTTGTTGCGGCTGTGGTTGTTCAACACTCGTCAGATGAGTTACGACAACCTATGTTGATTGAGGGATAGTTTCCTGGAATATTGCGGGATTGGGTCCCAGACTGCAATCACCAGAATGGGTCTCATTCATTAGGGGTTTTGATATTTGCCTTTTCCAGGAGACATGGGCGTATGAGCCCCAGTTTCTCTATGGCTTCTTGAATTTCTATGTCCCGGCCCTCAAGGGACCCAAAGGCCGCCCGAAAGGGGGGCTCACTATCTGGCTAAGACAGGAACTTTTTGATAGAGTTATTGAGATTCCAACTAATAATAGAGATATTCAGCTGATTAGGATACCAACGGGCACTATGGATATTTACAATCTGTACGTCAGAGGGCTGGGTAGGGGGAAATCTCAGGTCCTGGCAGCCCTAGACCATCTGATCAGCCAACAGCCTCCTGAAAATAACCTGATAATTGCAGGTGATTTAAATATGACTTTTGAGCCACTTGTAGCGGGTGATTGGTATTCGGGGGAGGAAGAAGACTCTCGCTGGGGGATTCCTAGATTGGATACCAACCCAATAGCCAGATGGTCCGACAGCATAATACAGGTTAATGCACTATGTTGCGAGAGAGGGGTCAGGGCTTTGAATGGCAGAATGCCCAGCGATAGCCAGGGGGTAGACACGTTTGATAATGGGAGATCAAAAAGTAGGATCGACTATGTCTTTTGTAACATGGCTATCTGGCACCTTATGGAAGATATGAAGGTAGTTACCTGGCAGGAGAGCGACCACAACCCCTTATGTATTCTACATCAGTTGTGGGGAAGCAATACAGAGGGGACAAGAAATAACGAGGAATCCGTGGCTGATATTGTACCAACAAACGATATGAGGCGGGTCAGGTGGGCTCAGGTCGAGATGAATACCAGGGCGATGGAGAGTATTAGGGAGGAGCTAGACAAAGCCATTTCCGCCATGAACACTATAGGGGTCAAGGAGAACGAGAATGATCTAGGGGGTATTACTAACCTACATGATCGTTTTTTTGAAAGTTTAAGGGGGCATTTCTTCAAGGTAATAACTAAGCCTACGGGCAACCATAGACGGCCACATAGAGAGAGTTGGTATAATGCTGCTTGTAGGCGGGCAAGAAAAGCCCTAGGGAGCGCAATCAAAAGAAGAGTCCCGGATGAGGTCAGAATAGCCAGGCAGGACTATAAGAAAACAATACACAGGGCAAAGACTCAATGGGACGACCAACATTGGCAAGATCTCTTAAATGCATGCTCGGCCAAGGATTCAAAAGTGTTCTGGAATATGGTCAAGTGGGGGCAGGGAGGTCACCCCAAACCCCCTTCCAACCATGTGACACAGAGTAGCTGGTTAGACCATTTTGGTTCCCAATATGTAGCCCGTCCGGAGGATGGGACTGGGGAAATTACATATATAACTTTATGTACGACAATGTTTTCACTACTAAGGATGTAGCGATGGCTCTTTCGTCTGTTTCTAGGGGTAAGGCACCTGGGCCGGATGGGGTTCCCGCAGATGTTTTCCTCCATAACAAAACCCTCTGGGGTATTTATATAGCAAAGTTAGCTAATGCCGTCGCCCAAGGGGCACCAGTTCCAAAATCCTGGCAAGGGGCCACAATAATCCTCATATACAAGAAAGGGGACAAAACACACCCGGGGAACTATAGGCCTATCAGCCTGATTGATACGGTCCAAAAGGTTATTGGAAAAATGACCCTGGGGAAAATATTGGATTGGGTAGAAGGGGGGGACATCTTGTCAACTTTCCAGGCTGGTTTCCGCAGACTAACTAGCACCACCGACCAGATATTTCGTTTCATCTTACTTCACTGGAAGACGGTGGTGCTGGGCAAAGGCAGCATTTACGCTGCCTTTATTGATTTGCGGGCAGCATTCGATCTGGTCCCACGGTTCCAGCTATGGGAAGGCCAGGGCCAAGTTACGGCTGAATTCCCAGTAGAGCGTGGGGTGCGCCAAGGTTGTGCTATGGCCCCCATGCTCTTCTCTTTGTACATAAACGGGATAGTGGAACAAATGTTGCAGGAATGTATAGATGCCCCTACACTGGGGGGTGGGGGGCAAAAAACCCTATTTTACTTTTTGCAGATGACACGCTCATCATTTCCAAAACTCCAAGCGGTCTGCAGCGAGCCATGAAACTTTTTGAGGTCTTTTGTGCCGAACACGGGTTGAAAGTTAATATTGCAAAAATGAAGCTCATGGCATTCAACCCGCACCATGGTTTTAAAGGGAATTTCGATATGAATGGCCAAAAGGTGGAAATGGTGTCGGATTTTCTCTATTTGGGCATCCATCTGGACAAGGGGATCAAATGGGGCAAACATATTGAATTGGCAGCATTAAAACTCCGCCAAAATGCGGGAGTAATATCTGTAGAGCACAGCAAATCCCTCACCAAACCCATCCAGCCAGCTCTTCGTCTGTATGAGGCAAAAGCCCTAGGCTCGGCACTGTACGGTGCAGAGATTTGGGGCTACGATAATTCAACACCACTAACACTTGTTAAAAACAAGTTTTTTCGTATCCTTGTGGGTCTCCCCAAAAGCACTCCGATGAAACCATTGCGGTATGACTTGGGGAGAAAAGCATTAGCCGATGTGGTCAGATTACGACCTCTTTTATATTGGCGGAGAATCTGGGCCACCCCGGAACTCGCTCAATACGCCCAGTGTTTTTTGGAGGTAATCAAAATGGACAAATTTCACAAAATAGTGTGGTTGATGGAGTTGAGTAAAGCTCTGGGGGAAATGGGGTTGAAGGGGCTGTGGGAAAACCCGGAGCTAGCTCACTTCCCATCGAAAAACAACTTAAAGGAAAAATACTGGGAAATGGTCGCTCATCGAAATTGGAATGCCACTGACCCTTCTACTATGGAGGGCCGTTTTCTGGACATTAAGGCTTCACCTAGTTTTGAGCCATTTTGGGACTGTATTACAAAACCTAGGGACAGGAAGTTTTATTTCCAGTTCAGAGTGGGGTCTCTCCCAATAAGAGCACTAACTGGGAGATGGGCGGCTGGCAATTCTATTATGTGCCCGGCCAGCAACAACGAAAAAGAGACTATTGCACATATTCTTTTTGTATGCAGGGCCTACGCTAATCCAAGACGAGTTTGGCTTAAAGCAATGTGCAAGTTATTAGGCACTAGGGACAGTAGGGTGGCATTAAGATTAATTTCCACCAGCAGCCTACCAGTCATCACATTCGCTGTTGCAAAGTTCTTGGGCTGGATGTGGTCCATCAGAAATGAATTTCTTTCCACTGAATGATATTTTGTCCTGGGTGATGTCTGAATTTTTAATTTGTATAACAATGTTTTTAACATACCAGTGTTTTATGTGTATTTTAAATTCAATTGATAAAAATGCTTTTTTATATTAATGATCAACCCTGCTTTTAATAGAACTGTCAAAGCGGTTACTGTAACTATGGAGCAGTAACAATGTCATGTCTGTATTTATGCTTTTATGAGTTTTTTACCTCGAATAAAGCTAAATTTGCTTGATTGATTGAGGGATGCTGCTACTTTCTTGCGATGAGCCACCATCACTGGTCGATGGTGATTGAACAACTAGACTGGCTGCCTCTAAAGCACTCAAGGGCTTGGACTTTAGTTGGCGTGGTGGTGGTGGCACTGAGCCCAATGGAGCGGGGGTGCCCAGCAGATCCCGCTGCTGCTGCAGGCGTACTTTTTTTTTTATTCCCAAAAAATGTGGCGGGCGGCACACCAGTCTCCTTGGTAAGTGGCGCCACTTGCTTCTTCTGCTCCTTACTGGCAACTTTCTTGCTAGAGGAGCTACGGGGAACTTTTTTTGGGGCCATCTTCTTCAGATGTCAGAACAGCAGGCCGCAGTTGCACGAGTTGCAGAGTTGTCTTGTCTGTGGCCACACGTGACGTCGCGTGACGTTATGCTGCACACACCGCTGCAGGACTTCTTCCTGGCACTGGTGGTTCTCTTGTGCACCTAAACGCATTGGAAGACAGAGGAACATCAGTTACACACCCCAAAAAGTCTAAAAACACGCAAAAATCTGCACAATCCCATGCCATCCATGCCCTCAATGATGTTTAAATTTAAGACACCCCACAGAAAGACTCGGCCCATGCACCACTCACTACCCCTGGGCATAAAGGATGAAAGCTAGGCAAAATGGGTGCAGGCCTAAGAACACTGCCTGGCTTCAAAATGGCCCCTAGGCCCCCACCACATGGCCAGGCCCTGCCTGTACCAGTCCTCAAAATGGCCCCCACCCACATGGACAGGCCCCATCACCACCCCAAAAAGTCAAAAAACACACAAAAATCACCACAATCCGTGCTCTTGAGCATCTTTTATCTTTTCGTCCCACTGTGATACCCCGAGCATTGTTTAAAGATGAAACTGAGGAGTGGATGGCGACGCCTGGTCAGTACCCCATACGTGAAGTTTCACCATTGTGTATGCCAGATAACACTGGTGCTAACCCTCCGATCCTGCCACACTTCCAGAGGGTGTGGATACACCTTCCATGGAAACGCTCGGAAGTTTTGCAGGTTAAGCAGACTTTGCCCGACCCTCACAAAAATCCGACAGGTTACTATAAAGAATTGTCGCAGCTAGTGGATGCAACGATAATGAATCTTGCCGACATCGATATGTTGTTCGGCAATGTCGTACCGCAACCGGTATGGGCGAAAATACGTCACGAAGATCATGCAGCTGAATTAGGTGGAGACTGGGCTGCACTTACTGCGGCTGATGTACGACAAGTTGGCGGGGCTAAGCCTGAGCAGTTAATTACGGCTTTGCCTCAGAGAATTATTACCCTTATGAAGACACTTATGCCAGCTATGAAAGTTAACTGGGACAAATTGTCTGCTTGTAAGCAAAAGAAGGACGAGAGTGTCTCCGATTTCTTTACGAGATTTGAGGAGGCATTCATCGATCATAGTGGTCAGGATATGGGCACTGAGGGAGGCCAGAGATTGTTTGTGGATAAATTTGTATCGAATTTGTTGCCTGACCTTAGCAATAAATTAAGAAATTCGGAGAGTGCGTGGGCTGTTTCTACTTCTGCCCAGATATTGGCTACGGCTCAATATTATGAAAATAGAGAGAAGGTGGAAAAAGATCGTGCAGATAAAAAGACGAAAGAGCTCAAAACGAAAGTTCTGTTGCAACAAGCGTATCCTCCGCGCTTTAATCAACATGATTCTCAGCAATGGAATAGATCGCAATCACAGCCCGCTAGGTCACAGTCGCGAAATGACTCTCCTTCGCAGAGATCTACGTTTGGGTACAATCAGTGTGCCTATTGTAGAGGTGAGGGTCATTTGAAATTTGATTGTCCGGTTTTGCGCGATAGAAACAGTGGCAATTCATCTAGAGGAGGCCGTAGTGGTCCTCAACAGGCTTCACGAGGTAGAGGTTGTGGTGTTACTCAGAATCAAAATGAACGTTCTAATAATCCCTCTGATTCCAATAATTGTTTTGATCAGCGTGGTTCATCATCGGGTAGATCTGCACAGTACAATGTGGACGATTATTACGCCGATCAGGGTACTGACGACGGTAATTACTAGGACAGCCATAGACAAGGAGAGGGAGTAATATCAGTTCCGGTTGATCAGAGAGGGCCTTACGTCGCAGTTGCCACCTCGGGCGTAGTTGAGCCTTTTCTGTTGGACACTGGTGCAGCGAAAAGTTCCATCATGCATTCGAAACTCCCTGGCGCACTTTTGTCTGGCTTAACAAATGTTTCCGTTGGATTCTCCGGCGCCCCTGTTAGCAATCCGGTTTCTCGCCCTTTGCCCCTCACAATTGGGCCTCGTGAGCTGAAAGCTCCTTTGATTTTGACTACTGGTTGTGGTGAAAATCTTTTGGGCCTGGATTTGCTGAAACGTTTGTATGCGACTTTGTATTGTTCTCCTGTGGGTGTGAAGCTTACATTGGGTGAGAGAGTAATCTCTCCTATGTACTTGTCCATTGATAAGCTCCCACCGGAATTGAGTTCTCTTCCTGCATCTTTGTGGGCAACAGGTCCTAATGACGTGGGCATGCTTGACATCTCTCCCTATGTTGTTCAATTGAAGTCGAATGTACGACAGCCACGTATTCTCCAGTATCGTATCTCCCTTGATGGAGAACGAGCGTTGTTAGCGCTCATTTATGACTTGATCGAGAAAGATGTTATTGAGGAGACCCGGGGAAACGTGTGTAATAGTCCTGTGCTACCCATTCTGAAACGCACTGATCCATCTAAGCCTCCTGTTTATCGTTTTGTCATTGATTTACGGGAGGTGAACAAAATTGTGGTTCCTCAGTTCCCTGTGGTGCCTGACATTACGGCTTTACTGACTCTGATTCCAGCATCTGCGTCCTGGTTCTCAGTGATCGATCTGAAGAATGCTTTCTTTAGCATTCCGATTGCTGAGGAGAGCAGGGACCTTTTCGGTTTCTCTTTAGGTGGCCGCAGCTTTAGGTTTAAACACGCTCCTCAGGGCTATTGTGAGAGTCCATTGATATACAGTGAAGCCCTGAAAAGTCAACTTGATGCATTTGTGTTACCGGCTGGTGCGGCCTTGATCCAATATGTCGATGACTTATTAGTGCCTGCGGACACACGAGATATTTGCAAAACTGCTACGGTGTCTTTGTTGCAACATCTTTGTGACTTACATCACAAGGTGTCACCTTCTAAACTGCAATATTGTTGTCAAGAAGTAACCTATCTAGGTCACTTATTGTCAAAGGAGGGAAGAAGGTTGACCCCAGAGAGAATTGCAGCGATCGCTCGGATGACTGTGCCAACAACTCAGAGAGATGTGCGTACCTTTTTAGGTATCACGTCATACTGCAGGCAATGGATTCCAAATTTTTAATTGCTAGCGAAACCATTGGTAGCTCTCACGTGCAAGGACGTTCCAACTCCTTTGCCATGGACGGAAGAGTGTCAGAAAAGTTTTTCTGAATTACGTGATGCGTTGTGTTCGGCCCCTGTGTTAGGTACTCCTGACTACAGTAAGCCGTTTACACTATACGTTCACGAGAGGGAAGGTTGTGCGTTGAGTGTTCTGACGCAACAATTTGGCGGTAAGCAACGTCCATGTGCATATTTTTCCTCAACCTTGGACCCGGTAGCTAGAGCATTGCCGAATTGTTTAAGAGCGACAGCGGCAGCTGCGGTGTCCATCCGACAATCTGCAGGATTGGTCATGGATAATATGCTTACGGTGATGGTTCCGCATGCAGTTGACACTCTCTTGAATCGTACGAAAACCCAACACTTGACGAGTGCAAGCTTGTCTGGTTATGAGTTGACGCTTTTGGCAAGTCACATTCAAATAAAGCGCTGCAATGTCCTAAACCCGGCGACTTTGTTGCCAACCAATATGGAATCAGATGAGGTACCACCACACGATTGTTATTTGTGAACTGAGGAAGAAACGAAGGGTCGTGTTGACCTAAAAAACACTCCATTGGAAAAACCCGATGGTACTTTGTATGTAGATGGTTCGTGTTTTAAGTTGCCGAATGGTGATGTGACGACTGCGTATGCTGTGGTAACGTTGAGTACGGTTGTGGAAACTGCAAGATTGAATCAGAATTCTGCACAGGCGGCAGAATTAATCGCCTTAACGAGAGCGTGTGTTTTGTCAAAAGGAAAGCGGGTGAATGTGTTTACTGACAGCCAGTATGCCTTTGGTGTTTCCCATAGTTTTGGACGATTGTGGCGAGAAAGAGGTTTTATGACATCACATGGTACGAAGATCCAGCATGGACACCTTGTGAATGATCTTTTAGATGCACTTACATTACCCAAGCAGGTGGCGATTATTAAATGTAGTGCACACCGTAAGGTGACGGATGATGTTGGTTGTGGCAATGCGTTTGCTGATGAGATTGCTAAGGAGACTGCGAGAAACCTTACAACTAGAATGTATGTGACGAGTTCGGTAAGGTGGCCTGGGGAAACTGGTATGTGTGAGGATACTATTGAAAGTGTGAAAGCGATTCAGAATGAGGCCACCGAGACTGAAAAGACCAAGTGGAAGGAGAGTACAGGAAAGTTGGATGCGAATGGTTGCTGGATTGATTTGTCAGAGAATAAAAGATGGATGTTGCCAGATGCATATGTGCTAGCTGTTGTGACCATGGCACACGGTTTATCACATATTAGTGCGAAAGGTATTTGCAAGTTGTTGTCCCCCGTATGGAAGAATGATGGTATCGCTAAGTGTGCTGAGAGATTGGTCAAGAATTGTATGATATGTATGATGTACAATCCTGGTAAGGGCACTCCTACACCCCCTGGCCATTTCGCTCCTCCTACATGTCCCTTTGAAGTAATTCAGTTGGACTTCATCCATATGGAGCGGATGCAATAACCTAAAATACGTTTTAGTTGTGGTTTGCACATTCTCCCGATGGATTGAAGCTTACCCTCTCAAAGACAGTACTGCCCTGTCCACAGCGAAAGTCCTACTGAAGGAATACTTTTCTCGGTATGGAATTCCACGGATTGTATGGTCCGATAACGGAAGTGAGTTTGTGGGGAGTGTGATGAAGAGTGTGTGTAAGGGCCTTGGAATTACACAAAAATTCCATAGCGCCAACCATCCCCAGTCAGCAGGTTTGGTTGAGGGGTACAATGGTACTCTAAAACTAAAACTCGCAAAGATTAAGGCTACGACTGGTCTCTCGTGGCCCGACGCTTTGCCCCTGGCTCTTCTGTCAACTAGGGTGACTGTACACTCTCGAGTAGGGCTCAGCCCATATGAGATTGTGTTCGGCCGTCCTGCAAATATTTGGGGGGTTCCTAGACCCGATGCATTCACGAATCTTGAGTATCCAATGCTGATTGATTACCTTCATGATCTGACTGCTAAACTGAGGTTAATTCATCAACAGGTCTTTGAAGCACTGCCGGCGCAGACGGAGGGTCCAGTCCACCAGCTCCAACCCGGAGACTGGGTGGTTACTAGGAATTTTTGCCAAAAGCGAAACCTTGAGCCGAGGTTCATTGGACCCTTCCAAGTGCTCCTCGCCACGAGAACTGCTGTCCGTTTGGAGGGCCGCAAGCACTGGGTGCACGCCACCCACACCAAAAAGGTACCGATACCTTTACTAGCGGACTCGTGGGTGAGGACAGGCATCGCCTCATCTGAAACAGAAGCTTTGCCGAACTTTGTGCCGTTCAGTGACGCTCAGCCTGTGGGAGATACTTCAGTGCAGCCAGACAACACTGTTGAACCTTTGTCATTGGAGAATTCAAGATCTGAATTATCATCTGACCGACAGGACTCTGTTTCATCATCCGACCAATTGTTTGAAGAGCAGACCCGTCCTGGAAGAAGCAGATATTTTCTTCGTTCCAATACTAGAGACTAATAAAATAATTTTTGCTTTTTCTTTTTGAAATCCACGTTACCCCATTATCACTCTGAACATTTTTTTTGAACAACTGTGGTTTCTGTTTGAATTTTGAGGTCTTTTCCACATATGTGTGTTTGGTTCCACAGCTAGGAGTTTTTGTATATATTGTTTAATTAAAAGAACCTCACATCCGGGTGGACCGTAGGGCTGTGCGGGTACTTCCTTCTGTTTAGTAGGTCCTGACACTAGGTTGGAGGCCGTCGATTCCTAGGAACTCCTGGGGATTGACTATTGCTACACAGAACGAAGTGCGTCAAGAACGTTGCGGACAGTTTTAGAGGATGGCATTCTCAAAGTTGTTGGAAGTGGAGAAGACTCAAGCGCAAAGATCCGAATTGCATAGGATTGTACGTACCAAATGCTTTATGTTTCAGGTGTTCCTACTGTTCCTAACTGTTTCCTCATTATTGGTGGGTGGAGTGTATTATGCGATACAATCCTTATTGCCTTCTGCTTCACCTACCCCTTCCTCTGAACCAAAACCTACTTCCACTGTTTCTCCTCATTCTTTTCACATCTTACCCCAACACGAGCAGGTTAGACGTGCGGAATTTATGAACAATTCCTTCATTCAGCTCCTTCATCAGCATCAGTTGGTGATGAACACTACCAACTGTTGGGTGTGTGGGTTAATGCCACATACCACCGATAGGGGAATTCCGTACTTGGTCCTTCCTTACAGTTCCCAGGGTTCAGCTCGAGCATTCCAAACAATGTTTCGTAGCGCACTAGATTCCTACCCCCATCGAGAGCCACGCACTGCAGATCATGGTCCTGGCCCGTACCACAAGCCTTTGGCAAGAGCGATTGCCGATTTAGATAGGGATATCTTTGACGCATCGCTTATCCCAGAGGAAGAGGTGCAAGCATACAGAGATCTGAGTGAGGCTGAGTATAGCATGTCAGTGGGTGATCGGCAGCTTAAAAGCTCGTCTCCGATCTGGATCGTACCCCATCTCGGCAACTTCTGTCTGAAAGCGCTTGGCCGAAGCCCGCGAGCTCAGCTCGGGAGGAGTGCCTGTACCGAAACGTATGTTTTGCCGACGGCCTCTTCCCCTGTTCTTCTGACTGCCAAGGGTACTTACTTTGTTTGTTATGACCGCGCATATACATGGTTGCCTCGTGACTTCTCAGGCACATGTTATATTGCGAATTTGCTGCCGCCGACCTTTACTGTTGGGTCGGATTATCACAAGACCAGAGTTGTGAGAGGCGTGATTAGCGAAGAGGACACTGCCGGTCAAGAAGCAGGAGACTTCTTTAAGGGTTTCTTGCCGTTTTGGGGACCTATGATCAATAGTAGGAACCTGAGACAGTTGACTCGAGTGGTGGAATCGACCGCGAATATCACTGCGAGCGCCCTTGGCAATATTACAGCAGAGCTTCAGGCTGACAGGCTTATGACGTTACAAAATCGTATGGTTTTAGACGTTGTCCTTGCAGATAGAGGTGGTGTATGTAAGGTGATCCATTCGAGTTGCTGCATTTTCATTCCTGATAACGCTCCAACTGTCTATCAAGCCATCTCGAAGTTGCATAAGATCTCCGAGTCCATACACGTGGACGTAGGGGATTGGACGCTACTAGGATGGTTTTGGGGCCTGATGTCGACGTGGGGTTGGAAGATTCTGATGATCATTGGGGTTGTTGTAGCATTTCTGTTCACGTGCTGTCTTTGTGTGCAGTGTGGCCCTGCCTTATGTGGCCTCTGTGCTACGACGTGTATAAGACGGCCACCTGTTACCAAGGAAGCATTGATGGATAGGATAATGTTGCAGCAACACCTGGATGGTCTGATGAATATCGAGATCGATTCTGATTACGACAAGTGCTTGCCTACATGAGGGCAAAAGGAGCGTCTGAGGTTCCGTGACAATTGTAAGTGGTGTTTCCGACTCGCCTGAATATGGTCGAATCTGGTATCTATGAACCGCAAATGACGAGTTTAGTGGGTGAACGCGTTTTCGCTGTGCTAACCTAAACCGTTTGTCTGTTTCGTGGGTTTCTCCATCTGAACCCACGGGTTCCATTTTAGATACGGCATCCATTTTGTTTCTTGCCCTCAAGTAGCCAGCGAACGGACACTGTCCGCTTCGCGACCCTGGGATTCCCAAACTCTTGCGGAAGACACGTGTTCCTTTGAGGGTGTCTTTATGACGAGGGGGATGATACTGTAAGGCAGATGGCCCCGCTTGAGGCTCATCTTGCCGTGCCGGTCTATTGTCTCAGTTGTGCATTCATTAGGCATGTCTCCTTTGATCCCTGCAATCGTGTTTCCTGATACCACCCCCTTTACACTCTTTTCAAACTGTTCGCTATCCTCGTCTTCCTCTGCACCTGTTTCTGACTCTTCCTTGATTCGTTTACAGCCGAACGGAATGCACTAATGGTGGGAAGATGTACTTTTACAGTTGGGAACCGGCAAATGCTACTGTAATTATGTTCCGGGCTCTGAATACATGAAAGCGACCCCCTTTGAAATTTACTGTGGGAACTTGGTTGTAACCTTTTGTTTGCCATGTTATCTTATGACGAAAAACTGTATAAAAGGAGCGATCCACAGATACAATTTGAAGCAGTCTCCGTGAACATACATGCTATGTACTTCTCGTGACTTCTGTGTTCCCTGCAGTAAATAAACCTTGAATCTTTGACGCCGAAGGAAGTGTCCTGTGTCTCTGTCATTTGTACGCCGGAACAGGTAACCCACGAAGGTTTCAGGTGTTATCCCTGGCACCGCTGGGTCTTAAGAAAACCCAGTCCTTCAAGACCCCCACCACATGGCCAGGCCCTGCCTGTACCAGTCCTCAAAATGGCCCCCACCCACATGGACAGGCCCCATCACCACCCCAAAAAGTCGAAAAACACACAAAAATCACCACAATCCAATGCCATCCATGCCCTCCATGATGTTTACATTAAAGAGACCCCACAGAAAGACTCTGTCCATGCCCCACTGAGTACCCCTGGGCAAAAGGCCCCAACAACAGCCCAAAAATCGAAAAACACACGAAAATCACCACAATCCAATGCCATCCATGCCCTCAATCATGTTCAAATTCAACACACCCCACAGAAAGACTAGGCCCATGCACCACTAAGTACCCCTGGGCATAAAGGATGAAAGCATGGCAGACTGGGTGCAGGCCTATGGCACAACAAAGCACACTGCCTGGCTTCAAAATGGCCCCTAGACCCCCACCACATGGCCAGGTCCAGCCTGTACCAGTCCTCAAAATGGCCCCCACCCACATGGACAGGCCCCATCACCACCCCAAAAGTCAAAAAACACACAAAAATCACCACAATCCAATGCCATCCATGCCCTCCATGATGTTTACATTAAAGAGACCCCAGAGAAAGACTCTGCCCATGCACCACTGAGTACCCCTGGGCAAAAGGCCCCAACAACAGCCCAAAAAGTCGAAAAACACACAACAATCACCACAATCCAATGCCATCCATGCCCTCCATGATGTTTACATTAAAGAGACCCCAGAGAAAGACTCAGTCCATCCAACACTGAGTATCCCTGGGCAAAAGGCCCCAACAACAGCCCAAAAATAGAAAAACACACAAAAATGGCCAGGCCCTGCCTGTACCAGTCCTCAAAATGGCCCCCACCCACATGGACAGGCCCCATCACCACCCCAAAAAGTCTAAAAACACACAAAAATCACCACAATCCAATGCCATCCATGCCCTCCATGATGTTTACATTAAAGAGACCCCACAGAAAGACTCAGTCCATGCACCACTGAGTACCCCTGGGCAAAAAGCCCCAACAACAGCCCAAAAATCGAAAATTCCAAAATTGTAGTTGCAGCAACTGTAATGCCCCAAAAAACTTACTTGTGAAATTTCTAATCGAAAAGTGATCCAAAGAAAGTCAAAAAGGCTTCAAATCCAAATATCCAGCAGCATCCACAAAAAGTAATCATTCCAGGTCAAGATCCAAATGAAAGTGACCAGCACATGAAGAAAGCACTGGGAGGAGCCTGCTGGACAGGAACAGGAAGTTGGAGACTGTGGGGAACTTCCTTCTTCCCCCCCACCCCCCCCCCAAAATGGACTCCTTGCAAAAAAAAGTGCAGGCAAATGTCAACCTGAGGAGTTATTCTGATAAAAATCATCATTTTTAGAAGGTTTATGCTGCTTGCTGATGGATTTCTTGTGCAGAATTGCAAATTTTGCAATTTTGCGAGTGCAAGATTGTTGCTGCCCGCCGCATCTACGTGTTCGTAATTGTGAACTCTCGCGATGCGTGCTGTGCAAGGTGGCAAGCCGCGATGATGTAATCGCGGTCGCCAAACTCCCACGGGATCCCGCAGCAAGATCCAAAATGGCGCAGCACACGCAAAATATGGGGAAAAACAACTCTGCAAACGCTGAATGACGGTAAGTGAATGCCGCGCGCCGCAATATTGTCTCACCAAGCAAAAAACTCTGCTGCGTGCGAATTTGCGAATTTTCAGCAAATTCGCAAGAGTTCGCGGATTGAGAATTTGCTGAAAATCCGCAAATTCCGCGAGCGGAACGGATTTTATGCCCATGCTTAGTCTTGATATCGTTATCGCAACCCGCGGTCGCTCTACCGGCCTGTATCGCAGACTTGGACTCATTCGGCCGGATTTCCAGATTTAAGGTTAACATGAGCAAATCGGTAGCACTAGATCTGTCCCTGGAGAAGCACACCCGGGAGCTACTGCTTAAGGAGTTTCCCATTCATTGGGCGACAGAGGCGGTTCCCTACTTGGGGATCAGGTTGGCCCCATCCTTGAGAGACACGGTGGACATCAATTATGCTCAGTTACGGGCTAAGATCCGGAAGGAATTGGGGCAGTGGAAGCACTCTCCTTTATCCTAGTTGGGTAGGGTCACAGCAATAAAAATGACGGTCCTTAAAGCAGGTCTTATATTTATTTTGCACTATTCCGCTACGGCCACCCAAGGGTTGGATAAAACAGACGCAATCAGAATTGGCCCAATTTATTTGGAATGGGAGAAAGCCGCGCCTTAAACTCCGAATAGCGATGCCCCAGCCGGAACATGGAGGGATTGGCCTCCCAGACTTGTCATATGTTCAGGCGACTCAGCTTTGCCTCTTGGTGGAGTGGAGCAGATGGGTGTCTGAAAAGCACTGGCTTTTTCAAGACCAGGCTGTGGCAGGCAGACCTTTAAAGGAAGTCCCCTTCCTCCGCAAGAACCACAGACCCCCCAATTTATACGCCTCATATATCACCAGGGTCCCCTTAGAGGTCTGGGACACGACGAACATTAGCCATGAACTCACCACTTTCCCGTCCCCCTTACCCCTATCTTGGATAATCCAGACTTTACTCCGGGGTTAGACACTGTGGCCTTCGCGAGCTGGCGGACAGCAGGATGCAAATTTCTTTACCACCTATATGCAGCTGATGGGGTGATTCCCTTCTCTCATTTTCGCCAGGAATTTGGGGCGATCTGTTGATACCTCTACAATTACTAAAAATCAAATAGACCAATCTGCAGGACCACCTACTGCGGTACCTTTTTTAGACGCAGGACAAGAGATCCGAGACGACCCAGGAGGGGTCTTGGAAAAAGAAAAAGAGACATTACATCCGAGTACTCGAAGTACGAAAAAGGACAAGAAGAAGACCACCTAGTCATTAACATATCCAATACCAACTTGAATACTCATGAAATGAAACTGTTGTCTAAAGGGACTTTGTTCATACCAACAACCAAAACTAATCCATTAGAGTTACATATAAGCACATACAAATTCACACGAAAGTTGCGACTGAGACTTTTTTTGAGCATGTCAACCCTCATAGCACTAGGAAACCTGATCAACTCATGGGATTGAGACCCCATAGCTCATTTGAAGCTCCCATAAGTCACAAAAGCATAGATTTGTTTGAGACCTTCGTCAAACAGGACATCTCTAAACTCAATTACAACAAATCCTCATATAAGAACTTGACACAAAAGGATCTGGACACCCTAAAGAGTATAGCCAATAATGATCAAATAAAATGCATAAAGGCGGACAAAGGAGGAGCGCTGGTAGTTATGAACACTACTATGTACAACCAAAAAATGGAGGAGCACGTCCAAAACAAACTAATCTACATGAAGCTTCCTAGTAACCCTACCACACAATTCAAAGAAATACTCTACCAGATTGTAAACAAAGCACATGAATTGGGAACAATTGATGAGAGAACCCAAAAATATCTGCTGAAGTCTTTTCCAAAAAGTTCTGTCATACGCATGACCCCCAAGATTCACAAAAGTTTGACAGACCCTCCTTTTAGACCAATTGTTTCGACTAAGGGTTCTTTACACGAACCGGTCGGTAAGTTCATAGACCGACACCTGCAACCTATAGTAAGACAAATGAGAAGCTACGTTCAAGATACTACAGACTTTTTGAACAAACTGGCCCAAATTAAAATTTCCAAAGATGACCAACTAATATTATGTACAGCCGACGTATGCTCACTCTATACCTCAATCCCCCATGATGGAGGAATAGAGGCCATAGAGAAAGCAATCCTCTACAGCAATATCGAGACCAGAATGCAACAATTCCTGAAGGAATTAATGATTTTCACTCTCTATCAAAGCTATTTTCAACATAATGATGATTGGTATCTCCAGCTGTCCGGAACTTTGATGGGCAATTGTGCCCCACCGACCTATGCTAATATCTATAGGAAATACTTTGAGGAAGAAAATATCTACGACAACCCAATCTGGACTGAAAACATCAAAATGTACACCAGATACATTGATGACGTATTCATAGTATGGAAAAACTCAGAAGAATCTTTGACACAGTCACTGAACAACCTAAACAACGCCAATGAACGCATACAATTTACATGGGAAACAAATGACAAATCAATAACATTTTTGGATGTTAAAGTCACCATCACGGAGTCTGGATTTGAAATGGATCTGTACAGAAAAAATACAGATAGGAATAACACACTACATTACGCAAGTTTTCACCAAGGATCTCTTAAAGAACATTTACCCACATCACAAATGTTACGAGTGAAGAGAATTGCTTCTAATCCCATTTCAATGGAACTTCGCTTGAATTAAATGGGCAAAAGATTTCATAACAGAGGTTATCCTGAAATCCTCATTGAACAAGCTAAAAATAAAGCTCGAGAAACACCTAGAGAGAAACTCTTATCTAGAACCATGAAGAATAAAGATACCAGGATGGTGCTAGTCTCCAAATTTTCAACCCTAAGCACAGCCTATGAGAAAATCATCAAACACCACTGGCCTATTTTGACTGCTGAACCAGATTTTGGAACAACTTTTGAAAATCTTCCTATCTTTGCTTACACTCGCAGTGCAAACTTCAAAGAGATTCTAACTAGAAAGCCGTTCACCCAAACCAATTGTAAAGGCACCAGACCCTGCATGAATTGCGGGAATTGCAATAACATTATCAGAGGCAACTCCATCAACCACCCTATGAAAGGGAATGAGATAAAACTGCATGTGAATGCTACTTGTGATACCAAAATGTCATATATTTAATTAAATGTCCATGTGGTATGATTTATATTGGAAAGACTGAAAGAAAAATCAAAACTCGAATTAACGAGCACAAATCCAACATAAGGACGCAGAATACCAAATCTAATGTAGCGATACATTTCAATGAAGCCAGACACAATATTTCACAACTAATGTTTCTGATTCTTGAGGTTGTCAACAAAGGCAAGGGCATTGACAACAACAAACAATTGTTAAGGAGAGAAATTGCATGGATTTTCAGAATGCAATCTACAAAACTATTGGGACTTAATGATCGCCTGGAATTTTCTTGTTATTTATGAAGCACCTTCATATGGGTGTATTCTATCGCATACATGATTCCTACCTAGTGCGACTCAATTATAATTGCGTTATGTTTACATTCTTGATTTTTACATTCTTTTGAGATTTTGTCATGTTTAATTTTCCATTAGTGTTTAATTTTCCATTATTGTTCTCAACTCATGGATTGACTGCTTTCCGATCCTAAGAATAGACCGTTATGATTCACCCATATTGATAGCCTTAGCACTATACCACCTAGTCCTTTGTCTATACCCACTCCTTCACAGTCCTCTTTCTTTATCCACTGTTGCACTTCCCTATTTACTCCTTCCCCTTCCGGGTCACACCGCGAATGCTGAAAGCCGCATCCACTTTTTCGAAGACACCACATCATCAATCCTGTAAGTCGGCAATCCATTGCCACGATAATTTAAAAGTTTTTTAATATAATGCGATATAGTGCCACGGACATTCTCTAAATGAATTCCGTTTTCTTCGTATCCCCACAGAGTATATGCTTCAAACTAATAATCGAAGAGTTGGCTAAACTTTTAGAGGATCTTAACAAAGAAGCATCTCAACTTAAAGAAGAACTCAATTCTATGATGACTAAGGAAGAATGGGACCAGGCTCTCAGAGACATAAACATCCAACTGGATGTATACACTAAAGAAATCAACAAACGTAAATTAAGGAAATTTAAAAGAGATACCACTGATTATCGCACAGGAGAGGTATATAGTTGGGCTAACATTTATGCCCGCCGATGACAACAGATACCGCCGCAAGACAAATCAACTGATGAAACTTCCTCAGACTATTCTCAACAACATAGAAGAGGTCCAATGTTCCAAAGAAAAGAAATGCAACAGAGTGATAAACCCACTGATGACAATCGAAGACAACAATCGACCATTCCTTTTTTAGAGAGAGGCCTAGGAACACAGGAAGAACCAGGAGGGGCAGGAATAGGAGCAAAAACAGGACCTCCAACAGAATCGGTTTCCAAAAATACGAGGAGTCACAGAACTTAATATTCAACATATCCAAGCATGAAATAACAATATTCCAAACACTACAAAAAGGAACATCATTTGTCCCCTCGAACCACTCGAACATCCTTGAGACACAAATTTGTGTATACAAATTTCTAAGAAGTTTACGCCTCAGACACTTTTTTACAAACATCGTTGAGAGACCAATCCAAGAAGAAACGAAGAAACCGTATACACTTTTGGGACTCAGAAATCCAAGCAGATTTCAACCTCCTACAAGTCATTAAGTACTTGATGCGTTTGAAAAAGTAGTAAGCCAGGATATTGTTAAGATCTTCAAAAGTCCAAGAACCAAAAAAACTAACATGACACAAAAAGAGAGACAAGCAATTCAAACTTTAGCAAACAACAAAGACATCACGATACACCAGGCAGACAAGGGCGGAGCCCTAATAATCATGGACACCGAGTTTTACAAGAAAAACGTTGTAGAACACATAAGTGACAAGGACACGTATATGAGATTGGAGAGCGATCCAACCAAGGAATTTGTTAAAATCCTAACCACCATTATTGACACAGCCATTGATACAGGCACCATCTCTACCAACGACAAAGAATTTCTGGTGAAACAAAATCCATCCATCCCGTATATCTACATGATCCCGAAAATCCACAAACATCCAACCATTCCTCCATTCCGTCCCATCGTGTCTACCATCAATTCCATCCACGAACCAGTGGGTAAATTCATTGACAAGCACTTACAACCACTTGTTCAAAAGATACCAACGTATATAAAAGACACCAAACATTTCTTGAACCTTTGGAAGAACATAAAACATCATTCACCACCGATATGATTTTAAGTACCATCAATGTCAGGGCATTGTACACTTCCATCCCCCACAATCTGGGCTTAGTAGCAATTGAAACTGCACTGCTCAACAGTGATAAGGAAGAACATTTTTAATTATTACTGATGGAACTCATGCACTTCATGCTGTACCACAGCTACTTTCAATGGGAGAATCAGTTTTATGCTCAGCGTTCAGGCACATCCATGGGAAATTGTGCGGCTCCATCGTACGCCAACATTTTCATGCACCAATTTGAAACAGAACACATACTAACCAACAATGAGTGTCAAGACCTCTTTCTATACAAACGTTACATCGACAAACTTTTCGTCTTATGGAAGGGATCACACGCTCAACTACAAACAGCCATCCAAAATCTTAACCATGTTAATGATCGTATTCAGTTCACCTCCAACATCAGTAACACACAGCTATCTTTCTTGGATGTCCTGGTCACCAACAACCAGGGCATATTACAAACCAGTGTATACCAGAAACCAACCGACAGTAATAACCTTCTTCATTTTCACAGTTTTCATCCTCCTTCACTCAAAAAACACCTACCGTTCTCTCAATTACTTCAAATCAAGAGAATCGCCTCCTCCCAAGAAACGTACGAACAACAGAATATTATCACCATGCAAAAATGTAAAGACCGCGGATATCCTGAAACCACATTGCATCAGGCCGTTGACAGAGCACAGGAAATACACAGAGATCAACTGTTAAAACCATCTCATACAAAGGACGAACAAAGAGCTGTATTTGTATGCAAATACTCTACCAGGAGTCAATATATCAAAAAAGTAATCCTAAAACATTGGTCATTACTAGCATCAGAAGAAGACTTCAAAGGGATATTCTCATCAAACCCACGATTTGCTTATGAAAGAACCAAAAACTTTAAGGAACTACTAAACTGTAGAATTAATGTCCCCACGAAAGAATTCAGAGGAACATTGCCGTGTCACAATTGCGGGAACTGTAATTCAATCATCAAAGGAAATGTAATTACTCACCCACTATACGGGACAGAAATCAAACTCAATATCAATGGAACGTGTGACAGTATGAATTTGGTATACATGTTAAAATGCCCGTGTGGCCTCACATACATGGGAAAAACAGCAAGAAAAATAAAAACACGAATAGTCGAACACAAAAGCAACATCCGCTTAAAATCAACCAAATCTACAGTGGCTATCCACTTCAATGAACACAATCACAACCCCAGCCAACTACGATATTGTATCTTAGAAATGGTACCAATATTACCCGGCAGAGACAATGCTCAGTACCTACTTAGAAGAGAACTCTTCTGGATACATCAGTCGTCATTGGTACAGCCCAAAGGACTCAATGAGCATTTGTAATTTAGTTGTCACCTATAAATGAACTCTGAAGTTAACAGCCAGCAATTTGTTCTTATCTAATTGTTCTTATCAAGTTGTGTTCATACTTATTCTCTTTACCGTTTTTTTTTATTACATTCTCCTTTTTTTCATCCTATTGTGTTCACATCTTTGTGCCCTACCTCCATTGTTTCCATACTTTTCCAAAGATTCCCTACTAACTTTTTCTTTCTTTGTTCTAGTCTCATCTATTTTCTATCTTACATTCGATAATGTTTTTCATTTTCACCCAAAAACACTACCACGGTTCATTTCACATGTAGCAACACACCACCTGACCTCTTTCTGCCTATCGGAAAGCGTCACACATCACATCGGTCACATGATCGCATAACGATCCTGTCGGCATTCACCTCACAGGCTGGCGCCACGTACAACACGGCTATGGCCGCTTGACATTTTGATAGCACACAATCCTGTGGAGAGGATCTTACACGACACCGTTAAGAACTCGCGGTAAGCACCAGAGCCGTTTTCACGCACGTTAACAATGGACCTTCAATTATCTCAATTGCACTAGTCTTATTATGTTCTTGTACTCTTACAGATGATAGTCACGCTTTTTTTACGGCATTGAAAGTATCCTACGCACCGGAAACAGGTCAGACTTAACATTGACTAAGTTTGCCTCACTGGCTAAGTTTGCCTTACTCGTTCGTATGCACGAGTCACACGTCACGGTCACGGTAAACGACCATTTTCACGTTTTTGACATACAATAATGCACCCAGTTTGTACACCGACGTTCTTTTCCTATCACTCTAGAGTCCATTAACCACTTCCTTTCACTTCACCCCCTCTTCACTCCCCGCTTTTCTTTATGAGTTCCACCTTCAATTCAGCTCGATTTTTGTTCTTTGCATGATAAAACTTTTAAACCTCACATGATGTTATGTAACAATGTTCAGTATCTGTATGGTACATATTTAATGCACGCTTTACTTGGTTGCTTTCAGAATCAAGACCCCTGACGAAGGGCGAACGCCCGAAATGCATTGGGCATAAAAGATAAATTACATTATGAATGAATACTGTGGAACAAGAAAAAAAGAATAAAGAATACGCAAGAAACAATTTCTAGCAATCTTCATTTACGTAAACAAAAGAACGCGTTCTCTTCAAGTGCATTGAAGGGACGCTGCTCCCACGGGAAACAGCGCTCACTACTCATTTCTCCAACCCTCAGCACAGGGGGTTTTCCTCTATGCACCACCCAACTTCTAAGTAGTTCTTCATCCTCATTCAAAAAATCGAGTGCGATTTCCACACTTCAAAGTTTGGATTTCAATTACAACGTCCTCCATATAGTAGTTTGTGTAGCTCACTGATAGGGCAATGTTGCATTTTGTTGCACATGAGTACATAAGGAAGGGGGGTTTTGTTTGGGTTGTTGGTCACAGTTTTATTTTGTGAGCCAGAGAGCATTCAAAGAACATGTTTGTTGATTCAGATGTATTCTAGTTGTTCATGTAGAAAAATCTGAAACTTTACATATGTACTCTAATTAATTCTTTGGGCTTCCTTACTATTTTCAGTAGGACTATGCTATATATGAAGGCTAAAGTGAATGAAAGGCAATCATTGTTATTATAAAAATTGAGATTCTTATTTTTGTCCTAGTGGCCAATTATCATGTCTTCCAAACAGTAACTTGTGTGGCTCACTGCTAGGGCATTTTTAATTTTTTTACATGGGGTGCATCAGAAAGATGTTTTTTGTTTGGCTTTTTGGTCAATTTTATTTTGTAATCCAAAGAGCTTGCAAAAAAAAAATGTATGTAGATTAAGATGTATTCTATTTGTTCTGTATTTGTTTATAGATTTCCATTATAATGCATCCATAAATGGGTCTTTAAATTATTTATAAAGTAATTCTGACACTTTACATATGCTGTTTATTTAATTTTTTGGAATCCCTTGCTACTTTTAGCATGATACAAGATATCACTAATATGAAAAACCTTGTAACTTAAAAAATACTTAATTTACTTACCTGCACTACCCCACAGAATTATTTGTGCCCCCCAATATGTAATACTGCCACATTTCATAAAAATCAAGCTGACGGTTTTTGTGCTATGTGAAATACAAAGATCTGTGGAAAATGCATTGCATTTCAACTCCGTTTTGGGCCCCCCTTTTTAGGTCTCGCCTAGACGAAAGCAAAAGCAAAGCTTTTGCTGTCTAGTGCAAGACAACTTATGTTGTTACTTTTGGGGGAATGTGGACAGCAGACTGCCACGCGCTTCTTCTGGCAGAGATTTGACCTCGTGGGCGCGCATGCCCAGCCCGGCGCCGTGCACGTCCCCTGCCACAGATTCCCTGAACACACACATGCACACGCAGGCAGGAAGGCACACACACACACACACACACACACGCGCGTACCCCCCCTACTTCCCCCCACTCACCGGCACCCCCCACCGCACACACACAGGAGCGCACCTACACACACACACAGACATACAGAGCCCCGCCCCCCCCGCCGCCGCCACCGCCGCATACATAGAAGTGCCCCCCCCCCTGCGGCCGCATACATACAAGCGCCCCCCCCCCCCAAGCCCCACTTACCGTCATTCTAAAGTCTTGCAGTCTGGCATGGGAGCCCCGCGTCACCAGCACTGCTTCTCTCCGTGGGCGCACGCGCGGGCTTCCAAAGACGGAAGTCCCGCCCCATGGAAGGTTTCGGTTTCGCTGTCGGAGCTGGTTTTGCTGGGAGGAGGGGGAAGGAGCCAGGTGCTGGTCCCGCGTTGGCACACTTGTTTATTTAGCTGTACCATTTCCCGGACAGGGAAAATGTTGTCCTTGTAAAGAAGCAAAAATAATCTTAACACATCTGCGTCACATTTCCACGCATGGGGGAGGTAGAGAGCACTAGCCGAGATCTTGCCGAGACAATCGCAGGAACTGCAGAGCATGCAGCAGCGCGGGCGACCATGCAGTCAGATCTGAAAGGTATGTGGGTGTTCTATCCAAATACACCCCTCGAGGGATTCCACGATTTGTAGTGAGTCCGTCTAGCGCTGGAGTGGGGATGGGGTTCTCGAACAGTCAGCATGCGGTTCCTCTTTGATCGAGCATTAAAATTTCCTGTGTGTTGTGGAACCATGCCAAATTGATGGTGCTTCGACGTCATAGGAATGAATGTTCCCTTTGTTTTGAGCGTAATTAATAACTTTAATTTGGTAATAACGTTCAACATTTCTAGTAAAATTGTGTAGCTAATATGCATAAAGCATATCTGAAATGTATGGCATTCTTCGATGAGAAGCAAAATGCTTCAGAGACCAGAGGGTGGGGGTGAACGAGGATCACACAATAAGTAAGAGGCTACCTGCGTCGTAATTGGGGTAGCTATTGCTTTACACAGTGATTTTGTTTTGATTTCCCTGCAGAAGATTTTGGTCCCAGCTTCCTGTATGTATCACTGCATCAAAATGGCTTTACTTCTGTTTGTGTAGGCAGATGGAAGCCGTCCCTAGACGCGGACGCCCTGCGTGAGTCAATGCTGAACTAAATAGTGAAAGAAAGGCCCTGCAGACTATTAAGATAGATGTCCGAAAAAAAACTCCTATAACATACTCTCCTTTGTTTGGGTGCCAATAAAAATGTTAATAGACTACATCTCTTCACCTAATGTTAACGTTTTTAAATCAAAAGTTACTAGCACAATAAACCTTCTCAAAAACTAATTTTAGGCGATCAAGCACACAACAACCACAGCACTGGGCTCACTGCTAGACTCTGCAGATACATTCACTTGCCAAGCAAACAGAATTCTTGAAAATCTTGAATATTGGGAAGGAAATCAGATGTTTTTGCAACATCATATCCCTCTTACTCAGCAATTAGTGTAATAAAATCTGGCATTAAACCATTACTTTCCTCATAGCGTCGAAGATCGACTGTCACGCTTCAGAACAACGCTTTATGCTGATCAATGGGCCCAAATGTGCAGGCGTTGTGGTGCTTGCTTGTTTGTTGTACAGAGTAACCAAGCTATAATTAAGGACGTTCGACTTTTGTGAAGAGAGTAAATGTAAGGCAGGTGCGATTATATAATTATGTAGTGCGTTTATTTAGAATTTTTTTAACTAATTTACGGCTTTCACCTCTGCAAGGCACCTGGGTGGGTGCCTGTGGGGCCTGAGATTGACATCTGATCGAGACTCTTTTCGAAGTATCAGGTTTCAGCTGCATATTGCTGGATAGCCAGAGTATAGGTTATTTGTGGTGAAGGTTATGGTGTATCTCATATCTTTCAATTTTATATATATTTTTTTTAGTATGAGACGGATGTAGGCGTCTCCCTTCTTCCCATAACGTTCTGGCCGATTAGTTGGCAAATTAGTAGTCTACAAGATCGGTGGATGCCTAAAAAATGCCTCCCCTAATGCTATTGGACTTTTCTTTTCTATTCTATACCTTTGTTTCGCTCTCTCTGTTCTTACACGCTGCATGTAACTTCGTAATTCATGGGTATCCCTGTCAAGTGCTCAAGCATCTCTCTGGTTCATGTTTGCACTATAGCTATACTAATAACCAAACAAATATACAATTTACTCTACCGTTGGGGGTGTGGCTAGGAGCAAAAAAAAAAGAATGTAAGATCAGAGCTCCAATGATTTCATAAGCTTACCTAAATTCGGTTCAATGGGGTTTGGTCTGCATGAAAAAACTGCAGACACTGACGAACTCCTTGCAAGAAAAGTGTTTCTGAGGTCACTCCTCAGTCGGGCCACTACTGCTATGATGACTGATGACACAGAAGTTAACATGCGGGTGCAGGAGGTGGGCATGCCTGGAGGGTAGCATGGAATGCTTCCTGGCAGCAGATGAGAGTACTGTCCCCATCACCACCGCAGGAGTCCACCCACTGGCTTATTAAAGGGAATGCTGCCCTCGGCCCCCCGCACTGCTTCCTACGCGGTGTTAAAGCTAGTAGGTGCAGAGTAGCACATGGCATGCCAACAGAGTAATGTAGTGCCTAGACCGCAGGCGTGTGGTGCGATAGGTGGCCAGGCGACATGCCAACAGAGTACTGTAGTGCACGACCTCAGGCGTGTAGTGCGATAGGTGGCCAGGCGACATGCCCACAGAGTACTGTAGTTCCTAGACCTGGGGCATGTGGTGCGATAGGTGGCCAGGCGACATGCCAACAGAGTACTGTTGTGCCTAGACCTCAGGCGTGTAGTGCGATAGGTGGTGACCTGCAAGTGGGCTATGGAGGCTAATGGTGGCAATGCTTTACTAGTGGCATCTATAGACTGCATCTCTACCCAAGGGCAGAGCTATCACAATACCCCTGTGCTCATAGAGCAAGGCTGGATTGAATATGAAGTTTCCAAATCTACTTTAACCAAGACAGTGGTTGGAAATGAACTCAGTCATCTATCCATTGTACTGAGGAAGGATTAATGTAGTCCACAACTGTTCGGATGAAACAGAGCGGGGCTGCTGCGAATTTCAAAATACTTTTTTTTAACGTAAGAAAAAAACGGTGTCTCAAGCAGAAGGGTATGAAATGTTTACACTCACGAATACTGAAAAGCAGAAAACGACAGGCCTCAATCACAGAAGCAATTTGAGGTGAAAATCGAAAGAGGAATTAAATATGAAATCTAGATTATGTAGGATTTTTGAGTAGGCCAGTGTGGTGGGGAAGGAAGCCAAAGGTGCAGTAGAGCAAGCAGAACAATCATTGAAAATGCAATAGGTCTCGCCTTTCATTAAGTTAAAGCCATTTGCTTTGCTATACAATAACATTAGCAAAGCAAATGGCTTTAACTTAATCAAAGGCGAGACCTATTGCATTGCAAATGCTTATTTCTTTGCACCTCCTTGACCAAACACTGCAAAACTTCCAGTCTTCCCAAAATGAAATGGGAGTAGCAGTTCTGTAAATGTTTGTGCACATTCGTTAAATTAGCGCAAATTTATTAACAGGCAAAAATCTGAAACATCCCTATCTCTGGTCGCTCTAACTATAACTACAGAGTGGCTATCGCCACTCCAATCTATATCACTAGATAGCTATATATCTCAATGAAAAAAACAAAGGTTGAAGATAAGTTATAGTTAGGAAAATGTTATTCATTATGAGGAAATATAAATTTTTGGTCAAGTTATGTTCCCTAACGTGTACCCCACCGTCTCCATGTACGAGTTTAAAGTGCATGTAACTTCCCTCCTGTGCCAGCTATAAAGACGCAAATACATTTGCGTTCAACGTTAACATGTCCTCTTTCAGACCCGCCATGAACGGGTTCCATATTCAGTTCCTAAGTATGCTATGCCAACGTCTTTTTGTGGTATACTTTACACGTTTTTCAGCTCTGGCGAAGCAGGCCCCGAATTCTGCCATCGAGCCTTTTTTCTGTCTCCTGACTCCAAACGCCTCAGCCTGGGCTGTCTCTGTACCCGTGACCTCTGCCTTACTCCCTGCGCGGCCCACCGCGTTTAGCTCAGCCTGCTGCCTGCCAAGACTGTATTCAACCTTCGAATTATCTGTTCCGCTCCTCGAAAATGCATTCCTGCCTACTAGTTTAAGTAAACATTCCCCCAGCTGCAGAGCAAAGGGCTCGGCCTCACTGTCTCCGTGCAAGTAATTCATAGCCTCTGTTACCATGGAAGGCCCATGCCCCACGCTCCTCATGCAGACACTTAGACGCTTATACACGCACTCACAGTCAGTATAGAATAGCTTCTGCCCCAGAGACCTTTTCCGTCCAGATAATATAGTTCCCAAACTTCAGATATCAGATATGATAGAGGCACGAGTTGATCTGACATGCTAGACTTCTGTCTCTTTCCGCTAGTGTAAATGTCAAGTCCCCTGCACCCTCCAGTCATACGTCATGCAGCTGCGCGCGCATCCAGGCCTCAGATTCCTGCTGACATTACAAGATTCTGCTTTTGTTGCCACCCACTTATGACACTTACATGTGACGTTTCTAGCACACGCCTCTATGTACACGCCTAGTTCACGCCTTCTAATTACGTATCACTACCACGTGTGTGTCTTATCTTGTCTCTCTCAGCTGTTATGCCTACTGTATTGGTTCCTATCATACGGTTTAAGTATATAAGCTATGTATTGTCAATAAAATATTGCTCTATCCCTTCCTGCACCCCTGTGGTGGCAGGAATATGATATCCGGTTCAAGAACAAGAACCATTCCTTTTTAAGGAATAAAACCCCTAAGAACTCTAACACCACGGACTCTGTCTCTTTCTTTCCGATTGAGTTATTATTGATTAAGTACTTACCTGCATAGAAATTAGGACGGTAAATCAAATATTTACCACAATAATTTGGCGCCCGAATAGGGACCCCTCCCCCACCTCACGCGCCGGTTGGTGCGTTGCAAGCTCTGTCCCCTGCCATCAGTTAGACGGAACTACGCGTACTGGCAGGATTTCCTGTATCTCCCTCTGGCCCACGGAGGTGACGAAGACTGCGATCAGCACCCAGACGAGGCGGTGAGGAGTGCGGTGGGATCCCGACCAGAGCCTAGCCGAAAGAAGCAAGGTCCGAGGTGTGAAGAGGCCCACCAGTTTTCCGAAGTATCCACGTGTCGAGTCGAGTCCGGTCCAGTCCAGTCGAGTTTTCCGAGGCCTTCTGTTTCCGTGCTTCCCGGTGAGTACCATTGCTGGGACGTATCTAGACGGGTGCATTATTATGTATCCGGTAAAAACGGGTTTGGGTACACAAACGCGGTCTGCACTGTTTTAGACAGTGTATCTGTACTGTTTAGCAGTATATCCGTTACTCAAGTTCTTGCACTGTCTTCGACAGTGTATCTGTGCTGTTTAGCAGTACATCTGGTTCCGAAGGTAGAGATATATGTTTAAAATGTTCTCTCATGTGATTAATGTCGTGGTATGAGTGATTGTTTAATGTGCATTATTGTGTTTTTGTGTAACTAATTGTGTTCAGAGTTCAGTAGCAAGGATTGAGTATCCAGTATTAAGTAGACAAGATGCCGTTTTTCAATAAGTTGAAACAGATAGGAACTAGGAAAGGGATGCTAGAGGAAGAAATTCCTATCCCCCCTAGGGACACGCCTGGAAATTACATGTACCACAAGCATGGCATAGACGCCATACTGTATCTAGATTTATGGGCCGATTATACTAAACACTTAGAAGAAAAATACAGATGGCCCGCTACAGCAACATGGGATGCCGAGTGCATCCTGAAAATAGAAGAAGCATTATGGAGAAAGAAAGCCAGACAATCACAGAAAGATGCTATAGAGTTATGGCGTAAGGAATCACATAAACGAGCCGAGAAAGATAGACTTAGAGAAGCACCGGATAGAGTCCGAGAAAACGAATTAGTTAATGAAGGGATCCGAGTAAAAGCCGAACAGGTAGACCGTGCACGAAACAATCTTGTAAATGGTATGTACTTAGTGGCCGAGGGTTCGCCTGAAGCCCATTCAGAAATACCAAAAAATCTACCACCACCATTGGTTCCAATTAAAGTAAACCACAGGACTACTAAAGACATATTTCTGAATTCCTATCTAAACGATGTAGCACCCGCTTACACCAACCTACCTGCCCGTGTACCGCCTACAGACGGTGATGGAGGTGGCAACCCGCCTCCAGACCATATTCCGCCATTACCACAACAGAGTTCCCCCGTTCGACAGCCTGTTCCTCCACCTCCACCACTTCCCTCACCTAAGATTAAGATACCAAATCCGTTTGCGCCTGATCCTACTAAGAGACAAGTTCAAATACAGATACAGACTCCACAGAGAGATAATGCTCAAACCTCAGCCTCAGGAGGTGCGACCGGGGGTTACCAGACCCCGCCAGCAACACACAGATTACACCTTAGGGACATGCAGAAGCACCCTATGCTCCAATCACCCCGTTTTGACATACTCAAAGAACCGCTTCAAGTTTGCAGATACGATCCCGTACCCGGTAAAGACGATAGGATGTTGATAGCATCGCTACGTTTACGACAAGCTACAGATTACCTAGTGTTATTCTCAGGAATGAAAGAGCACCTAGATAGGATATATCATTTTGTCCGGACTGGGGAAAACCCTGAAAGTATTAAGGAGGCCATGGCACATCAGAAAGTTGACACTCAAGCATATATACTACGTTTTTTCATAAATTGCTTAATAAGAGAACGAGACAGGCCTGAGACAGAACAGGATGAAATGGATGCCCTAACCAAGTGGGGTCAAAATATATCAGAAGGAAAGCATGATAAACAGAATTGCATAGCCAGTATGTACAGGAAAATAAGAAAAGCAGTAATAGAAGTACACGAAAAAGAGAAAGAAGAAGCTTCCTCTGAGGAGGAGGAAGGATCTGAAGAACCAGAAAAGACTACAGACACAATAGCGTATGTAGGTAAGGGAACTTACCTTAGAAAAGGCATTCGTCCAGAAAGCAAGAGAGTTTTTCTCTCTGGCATATCAAAACCGAATTCTCCTGAACATCAGTTCCAAGACACTGATAAAATGCTTCGAGAACGAATGGGGTACCATGTACTCAATTCTATGGATGAACAAGAACTAGCCCGGTCAGCAGTACTGTGGGCTGACAATCCTAATATATACAATGATGACACAGTAGCACAGACATTTCTGAACCTTTCCCCAGACGAGCAGAAATTAGCAGGTGTATACATGATTCAGCACCTCCTCACGTTATACAGAAATCAACATTCTGATCCAGGTCCCTTACACGATACATTAGAAGCACTACTCATGGATAGATGGAGAGGCCTAAGTACCAAGTTAATTCAAATAATTCTAGAACAACGGCACAGATATAACACTTTCTTAAGCTCACAATACGTTCCCGCTCCGCCCCCAGAAAGAAAAATGTATCATATGGAGCGTCTTCATGGCATTGAAAGTCAGAACCCATTACGAGAAGTACACCCAGTCATGGGTGCCGACCATACCCTGAAACGTGTGTATGTACACACACCTCTGACCAAGTTAGAACTATTGGAAATGAAGAAACTAGTACCCTGTCACGATAAAGACCCTGCAGGTTTTCACAGAGAACTTAAAGACATGTTACTGATGGGAGATTACACATATGCAGATATCATGAAAATGCTAAAAGTATTGTTGCCCACCGGCATCTACGAGAAACTGAAGGAAAGAGAGTGGGAGGTGGGAGACAAAAAGATTATATGGGCAGAAATAGAAGACGAGGAGAAACTTCGAACTCCAGGGCTAGGCCTTGGTGAGAAAACTAAAGCATTACCAGGTTTAATAGTGCAGGTTCTGCCAAGATTACTGACAACTAGAAAGGAAGACTGGGATGCAATCTCAGCCTGTAAACAGAAACACGATGAAGATACTAGTGACTTCTATTCAAGATTCGAGAAATGTTTTATTATTAATAGTGGCCTTAAACCAAGTAGCGAGTCGTACCCGCACCTTTTTGTATCAAAATTAGTCGAAAATTCCCTGCCACTGGTTAAGAACCGCGTATACAAGGTTGAAAGTACATGGCAGGCAAATACGCCATCCCAGATGTTGCAAATGTTACAATGCCATCAGAACAGAATCAGAGAAGAACAGGATCATGAACAGAAACGCATGAAAGACACGAAAATGAAAATGTTAGTGGCCCAGTCGGTTCCAGCCGACGGCCAGAGAAAGGGTACGACCCAGACCCATAATTCAGCAGCTCCCGTTAAAGGGACATGCAACTATTGCAAGCAGCCAGGTCACTACGTACATGAATGCCCAGTCCTGAAACATAATATATCAACAGGTAAAACTAAAGAAAGACCGCGTCCGCCTAGACAAGATCATGTTCAACAACAGACTTCACAGAATATACAGCCCATGCAGAATACACAGCCTATGCATGCATCACCACATTCAGTACAGACCGTAGCAGTACCACAGTCACAGCCACAGCCTATTGCCGCGACTCAGAAAGTGTCACAGCAGATGTACCAGTATGCCCAATCTGATTACCCCGATTATCCACGTTACACATGAAACAGCCTAGAGAGGGAGTTTGGTTTGCCTCTTATTGAGATTCCTGTAGATCAAGAGGGTCCTTATGTACACAGTCAAGTATTGGAAAAAGACAGTAAGTTTTTAATTGACACAGGGGCAAGCCGCACAACAATCAGTCATAATGAAGTCCCAGGGGCACCCCTCTCAGGCTCACAGAATGTTTCCCTTGGTTTTTCAGGACAGCCTATTGTAAATGAAGTATCAAAACCTGTCCCCTTAGCAGTAGGTCCATTATCACGTGTTACAGACGTATTACTCACGAAATCATGTCCAGAAAACTTGTTAGGTATCAAAACACTAAAGGCTCTAGGAGCCGTAATATTCTGCTCTCCGGAAGGAGTTAGACTCTTCCTGCGAGACTTCAAGGGTCACTATGTATTACGAGAGTTTGATGTCAGATTGAAAAATGTACCAGAACACCTGTGGGCACAAGGCCCAACTGATGTAGGCTGCATGCATATTACACCATATCGTGTTACACTCAAGCCAGGTGTTGTTTTACCTCGAATCAGACAATACAAGTTACCACCCGATGCTGTAGTGGCTTTACTGGAAATCATTGAAGAGCTCATTACCCAAGGAGTGGTCGTAGAGACCGACTCAAATATCTGTAATTCCCCTATCATTCCGATTCTTAAACGTACTGATCCCAATGCACCGCCAGTATATCGGCTGGTGATTGATTTACGAGAGCTGAATAAATGCATTGTTCCACAGTACCCTGTGGTTCCCGATATCTCATCCTTATTGACTGCCATTGATTCGGAAGCAACGTTCTTTACTGTAATTGACCTCAAGAACGCCTTCTTCAGTGTACCCATTGATCCAGAGAGCCAATATCTCTTCGGATTCAGTTTAAATGGACGAAGTTTCAAATTTTCACGCGCACCTCAAGGATTCACAGAAAGCCCCAGCATCTATAGTCAAGCACTGAAAAGACAACTTGATTGTATTCAAATGCCAGTTAACACTGCTTTACTGCAATACGTGGATGATCTGCTGATCACCGCACGAAGTGAGCCCGAATGTGAGCAAGCATCACTGACGGTTCTACATTTTCTGGCCGACAAGGGACACAAGGTGTCTCCCTCGAAGCTACAATTCTGTGTTCGGCAAGTTGTGTACTTGGGTCACTTGCTGTCCAAAGTGGGGAGACAGCTCACTCCAGATCGCATCCAGTTAATTGTAAATATGCCACAACCCCAGACACAAAAGGAAGTGCGGGCCTTTATAGGCCTCACCTCGTACTGCAGACAATGGATTCCCCAGTATGCATGTCTAGCTAAACCACTGATTCAGTTAACAACACAGGAGGCAGCTACTTCAACTGCCCTCCCTTGGACTCAGGAACATACACAGGCTTTTGAAGAATTAAAGAAAGCTTTATGTCAAGCACCAGTTCTAGCGACACCATGTTACAGCAAACCGTTTACGCTTTTTGTTACAGAACGTGATGGTACAGCATTGTCTGTCCTCACTCAAGACCAAGCAGGTTCACATAAGCCTTGCGCTTATTTTTCAAGTACATTGGATTCAGTAGCCCAGGCACTCCCTGCGTGCTTAAAGTCAGTTGCAGCGACAGCCTTAGCAATCAGACAGAGCGATTCAATTGTATTAGGACATCCATTAACAGTTCAAGTTCCACATTCTGTAGAGGTTCTTTTAAACAGAACCCAGACTCAACACTTGACTATAGCACGACTGACAGGTTATGAATTGACACTATTCCAGCCACACATAGAAATCAGACGCTGTAGCATCCTAAACCCCGCAACATTGTTACCTTCGAGTATGACAGATCCAGCCCCACATGATTGTATAGAGATCATTAATGCAGTAACAAAGCCTAGACGAGACTTAACAGATGTCCCATTGACAAATCCAGACCTGACACTTTACGTGGACGGTTCATGCATGAGAACAAGTACAGGAGAATTAGTGGCCGCATATGCAGTGACCACTGAAACTGAAGTCAAAGAAACACATCGTATTGACACACTGTCTGCTCAAGCGGCGTCAAGTCAAGTCAAGTCAAGTCAAAACATTTATATAGCGCACTACATACCCAGAGGGTTTCAAGGCGCTTAGGAAGGGGAGGTGGATTATTTGTCAAATATCCACGTTTTAAGCTGCTTTCTGAACGCTAGGTGATTCTGGGTGAGGCGAAGGTAAGCGGGGAGTGAGTTCCATGTTTTGGCAGCCAGGTATGAGAAGGATCTGCCTCCCATGGTGGTCTTGTTGATGCGAGGTACAGTGGCGAAGGCTTGGCTGGAAGAGCGGAGTTGGCGGGAGGGGGTGTAGAAGGACAGTCGAGAGTTGAGGCAATCTGGTCCGATGTCGTAGAGTGATTTGTGTGCGTGGGTAAGCAGTCGGAAAGTGATCCTCTTATTGACGGGTAGCCAGTGGAGGTCTTTAAGGTGACCGGAGATGTGTTCGTTGCGTGGGATGTCTAAAATGAGCCTGGCTGAGGCGTTTTGGATTCGTTGTAGTTTCCTCTGGAGTTTCGCGGTGGTACCTGCGTAGAGGGTGTTTCCGTAGTCCAGTCGGCACGTGACTAGAGCGTGGGTGACTGTTTTCCTTGTTTCGGGGGGGATCCAGCGAAATGTTTTTCTGAGCATGCGAAGAATGTTAAAGCAGGAAGAGGATACGGCGCTGACTTGTCTGTTCATTGAGAGTGAAGAATCCAGGATGACGCCAAGGTTCCGTGCGTGGTCTGTCGGGATGGGTGCATTTCCGAGGGCTTCCGGCCACCAGGAGTCGTCCCATGCAGAGGGGGATTTACCTAAGATGAGGACTTCTGTTTTGTCTGAGTTCAGTTTCAGACGGCTTTGTTTCATCCATTCGGCGACTTCTTTCATTCCTTTGTGTAGGTTAGTTTTAGCGGTGCTCAGATTCCCGTTATGCTTTCGGAGTCGTACATGACTTCGGAATGTTATGGCAAGAACGAGGTTTTTTGACCTCTCATGGTGCCAAGATCCAACACGGTCCCCTCATTCAAGCACTGTTAGAAGCAATACATCTGCCCTCGGGCATATCCGTCATGAAGTGTAAAGCACATACTAAAGTTACGGATTCTGTTTCCCAGGGTAACGACCTGGCAGACCAGACAGCAAAACATACAGCATTGACTCACACCCAGACTACTGATGTGACAAAGACAATAGTACCGACACAGTGTATGTCAGTTAGGGATCCCACCCTAGATGTAATCGATATCCAGACGCATGCCACTTCAGATGAAATAAAGAAATGGACTGAACTAGGAGGGATTCAGACAGATCAAGGATGGATGACAAAGGGAAAATCTACATGGTTTCTCCCTGACTCAATGGTTCAAATCATAATAAATACAGCACATAGTCCTGCACATCTAGGAGAAAAAGCGATGTTAGACAGTTTACAGAATCTCTGGTATAACAAACACTTACGAGCAGCAGCAAAACAGAAAGTGCGTACTTGCATGATCTGTTGTCAGTTCAATCCAGGTAAAAGCGTCCCTGTAGAGCAAGGTGGATTTCATCCTCCCGATCACCCTTTTGAAGTCCTCCAGATGGATTATATCCAGATGGACCGTTGTCGAGGATTCAAATATGTCCTCGTAGTTGTTTGTGCACTTTCCCGTTGGACCGAAGCATATCCAGTCCCAGATTACACTGCCCCGACCACTGCCAGGCAGCTGGTTCGAGAATTCTTCCCACGGTACGGCTTGCCTCGTGTCGTGTACTCAGATAACGGACAGCCGTTCTCATCCGAACTCATGAAACAGGTTTCCCTTCTGCTAGGATACCAGTGGAGATTCCATTGTGTCCGACATCCCGAAGCAGCTGGCCTTGTAGAAAGGCACAACCAGACACTGAAAACACGCCTTGCAAAGATCTGTAAAGAGAAAGGGGTCGACTGGATAGTCGCCCTGCCAGTTGCATTGTTCTATATGAGGATGGTTCCCCGTATGAAGTGGTCTTTGGCAGACCACCGAATATGTGGGGGACGCCCATGCCTAAGAAAATTACAGATGTTGATTGTAATATGCTGACAGATTATCTTGCCTCCTTGATGTCTGCACTCCAATCATGTCGTTCACAGGTTGCTGCAGCCTTCCCTGACAACACTGATGTAAAGCCACACGATGTCCGCCCTGGGGATACAGTCCTAATTAGGAACTTCGACAGGAAAAGCCCGCTGGAGCCCCGCTGGAAAGAGCCGAAGACCGTCCTTCTTACAACGAGGACCGCGATCAAGGTGGAAGGCCGAAAGGGGTGGATCCACACGAGTCATATTAAAAAATGCAACGAACTGATGCCAGAAACAGACTCGTCCACCCCCTTCAAGGACTGCCTCGAATCTAGTGACTGTAAAATTCCTAAGCGAGAACAAACTCCCCAAGAGGAGTACCGAAAGAAACTCCGATCTAGCAAGTCAGACAGTTTAATTGTTTAAGTCCTCCCCTAGGTGAATCGGTTAAATAGTTTCTGACATGTATCCCCTAGATTGAGATAGAGAGAGAGAGAGACAACTCAAGAAACGTACATATTGTAAATCACTCCGCAGTCACTGTATAGTGACATTATTGATTATGTTTTTCCTAAGTCTTCTGATTATTGTTGCGAGTATATTGCTTCCCATATACTACCCTATCTTCAAGCGTGAACAATCTGCTTACAATGTTTCTGCTGAACATTCTTTTAGTGAATTACCGCCTCACGAACTGTCCTACAGACTTGCGCTGCGCAACAACACATTCATTAGTATGTTACATCACTCCCATCAGACTAACAATGCTACAAACTGCTGGATATGTGGCAGACTCCCTCCCTATCAGAAATACAAGGGAGTTCTGCCTCTTTTCCCGTACCCGTTCACTCACAATGGCTCCTGTGGTGCATGGTTTAGATTAATTAATTCCTTAGATTCTGATATTGCTGTTTTCGAGGGGAATTGGATTTGGGGAAACCTGAACCTAGTTCTGCTCAACGTCTGCTACCCTGACAAGAAGGGACTTCCCATTAGGACAGGAACTGATCTAGAAAATGAAGTATATGGATTAGGTAATTATACAATTAACCTCATGATTCTTACTGTTGAATCCGAAGCTGCACCAGTTCTCCCTGCTATGTCAGTATTACCAGTCACAGGTGACTTATGTGTCAGAAAGAAGGGTTCAGTACACTTAGGTCATAGTAAATGTACTACCGTGGTCGAATTCAGTGATCATGGCAAGTCTTCCTTTAAAGCTACTCGTCATTCTTATTTTGTTTGTGGCCATACCGCATACATACGCTTACCTCCAGATTGGGATGGTACCTGTTACATTGCCTTCCTTCTGCCACCTGTTTTCCTAGCCCCTCCTGATTATCACAGAAATACAAATCTAGTAAAGAGTAGACTCAGAAGAGATCTCCCGATTGTCGACTATACTGAAACGGCATGGGAGCAATACACAGATTTCAATAAGGGATTCTTTTTCTTCACAGGCCCCGTCCAAAACAGTAAATTAATACGAAGATTAACCAGAACACTCAAAGCAGTAGTAAATGAAACTGCATCCGCTCTAGGTAACTTAACAGAGGAGCAGTCTGCTATGCGGATTGTTGTCCTTCAAAATCGTCTTGTTATTGACGTCATCTTGGCAGATAGAGGTGGAGCTTGTAAGGTCATCGGGTCAAGTTGCTGTGTTTTCATTCCAGAAAACGCGCCAACTGTATACAAAGCTATTACACGTCTTCATAAGATTGCAAGTTTGATACATCAGAATCCAGGCACCTGGACTTGGTCCGGTTGGTTCTGGACTACGTTGACTGCTTGGGGATGGAAGATCCTATCCTTCCTAGGCATTGCCCTTGTCATAGTATTCAGTTGCTGCCTGTGCCTACAGTGTGGGCCAGCGATTTGTGGACTGTGTGCCACATCGTGCATTGAACATTCCAGTTTTTTCTCAAACCGCCAAAGGAAGAAAGAAGAGCAAATGATGTTACAAGAACAGACTGATCGATTCATGAGGATCGATATATCATGAAGGGTCCGTAGGGAACAAGGAGGGAATGAGGAAATATAAATTTTTGGTCAAGTTATGTTCCCTAACGTGTACCCCACCGTCTCCATGTACGAGTTTAAAGTGCATGTAACTTCCCTCCTGTGCCAGCTATAAAGACGCAAATACATTTGCGTTCAACGTTAACATGTCCTCTTTCAGACCCGCCATGAACGGGTTCCATATTCAGTTCCTAAGTATGCTATGCCAACGTCTTTTTGTGGTATACTTTACACGTTTTTCAGCTCTGGCGAAGCAGGCCCCGAATTCTGCCATCGAGCCTTTTTTCTGTCTCCTGACTCCGAACGCCTCAGCCTGGGCTGTCTCTGTACCCGTGACCTCTGCCTTACTCCCTGCGCGGCCCACCACGTTTAGCTCAGCCTGCTGCCTGCCAAGACTGTATTCAACCTTCGAATTATCTGTTCCGCTCCTCGAAAATGCATTCCTGCCTACTAGTTTAAGTAAACATTCCCCCAGCTGCAGAGCAAAGGGCTCGGCCTCACTGTCTCCGTGCAAGTAATTCATAGCCTCTGTTACCATGGAAGGCCCATGCCCCACGCTCCTCATGCAGACACTTAGACGCTTATACACGCACTCACAGTCAGTATAGAATAGCTTCTGCCCCAGAGACCTTTTCCGTCCAGATAATATAGTTCCCAAACTTCAGATATCAGATATGATAGAGGCACGAGTTGATCTGACATGCTAGACTTCTGTCTCTTTCCGCTAGTGTAAATGTCAAGTCCCCTGCACCCTCCAGTCATACGTCATGCAGCTGCGCGCGCATCCAGGCCTCAGATTCCTGCTGACATTACAAGATTCTGCTTTTATTGCCACCCACTTATGACACTTACATGTGACGTTTCTAGCACACGCCTCTATGTACACGCCTAGTTCACGCCTTCTAATTACGTATCACTACCACGTGTGTGTCTTATCTTGTCTCTCTCAGCTGTTACGCCTACTGTATTGGTTCCTATCATACGGTTTAAGTATATAAGCTATGTATTGTCAATAAAATATTGCTCTATCCCTTCCTGCACCCCTGTGGTGGCAGGAATATGATATCCGGTTCAAGAACCATTCCTTTTTAAGGAATAAAACCCCTAAGAACTCTAACACCACGGACTCTGTCTCTTTCTTTCCGATTGAGTTATTATTGATTAAGTACTTACCTGCATAGAAATTAGGACGGTAAATCAAATATTTACCACAATTATTTCTATAGGAAAACAACTTAAACTACCTCAATTAAAAAGTTACAGTTATTAATTAAAGTTTTAATTTCCACCTTGACCAAATATTTCTATACCTCTAGCACCTCCGTACACAGTGTTGTAAACACGCTACGCAGACTAAAGCAAGTATAACTCGGCCATGTATCATACACAGTGTTCTCATAAATGATGTCATTTGAGATGGCAAGAGTGTTAAGAATGCTATGGTTAAACATGCTATAAGTCATGAAATGTGAAAGTGCTGTTCATGGTGAAGGAAGGAGTTATAGTTGATTTAGTCTGTGTAGTGAGTTTAGTATGCCTTCTTCCCACTCATTATAACTCTAAATCTATCTTGTACCTGATCTATGAATTTCTTCTCAATGTCAGTAAGTGTACATGTTAAATTGTGTCTATGATCATAAGCAGTGTCTAACAATGCACTGGGTATGAAACAGATCCCCATCATCTCAACTGTCTTCCGTGTATCATATTTATTTAGGTGTTTGTATACTGGTACTTCAGAAAGTACTACATCATAGTTAGAGAACTAATACTCATAATGATCCTTCTTATTAAACATACAAAGAAGCAAACTACAACTAATGCCATATGTCATAGGTAAATGTTGGTATGTTATTCCTTAATTCACTAATGCAGGCAATTACATGCAAACATAACAATCTCTAGCTTCCATAGCATCTACATACTCATATAAGAGTCCAGCATAAGCGTTTAAAGTGTAATCTCCCTTGGAAAAATCTACATGTAGATGCAGTTCCTCTGGAGCAGCTAAACCACTCTCTGATCCTAGAGTACACTTAAACAACCGGTGTAGGTGTAAGCACTTCACGTACATTAGCCTTGCGGGTCTCCTCTTTCAAGGATTTCGAAATTGACTCTACAACTAGTACCACTATTACTACCACTATAATGGTTATAATTGTACCTATAAAACATTAATGTCTACTGTTAGGATTTCCAGACTGCATTCCAAATTAGATTCAGACCAAATTTTGAGTAGAGAAATAGCAGTCACAGAGTTTCTCATCTCCGTTGATCTCCATTAGGGCAAGGGACAGAAACGTTAAAGTCTCTGAGCAGAGCTTCCAGCAACTTTCTCCTTTCTTTATTTTCTTTACAGTTATTTACACATGCCTTATAAGGCCTACTTAGCCCTACTTCATCTTCTTCTAAGTGTAAGCCCTAAATGTATTCTTGGTCCACTCGGGCCTAGGTAACCTTCTTTGCCTCTTTAACAAAGTTCATGAAAGTTCATTCAAAATCTCTAATGAGTTCTGAGCCAAGTTCATTTAGGATCAGTTGTAATAAATCATCTCTCAACTCTGCAACTTCTGCTGGTGATTATTCTACATCCAAATGAGGAAAAACAACATCATTCAGTAAGACGGTTCGCTGACCTCTCAATCTTGGTGGGTAAGGAACGGCCAACGAAAGAAGAGCATGCAATTCAGTCCCCAGAATCCTTAGCAGAATGATGATTATCAGCAACGATGTCCCGGAGCTTGCTCTCGTCGGTATTGGAAGCCAGATACGTCTACTCAGGGGAATAATACCTCCGACCAGCACTCTTGAGCTCAGTCTCTCTCCTTCGGCTTCACTGTGCTCCAATTCAGACGTCTCGTTTATTGGTGTGAGCTCTCTTTCAGAGGTGCTCCCTACATTTCTTCTTTGTTCTGTTCCTGGCCAGGGCTCAATTTAAAGTTGCTCTCCTTACTTCACTAGTTCCTTCGTCGGGGTCAGACTCTTGTTCATACAGCACTTTTCTCTCTTCTTCAGAGTCTACATTGAGGCTTTGTTCGACTGGACCCCCCTCCGATTGCCCTATTGCTTGTTCATCCTCCACCAGTCCCTCTACAGCTTGGCTCGCCTTCTCCTGTGCCTCTTTGGTCACTTCATGTGATTCTTCGGGGAGAGGAGCTGTTTCTTCAGTGGGGCATGGAACTTAACAAGCGTAAGTGGCATGGTCCCAGTTCAGTACTCCGCCACACTCCACAACAGTCGCAGTCACCAGTATCACTTGATATGGTCCATGCCAACGGGGCTCAAGGCAATTCTTTCTCACATGCCTTTTTATTAGCACCCAATCTCAAGGATTTTGGTTGTGATGTTGGCGCAGTCGCTGCTTCAACCTGATGAGACACAGAACAAACCACATCAGCCAACCCTTTACAGTAGTCGAGAACCAAATGATCTGAGATAGTCACAAGCATGTTGGCAGGCACAGCAGGCAATCTCCTCACTCGCCCCATAAGAACCTCATGAGACAACAGGCCAGTTCTTCTATCAGGAACACTGGGTAGACTCATCAGCACCTAAGGCAATGCATCCAGCCATTTCAGAGATGAAGAAGCACACATCTTTGCCAATCTCGACTTCAGGGTACCATTGACCTGTTCAACAATTCCTGAGGCTTCAGGTCTGTAACTGCAATCTAGTCTCTGTTCCACCCGCAAAGCTGTATACAGAAATTTCAGGACCTCATTATTGAAATGAGTTACTCAGTCTGATTCCAATGTGTTTGGAAATCTGAATCTCGGAATGAGCTCCCTCAACAACAGCTTAGCTACTATGAGACTGTCACAGCTCCTTGTTGGATAGGTTTCTACCCAACAGGAGAATATGCACACCACAACCAGAATATACCTCAATCCATTGCACATGGGCATCTCCACAAAATCCAACTGCATCCTATTGAAGGGTCCTCCTTACCTCCCTATACGACTCAGTGTAACAACAGTCCTTGTCCCCGCATTCATATTCTGACATGTTACACATAGGTAGCACAATGCTTCTGCAGTTACTCCAATTTGGATTGAACCATGTCTGCCTAAATAATCTCAACATTGCATCCCTTCCTACATATGTGGAACCATGAATCTGTCTTGCCCTATGATGTAACAAACAATTTGATGAAGCTGCTCTTCCATCAGCTGACATACAGATATCCTCTTTCTTCACACAACCTGCTCAGATCCAACCTGTCTGTTCCTCTTCAGAAACGTCCTTCTGCAAACGTTTTACCTTATCCCAAGTATCAGCAGCATACGTCATCATGTTGAAATCGGGTCCCTCTGAATCCTCATTCCTGTATTCTCCATTGAAGGCACACACATTCAAAGCACAATAACGTGCAACTTCGTCTGCATAGCCATTTCCTGTGGTAGCATAATCTGTTCACTTACAGTGTGCGGAACACTTTACAATGGCAATGACTTTTGGTAACCGTATTGGTTCCAACAATTGCCTCACAACTTCTCCATTTCTAATTGGAGACCCCGATGATGTCATGGATCCCCTTTGAGAACATAGCTGTCCAAAGTCATAAACCAGACAAAACTTATGGCTGTTGGTGTAGATCGTCAATCGGAGTTGTTCAGAAACACAGCATGCACGGGTCAAGACAACTAGTTCAGCCACATGCGCGTTGTATACTCCTTGTAAACATGTGACTTCCACCACTCCAGAAACAGTACAAATAGCAAAATCTGCTCTTAGGTTTCCTTCATTGTCTCTTAAGCACGAAACATCAACAAACAGAACTTGATCAGAATCAGAAAGTGGCTCTTTAACAATGTCAGAACATGGTTTGGTGCACAGTTCAGTGACACTGGGTCAGTCATGGTCTTCATTTTCCTCCCATTCCGAATTTGGAACAGGTAACAAGTTACCAGGGTTCAACACAGAGCAGCGCTTCAGAGTCACATTATCAGCTGCCAAAATCACCTGGTCATACCTTGTCAAATTGTTTTTGGTCACGTGCTGTGTTCTTGTCAACAAAATTCCCACAGATTGTGGGACATACACGGTCAGTGGATGGCCCATCACGATGATCTATTGAGGTTACGTGGTTTTCGACTTCGCTTCATATCTAGCCGCCATTTTGTATGTAACCGGCATTTTGTGTTGCCTCACTCAGGCAGCACGGCGGATTTGGTGAGCGCGATGTTTTTGCCTTTTTAGCTGCTACGTGTCTTTCCGTTAAAGAGTAACTCCTGCCCATGTTTATGAAACCGATGTCAGGGTCTCCCGAGTTCTGTGAATCCATGTCTAGACTGATTAATCCATTTCTTACTCCACTGTTTGGGTCCCACCATTCTTCTCATCTCTATCTTGTTTAACTGACCTTTGCTATTCTCTTCGTGTGTTCTCCTGTTACATAGACTGTCCTTTGAAGCATTCAAGTATGTTCTACCACCTGCAAATTGAATTACGGACACTAGTGTTGATTAACTTGAGTGGAGGGGAGCACACAGGGTCTGAAAGGAGGGTGTGTTTTAGACATTCGATAGCTTGTTTTCAAACTATTCCTATTTGTCAGTTTTGTATGTTTTGGGAGTTGAAACATGTGTACTATAATAGACTGTGCGCCACGGAATGAAGTGGCAGTCTCCTGATAACCTACCAGTTGGTGTACTTACAGGACCACTGTGCTTAGCTGCAGCTAATAAATCTGCTTTTCTACGCCTAACAGAGTGTCTAGTGTCTCTGTCTGCCAAAGCAGGTGAACCAGGAGATCTTAGGCGTGCCCTGCGCCGCCTGGCCCATAAGGTCAGGTTCTCCACTATCATCATATAATACTGACATCAGTTGTAGCAATGGATTTGAGACATCCGGGCAATGCTGATGCTACAGGATCTAATGCAGCAGGGAAATAAGCCACAGGTCTACGGGCACTTGCATGTAACTGTGTGAGTACTGACAGGGCACAACCCTTCTCGTTCATGGCAGAACAGTGAAAACTCTTTATTGTAGTCAGGTATTCCTAAGGCTGGTGCAGGACACAGGCTCTCTCTCAGCTCCAGGAAAGTGAGCAAGCAATTATTTTCCCATGGCACAATTATGTGTTAACATCTGCAAAGGCTTAGCCATCAGGGAGAAGTTGGGAATCCACTTTCAATAGTAGCCCACCATCCCCCAAAACATTCTGACCTCTTTCTGAGTGCATGGTGGATTAATTTGCATGATTGCCGAGATCCTTTCCTGTGACACCTTTCTTTTGCCTTTCTGAATTCGATGTCCCAAATACTGTACTTTGTTCATGCAATATTGGCGCTTGCTCTGGGACACTTTATGTCCACTATCAGCCAAGTGATTTAGCACAGCAATGGTATCAGTTTGACAAGCTAACCTCATATTCAATGCAAATAAGAAGTGGTCTTAGTTTTATGTGAACTGGTTCAACTCCTTTTATGAGTCCAATAACTCTCCCTGTGAAGTCCCATACCACTGTTGATATCATGTCCCTAAGGTCTAAAGCCAAATCCTCCACCGTCAGCAAACATTGTGACATACATATCCTGGTTCACCAACTTGAAAGCAATGTCCTCATCATTTGTTTGCAGTTCAATTCCCTTCGGTGTGCAATATATGGTGCAATTCAGTTTACATACAAGCCATGTCCCACCAGACACACAGGTCTTCACCCACCACAAACTGATGACAGTCCTTAAAGGACCCAATCCTCACAGGCATCTCCTCAGTTAGGGGGTTGACATTCTCTTGCTCCTGACTCCTACAACTTGGATCGATCTTCCACAGAGGGGTAGGTTTGGGGCTCCTGCTGTTCTCACAGTAGAGCAGGCCGCATCAGTATCAATCAAGAATGTAATTGGGTGACCACCAACATCTACATTAATGTAGGGTCCGCTCTGGTCTACCTCTAAGACTGCGCACATTGTACAGTCTTTCTCCCCTCTCAGGCACCATCATAAGGATAGGTCTATGCCAAAATCATCCAAAGATTCCAAAGGGGGCATTTACTCGTATGCCCGATTCCCCTGTGATAGCACTGGGGGTTGTGGTATTGGTGTCACATGGCCTTGAGGCCCCCATATTCTGTGATCTTGGTCTTGCACACTGCCTTCCAACTCTTTAAAGTAGGATGCATTGACCGGAAGGGGTGTATTTTGCAACACGTACAGAAGACTGGGCGGGACATCATCTTGAATAGGGCTGCTCTGCCAAGGAGGGTCAGGGGGAGCGATTTCCAGTGCTGGACATCAGATTTGAGGCGCTCTAGTGGTGGCCGGAGGTTGGTGTCATAAAATCGCATCAGGTCTTTAGATACCCAGCTCCCCAGATATTTGAAGCCATCAATGGCCTCTGTCAGCTGGCAACCCCTGGGAAGTCAAGGTCTCTGCCCACTAAGAACATAGAGGACCGTTCATGACCAGTTGATCCTATAGCCCATTACCACACTAAGGTACTTCACCAGCTCTGCAAGTAGCAAGTTGTCATAGAGAAAGAAGATCCAAGGATTCAACAACTGTGAGCATCTTTCTTTCCAAGAAGGAAATTGACATTGACTTCAGATTGAAACGGTTAACTCCAAGTGTTCGATGCATTTGTTTGAACTATATTCCATTCAGGATTGTTGTAAAATGTACTCCTCCTTATAAGAATAAAAGACAAGCATTTAACTCCTAATACTCTAGTCGGGGAATGTTGTGAGAAACTATAATAATATAGATTCAATAGAAACATAATTGAAATTGAGAGTTGATCTACATGCTGTCTCCTTTTTCTGTGCATTAGGTATTCTCTTCTTACTTCTGGGAACCTCTGCTGTTTCTATCTTCGCAGAAATAGCGGAGAAGCAAATCCAATCCAGAGAGTGTCGCGGCAGACAGGAGATGTCTATTCTTTAATCCCTATCCCCTTTCCCCTTTCTTGAGTGGTCTGGCTTGAGAAATCTTTGGTGCGCTACACCGGTTAGAGGGCATTGGGAAGTCATGTCTCTTCTGCTTCTGTGGAGAATCAAGGTACCTGACAGATTGAAGTGTCCATGATTCTTCTCCACCGAGCAGAATTGCAAAAGGAATTAGTTTAAAGTCTTTAGGGGAAATGTTGGAGGTTATTTAGAGAGAATTAGGGGCAGTGGGAGATGAAAATAATAATTTGAAACAAGACATAGTTGTTTCACTCCAAGAAACTATTTTGTTAGTGCAGAGAGTAAATGTAGTAGTCGCAGAAGCTCCCATGACCAACTCCATACCTTCTTCTTCCACACTAACCCTCAAACTGTAGCACAGGTAGTTCATACTGTTTCCTCACCAATTCCTCTTGCCCCGCCAGAGAGGTTTAGTGGGGATACGCAGCAGACCCAAGTCTCCCTTACGCAATGCTCATTACATTTTATGTGTCGCCCAACACTCTTTCCTGATGTTCAGTCAAGGGGAGCCTTTATTTTGTCAAACTTAAGTGAGGAGGCGTTCAATTGGGCAATACCCTTAGTGACCAGGGATGCCTCCTTCCTTTATGACCTTGAGCACTTTAAATCTGAGTTTTTAAGAATATTTGATGGGGGGCGTGGCTACGCATCGCGGAAGATGGCGGCGTGATTCCGGAGCTCCGGAGCCGACCTTCCTTACAACGCTCTTTTCGGCGGCATTTGGAGTCGTCCAGCCCTGACAGACCTTAAACGTCTCCGTAATGTGAGGTGAGCCCAGCGCCCTCACTATTTTGGGGATTCGAGGTGTTTTGGCGGACTTCCATTCTCAACCGCCATTTTGTGCGCAAAGCGCATCTTTCTACCTGAGGTATATGCGCTCACACAAAAACTGCCTGTAGACAGACTGCTCAGTTGGAACAACCCCTATTTCTGTGGTGAGTCTTTCATACTGAGAACTATTGAATGATGCTGCATTTCCTCCTTTCTCGAACCTGCAATTAAATCTGCTCTTTCAGCCACCATTTTGTGAAGCTGTGTGCTTTATACCTCGAGCAATGTCTTCTCAGAGGTACCCTTGACTTTGGCCTTTTGTTTCACCTCAAGTGTTGAATAGTGACCAGGCTTGTTTCTGCATCACCCTCTTTGCTCCTGAATGCTTTTGCTTTTTCTTCACCTCACTCTGGCCCATGCAGCATTTCACCTATTTTTCAGCGCCTCCTGCTGTTACCGCCAACATGTCTTCATCGTTTATGCTCCATTACTGGGCTTGACCTTTTGCTGCTAATCCCTCTCTCGGTGAGGCAGGTTGGTCGCTGTTGGCTGTGCACTCATGTCTTTTTTCTTTTTTTTTGCCTACCTTGGATTTCTTTTATGGAGTGGAGTGCTTTCTTTTTAAAAATGTATCTTCCCTCTCACTTTTTTCATTGCTGCTCTGCATTCTTATATTGGGAAACTCTGCAACTTAAAGCTTGCTACGGTTACTAAGTTGCCTTCCGGATCAGATTCTGATTCACCCCTTCAGGATATGGAGGGAGGCAAGTTGTCAAAGCCTGACGTAACGCATGGAGCTATTCCTAAATCTCAGAATGGCGGGAAAAGCACCTTTAGCTTCCGGCAAACGTCTCAAGAAAGACCCTCCTGATCCTGAGAACAGCGCTTCTTCTTCATCCATGGATATCATCTTAGAGGAAATCCGTGCTCTCAAACCCTTCATGGAAGCTACCACTAAGAACATGCAAGCCATGCAAGACAAATGGTCCTCTTTGGAATCCCGTGTTCTTATACTAGAACAATCATCGGAGTCTCTCCACTCCTCCTGTTCTCGTATCCCCTCATTGGAGGCTGAGGTTCTTCTGCTTAAGAAGCAGACAGAGGATTTGGAAAACAGAAATCGTAGAAACAACCTCCGCCTCTACGGACTTCCTGAACTAACAGAGGGGTCTAACCCTACTACTATCTTTCAGACTTTCCTTTCAAAAATCTTGGATGCTCTTCTAATCCTAGAGGGGTCATCATGCTGTTCCTTCAATACACTGATCTCCTGTAGGTTCTTTCAGCTGCGAAACTCAAAAAACAAATCATATGGCAAGGTCACCGCTTTTATCTGTCTCAGGATGTTTCTAAGGCCACAGCAGACAGACGGAAGAGATTTCTAGACTTACGTCCACAGCTCAGAGCTCTCAATGCAAGATATGGACTCCTTTACCCATGTCTCTTCAAGGTTACCTACAAAGACAAAACCACCACTTAGGAAGACCCTGCTGTCCTTCAAGAATTTCTCCGTCAGCAGAGCCCTGATGTTATGGATGTTTCCAGACCGCCCTGATTGAACTTGCAGTCTCTTCCGATCTAATATTGTTATTTGTACTTTGTACCTCTTGTTGTTGTTGCTAGTTTACTCTTCTATTTTTATCTTTGTTGTCTTCTGACCTGCACCATATTTCCCTTGTCCCTCATGCATTTACTTTTTTTCTCCTCTTACATTTACAGATACCGCTCTCTCTCTCCCGTGTTTTCTCCCGATGTTTGCATGGTGTTTGTACACTGCCCTTTGGATTTGTGAATACTAAGGCCTGGCGTCCGCTCTTGGTGATGTCGCTGTCATCTTTCGATGCCTACACCCCCGTCTTCGTTTGCGTTTCTCGTACTCATAAGTATGTCTTTCAGTCGTTCGTTTTGGGCATTTACTGTCTTCTTATTTTCTATTGTTCCTGTCCTTTTTCTCCTTTTCTTATTCTTTGCTTACTTTTAGTCATTCCCTTCCTTCTCTCTTCTCTCCTCTCCCACTCTCTATCTTTTTTCTGCTCTCTGGTCTATTTCTTCTTTTCTTTCTTCTCTGATTCAGTATTTTCTCTGTAGCAGTTTCTTCTTTTTGCTCCTTGCGCCTTTCTTTCTTTTCTTTCTTTTCTCTCATCCATTTCTCCTTATCACTAGGTTTCCACTTTTCTCAACTCTTTCAGTTTATTTCTTATGCATTAATAAGCATGTTGTTGTTAGTTGTTTTTCTCAACTATTCCATTCCGTGTAACGACATGGAACGTTAAGGGATTAAATAATCCCATTAAAAGGCAAAGGGTTTTTTCACATTTAGCAAGACTTAAGACTGATGTTGCCCTCCTTCCGGAGACTCATCTCGCTGAGGTAGAGGCTCTAAAGCTCAAGCGTTGTTTGGTGGGTCATGTTCTTTGCTCCCCTATGGCAACCAGAAAGAATGGTGTTGTAATTTTGTTGCATAAAAAGTTAAACGTTTCCTCAATCGCTCATGAATGTGATGTTGATGGCCTTTGGGTTATTGTTACATTACTCATAGATAATATTCCTCTCACCCTTTTTAATGTGTATGCCCCTACTGGGATTGAGAGGTCCTTTTGGCCCTCTATCTCTACTAAGCTGTCCTCCCTCTCTGGGGATTACATACTTCTCGGAGGAGATTGTAATCAGGTTGTTGATCCCTTCCTTCCTTGACCGACAGTCAAAAGTCAAATTTGTTCCCTCTAGGATGCACACTCACTTTGTAAATTCTTTTCAAAGCAATGCTTTAGTAGATATTTGGAGACTGTGTAACCCAGATATTAGAGAATACAGTTTTTTCTCCCCTCCTCATCAATCCCAATCCCGCATTGACCATATCTTCCTTAGGAAATCCCTGTCCCAACATGCTATCCGCTCTGAAATCGGCTCCATCCTGCTCTCCGACCATGCTACAGTTTTTGTGGATCTTGACTTACTCCCATTTTCTCCCCATTCTGGCAGATGGCGTTTCAATAATGCTTTGCTTCTGGAACCCACTTTTTGTACCGAATTTACCGCCTTTTCCAAGGAATTTCTTCTATTAAACCACACCCCTGATTCCCCTTTTGTTATGGTTTAGGACTCTTTTAAAGCAGCCTCTAGGGGTTTTATTATCAATTTTGGCTAGGCGGAAGAAACTCCGAGAAACAAGTCGGAGAAAATCTTAGCTGATATTAAAGCTTTAGAACTTGCCTATTACGCTGATTCTTCCCTTAAATTACTTATTGAAGCAAAAATCTCATTTAACAAATTCACAACCGACGCTGCCTCTAATATCTTGCTAAAATGTAACTCCAGATATTATGGAGGTAAGAATAAAATGGGGATACTCCTGGCCAATTATTTAAACATACGAAAGGAACGTACAAAGATTGAATCTATCAAGACTTCTTCTGGAGAATCTACATTTAAGGATAAAGACATCCTCACCGAGTTTTTCAAATTTTACGATAATCTTTATACTCCTGAACAGGTTCCGAGGCCTGCTGATCTCCTTTCTTACTTTCATTCTCTTCCCTCTCCTCCGGTTTCTCATGTTGATTTTCATTCCCTGGAACAGGACATTTCACTCTCTGAAATCTCCCATGCTATTTCTAAATTACGTCACGGTAAATCTCCGGGTCCTAACGGATTTACTATTGAATTCTACAGCCACTTTGCCTCTCTTCTTCTTCCTAAACTCCTACTCTTATTTCAAGCCTTCCTTGGAGCGGGTTCCTCAAGCGGTTCTTTTCAACAGGCTTTAATTTGTTTGATCCCCAAGGAGGATAAAGATCATTCTTTATGCAAGAATTACAGACCAATATCCTTGGTCAATACTGATTATAAAATTCTAGCCAAGATACTAGCGTTACGCATGGATCCCCTCTTACCGGATCTAATTGGTCCTGAGCAATCGGGCTTTGTCAAAGGACGTCTCTCCTCCGATAATTCCAGTGTCTTCCTTAACATACTTAGCAAGGCTTCCTCTTTAGCTCTTCCTTTCGCAGCTGTCTCATTAGACGCGGAGAAAGCCTTTGATAGGATTGGGTGGGACTTTATGTTTCAGGCTTTACGTTGGATCAGTATCCCTTCCAAATTCATCTCTATTGTTTCTTTACTTTATTCCGATCCTCAGGCCTCTATTTTTGTTAACGGCATGTCCTCGGACTATTTCTCTTTACATAGGGGAGTTTGACAGGGTTGCCCCTTATCCCCCTTACATTTTGTGTTAGCCTTAGAACCTTTCCTTACTAAAATCCGTCTGGATAACAGTATCTCTGGTTTTCAATTTGGTTCTCATCAGGTTAAACTCTCGGTTTATGCTGATGATATTCTTTTTACTGCTCTGATCCTATTACCTCTATTCCCTCCTTTCTTCAGCAAGTCTCTTCCTTCTCTGCAGTTTCTGGTTATCGCTTAAACGTCGATAAGTGTGAAATCTTGCCTTTGAATCCTCTCTGCCAGAAACATCTTTTTTCTCAAACAGGTTTCTTATGGCAACCATCTAAAATTAAATACCTGGGAGTTTGGTTTGCTCCCCTTTTATCTGATACTCTTAAACTAAACTTCGATTATATTTCCAAGAAAATGGACACTGCTATTATGCGTTGGCATTTGCTCTTTTTGTCTTTGTGGGGCTGGCTTAACTCTGTAAAGATGATGTTATCCCCCTTCTTCTTTATACTATTTACATGCTCCCTTTGCACATTCCAATTTCTTTCTTCAAAAAGATTGATTCTTTATTACTGAAATTTCTGGGGAACGGTAAACATCCTCGGATAGCTCTTGATTCCTTACGAAAGGACAAAGCTCACTCTGGAATACGTTTTCCTGATTTTAAAGAATATCATCGAGCCTTTTCTTTGAAACAATCAATTTGCTGGTTTTCTTTTAATCTTCCTCACTATCCTCCTGTCTGGTTGAGTATGGAATCTTCCTTCATTTCTCCATTTACCTTTAGCAAATTCCTGTCCTTTACATCTTCCTTAGCTCGCCTTCGCACGCCTGTTATTTCTCATTCTCTGAATCTCCTTCTACCATATCTATCTTCATCTTATCCCTCCCTCCTTTCCATCCACGAACAACCGATCTGGAACAATTCTCTCCTCAAAATCCGTAACCGCACCATCTTTTGGAAAACGTGACATTCTCGAGGACTATGTTGGATTTCTCAATTAATCTCTCAGGGCACTTCTCTCTCCTTTCAGGAACTTCAATCCCTTTTCTCATTGCCCACTTCTTCCTGGGCACAACACACTGCCCTTTATCCAGCCTTGATCTCCTATCTTCGCTCCCTATCACCTTGCAAAGATGTTCCTTTAGACCGTAGATCCACTTCCCTATTATTGGATGCTTCTCCTTCTGCATTATTAATGATAGACTAAAATCTCGTATCGAGAATGCCTGGGAATCTGATTTTTTCAGAGTTGGCCTGTACTTTTTTGGGATAAAATATGGACCAAACTTCATAAAACCTCTAGAGCTGCTAATACTACCCAAACTTTATATTTCAATTATAACAGAACTTTATTCACCCCACTTACTTTATCCCGTTTTTCACCAGACACTCCCTCTACTTGTTGGTCATGTCCTTGTCCCTCTGCAGATCTCAAACATATGCTGTTTTATTGCCCTCCTACTTCCCAGTTCTGGCAACTAGTTTGGAAGCAAATACAAAACAAATTCCAGTGCCAGGTTCCCTTTTCCCCTACAAAAGTTTTTCTAGGCTCCCTCTCTCCGGAACTTCCTTTTTCTCCCAGCCACTACCTTTTACTCGACCTCTTCATAGCTGTATCTTTCCATACCATCACTTCAAACTGGAAACAAGCTGCAAGTATTTCCTACCAATCTTGGTGGAATGCGGTCTGTTTTCATCATCGTCTGGATACCAATTATGTATCCCCCATATCCCTGGCCATTAAACGTGACCTGATTTGGCTTCCTTTGGTAACATACCTTTCTTCCTCTGCTCCTGTACATCCCCCTCCAGATCCTAACACAGTTGAAGTACGTAAACCCCCATGATTTTCTTATTACCCGATTGCTGTAATTATTAAGTTTCAATATACTGTATTCTACCTTTCATTTGTACTCACATGCTATGTTCATAATTCCTCATGCTTGTTATTTATTATTTATTTATTTGTGGGTTTGTATAGCGCTAGAATGACTCCGCCAGGAGTATCTCTGCGCTTTTTGACCGGTAAAACAGCAGCATACTGAGGGATGGAGTTAGATTTCATTTTTGAATAAGATAGTTTTTAATTGCTTGCGGAATGTTAAGTGTTCTTTGCATTGTCTTAGGGCCAGTGGTGATTTGTTCCACAGCTTTGGACCCATGGTGGACAGAGCTCTACCTCCATGTCTGACTCTTTTGACATGGGGAACCACAAGAAGGAGATTGGTGCTAGATCTAAGGGATCGTGCTGGAACGTAAGGAACAAATCTCCGTTCAAGATAGGTAGGTCCCTGTCCGTTCAAACACTTATGGATCAGGCAGCATATTTTAAATGTTGCCCTTTGTCTGACTGGGAGCCAGTGCAATTGCTCAAGGAGGGGTTTGGAAGCAGTTCTCGGGGGGGCATTCAGAACAAGGCGAGCTGCCGTGTTCTGAATGACCTGTAGTTTATCTAGCACTCCTTCGTTGGCGGAGAGTAACAGACCGTTGCAATAATCTATCCGACTCAGGATAAGTGCTTGAACGAGTGTTTTTCTCACTGAGTTAGGTAGGAGAGGAAAGACTTTGCGAAGCAGGCCAATGGTGTGGAAACATATCCCTGAAATATAGCTGGTATGCTGTTTTAGTGACAGGTCGTGATCGAGCCGAATACCCAGATTCTTCACGACCTGTTTAGGTTCAGGGACTGCTCCTAGCTCTGATGGCCACCAATCAGGAGTCCAGAGTATCTTAGCTTCCCCAAATAACATGATCTCTGTTTTGCTGACATTACATTGGAGATAGTTGGTCGACATCCAATGTGCCACTTCTTTCATGCCAGACGAGAAAGAGTTCCTAACCTCAGCGGAAAGAGTTTTGAAGGGTACCAGGAGCTGTGTATCATCTGCGTAGGATACGGGAACAAAGCCGTATCTACGCAACACTCCTGCCAGGGGTGCCACATAGATATTGAAGAGCGTGGGGCTCAGACATGAGCCCCGTGGCACCCCCTTGGAAATCTCAATTTCCGCCGAGCGATATGCACCCATGGTGACTCTCTGGGTACGATCAGCTAGGAAACTCTTTAGCCATTCAAGGGCTTTGTTCTTGAGGCCAGCGCTCGACAACCGTTGAGTCAGGATGGAATGAGACACGGTGTTGAACGCTGCCGATATATCTAGTAGAACCAAGATGACTGAGAGGCCCTTGTCCTGGTAGGCATGGAGATCATCAGTAACAGACAGCAAAGTGGATTCTGTACTGTATCTGGGGCGGAATCCTGATTGGGATTCATCCAAGGCTTGTACTTGTTCAATATGTCTGGACAAGTGTCGATTGACATGTTTTTCTATAACTTTCCCCAGGAAAGGTAGCAGAGAGATGGGTCTTAGGTTTGTCAGGTCCGACCATGGTAAGGCGGTGTTTTTCCTTATAGGTCTGACAAGAGCTCGCTTCCATTACTTGGGGACAGTACCTGAAGTGAGTGAGAGATTTACTAATTCTGTGATCAAAGGACTTAGGGCCCGATGTAGGTAAATCTACATTTACCACTTCATAAATACCGAATCATACCGAATCTGTATTTATGAAGTGGTAAATTAGAGGGGGGGAGATGTAGGTATTTCAGATTCGGTTAATAGATTCGGTAAATACCTGTAAGATTCGGTATTTACTGATTCTGTAAATACCGATTCGGTATCCCCCATTGCTTCCTATGGGCCTTGAAGCCCATAGGAATCAATGGGCATTACCGAATCGGTAATTACCGATTCGGTAATTACCGATTTGTGCAAGGGTGCAGGGGGTGTCACTTTGACACCCTCCAGCACCCCAAAAAAAGGCATGTGGGCCATGTGGCACACAGACATGCCCTAAGGGCATGTCTGTCTGTCACATGGCATAGGTGTGCATGCACACATGTGCATGCACACCTGGATTCGGTGTTTTAGCACCCAATTGGATTGGGTGTTAAAATACCGAATCTGAAGGGCCTGTGGGACGGAAAGTAGTCCCACCTACATCCCAAATTTAAAAAATCGGTAAAATTACCGATTCGGTATTTTTGCGATTCGGTAATTTTACCGAATCGGTAAAATACCGAATCGGACAAAAAAAGGTGCCCTACATCTCAGTAGGCCAAATACCGGTCGGAAACGGCCGAAATCGGCCGTTTCCGACCGGTATTTGGTACCTACATCGGGCCCCTAGTTGCTTATCCAATCTGGGCATTAATCTAGCAGGGATAGCATCCTCTGGACTTCCACTTTTAATCTGTTTTATGAGGCTCGAAGTTTCTTGAAGTGAAATAAGGGGAAACCTGTCCAGGGATTGTGAGTCCGATATAGAATCAGTAAGATTAGGGAGGGGTGTCATATTAATTGTTGTTGAAGCCTGATTCGTACATAAGATTTTATCATAAATTTTATCAATTTTATTAGTGAAGAAACAGGAGATTTCGTCACACAGTTGTTGGGATGACATGTCAGGAGCTTCACATGCTGTCGGTTTAGCAAATGTCTGTAATATTAATATTATGTTATGCTTACCTTACATGAGAATCGTTAATGTATTGCTTATTTTGATATATCTATTTATTGTAACTCTTATTCCCTTCTCTCCCCCTCCTCTCCCCCTCTTTATTTTCTTCAATAAATCAAACTTTAAAAAAAAGAATCTTTGATAGGCAAAAGTTTTCTCAGGCTACTGACAATGAATTACTGGAATTACTGCAAGGAAATCAGGACTTGGTTACTTATCTGGCTCAATTTCATAAATTAATAGTAGAAACAAACTGACCAGAAGAAAAAAGAGCAGCTCTTTTTTTATTGAGGGTTACGTGATGAAATCAAAGACACCCTGGCAAAAATTCCTAATACACCTACTGAATTTTCTGGAGTATTAGATTTGGTTTTGGAAATTGATTTTTGATGGTTCAAGCGTAAAGGAGAAAAGAAAAAAGAATTCAGACTGAATCCTCCTAGATATGATTGGATCAGATCTGAGATGGGGAAAAATTCTGCAGTCTCTTCTGAGGTAGAGCCAATGCAGATTGAAACAGTGCGAGGTCTATTGTCTAAGGAAGAAAAGGAAAAGTGGTGACAAAAGAAGTTATGTTTATATTGTGGAGGTTCTGGACATTTTGTCAAAGAATGTCCGAAAAGATCAAAGGGAACGTTGAAGGGAAACAATCCGAACCACCAGTATGTGGGGTCGCACTTGAGGAGAAGGAAGATAAGGCGACTCCTATGGCTCTTCATATCATGAACATGTTACAGACCTTGACCCCTCATCTGATATTGCATAAAACTCTCAAGTTCAGAGACCAAGAGGTGGCTGGAGTAGTTATTATGCTTGATTCAGGTGCCACTGGAAACTTTGGAGACATTAAATATGCTCAGAACATTGGAGTGAAGGCATTGGAGTGGAGGCAATTCTCAAAGAAAAGAGTGAACCAGTTCAAGCGGTAGATGGAACAAATCTGTCTTCTGGTCCAATTACTTGCCATCCAGAACCATTAGAGTTAATCCAATCAGATGGTCATCATGAAATCATACAGTTTAACCTGATTGATGCCCCACAATTTTAAATCATCCTAGGCCTACCTTGGTTGGGTGAGCATAAGTTCACAAAAGATTGGGAAAATCGAACAGTTGAAATGAAATCTAAATATTGTTCAGAACATTGTTATCAATGTTCAAATGTGAAATGCATCTGTATTATCAATTCCATAGAAATTCCCACTGAAGATAAAGATTTTGAAGATATTTGTTCTGAGCAAGAAACAGAGAAGCTTTCTCCACATCGCCCATATGATTGCACAATTGATTTGGGGCCTGGAGCGCTTCTTCCCTGTTTTCAAATGTATACCCTAACTGAATCAGAAAATAATGATCTCAAAGAATATCTGGATCGTTATTTAGCCAATGGTTTCATCACACCTTCACCGTCTCCAGTGTACTCGCCGTTATTCTTCATTCCTAAGAAGGAAGGATCTCTGAGAGCTTGCATCGACTATCGAGCTTTGAACTGAGTCACAGTTAAAAATCAATAACCATTACCCTTATTTTCAGTATTGCTTGATCAAGTCAAAGAAGCTCAGATTCATACAAAATTGGATCTTAGTGGGGCTTACCATCTCATTTGTGTGAAAAAGGCCATGAATGGAAAACTTTATCAAAAACAGATGTGAACTATTACAGTAGGAGTCAGAGTTCTCACTAATATTTACAAAGCCACCTTTATTTGCATACACCAGAACAAAATATGTTAACCCCTTTGGTGCTTCAGACGGCCCGACCGTTATACGTCACGGTGGGTGTGTGCAGAGGACGGCCGGGGGCTGTCCAAATCCCGCCCACTATCTAAATCGCCCGCACAGGGCAAAAATCAGCACCGCACGCAAGGGGTTAAAGAAATATTAACAACATCTAGGAAGACCTGCATGCAGGAATGGGTTGGCATGAAAAGATGTTCTAATTGCATTCGCTGTCATAATGTCATTATATGGAAATCGGTTACCCAACCAAACACAGGGCAGACAGTCAAATTAACACACTTGCAATACAAGCAATGTGATTTGTTTGATCAAATGTCCTTGTGGACTTGTATACATTGGAATGACAGAGAGAAAAATAAAAATCAGAATTATGGAAAATAAAAGCACAATATGAAATAAGAATCTTAATATCAATTTAGGAACCCAATGGATAGAACACAAACACAACCTGGCACAGCTTTGATTTCAAGTACTAGAAGTTCTTGAAACTACCCTTGGCATGAACCATTTTTAAATATTATCTCAAAGAGAAACATACTGGATCAAATGTTTTGAAACATTCTCACCAAAGGGTCTAAATGACAAAATAGAATTCAGCTGTTTTTTATGATCAACTTAACACGTTAGTGGCATCACACACAAAAACAACACATAGTATTCCAACACACATTAGCGTCTGTTTTTTCTGCTTCAATAACAGGGTTACACAACCTTTACTAAATGAGCATTTGGTTGACATTTGAAAGCCACATTATTTTTGTTTTATATTGATGCGATATCCCACTGGTATGTTCAATATTATAGGTAGGTTACGCAGAATATGTGGGACCATTTTGAGTTTTGCGCATAGTCATGTTTGAATTCTTTGTGGGAAATGAACAATTGTACAGAAGTTCTCTTTTCTTTTTCTGCACTTGTTTTTGTGTCTATTCTTTTATATATTCTTGGGTTTAGTCTCTTCACGTCATTGTATCCACAACAACATCACTTTGTGAAGGGTAACTCAGGCTTTTGTGCAATTGAATGGAGAGGAAGAAGGTTTTACTTTTTTGAAACAATACATTCAGAGTTGGTTTATTACAGTGTTGGTCCGTGACTGCTGATGTAGTTGTTGATGGCTTAGCGGAATTGTGGGTGTAGGCTTGGAGATCTGTAGATGAGTGTTATTCTGAGGGTGGTCAGGGGGTTGGTGTGAAACCTGAAGTGCAGGTGCTTGACAATGCTGAGTGTGTCCTTGGTGTTGTATGTGACTCTGAGGGTGTACTTCTGAATGAATTGCAATTCATCCTCCTGGATTGTTGATTTCGGTCCCTGCAGGTGATCTTGTATCCGTCTGTGATGGCAATGTTGAAGTTGTGTGCTGAGGATGCGTTCAACCAGGTTACTGTAATGAAGGCGATGTGTGGGACTGTTGTGTTGTGGAGGCAAAAGAGTCCAATGGCGTGCTGGTGGACGGAGCGGGTGTGGAGTAGGAGGTATATGACCTGGTTGTACGGACATGTTCTGGTAGGCGGGTCAGCGCGGTGTAGGCAGGAGTTGCACACCCTGCATGCGAAGCTGTCGTGTGTGTGCTTAGGGGTTGCCTGATAGCAGGTGGTTGATTGTCCGGTGTTCATTGCTTGGAGGGTGGCTGGATCATGAGTCTGTTGTGTTACATGGGTCATGCAAGGACCAGAGGGTCTTGCATTGTGCACGTTGCAGGTGCTGACGGGCGTTGACGGTCCAGCCTTTGGCACTGCGTTGGCGCAACAGTGGCACAGACAATCTGCTGCCTGCATTAAGAATGGGTGGAGGGAGGGAGGAGCATCTGGGAGGCGTGTGGGTTGCAGAATTAGGGCACTCGGTGGGGCGGTGCCGCAGGGGAGGGAGAAGCAGGAATGCGTGAACACCTGACAGAAGAAGGGGTGAGAAACTAGGCCAAAACTAACACACAAAGACAAGGAGGTTAGAAAGGCACAATGTAACAGGTGTATGGAAAGGAAGGAGTGTCTGGTTACTCATGGGTCACTTAAAGAAAATGGATGAACAATCACAAAAAACGACGGGCACAGGATCAGGCTCCAAAAGGCCAAGCTGCGCCCAGGACACACAGCGTCAGCTGGTGTTGCATGCCCGTTGTGGGTAGCAACCTGCACAAATACATACACAACCAAGTACTTCATGCTCAATAGGGATCATTAGCTATGAAGAACTGCATGCATGTTGCCAAAGTACACATACACCCATATGCACAATCTTTGACAATTATGCCATAGATGACGAATGCAAAGTGGCATGAGATCTGCGGTGACAGAGATGAGGCACATTGTACTGTGGTGAACACATTTACTACACAAATGGATCAAGTATGTGTTGAGGCCTTGCTGCATGAGCCAATGTCCGTGGCCAGTACCATTGCTCTGCAGAAAACAACAGTCATGTAATGAGTCTACATGTACTGCTGGTGAACCAATGTGCACATGACTGCCTGTGACTGTCAGGGCCTTGAATCCTCGGAAACGTGCGATGCTCAAATGGGTCCATCTCCCGATAGCCCCTTGGTCTGAGTAGAAATTACAGACTCAAAAGGGTGATCAGGCGCGGAAAGGAAGGGAACAGCAGGGAGGGAGATCTGAAACAAAGGTAAAGAAGCATAAGTATTCAACACTTCTTGTCACTGAATCACAGAATACCTCAGGATCTATACTGTAACAGTAATACCTATAAAGGAGAACAACAGCCACTGTATCCTAGTTGGGATCACAGTAATGAAAGTGCTACTGGATCTGAGGATCGAACAAGGACATTACTACACACTTACAAAAAAGGCTGGTCTATACGTTTCCATGCATTTATCCAGCAGTTAGCAACATACCCAAAAAAGATTTAAGATCCACATAACTGGGGAATTTGAGCTTTCTTCAGGACGAGCTCTACATGCCCCTGCTGTGAAAACAGAGATGAACAATCCACAAGAATTCATAGCACATGGAAAGGTGATGAAACACTATAACACACCAAAGATAATGTTGCACGAGTTGCTAAAGAAATGGCCAAAATTATGATCCTGTTCCAAGAATTGTGCAACTAGCACAGGGATACCAAAGAAACATTAAAAGTAGCAGAGTATTGCAGCGATATGAAGGGGGTATAACGCTCTGCAGGTTGCTTCAACGCAATTAGAGCATTGGGGTAATCCTGAAATTCACAGTGTATGGATAAAGTCCAATAAACATCATCAGCGCCACGTTCTTGGCTTCATGGGAAATGTAATTTCTCATCCACTTACTGAGAAGGCTTGCACAGCAGTGCTCTCCACCGGCCCTAAGGAAGCGACATGACAGTGACATGACATACTGGCACAAACTGCAATGCATCCATACGAACAGACTCATAGGACAGTTGACACAACATGTGGGACATACGCTGGCCCCCACCTTCACAACGGGGATGTTAGAAATCCAAATGTACTGGCACACAAGATTAAGTGGATGAGCCAAACACATCCTGCTGCACACAGAGAGGCTGCAATTCCCCATAGAGCCTGTTTTTGTGATGTCCCACACAATCTCAACCCGTGGCATCCGCAATGTGTCAGGGGCAAAGTTTACACACATTGATGCCTTCACCAGAGTCCACACTCCACTATTGATGACTGTCAAGAAGGGTGACTGTCATGTCATGGGAGTGTTGCTACATGTTATTTGATCCGTGGTGATGAGACATGTATGCATGGTACTACAACATGCACAGAAACAGTTCCCACACATTCCCAAAGCGAACCAACACCAAAAAGCCTGTTTGGATCTCTTACCCGACTGACATTTACACATGTCCGTGCATGGAACGCTGATTCAGCCCACGTTGCAATCATCATGAGGAGTAGCAGGAGGACAAAGATGACACAAGCAGACAACAGGCACAGCAACCTGAGAATGACAGACACACAAGAGGTAACCGGTAAAAGTTTTTGCAGCAGACATGGGCAGTTACGAAACATGACCAATGTAGGACTCATGCAGATTTCATAGAAAGTAATTGCGCATTACTGTGTGGCATGACATCAGCACTCGAGTGACACATCAGAACACACATCAAAGTCACTTTGCTTACAGTCAGCTGGACACACACATAGCAACACATGCCACTCAATGCTACAAGCTAGCTCACTCATACCCAGTGACTCACAATTATTAGAAGAAGTTGCGTTTGAGCTGACTCCAGATATCATCCTCCTCCTCCTCATCACTTGCATCGTGACCAAGCCCTTGATCCTCAACGGGTGGTTGTTCCTGCTCCTCAGGATCTAGGATGAGTGGCACTGCCTTCTCAACTGCCATGTTGTGCAGCATGCAGTACATGATGAAGATCTTACAGACCTTGTCCGGTGCATATGGGACAGATCCGCCGGTCTTATAGATTCACTGGCATAGGCTTTTCAGAAGGCCAAACGTCCTCTCAATCATTCGCCTGGTCTGCCTGTGTGCATTATTGTACCGCTGATCTGCAGCTGTTCTTGGGTTGCGGAGAGGTGTCATTAGCCATGGCATGTTGGGATATCCCGAGTCCCCAACATAGATAGATACATCATGTAAATAAGTGGGTCAGGAGATGCCGTCAGAGCAAAAGATAATGAAAGACACAGGACAAACAGAGTTTACCCACCAACAAAATATGCCCGCTCATTGCGCAGCTGCAGCATCATTTGTGGCACCCTGCTACTCCTTATGATGAATGCATCGTGTGCCGATCCTGGAAAACGTGCACAAACATGGGAAATCAGCATGTTAGCAAGACACACCACAAGGTCATTTTATTGAATGGTAATGCTTACAGTTGTGGTAAGCCTGCTCCTGTGCCTGTGGTGGCACCAAAGCCACATGTGTCCCATCAATGGACCCAATGACATGTGGCATCCCTCCTAGGGCATAGAAATCACCTTTGACATCTCTCAACTCTTCAGGAATAGGAAATTTGATGAATTCATCAATGTGCTCCAACACGGCTGCCAAAACATCACGCAAGACACAGCTGAACATCGTCTGTGATATTCCACCATCAGCTATGGTTAATTGAAACGTACCTGTAGCAAAAAAAATGTAGGGCTGCCATTACCTTTATCTTGGGGGTCAGCGCAGTAGGATACCTGTGCTGCAGTTGGAGATGTGGTGCCAGCTTGCTCATCAACTCCTGAATCAACTGTTGAGTGAATCTGTAATGTTGGATGCAGGCACTTTCCCTCATGGTAGCCAAGTCTGGGAATGGCCTTGGTACAGGCGGTGCCCTGCAGGACATATTTGGGAATAATGAAGATTGACAGTCAGCCAACATCAATGGCAATGTACATAGCACATGCAAAACTGCTACTAGACATCAGGTCACTATGGAGTCTGGCATGTGCAACACATCCCGGAAACATATGCCAGCTTGCTGGCCCTTCTACGAAAAGCCAGATACACCTGTTGATTGACAAATCAACATGACATGCCCTGAAATGAGCTGCTGGGCGGGTCTGAGTGAACAGCCCGAGATATCACCGGAGCAACACAAGTCACCATACCTGCAGTGGAAGGATGTCATCTCATCCAGACAGCTGACTGCAAGGCACATGCACAGGACAGGTCACATGGAATGTCAAATGTACATATCAAACACATTGCAATTAAGGTGTACACGTGACAAGGAAACAACACAGCCATTGACACAACGCAGTCATGTATGCCTGGGGAAATATGATGTCTGATGCACACAGACCCAACAGCCGTGGGAATCCACATGTGGCATGGTGTGCGTAGATGTAAAACCATTCCCATCTCAACACAGACCCATGTTAGATGCACCAACTGCAGATGCATTTTACGGAACACATACAGCAAGCTTGATATTACACATGACACACACCTGACATAGCCACATAGGGTCATGCTGAGCGTGACATGTCAGTTGACAAAGTGCCCCAGTCCCTGGTATCAGGAGACAGGTTACGGTAGTGATGACTGTGCCATCCCAGTGTTGCTGTGCATTCCAAAATTGGACTAATGATACACATGTGACAAGTGTCAAGGTGATGTGTGCCACATATTGCCCCATCGCACATGGCATGTGTCCACAGGTCATCACACATCAATTGTGCAACAAGATTAGATACCCTGTGCTACATCACTGGCTGCCACACCTAGGGCCTGCACATGAAAGTATGCAATGACAAGTACTTGATAGACATCCTTGTGCGCACAGTACCCCTAAATCCCTGCCGTGTGTGCACCTCATATCAATATTGTAATGGTGCCATACGCGAGTGTGTGAAATGCACCCTACCCCTGCATTTGCATCAGCGCGTGAAACGCACCCTACCCCTGAATTCGCATCAGCGCGTGAAACGCGCCGTATCCCTCATTCGCATCAGCGTGTGAAACGCACCGCACACCCTGCATTCGCATCAGCGTGTGAAACGCACCCTATCCCTGCATTCGCATCAGCGTGTGAAACGCACCGTAACCCTGCATCAGCAACAGCGAGTGAAACGCACCGTACCCCTGCATTTGCATCAGCGTGTGAAACGCACCGTACCCCTGCATTTGCATCAGTGTGTGAAAGGCACCGTACCACTGCATTTGCATCAGCGTGTGAAACGCACCGTACCCCGCATTCGCATTAGTGTGTAAAACGCACCCTACTCCTGCATTCGCATCAGCCTGTGAAACGCACCGTACCCCTGCATTCACATCAGCATGTGAAATTCACCGTACCCCTGCATTCGCATCAGCATGTGAAATGCACCGTACCCCTGCAATCGCATCAGCGTGTGAAATGCACCGTGCCCCTGCATTCGCATCAGTGTGTGAAATACACCGTACTCCGCATTCGCATCAGCGTGTGAAACGCACCGTACCCCTGCATTCGCATCAGTGTGTGAAACGCACCGTACCCCTGCATTCTCATCAGCGCGTGAAATGCACCCTACCCTTGCATTCGCATCAGCGGGTGAAATGCACCGTACCCCTACTTTCTGTGCGTGTGTGCGCATCGTATCACTATTGTAATGGTGCCATACGCGAGCGCGTAAAACGCACCATACACGTGTGTGGATCTCAAAATTACTTGGGGGACACATAGGGGACGAGTAGTAGCCCCTGAATGCATCCTGGGTGTCATGGATACTGAGTTTTGAATAGCTATGTGTCCAACAGGTGTCCTGCAAAAGTCAGTTGGCCCAAAAAATACAATGTTGCAAAATGATTGTTGAGCTGAAGCTCAAATTTGTTTAAAGGGATTGGAGGAAACGTTCGATGAGAACAAAACTGACCTATCACTCTGTACTCCTCGAACTGAAAGCCCCTCAGCAGCACTGATTTAAGGGAGCATGAAATCCTGAGAGGGCACTTCCCTGCACAACATTGGAGTGGACCACACTGCTGCTGTCTCTGCATCCTCTGGCTACCATGGCACGTACTATGGAGAGGGCCCAGGCATTCTCAGAGGATGAGAACCTGGTCCTGCTGGACAGCCTCCTCCCACAGTACCCGAAGCTGTATGGGAGACCAGAGGAGCAGGTGACCTTTGACTGTGCACCTGTTGTGTGAGTGTTACAAAAGGCATTGTGTCTAGGTGGGACAGACATGCAATGTGGTTTGGAGTTTGTCCCAGGGGGTGTACATGCTGATGTCTCTCCTGCAGACCATGATGTAGTTCATGTGTGTTCACTCCTCACTTGCATTGTGCTTACTGTGACATTCACTGCATAATGAAGGACACAGTCAGCCGTGCCAGACCTTGGTGGCTTTATTTCCAAATGTCCTGAGGTGGAACAGTGGTCCCCCCGGAGTGACAGGTGACTGTACTCACAGATGTTTATGACTTGAGTGGGCCTGTGGTGAGATTGTCCAAAAGATGTGTACAACCTCATGGACATTGATGTGTGTGAATGTGCCTTGTCATGTGGGTGAGTGTGTATGTGATGTGTTGCACCACTGCTGCATGGCGTATGCAGCAGCTCTCCCCATCTGATGTGACAAGTAAGCAGTGCTGTGTGCCTGACTTGCAAAGCTAGCACGACACCTGTTACACCCCACAGGCAAGTGGCACATGTGCAAAGTGAGGGTTGTATCCGCTGTTGTCAGTGGCAGGCGAGTGCTCTGTGCCAGGGTGTGTTTGTCTGGTATGCTGAGGGCTCTTCAGTGGAGGGGGATATGTGCCTGCTTTTCACGTGCTGTCCCACAACCTGCAGTTGCATGTGCTGCCCAGCGTGTGCCATGATCAGTGAGCGTGTTGCACCCGTTCCATCATCTGTTGGCTTTCAATGCCATGTAGTGCATAGGGGCTTGCACACAGGCCAAATTCACATGGACAATGATGCAAGTCCTGTCAGCATCTTATGCCCTGTTCACATTATCAAAGTTGTGCAAGTGTGTGTCTCTGAGACATGGAGCAGGTGTAGTGATGTTGTCTCACTGTGTCTTCCTGACAGTTAACACCCTACGAGAAGAGGGAAATCTGGTGGGACATCGTCAGTACCATCAGGTCTGCGGGGACCTCGCCGACGCCTGAGGAATGTGCAAAAGAGGTGGCAGGACATCCGGTGCTGGACCCGGCGTATCGCCCGGGTCCGGCTGAAGTTGTCACCTCCACGCCGGTATGGTGGACTCCGTCGCCTGACCCCCCACATGCTCCGTGTCCTGGCGGGGGTGTTCCCAGACCTCGATGGGCAGTTGCAGGAGAGACAGCAGCAAGGAGGGGGTAGGTACATGGCTGTTTGCTGTGTTGTGTGTCACCTGCTTTTTTAAGTGTTCTGAAGCCTGCCTACACTCCCACAGTTGGGGTGTCTGCTCAGACAGTTTATAGGTGCAGTGCCTTTTCAGTTCCCCACAATCACCTGGTGCTCATTTTCATCCCTTCCCCTCCTTAATATGTGTCCCCTGGTCTGTGTGTAATTACATTTGCACATATTTATCTAGGGTGCAAGAAAATCAGACTACACATTGATTTTCGCATCATGTGGGAGGGTGGTCTGTGACATGTGTTGGGACCTTGCCTGTGCCATGACCTGTGCACTGTGTTGGTGCTCCATATTTGTTGTCACTGATGATGACTCTCAACATAGGAGTGTGAGGTTTCAACAGCACACCCTTGCAGCATGCATGACCTATGTAGTGTCCTCAGACATGATGCACATCAGTGGGAGATATGCATAGTGCCAAGTCAGTTGCTCATGGTACAGTCAGCTCATTCCAGACCCACGGATCAGTGTGCCCACTACAGTCCCCTGAGACACCCTGGCCTCCTAATCATGTGTGTGTAACGACCGGATTTTCAGACCAGATATCACCAGCTCACCAAGACACCACCAATCCAGTCGAAATGTAACCATCTCCCTCCCCAGAGCCTACTTACCACAGTACCTAGGTACCTTCCTGGGGATGGGGAATTAGCAATATACAAGCTCATATCATCAAAAACACCACTAAATCTATAGGATTACTAGGAATACTCACTGATTACTAAGGAATTCCATGTCACATCCTATGATCTCACCTTATAGTCTCACGGCAATCTGGCCCAGACTATGCTACCCTCCTCCTCATGGTGAAGGGGGCAGTTCTGATCATTTACCATTACACACTGACCTCAATCAGTGCTCACACAAGCCACAATCCTGTGGGTATACACACCGTATCCTCCCGGTGCCCTCAGTAACGCCGCTACACAACGGCGATCACTGTCCTATTGATACCCTCAACTCTCTCTCTCTGTTGGGAAGTTTGTCTATATGTCTAACATCTACTGGGGATGTAATATTATATTTTATGTGGTAGATAGACAGTTCAATCCTTTCACACAAGAGAGGCCAAATCACAACATGCAAAGGTTATTTTTTGATTTAGGCGCTCCATCCTCCCTTGCTCAGTTACCACTTACCCAGACGGGGAACACATCCGTCCACATAACAGCATCTGACTAGAAGAAAGGTTAGTCTCAACAAGAAATAACACTTGCACAATGGTTCACTAAGAACTGGGGTCCCTTTATTACACATTAGCAAATTATAACATCACAATAACTAGCAATCTAGACATAGCCTGAGAAGTAAAGGGAAATAGGTACATCTAAGGAATACACAGATCTGCGGGGTCTCTTTATTAGAATGAAAACAAGAAAGCTTTATTACTAACACATCCACATATAGCTGACAGGAACTGTAGATAGCTAAAAAGGGAAATAATGGATTATAACAGGACTGCACACCGCTGAAAGAAAAGGGATTAATCAGTGTAACAATACAGTAGGGAATATAGCCTAGGAAATAAAGGAAAGGATTAATATATATATATATATGGGAACTGTTAGACCTGACATCTTTTGGCGTGATTACCCCTATCTTTTTGCCTCTGCCTCCTGTATTTTTGATGCTGTGCTGGATTCGTTTTTGCTGGTTTAGATGCTTTGGACACTCTGCCACTGCTGATCAGTGCCAGAGTGTAAGTGCTCCCTATGTAAATTGTTATTCTGATTGGCTATACATGTTTGGCATATTTGTATCGCCATGAAGTCCCTAGTAAAGTGCACGGGGTGTGCCAGGGCCGGTGATGACAAATGCTACTGGTGGGCCTGCAGCACTGATTGTGCCACCCACCGGAGTAGCTCTAAAATGGTGTCTCGGGCCTGCCACTGCAGCGCCTACGGGCAGTTTAGAACTGCCATGTCCTCCTGGTCCGCGTCCCCGCTGACCAGGCCTAACCCTTCCCTTTTCGTGCACATCAGTCACCCCTATGGAAGGCCCAAGGTACCCCCCTGGGCAGGGTGCAGTGTATGTGAAAGGTAGAGCATGTACTAGTGCAGGTGACATGCTCTGGTAGTGAATTACAGCCATTTTCGTTTTTCACTATTGTAAGGCTATCTTGCTCCATAGGTTAACATGGGGGATGCTGGCTACAGTGGTTAACAGCATTTCTTCCCATAGGAACAAGATAGGACATAAGTATCTAGTATCCCTGAACTCAGAATTTAATAATACATCTTTTAGGAAAGGTGGTTTTTAAATCCTGTGTTTGAGAACAGCACTTTTAGAAAGTTGCTGTTCTCTTGTCTGACCCTTCTGTGTGCCTGGGAATGTTTGTGTATTGACAGTCTGGTTTGTGAGTGACAGGGGCTGGGGAATTCCCCCAGAGGCTGGATGAGTCAGCACTAGGCTGAATGAAGCAATTGCTACCTGAGTGGTGGGCGGAGTTAGCACCTGGGCTGAATAGGGCTGTGCCTGCCTGCCACAATGCTGGCTCCGCCTCCTGCTGGGCGGCTGAGGACCCTGCCCCTCACTCTGAAAGGAAAGATGCAGCCAGCAAAACAAAGTGCTCAGGATCCACCCAGAACTGGTTCAGACCGGGCTCAGGGCCCACGTGCACAGAGAGAACAAAGACTTTAGGGGTATAAGTACAGGACCCCTGACAACAGAAAATTAGATCATCCTGGAAATCAAGAAGGAACCTCTGCCAAGGAGAAAGCTGACGTGGAAAAAGGAAGACTGTCCTGCTGTTGCTCTGCTGGACTGACCTGCTGTTGCTTTGCTGCCAAGGAGAGGGGAAGGACTTGACTGTGAGCTGTGTCCCCTGTCTTGTAAGGAATCTCCAAGGGCCTGAGAAGAGCTGGCTCCCTGTTTCCGAAGTCCCAGGAACAAAAGGACTTCACCCCCAGTCTCCCTGAACTCTGCTGAGAGAGTTCTGTCCTTCGTAGAGTGCTTGATCCAGTTGTGGGGCCTCTAGAAGTTGAACCTGAGCTGGGAAGCTTGAGACTAAGCTGAGAAACTTGTGAAGCTGAAAAGTGTTGCATCGCTCGCTTGCGGAGCGCATCCCCGACAGTGCGAGAAGTTTCCCGCCGCTACGAAGGTCGAGATCGGCGCAGACATCGCTGCCGGAGCCGTCGTACCCTTCATTTGCGGGATGCACCAGAGCGGTGCGGGAGAATCGAACATCGCTGCGAGTGTCATCGCAGAGCCTGTCGCCTGGGTGAGAGCGCCGCACCGCTTGCTTGCGGACCGCATCACGTCGCTGCGAACATCGTCGCAGAAACATCACATCGAGGAGCTGCGAGAGAGAGGGTCACCGCTGGACCGCGCATCGTCGCCCGGAGATCGTCGCAGCCCCTACGAGATCATCGCATCGTGCCTTTGCGAGAACAGACTTCCCACGGAACCTACGCACCGGAATCTACGCAAGCTGCCTTCCTCCCCTTACAGACCGGATTCGTCGCCGCACGCCCGCTGCTGCAGCGGGGCTGTCGCATCGCCTCCCCAGGGTCTCAGGAGTAACGTATCGCTTGTTTCCACCGCACCAGCTTCCTGCTTGTGGAACTTTGTTGCATCTAAAAGGTACTGTGAGTAAACGTGACGCAACTGTGAACTTTTCACGCATCTGTGGATTATTTTAACGCAACTTAAAGAACTTTGATTACAACCTGAAGAACTCTTTTGAAACCATATCCTTGAACTGTGTATGTTGGATTTTTGCCGTTTTGGTCTTGTGTAGTTTAGAATAAATATCTTTATTTTCCTAAACTGTTGTGGAATCAGTTTGTGGTGTTTTCACTGTGTTACTGTGAGTGTTGGTACAAATACTTTACGCATTGCCTCTGGTTAGCCTAGACTGCTCAGGCCAAGCTACCTAGAGGGCGAGCAGGGGTTATCTAAGAGGGTTATCTCCTTGCCCTGACTAGAAGCAAGGGTTCCTATTTGGACAGTGGTACCTACCTCTGCCAACTAGAGACCCCCAGTTCTAACATTGGTGGTCAGGCGGTGGGATTTGAACTTGTATTTGTACTTGACCCACAGTAATTGGTGTACATCACTAATGAGTGCAGACCACTACACCACCGCATACTACTGGTTTTTGAGTTTTTGAATTCTATTGTTGAGTAACTCTTCGAAAAGCATCATGTCTCTGAATGGGAAGGCGCCCAGTGAGGAGGCAGAGATAGATTTGGAATTCTCGATTAGAGATCTGTACTCCTACCCGGTAAAGCATCTTAGGTACTTCTGCCAGCAGTTTGAGTGCCCCATAAAGAGCGCCTACAGGAAGGAGGAGCTGCAGAAAATCTTGAAAACCTATTGGGAAGCACAGGAAGGAAATGAGGTTGTGGATGTAGACAGTGCTTTTCAAGGCAAAGATCTGCCAGTGGCAAGAGTAGGCTCAGGAGCTGGCAGCAACCACTCCAGTAGGGGCCTCACCCCCGAAGAGTTACAGGCGAATCAAAGAATAAGAGAATATGACCTGGAGGTCATGAAAATGAAAATGAAGCAATTGGAAGTAGAGAAGGCGGCGGAGGAGAGCAAGAATGCCCGCGCCTTAGAGGAGAAGAAATTGCTTTTGGCTCACGAGTTGAGACTGAAAGAGCTGGATCTGAAAAACAAGGAGGTGGATGCCAGTTCTAATGGTGGCAGCGCGCAGCCAGTGCATGGGGGTAAAGTATATATTCCCAAAGACCTGGTACAGAATTACCATAGGAGTGAGGATATTTATGCCTGGTTCACTTCGTATGAAATTGCATTGAAGATGAATGATGTGCCTGACAAGTATTGGGGGGCGGGCCTGTGGAAACATTTTGAGGCGTCTGGGAGGAGTGCTCTAGAGCCCTTAGAGTTGACAGGTGCCATGACCTACCCCAATATGAAGGAGGCCTTATGTCTCAGGTATGGCCTTACTCCAGAGCAGTACAGACTGCAGTTTAGAAACTCCAAGAAGAAAGAGTCTGAGACTTGGATGGAGTGTGTGAATGGGTACTCGCGTGCACTGGAAGGTTGGATGAAGGGCAGTAAAGTAACTGATTTGAAGGGGTTGTTGCATTTAATCAGTTGGGAGCACTTGAGTAGTCTTTGTGTTCCAGAGCTGCGCCAGCATCTTTTAGACAGCAAGCTGACAGACCCCATTGAGCTTGCTAAGGAGGCGGACCGCTGGACCAGTACCAGGGTCCACAGAGGAATGGTGGGTACCACAGCCAAAGGTGGGCAGGGTCCCCAGCAGCAGAGTGGGGGGGACAAGGGTAACCAAAAGGAGTTCTCACAAGGGCCCCAAAATAGTTCCCCGGAAAAGGATTCCCAAACCCCCAAGCCTAAACAGCCATGGCCCTCTAAGGGTAGGCGGGACAAGAGAAATAACCAGGGCCCCCCTACCTGCTATCACTGCAACGAGGTGGGCCATATTGCTCCAAAATGTCCCAAGAAGAAGCCCGCACCCACTGGTGCTCCCGCCCCAGCGTTAGCTAGTGTAGCTTTGGGTGGGGATTTGGTTTCTAGTGATTGGGGAGAGCTAGCAGTCATGACCCTTGTCTCGCTAGGAGACCGAGAGATGGTCCCGGAAACCTTACTGCCCTCTAACACTAAGAAATATGGGCAGAAGGTGACCATCAATGGGAGGGAGGTTGAAGCTCTGAGAGACACCGGAGCCAGTGTGACATCCGTGAGGTGTCAGTGGGTGTCGGACGAGCAAATCATCCCTGGCGTACTCCGCCCTGTAGTGGCCGCTGACAGCTCAGTGCGCCTCTGCAAGCTAGCGAAGGTTTCCTTTGAATGGGGAGGAGCCTCTGGTCTTTTGGAAGTAGTTGTCAGTGATGCCTTGCCTGTGGACTGTCTGTTAGGCAATGACCTGGAGAGTTCTCCATGGAAGGACATAGAACACCGAACTCACTTGGAGATGTTGGGCCTGCCTGCGTGGATCTGCGTGACCACGCGTGCTATGGCAGCCAGTAAGGGTGAATCAGCAGAACTGGAGCCTGAAACAGTGGCCCAGAGACCTGCCAGGAGAGGAAGAGGCAGAGGGCGTGGGAAACCAGCCCCAGCCGTTCCCACGGTCCAGGAGGAAGCAGAACCTGAGGGGGATGCCCTGGAACCTACAGGGGAACAGGTGGCCGAACTGGGAGACCTACCTGAGCTGACCCAGTGGCAGCAAGAAGGTGGTCCCTCCAGGGAGGAGTTCTGCAGGGCGCAGAAGGAATGCCCTTCCCTCATTGGTCTGCGGCAACAGGCTGTAGATCAGGCAGCAGGTGGAGCAGTCAAAGATCACTATGTTTACTGGGAAGGTGACCTACTTTATAGCGAGCCTAAGTTTGCTGAGCCCGGTGCAGCCCATGTGCTGGTGGTAACCGAGCGCTTCAGAAACTTCCTAATGGGTCTGGCTCATGACGTGCCTCTCGCAGGACATCTGGGGCAAGACAAGACCCTGAACCGGCTTGTCACCCACTTCCACTGGCCCCAGATGAGAAAGCACGTCGGTTCCTTTTGCAGATCTTGCCAAACCTGTCAAGCTAGTGGCAAGACTGGAATGAAGTTGAAGGCCCCCCTTCAACCCTTCCCAGTGGTGAGCACCCCTTTCGAGCGGGTGGGCATAGATATCGTAGGGCCCCTGGACCCCAAGACAGCCTTAGGCAACAGGTTCATCCTGGTCTTGGTGGACCATGCCACCCGGTACCCGGAAGCAGTCCCTCTCAGGACAATCACAGCACCCGTGGTGGGCCGTGCATTGATGGGGATCTTTTCCCGTGTGGGGTTCCCCAGAGAGGTGGTCTCCGACCGGGGTACCAACTTCATCTCTAGGTACATGAAGTCGCTGTGGGAGGAGTGTGGGGTAACTTATAAGTTCACCACTCCTTACCACCCTCAAGGAAATAGGCTGGTTGAAAGGTTCAACCGGACCCTGAAAGGTATGATTATGGGCCTCGCGGAGCCCATGAGACGGAAGTGGGACGTCTTGTTACCATGCCTTTTGTTTGCCTACAGGGAGGTGCCTCAGAAGTCCTTGGGGTTCAGTCCCTTCGAACTCCTGTATGGCCACCCTGTCAGAGGACCTCTCTCGCTGGTGAAGGAGGGTTGGGAGAAGTCCCGTGGGAAAACCCCCCAGGATGTGTTCAGCTATGTGCTGGCCATCCGCAACCAGACACAACGCTTCAGGAAACTCGCTCAGGCGAACCTGGAAGCAAGCCAGGAAGAAATGAAAAGATGGTACGACAGCGACGGCTCGTGGAGGGAGTTACGGTGGGGCAGGAGGGCGGGGAGGGGGAGGGGCAGGGCGGAGGTTGCTAAAAACCGGCATATGGATAATTGCAGGTAAGTAAACAATTTAATTAATAAAACGAATTTCGTAGTGCGCCTTGCATCGCAAAATGCAATGCAGTGCGAGCTACGAAATTCGTTTTATTAATTAAATTGTTTACTTACCTGCAATTATCCATATGCCGGTTTTTAGCAACCTCCGCCCTGCCCCTCCCCCTCCCCGCCCTCCTGCCCCACCGTAACTCCCTCCACGAGCCGTCGCTGTGGTACGACCAGAATACCACTCTGGTCGAGTTTCAACCTGGGCAGAAAGTGTGGGTGATGGCGCCAGTGGAGCCTTGCGCGCTCCAAGACAAGTGGTCTGGGCCATACGAGGTGGTGGAAAGGAAGAGCGAGGTAACCTACCTGGTTAGCCTGAAGACTCCCAGGCAGCCCCTGAGAGTTTTGCACGTGAACCGCCTCAAACCACACTTTGAGAGGTCTGAAGTAACCATGCTCATGGCTACAGATGCAGGGATGGAAGAGGATAGCGATCCTCTCCCTGACCTCCTGGCAGTTAAGGAGCACGATGGGTCAGTGGATGGTGTGGTCCTCTCGCCCACCCTGACCCCAGAACAGCAGAATGACTGTCGCCAAGTGTTGGGTCAGTTCTCCTCTCTGTTCTCCCTGACCCCAGGAGTCACTAACTGGTGCGTCCATGATGTGGACACTGGAGACAGTCTGCCTGTAAAACAAAAATTTTACAGGGTAGCTGACAAGGTCAGGGCCAGCATCAAGGAAGAGGTTTCCAAGATGTTGGCGCTAGGGGTGATTGAGCCCTCCAGCAGCCCCTGGGCTAGCCCAGTGGTCTTGGTCCCCAAGAAAGCTGCTACCCCCGGTGGCCTGCCAGAACTCCGGTTTTGCGTGGACTACCGTGGGCTCAATGCGGTCACGAAGACTGACGCACACCCTATCCCCAGAGCTGATGAGCTCGTGGATCGGTTGGGAGCTGCCAAGTACCTCAGTACATTCGATTTGACTTCGGGGTACTGGCAGATTGCTTTAACTGATGGGGCCAAAGAGAGGTCAGCATTTTCAACGCCAGAGGGGCACTTCCAGTTCCGTGTCATGCCCTTTGGATTGAAGAATGCCCCTGCCACGTTCCAGAGACTGGTTAACCAGGTACTGTCTGGGCTGGAGGAATTCAGCGCCGCATACCTGGATGACATTGCTGTGTTCAGCTCCACGTGGGAAGAACACTTGCAACACCTCTGCGAAGTGTTGAAGGCTCTGCAGAAGGCAGGCCTCACTATCAAGGCCAGCAAGTGCCAGATAGGGCAGGGATCTGTGGTGTATTTGGGACACCAGGTGGGGAGCGGCCAGGTGGCGCCCCTACAGGCAAAGATCGATACCATTCTGGCTTGGGAGCCCCCCAAGACCCAGACAGAGGTGAGAGCCTTTTTAGGACTCACCGGGTATTACAGACGGTTTGTCAAGGGATATGGCACCATTGTCGCCCCCTTGACAGAACTCACTTCCAAGAAGTTGCCCAAAGAGTTGACTGGACTGACGCCTGCCAAACTGCTTTTGATGCCCTGAAAACTGCGATGTGCACAGCACCGGTGCTCAAGGCACCTGACTTTTCCAGTGAGTTCATAGTTCAGACAGACGCTTCAGAGCATGGTGTGGGAGCAGTACTCTCACAAGCCACTGAGGAGAATGGAGACCAGCCAGTAGCTTTCATTAGTCGGAGGCTACTCCCCAGGGAACAGAAGTGGAGTGCGATTGAAAGGGAGGCTTTTGCTGTGGTCTGGGCTCTGAAAAAGTTGAGGCCCTACCTGTTTGGGACTCACTTTCGTGTTCAGACCGACCACAGGCCCCTCAGGTGGTTAATGCACATGAGGGGTGAAAATCCGAAACTGTTGAGGTGGTCCATCTCCCTACAGGGAATGGACTTTACGGTGGAACACCGCCCTGGTACAGAACACGCCAACGCTGATAGTCTGTCCAGGTTTTTCCGCCTTAGTGAAGAGAACTCCCAAGAGGGTGGGTAGTTCTCCCTACTTTCAGCTGAAGGGGACACGTGTTAGACCTGACATCTTTGGGCGTGATTACCCCTATCTTTTTGCCTCTGCCTCCTGTATTTTTGATGCTGTGCTGGATTCGTTTTTGCTGGTTTAGATGCTTTGGACACTCTGCCACTGCTGATCAGTGCCAGAGTGTAAGTGCTCCCTATGTAAATTGTTATTCTGATTGGATATACATGTTTGGCATATTTGTATCGCCATGAAGTCCCGAGTAAAGTGCACGGGGTGTGCCAGGGCCGGTGATGACAAATGCTACTGGTGGGCCTGCAGCACTGATTGTGCCACCCACCGGAGTAGCTCTAAAATGGTGTCTCGGGCCTGCCACTGCAGCGCCTACGGGCAGTTTAGAACTGCCATGTCCTCCTGGTCCGCATCCCCGCTGACCAGGCCTAACCCTTCCCTTTTCGTGCACATCAGTCACCCCTATGGAAGGCCCAAGGTACCGCCCTGGGCAGGGTGCAGTGTATGTGAAAGGTAGAGCATGTACTAGTGCAGGTGACATGCTCTGGTAGTGAATTACAGCCATTTTCGTTTTTCACTATTGTAAGGCTATCTTGCTCCATAGGTTAACATGGGGGATGCTGGCTACAGTGGTTAACAGCATTTCTTCCCATAGGAACAAGATAGGACATAAGTATCTAGTATCCCTGAACTCAGAATTTAATAATACATCTTTTAGGAAAGGTGGTTTTTAAATCCTGTGTTTGAGAACAGCACTTTTAGAAAGTTGCTGTTCTCTTGTCTGACCCTTCTGTGTGCCTGGGAATGTTTGTGTATTGACTGTCTGGTTTGTGAGTGACAGGGGCTGGGGAATTCCCCCAGAGGCTGGATGAGTCAGCACTAGGCTGAATGAAGCAATTGCTACCTGAGTGGTGGGCGGAGTTAGCACCTGGGCTGAATAGGGCTGTGCCTGCCTGCCACAATGCTGGCTCCGCCTCCTGCTGGGCGGCTGAGGACCCTGCCCCTCACTCTGAAAGGAAAGATGCAGCCAGCAAAACAAAGTGCTCAGGATCCACCCAGAACTGGTTCAGACCGGGCTCAGGGCCCACGTGCACAGAGAGAACAAAGACTTTAGGGGTATAAGTACAGGACCCCTGACAACAGAAAATTAGATCATCCTGGAAATCAAGAAGGAACCTCTGCCAAGGAGAAAGCTGATGTGGAAGAAGGAAGACTGTCCTGCTGTTGCTCTGCTGGACTGACCTGCTGTTGCTTTGCTGCCAAGGAGAGGGGAAGGACTTGGCTGTGAGCTGTGTCCCCTGTCTTGTAAGGAATCTCCAAGGGCCTGAGAAGAGCTGGCTCCCTGTTTCCGAAGTCCCAGGAACAAAAGGACTTCACCCCCAGTCTCCCTGAACTCTGCTGAGAGAGTTCTGTCCTTCGTAGAGTGCTTGATCCAGTTGTGGGGCCTCTAGAAGTTGAACCTGAGCTGGGAAGCTTGAGACTAAGCTGAGAAACGTGTGAAGCTGAAAAGTGTCGCATCGCTCGCTTGCGGAGCGCATCCCCGACAGTGCGAGAAGTTTCCCGCCGCTACGAAGGTCGAGATCGGCGCAGCACCTGACATCGCTGTCGGAGCCGTCGTACCCTTCGTTTGCGGGACGCACCAGACCGGTGCGGGAGAATCGAACATCGCTGCGAGTGTCGTCGCAGAGCCTGTCGCCTGGGTGAGATCGCCGCACCGCTTGCTTGCGGACCGCATCACGTCGCTGCGAACATCGTCGCAGAAACATCACATCGAGGAGCTGCGAGAGAGAGGGTCACCGCTGGACCGCGCATCGTCGCCCCGGAGATCGTCGCAGCCCCTACGAGATCATCGCATCGTGCCTTTGCGAGAACAGACTTCCCACGGAACCTACGCACCGGAATCTACGCAAGCTGCCTTCCTCCGCTTACAGACCGGATTCGTCGCCGCACGCCCGCTGCTGCAGCGGGGCTGTCGCATCGCCTCCCCAGGGTCTCAGGAGTAACGTATCGCTTGTTTCCACCGCACCAGCTTCCTGCTTGTGGAACTTTGTTGCATCTAAAAGGTACTGTGAGTAAACGTGACGCAACTGTGAACTTTTCACGCATCTGTGGATTATTTTAACGCAACTTAAAGAACTTTGATTACAACCTGAAGAACTCTTTTGAAACCATATCCTTGAACTGTGTATGTTGGATTTTTGCCGTTTTGGTCTTGTGTAGTTTAGAATAAATATCTTTATTTTCCTAAACTGTTGTGGAATCAGTTTGTGGTGTTTTCACTGTGTTACTGTGAGTGTTGGTACAAATACTTTACGCATTGCCTCTGGTTAGCCTAGACTGCTCAGGCCAAGCTACCTAGAGGGCGAGCAGGGGTTATCTAAGAGGGTTATCTCCTTGCCCTGACTAGAAGCAAGGGTCCCTATTTGGACAGTGGTACCTACCTCTGCCAACTAGAGACCCCCAGTTCTAACATGAACTAATATAACAGGACAGATATCACCTGATTATTATGAAGTCTTGCTCTAGCTGTCATCTGGGTCCCTCTCTCGTCTGTGCCTTGGCTCATCTCAGATTCTCCCCTGCACTCTTGGACACACATCTGCGCCGATCACTCTGCACTGGATTCCTCTCTCCCACGAACTGTCTTCACCTTCCAACTTCAGTCTAATGATATAGTTTCTGCCGCTCTGATAACCATCTGCTCCCCTAGCTTCTTCACTCTGTCTGATTGTTCCAGCTCCAATGTCTAACTCACTCCAGCTGCTCCCACAGACTAATCCACGATATAACTTCAATCTCTTCCAAAAGGTATCACTCCAAACTCCAGCTGTTAACTGCCTGCTCCAACTGATCTCTCATGATGTAACTTCATTCTGTCTCCAAGGCATCTTACTCCAACTGCAAAGCAACTTATTCTGACTGCATCTTCTCCAGACTGCATCTCATCCTGACCAGCTCCCTCTGATCACAACTCCTTCTGACAAGTAACTGCTTCTGCCCACAACTGCTTCTGACTGCTTTCTTCAGCTCCAAAAACCATCTGCCTTCTACCATTCCAAGATTCATCTGACCGCTCCAAGATCCATCTGAACACTCTGCCTCTCTGCACTTCGATAATATAGAATGCTCTCTCCTAGTGGAAAGTTCCAGTCAGCAGCCTGCCGCCCATCAGATCCCTGCACCACTCCGCGCCAAGGACACACACCCAGCCGGCCGGCCTTTTGTGGTGTCTTCGACACAAAGAAAAATACAGTCTACTGATAAGGGCCGGCCCAGGCCGGTTCTCTCCAAGTGAACAACACCTCATAACTAAAACATCACACTTGACCTACATGCATCTCAGTCTGCAGAGGCAGAAAGCAAAATGGAGTCTCTCTGGTTCTGGGCCTTGTAGGCCCGAAAAGGATAAAATAGACACATAGCTCTATCAAAGTACATATACAAACCCTACCAATAGGTAATATAAAGTCAGAACTACAGGATCCACCCTCTACTATAGGTCTTCAGGCCTGAGAATGATGAAAGGACACATAATTATGTCAAAGCCAATAGGCAATAGATGGATTAGAGTCAGAAATAAGGGATCTATCATCATATAAAGCGGCTATCCTCTAGTTTATGCTTCTAAGTCTGAAAAGAGGCCTGAAAAGGACCAAAACAAGCTAAGAATAGGGATCTAGGATGGTAGCAAGCTAAAGTCACCATCACTCAGAAATAGAGCCAACAATCCGGTCAATACAGTGTGTCATCCAACACTGTGCCCATTCAACACTGTGCCCATTCTATGTGGGTTCAGCATGGGTCAGCCTCTGTGGCATTGGTCCCTGGCATAGTTTGTATTTTTCCTGTGTCTGCTACATGTGTCTACTGGACAGGGATACAACATTTGGCTTGTGCGTACTCACACTGGACAGTGCCTTTGTGCCTATTCACAACAATCTGTTGATGGTTGTTTGGCACAAATATTATGTATTGCCAGCCCCAGGAGGTGAGGTTGGGTTACTTTTGGAATTGTTGCTGCACAGTTTTTGTTACCCCGATTCAGAGGTCTCACTTCTTGAGCTGTATCAATAACATTGACTGAGGTATGGGGGTGTTGTGCGGGAGAGGTCTACATGGGCACGCCTGATTTAGCCTTGCCAGGTCTGACCTGTCGGTGAGAAGTGGCTGAACAATGGTTCACCATGCACTGCCCCTGTGATGGTAGCCAGTGATTTCAGTTGGGGCTTTGCAGCCTATGTCATTTTGTTCCAGACATGATTCAGGCTCATACATTTTTGCCACATGTATGTAGTTCACATGCAATGCTCTTTTGGCTTTGTGTGCAGACATCTGTGTTGACATTTTGCCTGGGAATAACAGTGTGTCCACAATGCAGCAATGATTTTGTTCATCACAATTGCAGGCCCATTAGCTTAAGCACTGTCCTGAGTTGGGACATGTGTGCCACTCCACATGACAGCCAGTAGGTTTTATGTGCAAGTAACTTTGTCATTAGGGAATGGATGCCCATGTGAGGAGTGACATATTTCAAGTTGTGTCACATAAATTATTGTACCTTGGCACTCACAACACTTGTTAATAGTTGATCACGTTTAGGGATATGTTAATTTGATGAGTTGTGTAAATAACACTTATGTGCCTACATGATAGATGTCTCACAAGGTAGTGAACACAAAACGACATTTCCACTTTCATGGAAGACGCTGGCACCTTTTCAAAGAGGCAAGTGTTAGCGATAAATGGTGTGGCTTGAGACCATATACATGTTCCCACAGTGGTCTTGAGGTCTTGAAAGTACTTTGTTGTCGATTATACAAACTCAGGAGTGTTAAGACATCAAGACCTCTGTTGGCCCATGTATATGGACAATCTGCAACGCCATTTGTTTTTAACAGTGTTTTATTTTGAGGTCTGCCAGCTTTTCCAATGAAGGTGGAAATGTTTTTTAGTGTGCATTTCCTTGTGAGACATCTTTCATGCAGGCACATAAGTGTTCTTTACACAAAATGGTGATTTACCACATTCAATACATGTCAATTGTGTAAAGTATTGTGAGTCCCAAGGTACCAACATTTGCTTTAATTTATTTCTTGCAAAATGTACTTTCAGGGCTCTGAGTGTGATGACACCTTGGAGAGTGAGGTTGGTTAGTTTGCCCTGAGGGCGACCACTATTGTTTCTTTCTAGGTGAACAAGATGTGGCATCACTTCATTATATTGATCTGCTCTCCTGTAAACAAACACTAGCTTCTCTGTCTATTTCTCTTTCAAGTTGTGGCCTGGTGTGTTCTTTGGATCCGTGTGTCCAAGTAACATTGTGTCTATGCCAACTGGGCAGTACAAGGCTCAAATATGTGCAGTGTTATCTGGCTGTTACTCATGATGCATGGCATGATTTGCAGTGTGACCTATTGATTTTGTGCTCATGTGTCAGGTGTGTACAGGTGACTGATGCATTTCTGTTTCTTCTCCTTGCCCACAGCATCATCACCCAAAACTGGAAGAGACAGCTGCACGGACCAGGAGGAGGGACCCAGCCACAGTGACACCAGCGTGGAGGAGTTCGAGGGAGCAGGTGGCCCGGAGGGTGAGGGGAGTCAGTCTGCGGACCTGCTGGGAGTCGACACATCTTCCCACGCCGATGGATTCGATTCGGACTCCCATGAGGAGGGGGAATTTGCCGCAAAACCTGGGAGCAGCACTGAGTCTGTCCCCGCCTCCTCCAGCACCATCTCCACCCTCCCAGTTGCTCCCGTCCCTTCTGTCTGTGCAGCCCCCCATGTCTCCTTCAGCCCCGGCAACGCAGCCCCTGCCCCTGTCAACCCTGCTGCCCTTAGTGTGGAGTCTGTGGAATTACTCCGCCAGTTACAGGTTGGTCAGACATTGATGCTGAATTTCCTCCATGTCCACACTCAAATCCTGACACAATTGTTGTCTTTAATGGAGGGCATGTCATCAACGATGTCTGACCAACGTCGGATTATGCAGTCCATGGACTCATCACTGACGGTAGCAGTTTCCCTCCTGCAGCAGTCCGTCCCCCTCCTCCTTCGGACCCATCCACACTCCCCTCTCCCATAACTGTCCCACGCACACGCAGGAAGACACAATCATGCACCTCAATAGACACAGACAGCACACCCCCACATATGGCGAAGCGCACACCTCCTGGCACGCACACTCAGGGGGCTACAGGCACACCCTCAGGGGCTGGGATAGACCACATACACACAGCCAGAGTCACAGTCCGCACTCCTCAAGCCCTCTCCCTCCACTCCAATAGGGTCCTCGGGTACAGGGGTTGGGCTGGACGAACTGGCTGCAGTGTGCAGCGCAGAGTATATGTCCACCTTCGGTGCTGCACCACCCACTGAGGTAGATACATCCACCCCTGCACCCACCACACCTACCCTTCTCACTCCTGTCCCTGCGGTGTCTGGTCCTGCCCCCGATGATGCCCCCCCAAGGGTCAACATACCATGAGGTACTCCACGTGCAGGCAAGTTAGGGGTTGACGGGCTACCCAACATTCCCCTCAAGGACATTTGTATGAACTGGCCATTGGCCATATTTGAGCATGGACTCATTTTTGAACATCTTATTTTTTCAAGCTGAATAAAGCCTTTTATTTTGCGTTCACCACTATTGCATTTCAGGTACTTGGTGTTGGTGCTGAGGGTCCTGGAGTTGGTGTCCTGGTAATGTTTTGGGGTTCTGAAAGATGTTTTTTGTTGATAGTCATGAAGTGGACCATGGTATTTGTGTGCCATCACAATGTCTCTGCAATTAATCATTGGTTGTGTGTGTTCAGTTTGGCTTGAGACATTGTCCCAAGGAGTGTTCCTTCCTCTGTGGCACCTGACATCTTCACTGCAAACAGTTGCACAATTGTTGTGCTGACATGTGTGTACATTTCCTTTTTTGGTGATGGTTCCTTTCAACAATGGCCATGGCTGCTCACAGATGTCTACTGCTCATTCGTCTGTGCCATCCTTGCTACTCACTGTACTTGTGTTTTGAGTATGTACAAATACCTACAGGGACACATTCACCCTTTTCATCACTATGCATGTGTGTAATCACAGCCTACCCCTATGATGGGAATTGTTATGCAGGGTATTTGGGCACATGACTCACAATTCTGTGCATTGTATCTAGAGGGATTCAACCCTATTCCTTCCATGAGAGACTCCATCTTGGTGGTCTGAACACCACCTGGACATTCATATCAGTGATGGGATGTGCGTGACAGTGTGTGTTCCGTTTCGCTCTCTTTGTTTGGTAGGCTGTTACATCACCTTACACTATTGTGTCATGATGGTAGGGTGTGTATTTAGCCTGCAGTCGCCATGGGTGGGTATGCATGTGGAATTTGACATCACACCCACATGTGGTGTGTCACGCAGTGTGTGAAAGTAATCCATCCTCCAGGGAGCGGGGCACTGCTGTAAGTGATGTGTTGCTATGGCACTATCATTATAGTCACAAGTTAGGGATGTTCACATACCCCCATGTAGTTGTGGTATGCTGATGATGATGTACCCCCTATATCTGAGCACTGCTGGGAGTCCTGTACACCCACCCCCATACTGTTGGCCACTGCTGGTAGTCATATCCACCCACCCCCATACTGTTGGCCACTGCAGGGAGTCCTGGGCACCCACCCCTCATATGCCTGGCCACTGCTGGTAGTCATATCCACCCACCCCCATACTCCAGGGAGCGGGACACTGCTGTAAGTGATGTGTTGCTATGGCACTATCATTATAGTCACAAGTTAGGGATGTTCACATACCCCCATGTAGTTGTGGTATGCTGATGATGATGTACCCCCCTATATCTGAGCACTGCTGGGAGTCCTGTACACCCACCCCCATACTGTTGGCCACTGCTGGTAGTCATATCCACCCACCCCCATACTGTTGGCCACTGCTGGGAGTCCTGTGCACCCACCCCTCATATGCCTGGCCACTGCTGGTAGTCATATCCACCCACCCCCATACTGTTGGTCACTGCTGGGAGTCCTGTGCACCCACCCCTCATATGTCTGGCCACTGCTGGTTGTCATATCCACCCACCCCCATACTGTTGGCCACTGCTGGTAGTCATATTCACCCACCCCCATACTGTTGGACACTGCTGGGAGTCATATCCACCCACCACTCATGTCTGGCCACTGCTGGGAGTTCTCTGCACCCACCCCCAAACTGTTGGCCACTGCTGGGAGTCATATCCACCCACCCCCATACTGTTGGCCACTGCTGGTAGTCATATCTACCCACCCCCATAATGTTGGCCACTGCTGGGAGTCATATCCACCCACCCCTCATATGGCTGGCCACTGCTGGGAGTCCTCTGCACCCACCCCCATACTGTTGGCCACTGCTGGGAGTCATATCCACCCACCCCCATACTGTTGGCCACTGATGGTAGTCATATCCACCCACCCCCATGCTGTTGGCCACTGCTGGTAGACATATCCACCCACCCCCATACTGTTGACCACTGCTTGGAGTCATATCTACCCACCACTCATATGTCTGGCCACTGCTGGGAGTCCTCTGCCCCCACCCCCATACTGTTGGCCATTGCTGAGAGTCGTATCCACTCACCACCATACTGTTGGCCACTGCAGGGAGTCATATCCACCCACCCCTCATATAGCTGGCCCCTGCTGGGAGTCCTCTGCACCCACCCCCATATGACTGGCCCCTGCTGATAGTGATGTACATCCACGCACCCCTTGGAGCCGGACACTGCTGGCCCAGACCTGCACATACCAATGTGAAGGTAATATGCATGGCCAGATCGAAGGGTACCCTTCCGTTTGTGCGGTACGCAGGGGTTGCTGGACACGCCCCAGGTAACTGGACATTGGTGGTGATGTATGGCATACAGATTATGGGGTGGGACTTTGGTATGGGTGATGTTTCCCGCCCCTCATCTCCCCTAGCCCCTGGTTGTTGTTCTTGCACCAGGTCCAAGGCGTACAGGACTGGGGTGACACGAACGATGTGGTTAATGGTGTGTGTGTGCCTCGTATCACTATTGTGATGGTGCCATACGCGAGAGCACCCTACACCTACATTCCTGACGTGTGTGTGCCTCGTATCACTATTGTGATGGTGCCATACGCGAGCGTGTGAGACGCACCGTACCCCTACATTCCTAGCGTGTGTGCGCATCGTATCACTATTGTGATGGTGCCATACAAGAGCGTGTGAGATGCACCATACCCCTACATTCCTGGCGTGTGTGCGCATCGTATCACTTCTGTGATGTGCCATACGCGAGCGCACCGTACCCCTACATTCCGGGCGTGTGAGCGCATCATATCACTATTGTGATGGTGCCATAGGCGAGCGTGTGAAATGCACCGTACCCATACATTCATGGCATGTGTGTGCCTCGTATTACTATTGAAATGGTGCTATACGCGAGCGTGTAAGACGTACCGTACAAGTACACTTCCGTTGTTGCAGTACGTTGTTCTCACCGTATGCACCGTCGTCGGTTTCTGTGCATCAGGTCGTAGGCGTACAGGACAGGGATGACACGGACGATGCGTTAATGGCGTGTATGCCGCGTTCCGGGGATGCGGTTCGGGCTTTTATGGACGTTTTGAGCTCCCGTAGAAAAAGGGTGGTACGGAGTGTCGCAGAGACGAATTGTACTTGCTGGGCCGGAAACTGCTACTTATTTACGTAGGATGTTGCGTAATGCGTGTTCCGGATACAATTCGCACATGTGTTTTTGTCGTACGGTGTTTAGTACGATTTGTACGGAGATCTGCTTTGGATACGAATCGTACTTCATCATACGTACGAGGACGTTTAGGGGTACGATTTGTACGGGAAATATGCTCAGTACGGCTATTTGTTAGGGATTTTACCGAATCGGAATCGGCACCAAAATTTCAATTTACATCATAATCATTAAATCGATATTATTTACAATGATATTACAACAAAATTTTCTATATCGATATTTAACACTATCGATATTCTTCTACTTCTAAAAAAACGATATTTTTTACATCGATATAAATTACATCGATATTTAAAACAAACAATATTTTTACCTCAATCTTTCTGTATGTCGATATTTTCCCGTCCATATTCTTGCTCTGCACCGACTAAAACATCAATCGGGCCCCCGAGTTCCCATCGCATTTCCCTTTTCTCAGCCAATCATACCAGTCAGTGCTCTCCTGGCACTAGCAGGAGGCTGCATCCTCCACCACCTGCCACGAGCCCCAGATTTTAACAGATTGTTTTGGAGCGACCCTCGCCTGGTACAACAGTTCCTTAGCCTGTATGCACCAATCCATACCCATCTCTCGTTCCGGTACAGTTGGGATTGTACCACTCCCCTATCACCAGATCGAGTCATGGTTCACCACCATCAGAGCGATAAAGACAGAAGAGCAGCATGTAGCTCTCCAGGGTCTGGTCTCCCCACACTCCCAATGCCCCAGTTGCAGGGTAAAGTGTATCACACTATCCAGTGTATCTGAGAGCCTATCCTTTACTCCCTTCAAAAAGTCCTAATACTTCGGGCAACTCCATATCATATGGAGTAGCGTCCCTCTGTGTCCACACCCAATGTGCAAAGGTCCGTTTCTATTACACCCAAATGAAACAGCTGGGTCTTGGTGTAATATGCCTGATGTAGAATCTTCAGCTGAATCAGCAGTAATTCCACCCTCGTCATCACCAGGCCTTTCCCCAATCATCATCCTTCCACCTACCCAGGCAATCCTCCCATTTACCCCTGAGGCAGTCTAGAGGGGGGAAACTATTGTGCAACAGAGCTGAGTATATAAGGGAAGCCCCCAGGACTCCATATTCCAGAGGAGTTCCTTCTGGAATCTCTGCCATGAGATCTCCATAGCCCGAATCATATATGTCAATTGTAGGTAATGGAAGTGCTGCGAGCCTCCCAGCTCATATTGTTCTTACAACTCAGAGAATGGTATCATGTTACCATCACATCAGGCGTCTACTACTGTGAAAATGTCCAGCAGATCCAATGTTCTGTATCCTTCTGTCATGCGCACCCTCTCAAGTATATCCGACTCCCACAGCAGGGTTTCTAGTGTCATTTTACCTTTCCAAACCCAGGGCAATTGTCACCCTTTTCCAGATTTTCACCACTATCTCCATTGGTTGGGGCTGGGGTATCCTCCCTCTATTCTCAAAGATACAGTGGCCATTGCACTCCGGGTCCATTGCCCACCGGTCCGCCATTAGTGATGGATTAGAAAGCCCAATCATTAACTACCTGAATTTGGGACGCCCAGTAGTAGAGATGCAGGTTAGGAAGGGCATTCCCCCCTTCCAGGGGTTTCCTGGCCAGCCTAGATAGGGTTTTCCTTGGGGCACCCCCATTCCATAGAAAGGTTCTGCTTTGAAAAAACCCTCCGGAACCTCAAATGGAGTGTTTTGTAGGACATTGAGAAATATTGGCACGCAAATCATTTTCTAAAGGGCAGCCCGGCCCAGATGCGACAATGGGAGCCTTCGCCAGTAACCCACATTGCCTCTGTAGTTATCCTGGATAAATAACTCCTTTTCTGTGGTCACAAAGATACCCAGGTATATAAATCTAGTCAGTTCCCACCTGGGGGATAAATCCAGATTCCTTTCTATCTCACCTGTGAGAGTGGGTAGACCACCGACTTACAGTAGTTAGTAAAGAATGCCAAATACGACCTGAAAACTGCCATTATCTGGTGGATTCAGGACATGGAGTGGTCAGGGTCAGCCAGGTAGAGCAGTGTCATTCATGTAGAGGGATACAACATCTTCCCACTGCAGCCCCCTTATGAGTGCGGCCCAGCATTTCCAAATTGCTAGTAGTTTTACTGCCACTGCAAAAAGTAGAAAGGATAACGGGCACCCCGAGTGAGTGCCCCTGCAAGGATAAACTCAGTTGAGACTTCCAAACTCAGTTAAGACCGCCCCATTAACTTTTTCCTTGGTGATAGGGTTTTTATGGCGGAGCCTTACACAGGACTGATAGTTCAGGCCATAGCCCATTGTGATTGCTCACCCAATGAGACATCAGAAAATGACCCGGTGAGCATAAGACAAATGCAGGCAAGTGTTCTAGTGGTTTCACAGGCCACACCCCTGGAGACCCTGTAGTAACTGGGCTTTTAGTAGGATTGTAGAATGTTAGACTGTAGAGTGTCAATAGGTCATTTGGAATCAATATAAGTAATTGAATTTTGAATGTATGTGGTCATTCCGTATTTTCCCTGCTTACTGCTGCAGGCACCCTTTTACGCAACTTACCATAAAGAAGAATAACCACTACTTTGTCTGTGTGCTTACCACATGAATTTTGGAGATGGGCTGGTGTACTTCTGAAACCAGAAACTTGGAAATTGGAGCAGTCATTTTCTTCACTCTTCAATTTATTTCATGCTGGGATTATTATTTTTTTCTTCAATAAATTGTTGCCATTTCCTACATTACCAGAGTTTACTTGAATGGAGACACGCAACATTCAGAGAGCAAATACTGCATTGGAAGTAAGTGCAGTGCTGAGTTGGCCATGGCTAAGCCTTACTTATCTTTCAACAGCATTTGAAATTTCAAACATTCCACTTCCCGCGCGCTCTGCAACGCTGTTCTCGTGGCTTTCTTCATCGCAATGACGAAGCACAACATGTGACTGGTACGCTCTTGTGAGTTCACAGCACATTAGCACCTGACGTCAATACGCTAAAAGGTCACGCACTGTGGCCATCTTAATTACTTCAGTGGTCGTTTCCAAGGCTACGGGACTCGGATTGATACCGGAGTGTGTTTATACTGGTTCTGATTGATAATTAAATATTTAATAGGCTAATAACAGTGACCGTATTTTCGATTTGTTAATTACTAAGGGTAAGAAGTCTTATATATATATATCAGTGACAGTTGTTTTATTCTACATCACATTCTGAAATTACAATTCAAAATCTGTTCAAGTGGATTTCAAGTTTCATTTTTGCACATATAAAGAACTGTTACTTCACTATGTCTACAGCACAAACAAACACTGCTGTCAGTGATTCAAATGAATCTGCTATGCATAGTAATGGATCTGCTATGCATTTTAATTCTCCAAAGGAATTTTCACCTACTCCTGGTGAACCGCTTATTTCATGGAATGATTGGAAAGGATACTTTCTGAATTATATTGCCAATCTTGAAGATATTAACGGAAATTTCTCTCCAAAAGGAAAAAAAACGATTCTTATGTACTCTTTAGATCCTGAAGGTTTACGTTTTTATAATGAATTGCAAAAACATTACAGAGTGGGTGGGGATATGGATGTATTTAAAGCGGCAACTTTAGATCTTGATGACCACTTTGTACCCGCTGTTTGTATAGCTGTTACTAGACATTCTTTCTTTCAGAAGAAACAAGAAAAGCATGAAAGTATTGAAGAGTATGTTTCTGCTTTAAATAAGTAGCAAGCAAATTCAGATTTGTGCAATTACAAGACAAATTTATTCGGGACCAGGTTGTTATGTACACTAAAAACAAGACAATACAAGAGAGGTAATGGGTGGAAGGTGAAGGTTGTCTCAAAGATATTTTTGCCATGGTAAAAAAAAGCAGAGTTATCTGAACGTTTTACAAAAGCCACTCTCTCTCATGACAAGAAAGATAGTGAGCTTGTTGGAAAAGTATCTGAGAGTAAAACTAATCTCAAAGGAAACCGTGAGTTTAAGGTGGAAAACAGGAAAACTGATAATTCTGACCCTAAAAGAAAAGGCAACATAATTTGCTTTAGATGTGGTAGTCCATATCATTCAGCTAACATAAATGTCTAGCAAAAACTGCACAGTGCCTTGAATGTGGCATTTTTGGACACTTTGCTAGAGTTTGCAGAAGGAAATCTAAGAAGAAACCTGTAGGAAGGGGGAGGCTCTAGTTGGCGCAGTGCAACACTAGCGACAAGCAGGGACTCTCTCTTCCTCGTCAGGGCTGAGGGTTACCTTCCAGACAACCTCTGCTTACCCTCTAGGTAGTGTGGCTTAAGCAGTCGTAGGCTAATCTTTGGGGCACATAGGGTTAAACACTTGCAACAGTACACCTTTACAACCAACCCACCACACAACGAGACCAGACTGTATTCTGTAAAAATATATATCTTTATATAGATTTTAAGCAGGCTTGCGAATACAGTCAATATACTTTATGAAAACGGTTGCAGGTTACTCAATTCGGGTTACCACAGTTCTTATGCAGTTCTCTTGAGGCCCGTAGGCCGGTGTTACTCAAAGTTCTTGTGGAGCCGGCGGCTTCCAGGGGATCTGTCCCACGTCGCGTTGCCTTCCCGGGGTCGCTGATCGTTGCGGCTCTTCAGCCGAGCAGGTCACTGGTCATCCGGGGCAGCGGTGTTCTGTGGCGGCAGGGTCCTTTCCTCGTCGTCTGCTCCGACCCTGGAGGCGGCGGCTGTGCGGTGGTGGCAAGTGGCAGTACGGTCCCCAAGTGCAGGACGTACCCAGCCAAGTGCCGGTGCAGCTGTGGGCTCACAGCTGGGCTGTCGGGCAGGCTACCGACCTAGCGGATTCTCGTAGGGCAACTGTCCCTCTTTGCAGGTGAGTGGCTGCTCGTTATGCAGTCACCTCGAGAGCTCGGACCGGACGGGTCCTCCTTTGCTTTGCTCTCGGGCTCCCAGTGCAGTTGCGGTCACGGTGTTCGGGCCAGCGGCGGCTGGTCCTCACTTTGCTTCCGCTGTTGCTTTGGGCCCCGGTCACGGTGGTCGGGAGGATGTTGATGCCTTAGAGGAGATTCCTCCGTCAGTGCTGCGGCGATGGTCAGCACCCGCAGTCGCTTTCTTCCAAGGGGGGTAGCGTCCACTGGTCTTGGGACGCTGGTCAGGGGGCAAGTTCAGTTGCAAGCCCTTGGAGATCTCTTTAGCAGAGTTTGGCACAAGTAGAGCAAAAGTCATTTCGTAGTCTTTTTGTCTTCCTCTCCTTCAGCAGCAAGGCACCAGACACAGGCAAGAGTCAGCACCCTTCCTTGTCTCTCACGGTCCTTCTCGTAGGGCAGAGTCCTTCTGTGGCCCAAACCGGATCTAATCTTCAAGGAGCAGGGCTCCTTCTTTTATAGGCCAATTCTTTTGTTCTCGCAGGCCGGGGGGGCCTTTGCATAGCCACTCTTAGTTCTGGAGTACCCCCGCGGGTGTACTCCGGCTTCTGCTTTCAGTGTGAGGGGCAGGCGCATCAGACGCCCCACAGGAGGTGGAGCCAGCATTGTCCGGACAGGGGTGGCCAGAGTACCTTGTTGATGGGGGCTTCGTCCTTCCTGGGCCAGGTGCCGGCAGAGTCATCCGCCGCTCCCCAGGAGGGTGGAGCCAGCATTGTGGTGGTCGAGCACAGTGACAGTTCGAGTCAAGAGGCACTCCTACCTCCCACTAAGGTGTAATCTGCGCATTCACCACCTGTCATCCCTCCAGCCCTGTCACTCACACATCCCAGACAGTCAGATACACATACCAGCAGAGGCGGCTGTAATGGTTAAGCAAGCAAAGGCTAACTTTCTAAAAGTAGCATTTGCAAACCCAGGATATTAAAATAAACTTGACTACAAGGAATATCTTATCATCCTGAGTTCAGGCATACTAAACATGACTCGCTACCATGCTCCTTGAGCCTGCGGGGATTATAGGGTGTAATAATCCTCGCAGCTCAGTCTGGCCTAATGGAGCAGGTAGCCTTCAATAGTGAAATACGGTCTTCGTTGTAAGTCACTACTAGGACATGCCACGCACATCAGGGCTTGTCCTACCTTGCACCTACAACGTACCCTGCCCGCAGGCCTACCATAGGGGTGACTAATATGTAGTTAAGGGAAGGGTCGGTGCTGGCAAGTGGGGACACTTGCCCAGCTAGCGTGACAGTACGAGACCGCACGCGGGTTCTGCGGTCGCAGTTCCCAGACACATCTTTACGGCTGCTTCGGTGGGTGGCGCAACCAGCGCTGCAGGCCCACCAGCAGTATTGGCATCTACAAGCCCCGGCACTCTCTCGTGCGCTTTACTAGGGACTAACAGTAAATCCAATGCACCAATCAGGGATACCAATCGTATGTACAATTTACAGTAGGGAGCACTTGCACTGCGGCACGGATCAGCCGTGGCGCAGTGCCCTGAGTATCGGAAAACCAGCAAAACATCGGAGGCACATCAGCAAAAAGTGGAAGGGAGACTCACGCCAAGGTGCCAGGTCTAACATGTGTCCCCTCCAGCTGAAATGTGGGGGGAACTACCCTTCCCCAGGGAGTTCCACATCACTAAGGCGGAAAAATCTGGACAGACCGTCAGCGTTGGCGTGATCGGTGCCAGGGCGGTGTTCCACCGTAAAGTCCATACTCTGTAGAGAAATGGACCACCTCAAAAGTTTCGGGTTCTCACCCCTCATTTGCATCAACCATCTGAGGGGCCTGTGGTCCGTCTGAACTCGGAAGTGAGACCCAAACAAGTAGGGTCTTAGCTTCTTCAGCGCCCAGACCACAGCAAATGCTTCTCGCTCTATTGCACTCCACCTACTTTCCCGTGGAAGTAACCTCCGACTTATGAAGGCTACCGGTTGGTCAAAGCCCTCCTCAGTCATCTGTGAAAGAACAGCCCCTACACCATGCTCTGAAGCGTCTGTTTGCACAATGAACTCCTTGGAGAAATCGGGGGCCAGGAGCACGGGCGCCGTGCACATGGCAGTCTTCAGGGTGTCGAAAGCCTTCTGACAGGTGTCAGTCCAAATCACATTCCTGGGCTGCTTTTTCGAAGTCAGCTCTGTCAAGGGGGTCACGATCGTGCCATAGCCCTTGACAAACCTCCTGTAATACCCAGTGAGCCCCAGGAAGGCTCTCACTGCAGTCTGGGTCTTGGGGGGTTCCCAAGCCAGGATGGTTTCGATTTTGGGCTGCAAGGGGGCTACCTTGCCACTCCCAACTTGGTGTCCCAAGTACACCACTGAACCCTGCCCAATCTGGCACTTGCTTGCCTTGATTGTGAGGCCTGCTCTGCGCAGGGCCATTAACACTTCCCAGAGGTGTCGCAGGTGTTCGGGCCAGGTGCCGCTGAACACCGCGATGTCATCCAGGTAGGCGGCACTGAACTCGTCCAGTCCAGCCAACACCTGGTTGACCAATCTCTGAAAGGTGGCAGGGGCATTCTTCATTCCAAATGGCATAACCCGGAACTGGAAATGCCCATCTGGTGTAGAGAATGCCGACCGCTCCTTTGCCCCATCGGTCAAGGCGATCTGCCAGTACCCAGACGTTAAATCAAACGTGCTGAGAAACCGGGCAGCCCCTAGCCGATCAATGAGCTCGTCAGCTCTGGGGATGGGGTGCGCGTCAGTCTTCGTAACTGAATTGAGTCCTCTGTAGTCCACACAGAACCGGAGTTCGGGTGTGGCTCCCGGCGCAGCAGCCTTCGGAACCAAGACCACGGGGCTGGACCAAGGACTGCTGGAAGACTCAACCACCCTGAGGGCAAGCATCTTGGAGACCTCCTCCTTGATGCAGGCCCGTACCCTGTCAGTTACCCGGTAAGCCTTATGCTTCACCGGTAAGCTGTCTCCAGTGTCCACATCATGGACGCACCAATCTGTGACACTCGGAACCAGGGAGAACAGGTCTGGAAACTGCAACAGCAACTGGCGGCAGTCCTCCTGTTGTTCGGCGGTCAGGGAGGGTGAGAGGTTAACTCCATCCACTGACCCATCCTTCTCACAGGCCACCAAGAGGTCAGGAAGAGGCTCCGTCTCCTCCTCCATTCCGTCATCGGTTGCCAACAACATGCCCACTTCGGACCTTCGCAAGTGGGGCTTGAGGCGGTTGACATGTAGGACCCGCAAAGGGTTCCTGGGCGTCTTCATGTCCACCAAGTATGTCACGGGGCTCTTGCGCTCCACAACCTCAAATGGTCCTGTCCACTTATCCTGAAGGGCACAGGGCTCCACTGGGGCCAAGACATACACCTCCTGTCCAGGCTGAAGCTCGACCAGAGTGGCATTCTGATCGTACCACCGCTTCATTTCCTCCTGGCTCGCTTCCAGATTTGCCTCGGCAAGTTGTCTGAAGCGTCTGGTTTGGTTTCTGAAGGCCAGCATGTAGATATATACATTCTGGGGAGGTTTCCTGGGAGATTGCTCCCAGCCTTCCTTTACCAAACTCAGTGGTCCTCTCACGGGGTGACCGTACAGCAGTTCAAAGGGGCTGAACCCTAGGGACTTCTGTGGTACCTCGCGATACGCAAACAGCAGGCATGGCAAGAGGACGTCCCACTTACGCCTCATCGGACCTTCCAGGCCCATGATCATGCCTTTGAGGGTTCGGTTGAATCTTTCAACCAACCCGTTACCTTGGGGATGGTAGGGTGTGGTGAACTTGTACGTTACGCCACACTCCTACCAAAGGGACTTCATATATTTCGATATGAAATTGGTCCCCCTGTCGCTCACCACCTCTAGAGGGAATCCTACTCGTGAGAAAATTCCCATCAGTGCACGCCCCACCACGGGAGCCGTCACTGTCCTCAGAGGGATGGCTTCAGGGTACCGGGTGGCATGGTCCACCAAGACCAGGATGAACCTGTTGCCCATGGCTGTCTTGGGGTCCAGAGGCCCAACGATGTCAATACCCACTCGCTGGAATGGCGTACCGACCACAGGGAAGGGTTGGAGGGGAGCCTTGTTCTTCCCTCCCGCCTTCCCACTTGCCTGGCAAGTTGGACAGGTTCTGCAATATGCATCGGAACTTTTGTGCATTTGGGGCCAGTAAAAGTGGGTGACAAGCCTGTCATAGGTCTTGTCCATCCCCAAATGTCCTGCTAAAGGCACATCCTGAGCCAGACCCAGTAGGAAGGCTCTGAACTTCTGGGGTACCACCAGCACACGGGCTGACCCAGGTTCAGCAGCCTCAGGCTCCGAATACAGGAGGTCGTTCTCCCAGTACACGTAATGTGTTTTGGCCTGAACACCATTGGCCTGGTCTGCAGCCTGCTGCCGCATACCCATGAGAGAAGGGCATTCTTTCTGCTCCCTGCAGAATTCCTCCCTGGAGGGTCCTCCTTCTTGCTGCCAATGGGTCAGCTCAGGCAGGTCCCCCAGTTCGGCGATCTGTTCCCCTGTAGGCTCCAGGGCATCCCCCTCAAGGTCTGCCTCCTCCTGGACCGTAGGAACTTCAGGGACCGGTTTCCCGCGCCCCCTGCGCCTTCTCCCCAAGGCCGGTTCCTGGGCCTCTCCATCAGGCCCCAGGACCTCTCGATCACCCTTACTGGCTGCCATCGACCGGGTGGTCACGCACGCCCAGTGAGGCAGACCCACCATCCGCAGGTGAGTCGTTTTCTCCACCTTTTCCCAAGGGGAGTGCTCCAAGTCGTTCCCTAGCAAACAGTCAACAGGCATGGTTTTTCTCACACAGACCTGCAGAGTACCAGAGACCCCCCCCCACTCGAAGGGAACTTGAGCCATCGGACACTGACTCTCAGAATTATCAGCGTTGATAACCCTACAGTAGGCATGGGGTACAACCTGCTCTTGAGACACCAGGTGCTGCCTCACTGCAGTCACACTGGCTCCTGTGTCTCTAAGAGCCTCAGCTTCCTTACCATTGATGATCACCACCTGCCCATATTTCTTAGTGTTAGAGGGCAGGTAGTTCGTAGGGATCATCTCACTGTCTCCTAGCGAGACCAGGGTCATGTGAACGGGATCTCCACCCCCCGGGACCATCATTTCTTCTCCCAGGTGAACGCTAGTCACTTGTCGGGGCGGAGCACCAGTGGGTGCGGGTTTTCCAAATAGGCGACACTTGGGGTCACTGGATATGTGCCCAGGCTCGCCACATTTGAAACAATTGAAGGGCCCCTTGGGAACAGGTTTACCTGTCGGGGCCCCATTCTGCTTCGGGGGTGGGGGAGGCTGAGAACCCTGCTGCGGATTCCCTTGGGTCCTACTTTGGGGGCCTTTTTGGAACCCTTTCTGTTTTCCCCCCTTGTCCCCCCCACTCTTCTGCTGGGGACCCGGCCCACTCTTGGCGGAATCTCCCACGGGACCCTTGTGGACCCTGGTGCCGAGCCAGCGGTCCGCCTCCTCAGCAAGCTTCCTCGGGTTGGACAGCTTGCTATCGATCAGGTGTTGGCGTAACTCAGGAAAACAGTGATCAGACAAGTGCTCCCATGCAATTAAATCAAAAAGACCTTGAAAATCATTAACTTTGTTACCTTTCACCCAACCATCCAGTGCTCTGCAAAAGTAAGTCACATACTCCACATACGTATTCCCAGGCCGCTTAGTACATCCCCTAAACTTCTGTCTATACATTTCAGGGGTAAGCCCGTACCTGTTTAATAAAGCTTCTTTCATGTGGGCATAGGATCTCTGATTCTCAACGGGCAAATCTAGCAAGGTATCTCTCCCTTCGCTAAGGAACCTTCCCCACAACCCCGCTCCCCAATCCTTGTCAGGGACCCGGTGGGAGGACATGGCTACCTCGTATGCCCTAAACCACTGTCCTATGTCATCCCCCTTAAAGAACTCCTTAACTACGTCCTTCGGGATGTGCACTCTTGACTCTACCTGCACTGGCGATGTGCTGCCACCAGAGGGAGGCCGATCCAAGTCTCTCTCCTTGAGACTTATCTCCCTCATTTTTATTTCGTAGTCCATCTGGTGCTTTCGCTCTTCCAGCGCCATTCTTTTGGTTTCAAGCTCCAGCTGGATTTTCATTTCTGCCAACTTCCTCTCGTGATTCCGGGTTTCCTTCCTGTCCGCCAGCTCCTCTGGCGACAGGCCTTTACCAAAGCTGTGCTCGCTGTCTTGCCTCTCGAGATCGATCAGATCCCCAAGTGCATTCTGTTCCGTCGTTGCATTCTGCTCGGCGAGGACGTCTTGCTCTTCCGGGGTCTTTCTGGACTCCACCCAGGCTTTCAGGGCCTTGTAGAGCTCCGGTTTGTTTTTGCAACCAGCGTGCGGAACCTTGAGTTTCCTACAGAAAAACTTCAGTTCCATCTTTGAGTATTTGTCCAGCTTTGCGGCATCCCACTCTATCTCCAACACCTCGGAGGTCGTGGACTCCGCTCCATCCAAGCTCTTTGTGCCCGGCATGGTTTCTGCGCTCGGAATCTTCTTTCGGCAAAATTCAAAAAATCAAAGTCTGTGGCTAGTAACTGGACCGTAATCCTTGTGTAGTGGTCAGAAGCTCAGGTATAACTATCGCAAGTGTAAATTCGAAATGCTCACCGCTGCGTCCAATGTAGGAAGGGGGAGGCTCTAGTTGGCGCAGTGCAACACTAGCGACAAGCAGGGACTCTCTCTTCCTCGTCAGGGCTGAGGGTTACCTTCCAGACAACCTCTGCTTACCCTCTAGGTAGTGTGGCTTAAGCAGTCGTAGGCTAATCTTTGGGGCACATAGGGTTAAACACTTGCAACAGTACACCTTTACAACCAACCCACCACACAACGAGACCAGACTGTATTCTGTAAAAATATATATCTTTATATAGATTTTAAGCAGGCTTGCGAATACAGTCAATATACTTTATGAAAACGGTTGCAGGTTACTCAATTCGGGTTACCACAGTTCTTATGCAGTTCTCTTGAGGCCCGTAGGCCGGTGTTACTCAAAGTTCTTGTGGAGCCGGCGGCTTCCAGGGGATCTGTCCCACGTCGCGTTGCCTTCCCGGGGTCGCTGATCGTTGCGGCTCTTCAGCCGAGCAGGTCACTGGTCATCCGGGGCAGCGGTGTTCTGTGGCGGCAGGGTCCTTTCCTCGTCGTCTGCTCCGACCCTGGAGGCGGCGGCTGTGCGGTGGTGGCAAGTGGCAGTACGGTCCCCAAGTGCAGGACGTACCCAGCCAAGTGCCGGTGCAGCTGTGGGCTCACAGCTGGGCTGTCGGGCAGGCTACCGACCTAGCGGATTCTCGTAGGGCAACTGTCCGTCTTTGCAGGTGAGTGGCTGCTCGTTATGCAGTCACCTCGAGAGCTCGGACCGGACGGGTCCTCCTTTGCTTTGCTCTCGGGCTCCCGGTGCAGTTGCGGTCACGGTGTTCGGGCCAGCGGCGGCTGGTCCTCACTTTGCTTCCGCTGTTGCTTTGGGCCCCGGTCACGGTGGTCGGGAGGATGTTGATGCCTTAGAGGAGATTCCTCCGTCAGTGCTGCGGCGATGGTCAGCACCCGCAGTCGCTTTCTTCCAAGGGGGGTAGCGTCCACTGGTCCTGGGACGCTGGTCAGGGGGCAAGTTCAGTTGCAAGCCCTTGGAGATCTCTTTAGCAGAGTTTGGCACAAGTAGAGCAAAAGTCCTTTCGTAGTCTTTTTGTCTTCCTCTCCTTCAGCAGCAAGGCACCAGACACAGGCAAGAGTCAGCACCCTTCCTTGTCTCTCACGGTCCTTCTCGTAGGGCAGAGTCCTTCTGTGGCCCAAACCGGATCTAATCTTCAAGGAGCAGGGCTCCTTCTTTTATAGGCCAATTCTTTTGTTCTCGCAGGCCGGGGGGGCCTTTGCATAGCCACTCTTAGTTCTGGAGTACCCCCGCGGGTGTACTCCGGCTTCTGCTTTCAGTGTGAGGGGCAGGCGCATCAGACGCCCCACAGGAGGTGGAGCCAGCATTGTCCGGACAGGGGTGGCCAGAGTACCTTGTTGATGGGGGCTTCGTCCTTCCTGGGCCAGGTGCCGGCAGAGTCATCCGCCGCTCCCCAGGAGGGTGGAGCCAGCATTGTGGTGGTCGAGCACAGTGACAGTTTGAGTCAAGAGGCACTCCTACCTCCCACTAAGGTGTAATCTGCGCATTCACCACCTGTCATCCCTCCAGCCCTGTCACTCACACATCCCAGACAGTCAGATACACATACCAGCAGAGGCGGCTGAAATGGTTAAGCAAGCAAAGGCTAACTTTCTAAAAGTAGCATTTGCAAACCCAGGATATTAAAATAAACTTGACTACAAGGAATATCTTATCATCCTGAGTTCAGGCATACTAAACATGACTCGCTACCATGCTCCTTGAGCCTGCGGGGATTATAGGGTGTAATAATCCTCGCAGCTCAGTCTGGCCTAATGGAGCAGGTAGCCTTCAATAGTGAAATACGGTCTTCGTTGTAAGTCACTACTAGGACATGCCACGCACATCAGGGCTTGTCCTACCTTGCACCTACAACGCACCCTGCCCGCAGGCCTACCATAGGGGTGACTAATATGTAGTCAAGGGAAGGGTCGGTGCTGGCAAGTGGGGACACTTGCCCAGCTAGCGTGACAGTACGAGACCGCACGCGGGTTCTGCGGTCGCAGTTCCCAGACACATCTTTACGGCTGCTTCGGTGGGTGGCGCAACCAGCGCTGCAGGCCCACCAGCAGTATTGGCATCTACAAGCCCCGGCACTCTCTCGTGCGCTTTACTAGGGACTAACAGTAAATCCAATGCACCAATCAGGGATACCAATCGTATGTACAATTTACAGTAGGGAGCACTTGCACTGCGGCACGGATCAGCCGTGGCGCAGTGCCCTGAGTATCGGAAAACCAGCAAAACATCGGAGGCACATCAGCAAAAAGTGGAAGGGAGACTCACGCCAAGGTGCCAGGTCTAACAAAACCTAAAGGTAAAATTTAATGTGTACACAATGAGGAGCACGATTATTAGTCTAGCTCCAGTGATGAAGAGGTGCAAACACAATCTTTTAGAAAGAAACAAATTGTAGTGAATATTACTGACCATTCTTTGTCCAAACCTATGTGCCAAGTCTCATTAGGGGGAATTTCAATTCAACTTGTTGCTGACTCTGGGTCCCCGTACACCATTATTTCTCAAGAGGTATGGGAGAGGCACTTCACAAGTAACATTGGATGTTGGTTGGAACCTAATAACATTTCTTCTGAGAGTTACACAGGTGAAAAAATTGATCTTTTAGGTTTCAGAGTTTTGGTTTTCCATTTCAAAGATAGACATTGTACTGGCAAATTGTACATCGCTAAAGAAGGGCCATCAGTATTAGGATGTAAAGATCAAAAAAGGTTTAAACATTATCCTTGATCCTACAAGCAAGTAGCGAGTACTCGTTTCATGTGACAGTGAGGATACCAAGAAGTGGGTATTACAAGAGTTCCCCACTGTTTTTGCAGGTAACATGGGTAAATTGCAGGGATTCACTCATCAAATACTATTGAAACAAGGAGCTATTCCCAAGGTACATAAAGCACATAATATTCCCTTTATTGTTTGGGATGAGGTCAAGGCTGAGTTAGAAAGTTTATTGAACGACAAAGGTATTTAACTTGTGGAGGCATCAGAGTAGGTTTTGCCCGCAAGTCCAATGGAAAGGCCCGCTTATGTGTGGACTTGAAGTATTTAAATAACAACATCCTGGTAGATCAATTTCCCCAACCCAGAATTGATGAAATGCTGTCTTTGACTAGGAATGCTAGGTGGTTCTCCACCCTTGATTTATCGGCAGCATATCATCAAGTAGTTTTAGATACTGATAGTAGACATTTAACTACATTTTGCACACCCTTTGGATGCTATAGGTTTAAATGTATGCCGTTTGGACTGGCATCTACTGCGGCAGTATTTCAAAGGTTAATGACACAGTTACTCAGTCATATTCCTGATGTTGTCTTCTTTCAGGATGACATCTTAATCATGGAAAAGAACAAATCTCACCATGATACTATTCTCAAGGACGTTCTCATGATTTTAAGAAACAATGGATTGGCGGCTGAAGGTAGCAAGTGCAAATTTGCTGAAAAATGTGTCACTTATTTGGGACATGAAATTTGTGATGGCGGTATCAAACCGAAAGCAAAACTGGTTGATGCCATAATGCTCCTGCACCTAAATCTAAGGACAAACTTAGCTCTTTCCTGGGCTTAGCCAAACTTTATTCTAAATTTCTCAATCATTTTTCTCGAAAAACTTACGAGATACGTCAATTAATGAAGAACAAAAATGCTTTTGTGTGATGCGTGTCAGAATGCTTTTAAAGATTTTAAGATGGTGATGGCTAATGCTCCTATGTTACAAGGATTTGATCCGAAAGCTGAATCTTTTGTAACAACTGATGCCAGTGGTACAGGTTTGGGTGGAGTGTTGTCACAAGTGACAGAGCATGGCAAGGAAGTGGTTGTGGCTTTTGCCTAGTGCTCTTCATCCCCAACGGAGAAGTACTCCGTGATTGAGCGAGAAACATTAGCTTGCGTATGGGCCATGGATATTTTTCGGAAGTTCATTTGGGGGGAAAAGTTTGTCCTCCGATTTGATCATAGACCCTTAACCAAAATATTCACCACAGAAGGTTTATGCAGGGCCTTGGCTAGAATTGCTAGATTGTCTATGAGGCTCCAAGATTTTGTTTATGGTGTGCAGTGTGTTTCTGGCACCAAGAACATCATTGCGGATTTATCCTAGCAGACTATCTCTACCCATGAAAGAAATGGATCCGGATCCATGGAATGATTATTGTGTTGCTAGCATTTTCTCAGATTCTTGTGGTTTGCAAATGGATGAATGGTATCAGGAATCCATAAAAGATGATACCTTATGTGCAGTGATGGATAAAGTCATCAAAGGATTGCCTATTGAGTGCAAGAGTAATCCAGAGCTCAGGGCCTTCTGGGAAGTAAGGGATGAATTAAGTTTAGATGGCGAGTTTGTTTGCAGAGGTGAGAAAATTATCCCTCCCGAAGGTACACAACGAAACATTATTTGCATTGGACATGAAGGACATCCAGGTGTGCCCAGAACCAAAAAGAACATTAAAGCATTGTATTTGTGGCCTAGAGTAGATTTGGAGATCAACAGATTTGTGCCTGAGTGTGTCAGTTTGGAGTGTTCTGACAAAATTCAGAAAACATTCAATCCTCTGATGTCTTCTCCAGGTTGTCCAACATTACCATGGGAAGATCTTGCCCTGGATAATATGGGACCTATGATTTGGCAGGATGGTTGTACTAAGTTTGTGTTGGTGTTAGTGGACTTATTGTCTAGATGGATTAAAGTGGAAGTGGTTGAGGAAATTGATACGTCTTCAGTTATTACATTTCTTGAGAAGTATTACATTAGGGAGGGCTTTCCTGCTTCCATCCTTACAGTCAATTGTGTGCAATTTAAATCAGACTTTATGAAGAAATTTATGGATTTTACTGGCATTAAGCAAAGGTTTACAGCTTTGTACCATCCAAGAGGAAACTCTGTGGTGGAAAGAGTCAACAGAGTTATCAAAGGAGTATTAAAATTTGCTAACAAAAGAAATAATAATTTAAATGATGAGTTGGGCAAGTTGATTAGGTTTTACAGAATTACTGAACATGACACAGTTGGTGAATTGCAAAGTTAATCCTGGATGGATTGGAAGGAGTAGAAAGTATGAGTGGGTTAGTAATCAAGTTAGAAAGTGTATTGCTAAATCTCAAAGTAAAAGTAACGTTTATTTTGACGCAAACCATGGCACTAAAGAGTTGCATTTGGAAATTGGACAACTTGTCAGAGTAAAAAGTGGGAAAAAAGTTGGGAAATTACATGATCAATTTTTGGAACCCAGAACTGTCACTAAGGTCATGCGGAACACTGTGATGTTGGATGATGGTAGTGTTCATTATTTGAATTGTATTGCTTTAGCACGACAACACATTTCTTTGTCTACCAAGAGTGTCAAAGGAAAGGGAAGAGGTAGTTATTGGTAGATGGATTCTGTTTCCACCGGGTCCTCTTCTTTACCTGCTATGGAGACAAATTCGGTATTAAACGTAGGTGATGGTGATCCTGAACCACTTTTGGATGATGTTTGTGAGTATGAGGAGCAAAACACAACATCATCCACTGGTGATTTTGAATTACCTTGGAATAATGAAATAGCAGAAAAATCTAGTAGATAAGGTAGACGCATCAAGACTACTAAGACTTTACAAGACTATGGGGTCCATTAGGATGTCGGGCGGTGGCACCACCGCGGTGTTGGCGGGTCGGAAAAAAGCCCTTTTCCGCCCGCGAGCAGCGGTACTCACGTCTGCCATATTAGTATAGCAAAACATAGGTCATTTACCAACCGCTGCGGAGCGATGCGCACCACCATCAAAGTGCGCCCGCCACCGTGGCCATAGGAGCCAATGGAGACTCACCGCCGTGCAGAATGACGTCCACCCCGCTCCACAAATTAGGATAGCCCAAACAGGCAGACGCACCACAGCGGAGACACCGCCCAACCAGACACAGCGGAAACTCAGCAGCGGAGCGCAAGAGCAGAGACCCGGTCCTCTCCACCCGGTCATGAACGCCATCGACTCAGATCTACATATGCATCCGGTCATGTACCTGCTACAGCACTACCATCAAATGGGCCGCCGCGGATGCTGCCGCAGGTACGCAAATACACAAATACAACAAACAACACACGGGCTGACACAGGGTCCAATTCCACCACAGACACCCTTCTGGGCGTCACAACACATCCACAAGGGCACCCACACATTACCCACCTACCAACATGTCACCCTTCTGCATCCGGGACACACATCGGCCGCGAACTAGCAGCAACGTCCCGCCACGATCAACACATGTGCACAATGCAGGAGGCAGGGCCACTACAAGGCATGGGTAGGGCACAAAGACCCCAGCGACACACCACCCCCAAACACACATCAACACACCCCATCAAGTCACAGGCCAGGTGCCCATCCTGTGCACCCCCATGCACACCAACAAGCAACAAGCACAGCAACAAGCAAGCACAATACACACCCTGCACCACACATCAAACAACTAGGGAGACAGCCACTGCAGGAGTGTCTGACAAGGAACACACAACACCAGTGCCTCACACACTGAAGGCTGCCAATACTTCTCAGCACATACACACACAAACAAACACACACCCTGGGTGTATCCACAAACAGAACAAACACACAGGGAAACCTGAACAGATGCCTGCACAAAAACTACACACAAACACCACAGGAACACACACAGAACCCCAACAGAAACAGACATACCCTGTCAGCCAAACTGTGGAAAGGCAATGGGAGCACAAACACAACATGAGTGCACAACATCATCACTCAAGAACAAAACACACACACAACATACCACAAATCACACAAGAAGTGCAGCTGCACAGACCTACACTGCCACATCAAACCAACCACAGATGCCCATGAAAGCACAAATCATCAAATACCACAGGACATCAGGGGATGCACATCAGGCAATGTCAAGCCCACATACACACAGCACTGTATGCACAACAAGCAGTGTGTGCACACCAAGCACAACAGCTACACACAGACATGACTGGCACAACCTCAACACACACACCACAAATCAGCACAGCACAAAAACAACAGCACACCCAGGAAGTAAAGCAATACCACAGCCAACACACAGACATCCAACACAACAAAAACAACAGGGTGCACCACTCTGGGATACAAGAGCAGAACCACCTACACCAGAGCACTGGGCAGCACACACAGCCCAAGTGCACATGGGCAATCCGCACTGATAAATAGCTCAAAAACACCAAACATAAACCATTGGGGCAATGTCCAGAGTGCAACATCACTCGTGGCCCAAGAACTGCACCCCAAGGCACAGTCTCACAAATGAAGTACTTGGGAGGCACATACACATGTAAAGAAAGGGGACAGCTGACATCAAAGTCAACCGACTTGCATGTCAGTAGTCGACATGTAAGGGGTGTACCATACACAACTAGAGGGAGTGCAGACCCACAATGGCTAGGCACAAGTGGCACACATAGGGGATGGAATCACACCACACACACCATGCCATACATGAGGAGAAAAGGCACCGTGTGCCTGCAATGCATGAGAAACACAAACACAATGCCAGTGAGGAGCAGCAGGGCCATACAGTCTAACCAAACACACTCAAGACACAATGATGATCAAACAAACACAACACTGATGTGCATGTTACACACTTTGCACACTCATAAGTGACCAAAACAACAAGGAGGAGTCACACAGAACTGGATGGACACACCAGCACACTGCACAGTGCACAACAGACAACTCACAGATGTGCATACAATCATTTACACAGGGCAGGACAATCCAAACAACAGGCACACTACTCCTGGCTGACACATGTGTGTCTTTCACACTACAGGGGCACACGAACACCCACACCCACTACAAAGTCACACCATTCACACTGCACACCTCCTCACCACCCAAGAGCACACATCTCATGTAGGCCAGGGGACCAGGACTAAGGGCCAACACAAAATGAACATATACATACACAGCTGGGCACATATACAGGAATAACACACATACATCATGACATTGACCACCCTGCATGCAACCCTGTGCACAGCATCACACCCTGTGCTGGCAGTGTACCCCAACCTGACATGGCAACAACGTAGCCAACAATAGCAAGCCACTAAAAAGAGAACTGCATGACAGGTAAAAGAGCCAACACAGATAACACAAGTATCAGTGTTTGAATGGACTGAAGACCCTGTCACTCCTGTTTAAAAATGTGATGCGGGCAAAGAGCTTGGCAATGTAGAAGTGACACATAGAGAATGGGGCACAGACCAAAAGAACTTTAATCAGCAAGGGCACTGACAAAACAAACAACAGGAGTAACTGTCTTTATTCACATATTGCACAGATGTGACAGTAGAACCACAGTGGACAAGAGCAAGGCACAAAATACTGACCATATGCAAGATAATCTGCACAGGCAAACTACAAACAGGAAGGCCAGTGGGCATGGCAGGTGGTACAGCAAGTACATAAGAGGCTGCACAGGGGAGACTCCAACACAGCAGAGCAATAGGGCCAGTGTCCATCGCACAGGTGAGAGTACAACACAGCAGAGCAACAAGGCCAGTGTCTATGGCACAGGTGAGAGTACTACACAGTAGAGCAACATGGCCAGTGTCCAGGGCAGGTGGCACAGCAAGTACACGAGAGGCTGCACAGGGGAGACTCCAGCACAGCAGAGCAATAGGGCCAGTGTCCATGGCACAGGTGAGAGTACAGGAAAAGAGCGTGACCCTGAAATTGGGTGACGTCCCCTAGTCACAGCTAGGTCCCACTAAATGGGTTGTAGAGTTTCGTTTCTGTTTAGAAATGCAAATCTTTCAAAAACAAATCCAAAGTTTTCATATTCCAAGTTTCTTTATTCCTTATCTTTGTTTCATTATTTCATCTTCAAATCAATTCGAAAAAAACAACAATCAATGGCTTCCAGCCTTATATCCAAAGTTTCATTGTCCAATGCATTTCGGCCAATGAATAGCCTTCATCAGGGACAGAATTCTTACAGAAAACGCACAGTGAATGCTACTCCCCCTTTTTCTCTTCTCCAAATGTTCAGCATCCCATCAAAGCCCTGCGGTTTAATTCGAATTCGAATCTAAATTGTGTTACTCTTCCTGCTTTGCCCACAACTATGTGGGCAAAGCAGGAAGAATTCGAATTCGAATTCGAATCTAAATTGTGTTACTCTTCCTGCTTTGCCCACAACTATGTGGGCAAAGCAGGAAGAGTAACACAATTTAGATTCGAATTTGAATTAAACCGCAGGGCTTTGATGGGATGCTGAACATTTGGAGAAGAGAAAAGGGGGAGTAGCATTCACTGTGCGTTTTCTGTAAGAATTCTGTCCCTGATGAAGGCTATTCATTGGCCGAAATGCATTGGACAATGAAACTTTGGATATAAGGCTGGAAGCCATTGATTGTTGTTTTTTTCGAATTGATTTGAAGATGAAATAATAAAACAAAGATAAGGAATAAAGAAACTTGGAATATGAAAACTTTGGATTTGTTTTTGAAAGATTTGCCTTTCTAAACAGAAACGAAACTCTACAACCCATTTAGTGGGACCTAGCTGTGACTAGGGGACGTCACTCAATTTCAGGGTCAGGCTCTTTTCCTATACTCCAGTACTCCTTGACGGAGAGTACACCCTAGAGCACGCAACAGCTGATGAACTCAAGTAAATCATAGTGTGCAAGCGTTACATAACATTTTCGACAGGTGAGAGTACAGCACAGCAGAGCAACAGGGCCAGTGTCCATGGCACAGGTGAGACTCCAACACAGCAGAGCAACAGGGCCAGTGTCCCTGGCACAGGGGAGAGTCCAACACAGCAGAGCAACAGGGCCGGTGTTCATGGCACAGGTGAGAGTACAACACAGCAGAGCAACAGGGTCATTGTCCATGGCACAGGGGAGAGTCCAAAACAGCAGCAGAGCAACAGGGCCAGTGTCATGGGACAGGGGAGAATCCAACACAGCAGAGCAACAGGGCAAGTGTCCATGGCACAGGTGAGAGCCCAACACAGCAGAGCAACAGGGCCAGTGTCCATGGCAGGTGTCACAGCCAGTATATGAGAGGCTGCACAGGCGAGAGTCCAACACAGCAGAGCAACAAGGCCAGTGTCTATGGCACAGGTGAGAGTACTACACAGTAGAGCAACATGGCCAGTGTCCAGGGCAGGTGGCACAGCAAGTACACGAGAGGCTGCACAGGGGAGACTCCAGCACAGCAGAGCAATAGGGCCAGTGTCCATGCCACAGGTGAGAGTACAGGAAAAGAGCGTGACCCTGAAATTGGGTGACGTCCCCTAGTCACAGCTAGGTCCCACTAAATGGGTTGTAGAGTTTCGTTTCTGTTTAGAAATGCAAATCTTTCAAAAACAAATCCAAAGTTTTCATATTCCAAGTTTCTTTATTCCTTATCTTTGTTTCATTATTTCATCTTCAAATCAATTCGAAAAAAACAACAATCAATGGCTTCCAGCCTTATATCCAAAGTTTCATTGTCCAATGCATTTCGGCCAATGAATAGCCTTCATCAGGGACAGAATTCTTACAGAAAACGCACAGTGAATGCTACTCCCCCTTTTTCTCTTCTCCAAATGTTCAGCATCCCATCAAAGCCCTGCGGTTTAATTCGAATTCGAATCTAAATTGTGTTACTCTTCCTGCTTTGCCCACAACTATGTGGGCAAAGCAGGAAGAATTCGAATTCGAATTCGAATCTAAATTGTGTTACTCTTCCTGCTTTGCCCACAACTATGTGGGCAAAGCAGGAAGAATTCGAATTCGAATTCGAATCTAAATTGTGTTACTCTTCCTGCTTTGCCCACAACTATGTGGGCAAAGCAGGAAGAGTAACACAATTTAGATTCGAATTCGAATTAAACCGCAGGGCTTTGATGGGATGCTGAACATTTGGAGAAGAGAAAAGGGGGAGTAGCATTCACTGTGCGTTTTCTGTAAGAATTCTGTCCCTGATGAAGGCTATTCATTGGCCGAAATGCATTGGACAATGAAACTTTGGATATAAGGCTGGAAGCCATTGATTGTTGTTTTTTCGAATTGATTTGAAGATGAAATAATGAAAGAAAGATAAGGAATAAAGAAACTTGCAATATGAAAACTTTGGATTTGTTTTTGAAAGATTTGCCTTTCTAAACAGAAACGAAACTCTACAACCCATTTAGTGGGACCTAGCTGTGACTAGGGGACGTCACTCAATTTCAGGGTCAGGCTCTTTTCCTATACTCCAGTACTCCTTGACGGAGAGTACACCCTAGAGCACGCAACAGCTGATGAACTCAAGTAAATCATAGTGTGCAAGCGTTACATAACATTTTCGACAGGTGAGAGTACAGCACAGCAGAGCAACAGGGCCAGTGTCCATGGCACAGGTGAGACTCCAACACAGCAGAGCAACAGGGCCAGTGTCCCTGGCACAGGGGAGAGTCCAACACAGCAGAGCAACAGGGCTGGTGTTCATGGCACAGGTGAGAGTACAACACAGCAGAGCAACAGGGTCATTGTCCATGGCACAGGGGAGAGTCCAAAACAGCAGCAGAGCAACAGGGCCAGTGTCATGGCACAGGGGAGAATCCAACACAGCAGACCAACAGGGCCAGTGTCCATGGCACAGGTGAGAGCCCAACACAGCAGAGCAACAGGGCCAGTGTCCATGGCAGGTGGCACAGCAAGTATATGAGAGGCTGCACAGGCGAGAGTCCAACACAGCAGAGCAACAGGGCAGGGTGTCCATAGCAGGTGGCACAGCAAGTACATGAGAGGCTGCACAGGGGAGAGTCCAGCACAGCAGTGCACCAGGGCCAGTGTCCATGGCACAGGGGAGAGACCAACACAGCAGAGCAACAGGGCCAGTGTCCATGGCAGGTGGCACAGCAAGTACATGAGAGGCTGCCCAGGGGAGAGCCCAACACAGCAGAGCAATGGGGCCAGTGTCCATGGCACAGGGGAGAGTCAAACACAGCAGAGCAACAGGGCCAGTGTCCATGGCACAGGTGAGAGTACAACACAGCAGAGCAACAGGGCCAGTGTCCATGGTACAGGGGAGAGTACAACACAGCAGACCAACAGGGCCAGTGTCCATGGCACAGGGGAGAGTACAACACAACAGAGCACCAGGGCCAGTGTCCATGGCACAGGGGAGAGTACAACATTGCAGAACAACAGGGCCAGTGTCCATGGCACAGGTGAGAGTACAACACAGCAGTGAATGTTAATATCAGTGGCCAGGGAGAAATGCAGATTCAGGACATGAGAAGCTGCACAGTGACCAACAAGACACCCAGGTGGCAAACAATGGGCAGGACTAGCACACCTGTATGCGAAACAGGTATATGAGGGGAACTGCCACTCACATTTGGCTGTCAGGCGGACTTGGAGTCTGCTGTGTGTCGGGGACAGCAGGAACACTTGAGTGGGGAGACAGCGGCACAGGTGATGTAGGGCTATCTGTTGTCTGTGAAGCTGGAGGGCTGTTTGGACCAGGTGGCATAGTAGCATGTGGAGGTGGAGTCATGCAGAACTGTGACACAGTGTGGGTGGGAGAGGATGGAGGGGTGCCCTTCCACTTTTTGGGAATACGAAATGGCTTCCCTGTCTTGGGGTTAATGGGAACTGGTGATGACACAACAGGCACACACACCAACTGTCCCGCATCAGGTGCAGACACTGGCACTACCTCTGGTGATGTGCTGGATCCTGTGGAACGCTTTGTCTGGCTACGCCTCTGGACCACCTTCCCCTGTTTGCCAGGTGTCCCACCTACAGTGCCCTCCTTTGCCTGTTTGTCAGGGGTGGCCCCTAAAGTGCCATCCTTTGCCTGTTTGCCAGGTGTGCCACCTACAGTGCCCTCCTTTGCTCCTTTGCCAGGGGTGGTCCCTACAGTGTCCTCCTTTGCCTCTTTGCCAGGGTTGGCCCCTACGCTGCAATCCTCCACTTGCTTCACTGGGCTTGGAATTGGAGTTGATGTGGTGGGGGGATGTGGCCCTTTGCCCTTCCTAGGTGTACCCTTGCTATACAACACATCCTCAGTGGGCACAGACACTGCACACCTAGCTCTGCTTGAAGTATTAGGGACAGAAGAGTCATTTGATGGTGATGCCTCTGAGACATGTGAGCCTGATGTCAGCCTCATTGCTTTTTCGGCCTTGCTCTTCCCTGACGGGCTCTGGCCCTTGCATTCTGGGGTGGCTCTGCTCTTCTGTGGGGATGGTGTCTGTGGACAAAACCACTTGGCTTGTGTCTGCTGTGTGCTCCTTGTGCTGTATCGTGTCTGTGACGCATGCGAACCGTGGTCACTGTCATCTAATGTGGCCACTGACTGATGGGTGGACAAAGGCACCTGAGCAGGAATGGGAGCATGTGCTTTTGAAGGACAGATGTCACAGCGGATGACAAAGCTTGGACTGTACGGTGTAGCCCACCCACGTCATAGTGTATGCCCTCCATGTAGGCAACCACCTGGCCTAATTTCTTGTCATGGTCACTGAAGGCATTGAGCAGGGCGGTCTGGCCCACACATAGCTGGCGCAGGAGCTCAACGGACTCAGCACTGAGGGCAGCAGGGGGGACAGATGCAGGCTCAGCGGTGCCAGGTGTGAATGTAACTCGTCCCCTCTTACTGACACGGACACGGGCAGCACCAGATGAAGTGGATGGGAGGCGTGGCACTGGTCGCTGTGTGGTAGATGATGTTGCAGACTCCCCATCCCTAGTGCCTGCCAACATGGATACTTGTGGTAAGGTCCAGTAACACAAGGTTAAATATTATTTGGTCTAAAGAATAAATCGCTAGGGGAGCAAGCTTCATTTTTTTTTTTTTTTTGGTGAGAGATAATTTATTTGTCAATTAGAAGGGGCGCACCCTTTTCATGGACACACACACACACACACACAAATATTTGCACTAGATATAATTTGAATGCTTATTTCCCAAATGTATATTTTTAAAGCACCTGTTTTATCAACAATTTCTACTTTACAGCAGCCTGCCTTATACCACGTAATACAGTTGTAAAATAATGACATTCACAGTGCTTTTGGTTACACCCTAGGACCTCAAGGTCGCATAAATAAACAAGTAACTATTCCTCACAGCACCAATCAGGATCTAAATATGTGATTCTCTGGTCCCTCACACAGGCATCTATAGTGATCTCATTAGCCAACGGATGTTTCATTAGGTAAAAGAGTATATTTTTCTTTGATTAGTTCAACTTGCATTCATTTTTCGTTTCTGTTGTGTTATTTAAAATGCATTTATATTTGTCTTCTTTTTAGCCAAACCTTTGACCCAGTCTCCACATTTACTGACCCTGCTCCATGCCACTCTGTAGTACAGTTCACCCACTCTTTTTGTGCACTTTAAAGGTTGCACGTTAATGAAAACAGCCTGGCTATGCGCCTGTAGTGTCTCCAGGCTACCCCATCGATGTAGCCCTCACTTTTCCCATATGTAATAGAATTCCATCTCATTCAACAGTAAACAAGAGTATATACATTCCATGCTGTCTATTCTTTTGCAGTAGCTATACAATTTCTGAAGGATATTTGAAGCCACAATACATCTTGACTCTTCATCTTAAATGGGCTATTTTGGTAAGAAGACGTGCCTCTATGTATTCGCAAATGTACTGGTTAGGAGATTCCGCCAAATTAAGTATGCTCCAGTTGCCATCGAATCGATATGTTTTGCACACTAGCCAGCACAAACTGCAGATTGTAGAATACATGAAATATTTTGTATATAAATGTAAATATGTGTATATAGAATTGTCTTTTGGATATAATTGTACAGATTGTTCACTAATATGACTTTTCTCAAGCATACCCTATGTGTATATGGTGACTTTTTAAATGGTTATGGTTTTCACAAAGTGCAAGTACAAACTATTTTAATTGTTGTTGTTTTTTGTAAATACCTCTTGCTGTTATCTTGACTGACATTCCTAGTAGACACCCTGATTATAACTAATGAAATCATTATTGGATATTTTATAGTGCAATAGACGGCTACCTGATGAAGGCGTGTATGCCGAAACGCGCGTTGTAGACATCTGCCGCACTGCCTGAATCAACGCTCCGTCCGTTATTGGATTTGTATATATTGATTGCTACTATCTGCTTTATAAAACCATTGAATGTGAATCCTAAATTGTTTACTTGATGAAAAACAACATAGAACATGAAATGTTATACCTCAAAATAAATTAATGAATACATCACTATATCTTTCTCCAGTGTCCATATTCCAGTGTCCATATTGTGGAGAAGTGTGGCTCACTGGTTAGAGCAGGCAGACCCTGAAGCAGAGGTCAGACCCGGGACCAGGGTTCGATTCCCGACGCGGCAGGGTGTTGAGCTCAAAATGTCCACGGACTCGATAATTCTCGCTTCGGTGCCTGACCTAATCATGGGTTCACACTCTGCAACTCTGGGCATTAAGCTTGCTTAATCTCCACAACGGCCCCCCCGCGGCGGGATGCCTGGCTTTCACCTTGGGGATGCCCTGTAGGGGCTATCTCACAGGGAAAAACCAGGACGGGTTCCCAAGGCAAGCGCGGAGATACCCCTTCGGGGGTCGATTCTGGCGCTATATAAGAAATATAATAATAATAATAATAGGGTGTCCCCTGTTTTTTTAAGACAACTATTTAGTTCACTAGCAAGTTGGTATTTGTGTTATAGATATTACGGTAGATATCCTGTTCTAGCTATAACTTTTCTTACTTTAGTGTCTCCAGGCTACCTTCATTTGCAAACAAGTTTTTTTTAGAGAGGGGTAGTTTGGGGTCAGGAGACCTGTTTTTTTTGCCCACATTTGTGTCAAGTAGGAGAAGACATGTTACGTATGGTTCCCCCAGTACTCTTCTACCCTTGTCTAGTAGTTGAAAGCAGAGGGAGATGATGTGGATGGGCTATACATAACAAACTTATAGATGGATTACAGTGAATAACGGGAATGTTTTTCATCTTGGAATTCTGGTGACATCCTAGACAACTCATTCTTCACTCTCTATTTGATTTTTTTTGTTTGAATATATTTTATTGGTTTTTCTATCTTTTTCGGCACATACAATCAGCACTTATAGGTATGTTAGGCAAATGGTCAAAAATAAGCATTTCGCACAGTCCACATTGTAATGCAGTAACAGTTTAAAGCAAGAACAGTTCAGCATGGTACCACTAATGTGTCGCGCTGTTCTTTCATGCAAGTTGGCAGCTCGGTGTGTATGGACATGTAAGTCGTGTTAAGCACAACGACGCTCAGTACCGGTTGTGGTGCAGGTCAGGACCCAAGAATGCGTTGTGGCGCACGGCGGCATGTTCTCATTAGGGCACATATGTGTCTGGCCCTCTCTGACGTCTGATGTGCGATGTATCGTGTTATATTTCCGTGCTTTAGGAGTGCTGAATGCCAGAGAAGTAGTAATAACCAACACAATACAACCAAACCTAAAACAGTCGTGCCAGCGGTGAAAGTACCCTGGCTTCGTAACGTAACTGTAACAGAAACGGGGGAGTGATACAAAACAGGGGAAGAGTGGGAGAAAGGTAGAGATAAGCCTTTGCAGTGCCACCTGTAGGCGGAAGGAATTAGGGTAGAGAATATGGGTCACGAGGTAAGTGTGATGAGGGTGTGGTGCCTATGAAGCTTGAGGGGGTGTCGACACGTAGTCGCGGGGGCGAGCGCCCCAAGCCGTGGTGAGGGAGTTGTGCAGTGGCCGTCATGTGTGGCGGGAGGGTGAGCTCTTTCCCAGAGGTGGGGGAGGTGACATTGCTGTGTCTATCTTTTGTCTGAGCATCTGTAGTAGGGGCATGTTGGGTTTGTGGGAGTCAGTGCATCCTGCCCCCGCTGCATCATCGCGTCATAGAGCCGAGTGTTGCATTCCGCATCCTATCATGAATGGGAGAGGGGGGTGGAGTGTGTGCGGGGTTGTCTATCCCATATCATGCCTATAGCTGGCCTAGGGAGGAGCTCCGGTTCAAGTGATCCCCTGTTCCGTGCTCGCTTGGTGGAAGGATGTCAGGATATTATCCCAGAGTTGGGCGATAGGGAACTTTCTCAGCCCCGCCGTCTCCTCTCGACGTAACGTCATGCTTTGCGCTTTTGCCCAATTGGTGAAAGAAGCATACCAATACTTAACATGTGGAGGTCCGCTCTTCTTCCAGCGCCTGGTAAGTAGGCGCTTGGCCGTGCCAAGGCCCAGATCCCAGAACCTGGATGGCACTTTGTTTAGTTTGGTTCTTTTATATAGCCCCAGAATGCAGGCTTCCCATGTGTGTGGTACCTCCTCTTCTGTACTGTATGTCAGTAGGGTTCTGATTGTGGTCCAGTACGACCGAACGTCGGGGCATGCCAGGAGCATGTGCAGTAGGTCTGTCCCGATCAGGGAGCATCTCGGGCATCCGGCTGTGTTAATCGAGAAGTATTTGTTAATCTTATCAGGTGACAGGTACGCACGGTGTAAAATATAGAACTGTATTATCTTGAAACGGGAGCTGCGTGGAACATTGACAGGGCTAGCCAGCACCATCGCCCATTCCTTGTCCGTCCAGACCCTCCCCCTATCCGTTGCCCATTTGGTTCGTAGTTGCAGGGTATGGTGTTGCGTGTGTTCTAGGAGGGCCTGCGCCAGCCAATGTATCACGTGGGATCCATTACCCATGACATGTAGATATTGCATGAGGTGGTACATTTGTGGCACCTCAGACATGTCTCCCCAGTTGTCTGCTAGCTTACATATTAAAGACGCATGCAGAAGAAACTGCCCAGCTGATAGGCCTGTGCTCTCAGCCAGCTCTTCAAAAGGGAGCAAGGCTCCATCCGCGTAGAGATCTCCCAATGTCTCCACTCCAGCCCGTGTCCAGCTCTCTAGTGTGGCTGCTGTTAACGCTCCACCCACCCCGGGAGTGCCCAGCAAGGGGAGCACCGGGGCGTAGGGCTTCACCTCTCGGGTTAGTTTCAGGCTGCGCAGGAAGCACTTGCGTGCCACCGCTAGATGTATCTGCGTGGGGCAGGGGACTCTGGTCAGTGGATGAAACAGTGTGTGGATTTGTGTATGGGTCCAGGTGGTGGTATCAGTGGCTGCATCTTCCAGATTTCTGCCACCCAGCCATCCCGACACCCATTGTAGTTTGCTGCCAGGTAATATAATTCCAAGTTGGGGACCGCGAGGCCCCCGGTTTCAGTAGAAGAAATTATTGTCCCATTGCTAAATCGGAACTCCGTGCAGCCCAAAAAAACTACTACGCAGCGATTAAGACAGCCAAGGGGGAATTCTATGCGGCTAGAATTCTTAAAGCTAAGAACAACAGCCGATAAATGTTCTCCATAGTTAAAAGCTTCACAGTCCCGGTAGCAGAGAAGATATCAGCCCCAATCTCTACAGATTGGTGTGAACAACTATTTATTTATTTATTTATTTTATTTATTTAATTTATATAGCGCGTAATAACCACCGGGGTCTCTAAGCGCTGTTTGTCCAGATTACGTAGTGGGGGTTTGGCATTTACTTGATCTTAACAGTACGCCTAGAGGCTGCTCCATGCCTGCTTGAACAGTACAGTTTTTAACTTTTTTCTAAAGGATAACAGATTGTATTCCTTCCTTAGTTCTGGGGCCAGTTTGTTCCACAAAGCTGGGAGTGTGTTGGAGAAAGCGCGTCCCCCCACCGTGGCCAGTTTGAAGCGGGATTGGGACAAGAGGGTAGCGTCCGACGAGCGCAAAGTCCTGCTAGGTGTATATGGGGATAGGCGGGATTTCAAGTATCTTGGTGCATTACCATACAGCGCCTTATGTACGATACACAATCCTTTAAATACAACCCTCTGCCGAATCAGGAGCCAATGTAGCTCCTGCATCAGAGGGGAAGAGTGGGCAGTCCTGGGTTTCTTATAAATCAGCCTGGCTGCGTCATTCATAACCCCCTGTAGCTTATCCAGCAGCCGCTGGGGTAGACCTATATACAGGGAGTTTCCGTAGTCCAGCCTAGTCAGGATTGTGGCTGAGACCACGTGTCTCAAGGTGGAAAATGAGAGTAGTGCAGAGATCTTCCTCAATTGTCGCATCAGGCCTATACAGGTACCCACTACCGTGGTGACTTGTTTTTTCATGGAGAGTTTATCATCCACGTACAGACCCAGACTTTTGACTGCAGTCGCCGGTTCCGGTGGCACACCCAATTCCACAGGCCAGAATTTCTCGCTCCAGGGGTTGTCCGTGATGGAAATGGGCAACACTTCCGTCTTGTCCGGGTTGATTTTTAAGGAGTTCTCGGACATCCAATTAACCGTGGCTTTGAGTATGTCCTGCAACCTGGTAGACGCTCCCGGGCCATCATCCAGCCGGATGATTATCTGGGTGTCATCGGCGTAGTTGTATACTAGGCAGTCCATCCTATTCAGGAGTGCAATTAATGGCTGCAAGTAAATATTAAAGAGTAGGGGTGACAGGGCAGAGCCCTGTGGAACCCCACAAGTGATGGGAGCAGAGGTGGAAAGTAAGTCCCCCAACTGTACTCTTTGTGTCCTGCCCTGCAGGAATGATGTAAGCCATGCGTGTGCTGTACCCCTGATACCAAAAGACCTCAACCGCGACAATAGTTGTTCATGACACACAGTATCAAAGGCCGCGGAGAGATCCAGTAGTACCAGGGCGCTCGGTGTTTTTATATCAGCACGACTCCTCAATTCATCCAGGATTGATAGCATGACTAATTCCGTGCTATGGTTGGCGCGGAACCCTGCCTGATTGGACTCCAGCAGGTTATTACTCTCTAGATGTCCTGAGAGCAATGCCAGCACATGTTGCTCAATCACCTTAGCCAGAAAAGGCAACTGGGAGATGGGTCGGAAGTTCTTCAAACACTTCGTGTCCGATCCAGGTTTTTTTAGTAGAGGAATCAGGCGAGCCTCTTTGAAAGCTAGAGGGACCTGTCCTGTGTGTTGAGAAAATACAAAAAATTCAAGATAGTCTGAAACCCTCCGATCAGCCACCTTCCCTGCAAACCGATCAATTTTTAATCAACCGACGACCTTCACCTTCAATATGCCAAGTAACAAAGGTTAAAGCTGAGATGACTAAATTTACCTATGTTGAGGAGTTGGATGTGATGACCATATTAAAGGCTCTGAAGTCGGGGTCCCCAGCAGATCCTTGCCCTGCGAGGGTCCTTAGTGGAGTGGCCGAAGTAATTACGCCTATGGTCACTGCCCTGGTCAATGAGTCACTAGCTTCAGGAATGGTGCCCTCCAAGTGGAAACAAGCCAAACTCCTCCCTTTGATAAAAAAACGCATTGCAGATCCATTGATTACATCTAACTACCGGCCCATATCCCTTCCCCCAGCCCCTGCCAAAGTATGCGAGAAGGCCGCATTTCGGCAACTGGAGAGATTCGTGGAATCCTCAAGGGCACTTCGCCCGGCCCAATCAGGGTTCCGTACCTCCTTTAGCACCGAGACTGCACTTGTGGAGATGGCAGAGGCCATCAGGGAGTGCCTAGACGGAGGCGGCAGAGCAGCTCTAATCTTATTGGACCTCTCTGCCGCGTTCGACACGGTGCCCCACCTCCAGCTTCTGTCTAGGCTGGAGGATATTGGCATCTCTGGCACGGCACTAGGATGGATCAGGTCTTTTTTATCTGACCGGTCCCAACAAATCTGGCTACCTCCCTATCACTCTTCTAACCGCAGGGTAGAGACTAGAGTACCACAAGGGTCGACTTTAAGTCCCCTTCTATTCAATGTTTATTTAACACCTCTGATTCGGCTAGCAGAGAACTTGGGAGTAAAGATTATGGCATACGCCGACGACACCCAACTTCTCTTCACCTGGAATAAGGAGAACATCTGTACTTCAGGAGTCCGCCAATGCCTATCCTCTGTATTTGCTTGGCTAGCAAGAGCATGCCTCAAATGCAACTAGGACAAATCAGAAATCCTGCTCTACGGCCAATTCCTACTGACTTTAAGGAGTCCATTTGGCCCAGTGAATCAACTTGCCCGACGGGAGAGAGTCGGGTAGCTAAGAATCTGGGAATCTAGTTTGGAGCCGATTTGTGTTTTCGTGACCAGATCTCGAGACTGGCTGGGATTGCTTTGGAACCCTGACCACTCTTCGGAGATTCTTTCCCCTTCTCCCCCAAACGGCCAAAGAAATGGTTGCCAGAGCACTGGTGCTCTCCCGTCTGGACTACTCGAACGCCCTTTACATCGGGGCACCTGACTTCTTGATTAGAAAGCTACAGGTAGTCCAGAATGCAACGGTGAGACTCATCTATAACATCCCGAGGAGACTCAGCGTTCGCAAACAATTGAAGGAGCTTCACTGGCTTCCAGTGGCCCAAAGAGTGCGCTTTAAAACTCGGGTCCTCGTTTATAAAGCCCTGCACGGACCATGCCCACCCTACCTTGCTAAAAGATTTTCCTTCTACCTACCGACCCGTCAGCTGCGATCTGCCTCCAGAAAGCAGGTGGTCGTCCCCAGATTCAAAAGAGTTCGCCTAGGGGGACAATCTCTGACAGTAAGGGGAGCTCAGATGTGGAACGCCCTTCCTGATGCTCTAAGACATGCTCCCAACCTGATCAATTTTAAAAAACTGCTAAAAACTCACCTCCTTTATAGATCATGAATAGCTGATTCCCTAATTACTCTGATTCAGTTTCTTCCCCGCGCCAGGACAGTCTCGACTAACGGAGCGCGTAATAAATCAATATATAACATATAACATAACATAACATAACAGTAGGCATGTATAGTTTAGTCAGCGCTACACAGGGTCTCCCCACGTTCCAGATGAGGGTTCGGAGCAGGGCTTGCAATTCGCGAAACACTCGGGTGGGAACATAGCTCGGAATGTTCGCATAATAATACAGTAGACTCGGCAAGACTATCATTTTTGTTAGCGCGACTCGGCTGGGCACGTTCAGTGGTAGAGTTCTCCAGAAGGTTATTTGGGCACGTAGTGAGGAAATCGCCCTCATCAGGTTCCCCTCCAGGAAGTCTAGTGGGTTCCGGTATATATGTATTCCCAGGTACCTGAATGTGGTAGGGTACCAGGTGAGTCTCTCGCCATCTATCCGTATATCACATTCTAGCGTGTCCGGGCTGAAGGGGTATACTCCCGATTTGGCCCAATTAACTTTTAGGCCCGACATGGCTTCAAAAGCCCGAAATGTATCCGACAGAGACCGCGGAGCACTGGTCAGATCTCTTACATATAGAAGCAGATCATCCGCATAAAGCGAAACCGCGTGCACACCGTCCGCCATTGGGACACCCCATTCCTCCCCTTGCGCCCTTAAGATGGTGGCGTGAGGCTCCTTCGCCATAGCGAATAGCAGGGGGGACAGGGGCAATCCTGTCTGGTGCCCCTCTGCACCTTGATTTTGTCCGAGATCAATTTGCCCGTGCGCACGCGCACTGTTGGCCTCTGATATAGCAGGCCAACCATGTCTGTATAACCTTCCCCTAGATCATATTTTTCCATCACCGCCACCAAATACGGCCACTCTACAGAGTCGAACGCCTTTTCGAGGTCCAGCACTAGACACCCCGATCTTGGCCATCTTCGTGTGGCGTATTCCTGAATCCTGAACAGCCTACGTATATTACAGGGGGAACTGCGCGTGGGCACAAAGCCATTCTGGTCTTGGTGCACGAGAGCTCGGATCAGAGGGGCCAGTCGTTGGGCCAGGGCAGACGCAAGTGTTTTGTAGTCCGTGTTTAGCAATGCTAGTGGTCGGTATGAGCCCATGTGCTAACCGTCCCTTCCGGGCTTCGGGATGGAAATGAGGTTGGCCTCATTTAGCGTAGGAGGGAGAGAGGAGTCTTCTGCAGCAGCCGCATACACTTTTAACAGCTCAGGGATGAGGACATCAGAGCAGGCCTTATAATATTCGGCAGGCAGCCCGTCTGGGTCAGAGGACTTGCCATTGGAGAGGGCAAAAATTGCAGTGCATAGGTCCTCAGATGTAAGTGGGGCCAATGTCACCCTGTTGTGCAGTGGTCAGCCCTGGCATGGGCAAGTCTGACAGGTACTCCGCGATGTCAGCAGTAGGGACTGCCAGTCGGGATCGGTATAATGTCTTGTAATGTCCCGTGAACGCTTCATGGATTTTGGTCTGTGTGTATACTACCTCGCCTCTATCAGTGCGTATCGCTGACACTGGTGTTGTGCGATCTTCCTGTTTAATAAGCCAGGCTAGTAGCTTTCCAGGCTTATCGCTGAGGTGATGTGTGCGCTTTTAGTGAGCTGCCTAGTTAAGGTGACTTAGTCGTTCCAGTAATTGCGCGTGGTCTGCTCGCCCCATCAGTAGGGGTCCGTCCGCGCCACCTATGGCGTTTTGTTCCTGTTGGAGCATGTCTGTCTCCACTCGTGTCAAGTCCCTTTCTAGCTCTTTCTGCATACATCCTTGTGTGCCTAGGCATGCCCCCAAATCACGACCTTGAAGGCGTCCCATTCGATCTGGGGAGAGGACGCTGTGCCTGAGTTGTCTTCAAAGTACTGCGCCGTTTGCGCAAGAAGAGAGTCTCGAAAAGGGGCGTCTAGGAGGAGAGCCGGCTTTAGTCTCCAAGTGGGAACGGGCGGGTGCGATCTCTCCCACGCAATGGCTAGTATGTGCGGGTTGTGGTCAGATTGGGTGCGGCCCATGTAGTGTGTGTCCACAATGAGGGGCAATAGATCGGCAGAAACCATGTATCTATCCAGACGTACATGTAGGGTGTGCGCTCCCGAGTAATATGAGTATACTCTGGATGTGGGGTTGTGTGTGCGCCAAGCATCGTGTAAAGCCCATTGTGTTGCCCAGCCGGTAAGTGCTTTCATGGCTCCATGCCCTGGTGTGCCGACCTGGGGTGGGGAGGACCGGTCCAGTGTTGCATCCAGGATGCAGTTGTAATCACCCCCCAATATCCATGGGACGCCATGCCATGGTGCCAGTTTAGTTGAAAGTCGTGTGAAAAAACTACCTTGGTCTGTGTTGGGGGAGTACAAGGAGGCCATAACTACCAGTTGCCCATCCAGTCGGCCATGGACTATTACAAATGTACCATCTGGGTCAACATGAGAGTGTGGTCCCAGGCCTAATCCATAACAATGTCCCGCGGGCATACGAAGAATACTCCGTGGCATATAGTTGTCCGCGCCATCTGCGGCGAAGTGCTTGTACCTCAGTCGTGTTTAGATGTGTCTCCTGCAGGAGTGCGATATGTATTCGGTGTCGTTTCAAATAAGAGTATATTTGATACCTACACGACGATGTGTGCATGCCCCTGATGTTCCATGTGCAAATTTTTATCACAGTCATTCTTTTGCTTCAAATGACTGTCCCTCCCCCTTTCCACCCCCCGCCTAGCTCACATGCTCCCTCCCGGGCCCCCCGCACCATCCCTCGTCCCGCGCTCAGAGGCAACTGCAGTGGCATTAAAATGAAATCTCCTAGGAAGCAAAAGGGATTAAAACATAAAGGCACAACGGTTGCTAAACATGCCGCCGTCCAAACTCTCAAGTGAGATAGCGAACCTTACAGTTCTAGGGGGTGTTACGTGCTAGTTGCAGTTACAGTGCTATGGTAGTGCCTCCAGCATGAGGTGCTGCTTTCCTCTCTGGGCCACAGACGACATGCCACTGTCAGCAGGAGTCACTTTGGGCAGTGTGTCGCAGCTCTTCATGTGCACGCTCCTCCAAAGCAAGTCCCCGAGCAAGGAGCCCTGCAGAGTCACCCATCCCAGGCATAGCCGGACCAGTGATGGCTAAGGTTCAGTCCGCAGTGGCAGTGGGAAAAGTATCATTAGCGCAGCGCCCCCAACGCCAGTCAATGTTCGGAAGTGGTACTCACAGCACACCCCGCCGTTGCTCTCCAAGGGTACAAAAGTCACTCACTCAACGTCGCAGGGTCTCAACCCCGCTGCTGCAGATGGCAGCTCCGCAGTCAGGACATTATGGGTTGCATCTCGTCCATGTGGGTCGCGCAGTGTTCATCAGTTGAGGAGATCCGCCGTCTGGGGTGTGACATCTGGTTGGTCCATGGATAGTTGAGAGTCCAGTATTCCATAGATGGCCTCATCGTCGCTCGGAAAGGCGCGGGGACTGGCCTCCAGAGCAGGGATCGGGGGATTACTAATTTCCAGGACCTTGCGGAGTGCGTCCTGTTGTTCCAAGAGGACCAGTTCTGCTGGTGAGGAATGGGTCGTTGACTCCTGTGTCCTGTGGGTCACAGGTGATTTCAGCCTGCGGCGTCGCCGCGATCCTCGTATACGCAACATTGTGGTGGATCCCTGTGCCTGTTTAGTCGCCACGGCCATGCCGCCATCCAACCAGGCCTCAGCCTCCTCAGGGCTGGTAAAGAAGTGTGTCTTGTCCTGTGCTATCACTCTCAGCTTGGCGGGGAAAAGAAGGGAGTCCCGCCTGTCTCAGTCTCTGTTTCACAGCAAGAAAGGAGTGCCTTTGGCGTTGCATCTGGATGGTGTAATCAGGGAAAAACATTATGCTGGCGTTATCTATCCGAACCTCGCAGAGTTTCCTGATTTCGCACAGTATTGAATCGCGGTCCCGGTAAATTAGGACGCGGAGGAGCAGCGGCCTGGGATTAGAGCCTGTTGGGAGGGGTCTTGTCGTTACCCAGGCTCCACCACGAAATGCGGCGACAGCGCGCCCTCCGGCAGTATGGTTCTCAGCCAATCTTCCACGTGTTCTGTGGGGTCGTTCCCCTCCCATTTCTCCGGTACGCCAACAAGTCTGATGTTATTTCTCCACGCCCGCCCTTCTGCGTCCTCAGCACGGTCTTCTAGAAATTCGACTCTGTTCAGGAGATCCTGTATATGCTTGTCCATCTTGCTGACTTGAGGCTCAAGGTCCGTTACCGCGCCCTCTAGGGATTTGGTGCGCTCGGCCAAGTTCTTGTGGTCGGTTCTCAGGTGGTTAAGGTCGATCGCCACGCTGTCAATTCTTGTTTCCAGTGAGGTACGGGTCTGTTGAAGCGATTCTTCCAGATGTTCCATGGCAGCCAGTACAGTATCTAGTTTCGCTGCCACGTGGTCGGCGTCCATTTTCTGCGCTGGTTTGTCCGTCTTTCCCTTCAGTGATGCACCTCCTGTGCCAGTACGCGTTTTGACACCTCCAGACATGGGCGAAACAGTGGGTAGCAGGGTCCGTGACGTCTGCGCGGGCCTCGCGTGGCGAAAACCAGCCAGTTGTGCGATCCAGGCAACAGGTATGTCGAGGTCCGGGGTTCCTGGGAGATCACCAGGGGAGGTAGTTGTGGCCGTTTTCTGCCTTAGCTCATGGTAGAGACTGCAGGTAGCAACGCCAGGAGGGTGTTCGTATGGCGCGGCGTGTGTTCATCAGGTAAGATACACTGGCAATATCTCAATGGTAGCCCACCTCCGTGTGGCTCCGCGTCGCAGTCAGCAGTCGCCAGGACTCCCCCCGTCGTGGCCAACACACGCAGAGGGTATCCGCAGGGTCTCCAATGTTCGTGTGGCAAGGGGGGTGCCTGTCCCCTCCTAGCGCAGCCCCCGTCACTGTCTCTCAGCATCACACATGCCAGGGGCCCCCCAAGTGCTCAGGAGCTGGGGCGCTGCGCGTGAGGGCAGCGGCGCGACCCAGCGGTAGTCAGGTGACTCTCAGCGGGGGGGCGGGTCATCCACTCCAGAGTCCTGTTCCCAGCGGGGCCCCAGCACCACAGGTAGTGTGAGGTCATTGTATGTCCCAGCTCTCCAGCGGGAACCCCGGTCACCCGTGGCCCCGCCTCTCAGCCGGGCGGTACGTGGCAGTAGGCCCCGATCAGGGCACAGGGTATTCCAGCCTGCTGCCTCCCCCGTCCGCCACCGTTGTCATAGCAACACGTAGTGTGCCTCACCTCCGTGGGGGTATCACCGGGTGGCCACAGCTCTGAGGTGTCTGCATGGGTGACTTAGTGACGGCCCCCCTCCGGCGGTTCGCAGCACGTCCAGACGCGGCCAGCAGCAGACGTCCGGGGCCATGTTCTCATCCAGGGTCCGCTCTGGCGCCACGGGTAGTCAGGCTCATGGGGTCCCCGCTCCTGTGGGTCTGGTCGCTGTTCGGGCCCCCGGGGGTGCAGGCGCCGTCGCCTGTGTCCGGATGCTGATCTCGGGGGTCCCAACTCTCCGCCGTACGATTCTCTGCACCAGGCCCAGCGGCCAGTCCGAGTCCCCGGTCTCTCCTGATGGCTCCCGCCGGGTAGGCAGCTTCTGACGCAGCAGGAGAACTCCGGCAGCTACTGGAGCGGTTGTGGGCACACAATCGGGTTCAGCGTCGGTGGAGGGGCAAAGGATAGTGGTCCCGTGTTCCGTCTGCAGTTGTGGCCTAAACAGGATAATTGTGACAGAGAAACAGCCCAGAGAAGGGGAGCTCGGATCGGAGCTCTACCCCAGCACATCCACCGCCATCGCACGCCTAGCCACGCCCCGGGAACAAGCTTCATAGGGCAACAAATAGTCATTTAATCATAATATGCAGATTGATATTTACATAAATACATTCAGGTGCTCACATAAGTGACAAGGGTGCGTAACGTGACTGAGTGGAGGTGACAATACACAAAATATCACACAATTAGACATAGAAATCTAGAACAATATGTACAAGTGGGGGGTATTTTCAACAGGGGGTCAACGACGTTTCGATCTTTTGGATACTTTAGATCATCATCAGGACTGGGTGAGCATTCAATAGGTATAATGATCTCGTCACTGGAGTGATTAAACTAGTCCCAACTAGTAAGCCATAGTGGATGGCGACATCGTGTGTAAGTGCTTCGCGTAGTTCATTAAATTGCAGGAAGCCAAGGTAAATCAATGACGGTGCTACGGGGGGGCCTCTATGTCCTCGTTGAGCTGTGGCCTCTGATCAGGTTCGCAATTTCCTGCTGGTAGTGGTTTAAAATTCAATCGTCCTCCCGGCTGCCGGCCCGCAGCTTCAGCAGTCACGGCAGCCGTGAGGACGTCATTGATTTACCTTGGCTTCCTGTAATTTAATGAACTACGCGAAGCAGTTACACACGATGTCGCCATCCACTATGGCTTACTAGTTGGGACTAGTTTAATCACTCCATTGATGAGATCATTATACCTAGTGACAATTTCAGAACGCTCACACAGTCCTGATGATGATCTAAAGCACAGCTTTCCAAACTTTTCATGTTGGTGACACACCTTTTAGACAATCTTCATTTGGGGACACGGTAATGCGAGCAAGCGTAGCGAGCGAGCCGAACCACCTAAGGGGGACTCAGAAATGTGAGAAAGCAGGAAGGTTAATAAAGCAATTGTGAATCTGTTCTAACAAAGACAGTGATTGGCAAAACTGGGTGTAAGTAAGGTTAGGTTTGTGACTAAAACAAGAATATAATCATATACACATTGACACATGCCCCAGTGATTTACAGCACAAAAAGGGCGGATGCACGCACTGCCAACCCTTTCGACCATGTAGAAAGTCCGCCTGCTGCCTTGCTAAATATGAGTTATACAAAAATCCGTTCAAGAAAGGGGAATTGTGAGTGTTAAAAAAAATCATGCAACTCATCAGCCGGTCTCTGCGCATTGAACTCAGGTGGGTCCGCTTTCCTCAGCGCACTACCATCACTTCCTATCTCCCTACATTGCTACACTACCACCTTCGGGGCCACTCTACCTCTCTAGATAGCATAACATGTACCCTACTCTGCTTCATTAGCATTGCAGTACTTCACCACAGCGCTGCACTTACACTGTCTTCACAATTATTTTTACGGGTGGTTTATAAAGCGTGGCATGTATTCTGAGGGTTTTGTTAGCTTTCTAGAAAAATCCTGGGGTCATATTACCAACAATAAGCGATAATTATCGCTAAGCTTGGTTAGCGGCTATAATTTTATCGCCGTGCTTCGCCTATTTTTATCAAGGTTTATCTCCTAAGCGTGAATATCGCTGAAAAGTCTGCGATATTCATGCATTACCGAGCTAATGCTCTTAGCCATGTTATCCACCTACCATTGGATAATATGGCTAAGAACTGCTCTGGGCAGGTGTTAGCTTTTGGAGATATTCGCGCTTAGCAGGAATATTTCCAAAAGTAGGTAATAGGAGATAGCGATGTTAGCGACTGTTTCCAGTCGCTAACATCTTGGCACGCCCACTTTGCATGTCATTAGCGATAATTATCGCTGACATGCAAAGTGGGCCCCAAGATGATCGCTATCTCCTACTAGCTGTTGCTAACTGGTGTTGTGTTAGCGACAGCTAGGTAATAGGGCAATAAAATTATCGCTGCTTTAGCGGTAAAAATTCCTGCTAAAGCAGCGATAAGGCCCTTGGTAATTTGCCCCCTGGTTCTTTTAAAAGAAAGGTGGTGGTGTTAGATGTTTTCATGCAAGCAGCAACAGATTTCTTTGATGAGTTGCGTCTTCAATTTCTTTCTGTTTAGCTGACAGGTTGATTGAGATCTCAAAGTCAGGTAAAAGTTGCTCTAAAGAATGGCCTTAAATGCATGGCGACCTTCCTTCGTGCCTCTTTCTTTTGAACCTAAGATTGGGTAAAGCTTTGCTGGTTCCCACTTACTACCCATTTCCTATACAAGGACTTGGGTGGCTCTAGGCACAGGCCAGTGATGTGAAATAAAAAGAAGGCTAGCCGGACGTCAATTATTACAGCAAACACAACACAGACTAAATACCTTTCTCAGTGTTTGTTTTCTTCTATACCTCCCAGCTAAACTGAGTTCATGATTGAACATCAAAATGTTTCCAGTATTCTATAATTGATTTCTGCACCCCCAGGTTTGCGTGAGCGAACATAAGTTTGCTCATTAATCTTTTCTGTAACTATTCACAAGGACCAATGCAGCTCACAGGTTCTAATTACCAAGGTAATTCATCCAGTGGTTAAAAGCAAAACGTGCCTATTCAAAACCGCTCTCCAATATCAACATCGTAATTTACAGAGGTGCAGGTACATAAGACATGAACACCGCCTGTGCAACGGAACCAACAAAGTTAGAAAAGGGAATTTATAGGTTTGAGTTTGTATGTGATTTTTCCAGGGTTTATCTAGATGATTTTATAGTCTGTGAAATGGCGTATGCCGTGACTTGCTTGACTGAACGATGCACAGAACAGGAAGATAATGAAGTGACCTGCTCCGTAAGATTCCAGTTGTGCCTCTGCACTTCCCTTCTATGTGATGTTGGTAAGTTTTTTTTTCTTCCTCACAGTGCTTCAGTTAAAAGCACTGTAAATCATGTGTGCACTTGACCTGCCACGGCTTCTTTGCTTAACCCCTTCGATGCTGATGACGAGCTCAGCTCGTCATCACCCACGGGGGTCGTGTGCTGATGACGAGCTGAGCTCGTCATGGTGCCACTAAAATGGCATTTTCCAGCACACAGCGGGAAAACGCCTAGCATCCAAGTGGTTAAGTGGTTACCGTTCCTGTTGCCGAGATCTGTTTCTAACCTACAAGGGGCCAATTAAAATAGCGGGTGCAAAGGAGAGAAAAGGGCAAACGATAGAATGGGACTGGAAGTTTAAAGGAAATAAGGAGTGCGAGAAAATAAACACTGCAGTGCTATTGAGAATTGAAAACCTTTACACAGAAAGAATACATTTACTATTACAGATATAATAACCGCCTCCACGGCTCCTAATGTATTGATACTGAGTCTGGTTTTGCAGAATTCAAATCCGTGACTCTGCAGCCGGCATGCAAACCATCACGCACTCTTGGACAGGATGCAGACAAATGCTCCGTCTCTCATAACACACACACAAGAGCTTTGTCCCTTAAACCCCTGGGCAGAAAACAACAAACAGTTATCAGCGCACAACAGAAAACAAAGTAACACACCGACAATCTTACCGAGCACCTGGGATGAGGAGCAGAGTTGGTCACTGCGTCGCAAAGGGAACAAGGCCGTGCGCTCAGCTCACGCTCGCCTAACGCTTCTCCTTACTCGGCGTACTGCGTCACTAAATGCAAACGTCCAAGAGCCCTAATCTACCCGCAGACGTCATCGTGCGACACACCCACACATGGGAGGCGACACAGTACCGTGTCGCGACACACAGTTTGGAAACCTCTGATCTAAAGTATTCAAAAGATCGAAACATCATCGACCCCCTGTTGAAAATCCCCCCACTTGTACATATCGTTCTGGATTTCTATGTCTAATTGTGTGATATTTCGTGTATTGTCACCTCCACTCAGTCGCACTACGCACCCTTGTCACTTATGTGAGCACTTGAATGTAAATATCAATCTGCATATTATGATTAAATGACTATTTGTTGCCCTATGAAGCTTGCTCCCCTAGCGATTTATTCATTAGACCAAATAATATTTAACCTTGTGTTATTGGACTTTATTAGGCCTACCCTGAACCATTGTACTTACCATAAATATTAAACCCCAGGTTCGCTTAACGGGGTACCCTTGTTTCCCAAACCTGCCAACATGGATGCATCACCGCTGGCATCAGATGATGTAGTACTCTGTGTCTCAGCCACGGATTCCTCCTGCATACTACAGTCCCCTTCAGATGCGCTGGTGGGCTCTGTGTCACTGGCCTCCGGTGCAGCTGTGGTGCTACTCTCGCCACCACTGGTTTCCGGCTCCCGTTCCTCCGTGTCCACTGGCGATTCTGCATGAGAGGGAGATGCAGGGTTGTGTTAGTGTCATCATCTGGACAAAGCAATCCAATAAATGCAGTACAGGGGATAACCAAATCAACATGGTGACCACCACACCCTGCAATCACATTGCAGCAACACACTACATAAACCACAACAGTGCCTGTAACCCTGAATATCTGCCATGACTGAGCCATGTTGAGGCCACACAGCACAACACCATGCCCGTTTATGAAGTGTAACAGACACACAACTTGCCCTGCCCACATCTATCATGTCCCAACACTCATTGCCATTGACAGACCTTCAGGGAACAGGAGGGAACAACTCACATACCTATTAGGACATGACAGTCCACAATGTCAAGTAGTCCATACCAAGCACCATGTTTTACTCTGGGTCCCCTTGTTGTCAGATGTGTGGGCCTCACCGATCATGGTGCTTGCAAAATAGGCATACATGAATTCACACTCAGATAGTGGACCCTGCTGTTCAACCCCTAATAGATTCCCCACACTATCCCAATGCTGATTGACCATGTGGATACTAACACATCTGGCTATGAGAAAGCACAGCAGGGAGGACCAGCTTTGTAAGGCCAGTTTGTCCCAATGCCTGACTCTAGCACACATCCCAGCAGCCACTCACATGACATAGCACAGCACCACCACACGAACTTCACATAGGCCACCGCTGCCACAGCCCCTGTACACATGCATCCGCTCCCAGCCAAAGTCACCCTCCCCAAATACTCACCCCTGCCTTGCTGGCGATGCTCCTTCAGATGTGCTTCCAGCTCAGGATTAGTCACTTCCAAAATGCGGGCCATCAGTGGTGTTAAGTTGCGCCGTGCCAAACGCCCAGTATGCGGTTGCAACCCCAAAGTAATCTCAGCCACGTTCTTTGCCAGCCAGCTGATGTCGTCCCACCTCTTGTGGCAGTGGGTGCGTCATCGGTTGGATTCCCCAGGGCTTGCACCTTTGCTGCAATGGCCCTCCACACGGCCTTACGCTGGTGTACCTTGAGTTGCAGGTATGAGAGAAAAGGATAAATGACCAGTTACACAGTGTCATGTACCAACATCTATCAGTACAGTGGCAAGACTCAGGACTTATTGTGATCTCTCTCCATCCCAAACTCGGGAACACCTCACAAGTGCACTCTACATGGGCCAAACAGATGTGATTGCATGCATACATGAGGGCATAGAGGGTACCTGATATTCACACACACATGCAGGATAACTGCACTGAACCCCCTCAGTGGCTCGCAGACATCACCAGCCCCATGCATGTCTGACACCCCCCCTGCTCTACAGCTCCCTTTATCATAACTTACCAATACATTGGGGCCACCATACAGCCTTGGGTACTGTGCCAGCACCTCGTCCTCTAGGACCTCTAGCTCCTTGCTTATGAATGGACTGACACGGATCTTCTCTGTCCTTGCCATCCCTGTGGACATGGAACACCTGTGGTTGATGTGAGTGGTGAGAGGTCCCAGGCAGCAGGCTCTTGAGGCAGCACCAGGAGAGGGTCCTAGGCAGCAGCTCTTCAGGCAGCAGCAGAAGAGGGTTCCAGGCAGCAGGCTCTTCAGGCAGCAGCAAGAGAGGGTCCCAGGCAGCAGGCTCAGTGAACAGTGGAAATGTGAGGCTCACTCCCACCGATTCATAGCCCCATGGGGTCGTTTGTAAGGTGCAAAGCTGCAACAATTGGTTGTCCATGTATGCCTCATTCAAAAGCATCCAATGACCGCCTCTGCGGTGGCGGAGCACGCCTTCTGCAATTTTCAAATGTACATCATGCCACCGCAATCATCGCTCCCATTGGCTGTAGGCAATGCTCCATGGCGGTGATGCACCGCAGGGGCCCGGGGTGCGCTACCGCGATGGTGCATCTTTCAAACCCATCCAATGACCGCCTCCGCGGTGGCGGAGCACGCCTTCTGCGATTTTCAAATGTACATCATGCCACCGCAATCATCGCTCCCATTGGCTGTAGGCAATGCTCCATGGCGGTGATGCACCGCAGGGGCCCGGGGTGCGTTACTGCGATGGTGCAATTTTCAAGCCCATCCAATGACCACCTCCGCAGTGGCGGAGCATGCCTTCCACGATTTTCAAATGTGCATTATGCCACCGCAATCATCCCTCCCATTGGCTGTAGGCAAAGCCCCATGGCGGTGTCACACCGTCGTGGGCAGGCGGTAGCTACCACGATTTGGGTTCTGGAGCATGCCCACCGCCATCTACCCATGTCTCCATGGCAATGGCTGCTGCACTTGTGAAGGGGGTGGTGCTGGTGTCACACCGCCGTGGCCAGGCAGTAGCTACTGTGATTTGGGTGGCTGCGCATGTCCACCGCCATCTACCCATGTCTCCATGCCACTGTCTAATGCACTTGTGAAGGGGGTGGTGCTGGTGTCACACGCCGTGGCCAGGCGGTAGCTACCGCGATTTGGGTGGCGGCACTTGCTCACCGCCATCTACCCATGTCTTCATGCCAATGGCTACTGCACTTGTGAAGGGGGTGGTGCTGGTTTCACACCACTGTGGCCAGGCGGTAGCTAACGCAATTTGGGTGGCGGTGCATGCCCACCGCTATCTACCCATGTCTCTATGCCATTGGATACCTCACTTGTGTAGGGGGTGGTGCTGGTGTCACACCGCCGTGGCCAGGCTGTAGCTACCGCGATTTTGGGCACATACAATGGCAATGTCCATCGTGAACACTGCATTAGTACACAGCAGCAACATGGTTAAGGGCACATCAATGTGCACACAATGCCATTATTCCATATAATGACAGGTGGTCGCACGTTATGTGTGATGCACATTGGTCTGTGGTGTCTGCAATGTCACTTATGCATTTGATGTTTGATTAAGCTTCACAGTGTTAAGCTGATGTCAATGATGTGTGACAAATCAATGTCTTGTGGGTCAGTGCTGACCTAAGCAAGGCTTGTCTCACTGTATGGTGTTGTTACTTACTTGTGCTACTATATGAGCTCATGCACACAAGTGACAGTTTTCCTGATACTGTGATCATTGGGCTCTTGATGTGTGCCAAATTTACATGATGCATTGAGGTGTGGCAGGTACAGCAGATGGGTATGAGCCAGTCATGTTCATTTGACACACTTTTGTGGATGGTATGGTACAAGGCGTGCACATGTGGAATGTGGTGTTCTGTATGTGTGCATTCCCGTTGACCTATGTGTTTTTTGCGGCACTTGTGTATTGTAAATGGAGAGGTGTGCCCTCTGTGTATCTCAAATGTCCACCCATGTAACCTGGTGTGCCATGCATCTCTCATGGCAGTCTTTGTTTTTGCGTGACATCCTTAACGGTATGTGCTGTGGCCACCTCATGATGGCATTTCCTTTGGTTTTTCTCACCTCATGATGGTTGTCATTGACATTTGAATATTTACATCTCAACTAGGAGGAGGCCTAATCTCATACGTCACCTGACAGTGCTGGAGGACATGGAGGATATAGCGATCATTTGCAAATTCCACCTCGACAGACTGACCCTCAAGACCCTTTGTGATCTGTTGGAACCCCACCTGCAGCCTCGTCGCCACTACCCAACTGCATTCCCACCCACATACAAAGTGATGGCAGCCCTCCACTTTTTTGCAACTGGCGTGGCCGGCGTTGCAGAGATGTCGCAACCCATGTTCACAACAAGGGGTGGTGAGGGACAGAGTCTCTGAATTAAGCAGAAAGCTCTCACCCAGTCAAGAGATCAGGGCTAGATCCAACACCGTTTTTTAGCTCACTGCACCATCCCAGTTTCAGAACCTGGCTGTATGCAAATTAGTCTGTTCCTGTCCCAGTGCATGATGGGAACAGGGCAAACCAAACTACAAAAGCCAATTCTTACACTGGGAAGGAAACAAGCTCCCGGGGACCGGTTTCTGGCATTACAGCCGTCTTCGGCCCGGTTTGCTTGAATCCTGATGGTGCAATGAGCAAGGGTCTCACATCTGAGAATACCCTTCCACGCTTAGGGTGGACAAAAATATTTACAACAAGGGGTGGTGAGGGACAGAGTCTCTGAATTAAGCAGAAAGCTCTCACCCAGTCAAGAGATCAGGGCTAGATCCAACACCGTTTTTTAGCTCACTGCACCATCCCAGTTTCAGAACCTGGCTGTATGCAAATTAGTCTGTTCCTGTCCCAGTGCATGATGGGAACAGGGCAAACCAAACTACAAAAGCCAATTCTTACACTGGGAAGGAAACAAGCTCCCGGGGACCGGTTTCTGGCATTACAGCCGTCTTCGGCCCGGTTTTGCTTGAATCCTGATGGTGCAATGAGCAAGGGTCTCACATCTGAGAATACCCTTCCACGCTTAGGGTGGACAAAAATATTTACAACAAGGGGTGGTGAGGGACAGAGTCTCTGAATTAAGCAGAAAGCTCTCACCCAGTCAAGAGATCAGGGCTAGATCCAACACCGTTTTTTAGCTCACTGCACCATCCCAGTTTCAGAACCTGGCTGTATGCAAATTAGTCTGTTCCTGTCCCAGTGCATGATGGGAACAGGGCAAACCAAACTACAAAAGCCAATTCTTACACTGGGAAGGAAACAAGCTCCCGGGGACCGGTTTCTGGCATTACAGCCGTCTTCGGCCCGGTTTGCTTGAATCCTGATGGTGCAATGAGCAAGGGTCTCACATCTGAGAATACCCTTCCACGCTTAGGGTGGACAAAAATATTTACAACAAGGGGTGGTGAGGGACAGAGTCTCTGAATTAAGCAGAAAGCTCTCACCCAGTCAAGAGATCAGGGCTAGATCCAACACCGTTTTTTAGCTCACTGCACCATCCCAGTTTCAGAACCTGGCTGTATGCAAATTAGTCTGTTCCTGTCCCAGTGCATGATGGGAACAGGGCAAACCAAACTACAAAAGCCAATTCTTACACTGGGAAGGAAACAAGCTCCCGGGGACCGGTTTCTGGCATTACAGCCGTCTTCGGCCCGGTTTGCTTGAATCCTGATGGTGCAATGAGCAAGGGTCTCACATCTGAGAATACCCTTCCACGCTTAGGGTGGACACAAATATTTACAACAAGGGGTGGTGAGGGACAGAGTCTCTGAATTAAGCAGAAAGCTCTCACCCAGTCAAGAGATCAGGGCTAGATCCAACACCGTTTTTTAGCTCACTGCACCATCCCAGTTTCAGAACCTGGCTGTATGCAAATTAGTCTGTTCCTGTCCCAGTGCATGATGGGAACAGGGCAAACCAAACTACAAAAGCCAATTCTTACACTGGGAAGGAAACAAGCTCCCGGGGACCGGTTTCTGGCATTACAGCCGTCTTCGGCCCGGTTTGCTTGAATCCTGATGGTGCAATGAGCAAGGGTCTCACATCTGAGAATACCCTTCCACGCTTAGGGTGGACAAAAATATTTACAACAAGGGGTGGTGAGGGACAGAGTCTCTGAATTAAGCAGAAAGCTCTCACCCAGTCAAGAGATCAGGGCTAGATCCAACACCGTTTTTTAGCTCACTGCACCATCCCAGTTTCAGAACCTGGCTGTATGCAAATTAGTCTGTTCCTGTCCCAGTGCATGATGGGAACAGGGCAAACCAAACTACAAAAGCCAATTCTTACACTGGGAAGGAAACAAGCTCCCGGGGACCGGTTTCTGGCATTACAGCCGTCTTCGGCCCGGTTTGCTTGAATCCTGATGGTGCAATGAGCAAGGGTCTCACATCTGAGAATACCCTTCCACGCTTAGGGTGGACAAAAATATTTACAACAAGGGGTGGTGAGGGACAGAGTCTCTGAATTAAGCAGAAAGCTCTCACCCAGTCAAGAGATCAGGGCTAGATCCAACACCGTTTTTTAGCTCACTGCACCATCCCAGTTTCAGAACCTGGCTGTATGCAAATTAGTCTGTTCCTGTCCCAGTGCATGATGGGAACAGGGCAAACCAAACTACAAAAGCCAATTCTTACACTGGGAAGGAAACAAGCTCCCGGGGACCGGTTTCTGGCATTACAGCCGTCTTCGGCCCGGTTTGCTTGAATCCTGATGGTGCAATGAGCAAGGGTCTCACATCTGAGAATACCCTTCCACGCTTAGGGTGGACAAAAATATTTACAACAAGGGGTGGTGAGGGACAGAGTCTCTGAATTAAGCAGAAAGCTCTCACCCAGTCAAGAGATCAGGGCTAGATCCAACACCGTTTTTTAGCTCACTGCACCATCCCAGTTTCAGAACCTGGCTGTATGCAAATTAGTCTGTTCCTGTCCCAGTGCATGATGGGAACAGGGCAAAGCAAACTACAAAAGCCAATTCTTACACTGGGAAGGAAACAAGCTCCCGGGGACCGGTTTCTGGCATTACAGCCGTCTTCGGCCCGGTTTGCTTGAATCCTGATGGTGCAATGAGCAAGGGTCTCACATCTGAGAATACCCTTCCACGCTTAGGGTGGACAAAAATATTTACAACAAGGGGTGGTGAGGGACAGAGTCTCTGAATTAAGCAGAAAGCTCTCACCCAGTCAAGAGATCAGGGATAGATCCAACACCGTTTTTTAGCTCACTGCACCATCCCAGTTTCAGAACCTGGCTGTATGCAAATTAGTCTGTTCCTGTCCCAGTGCATGATGGGAACAGGGCAAACCAAACTACAAAAGCCAATTCTTACACTGGGAAGGAAACAAGCTCCCGGGGACCGGTTTCTGGCATTACAGCCGTCTTCGGCCCGGTTTGCTTGAATCCTGATGGTGCAATGAGCAAGGGTCTCACATCTGAGAATACCCTTCCACGCTTAGGGTGGACAAAAATATTTACAACAAGGGGTGGTGAGGGACAGAGTCTCTGAATTAAGCAGAAAGCTCTCACCCAGTCAAGAGATCAGGGCTAGATCCAACACCGTTTTTTAGCTCACTGCACCATCCCAGTTTCAGAACCTGGCTGTATGCAAATTAGTCTGTTCCTGTCCCAGTGCATGATGGGAACAGGGCAAACCAAACTACAAAAGCCAATTCTTACACTGGGAAGGAAACAAGCTCCCGGGGACCGGTTTCTGGCATTACAGCCATCTTCGGCCCGGCTTGCTTGAATCCTGATGGTGCAATGAGCAAGGGTCTCACATCTGAGAATACCCTTCCACGCTTAGGGTGAACAAAAATATTTACAACAAGGGGTGGTGAGGGACAGAGTCTCTGAATTAAGCAGAAAGCTCTCACCCAGTCAAGAGATCAGGGCTAGATCCAACACCGTTTTTTAGCTCACTGCACCATCCCAGTTTCAGAACCTGGCTGTATGCAAATTAGTCTGTTCCTGTCCCAGTGCATGATGGGAACAGGGCAAACCAAACTACAAAAGCCAATTCTTACACTGGGAAGGAAACAAGCTCCCGGGGACCGGTTTCTGGCATTACAGCCGTCTTCGGCCCGGTTTGCTTGAATCCTGATGGTGCAATGAGCAAGGGTCTCACATCTGAGAATACCCTTCCACGCTTAGGGTGGACAAAAATATTTACAACAAGGGGTGGTGAGGGACAGAGTCTCTGAATTAAGCAGAAAGCTCTCACCCAGTCAAGAGATCAGGGCTAGATCCAACACCGTTTTTTAGCTCACTGCACCATCCCAGTTTCAGAACCTGGCTGTATGCAAATTAGTCTGTTCCTGTCCCAGTGCATGATGGGAACAGGGCAAACCAAACTACAAAAGCCAATTCTTACACTGGGAAGGAAACAAGCTCCCGGGGACCGGTTTCTGGCATTACAGCCGTCTTCGGCCCGGTTTGCTTGAATCCTGATGGTGCAATGAGCAAGGGTCTCACATCTGAGAATACCCTTCCACGCTTAGGGTGGACAAAAATATTTACAACAAGGGGTGGTGAGGGACAGAGTCTCTGAATTAAGCAGAAAGCTCTCACCCAGTCAAGAGATCAGGGCTAGATCCAACACCGTTTTTTAGCTCACTGCACCATCCCAGTTTCAGAACCTGGCTGTATGCAAATTAGTCTGTTCCTGTCCCAGTGCATGATGGGAACAGGGCAAACCAAACTACAAAAGCCAATTCTTACACTGGGAAGGAAACAAGCTCCCGGGGACCGGTTTCTGGCATTACAGCCGTCTTCGGCCCGGTTTGCTTGAATCCTGATGGTGCAATGAGCAAGGGTCTCACATCTGAGAATACCCTTCCACGCTTAGGGTGGACAAAAATATTTACAACAAGGGGTGGTGAGGGACAGAGTCTCTGAATTAAGCAGAAAGCTCTCACCCAGTCAAGAGATCAGGGCTAGATCCAACACCGTTTTTTAGCTCACTGCACCATCCCAGTTTCAGAACCTGGCTGTATGCAAATTAGTCTGTTCCTGTCCCAGTGCATGATGGGAACAGGGCAAACCAAACTACAAAAGCCAATTCTTACACTGGGAAGGAAACAAGCTCCCGGGGACCGGTTTCTGGCATTACAGCCGTCTTCGGCCCGGTTTGCTTGAATCCTGATGGTGCAATGAGCAAGGGTCTCACATCTGAGAATACCCTTCCACGCTTAGGGTGGACAAAAATATTTACAACAAGGGGTGGTGAGGGACAGAGTCTCTGAATTAAGCAGAAAGCTCTCACCCAGTCAAGAGATCAGGGCTAGATCCAACACCGTTTTTTAGCTCACTGCACCATCCCAGTTTCAGAACCTGGCTGTATGCAAATTAGTCTGTTCCTGTCCCAGTGCATGATGGGAACAGGGCAAACCAAACTACAAAAGCCAATTCTTACACTGGGAAGGAAACAAGCTCCCGGGGACCGGTTTCTGGCATTACAGCCGTCTTCGGCCCGGTTTGCTTGAATCCTGATGGTGCAATGAGCAAGGGTCTCACATCTGAGAATACCCTTCCACGCTTAGGGTGGACAAAAATATTTACAACAAGGGGTGGTGAGGGACAGAGTCTCTGAATTAAGCAGAAAGCTCTCACCCAGTCAAGAGATCAGGGCTAGTTCCAACACCGTTTTTTAGCTCACTGCACCATCCCAGTTTCAGAACCTGGCTGTATGCAAATTAGTCTGTTCCTGTCCCAGTGCATGATGGGAACAGGGCAAACCAAACTACAAAAGCCAATTCTTACACTGGGAAGGAAACAAGCTCCCGGGGACCGGTTTCTGGCATTACAGCCGTCTTCGGCCCGGTTTGCTTGAATCCTGATGGTGCAATGAGCAAGGGCCTCACATCTGAGAATACCCTTCCACGCTTAGGGTGGACAAAAATATTTACAACAAGGGGTGGTGAGGGACAGAGTCTCTGAATTAAGCAGAAAGCTCTCACCCAGTCAAGAGATCAGGGCTAGATCCAACACCATTTTTTAGCTCACTGCACCATCCCAGTTTCAGAACCTGGCTGTATGCAAATTAGTCTGTTCCTGTCCCAGTGCATGATGGGAACAGGGCAAACCAAACTACAAAAGCCAATTCTTACACTGGGAAGGAAACAAGCTCCCGGGGACCGGTTTCTGGCATTACAGCCGTCTTCGGCCCGGTTTGCTTGAATCCTGATGGTGCAATGAGCAAGGGTCTCACATCTGAGAATACCCTTCCACGCTTAGCTTGTTTCCTTTCTGGTGAAGAATTGGCTTGGTAGTTTAGTCTGCCCTGTTCCCATGATGCACTGGGCCAGGGACAGACTGATTTGCATATAGCCAGGTTCTGAGCTGGGATGGGGCAGTGAGATAAATAACGGTGATGGATCAAGCCCTGATCTTTGGACTGGGTAAGAGTGGTCTGCTCAATTCAGACACTCTGTTCATCACCACCCCCTTTTCTGAATCGATTTTGGCCACTATAGGTGTGGCAGGGTATACTCAGACATTAGCCCCTTTCTCACTGCTCCATCAGGATTCAAGCAAGCCGGGCCGAAGACGGCTGAAATGCCAGAAACCGGTCCCCGGTAGCTTGTTTCCTTTCTGGTGAAGAATTGGCTTGGTAGTTTAGTCTGCCCTGTTCCCATGATGCACTGGGCCAGGGACAGACTGATTTGCATATAGCCAGGTTCTGAGCTGGGATGGGGCAGTGAGATAAATAACGGTGATGGATCAAGCCCTGATCTTTGGACTGGGTAAGAGTGGTCTGCTCAATTCAGACACTCTGTTCATCACCACCCCCTTTTCTGAATCGATTTTGGCCACTATAGGTGTAGCAGGGTATACTCAGACATGAGCCCCTTTCTCACTGCTCCATCAGGATTCAAGCAAGCCGGGCCGAAGACGGCTGAAATGCCAGAAACCGGTCCCCAGTAGCTTGTTTCCTTTCTGGTGAAGAATTGGCTTGGTAGTTTAGTCTGCCCTGTTCCCATGATGCACTGGGCCAGGGACAGACTGATTTGCATATAGCCAGGTTCTGAGCTGGGATGGGGCAGTGAGATAAATAACGGTGATGGATCAAGCCCTGATCTTTGGACTGGGTAAGAGTGGTCTGCTCAATTCAGACACTCTGTTCATCACCACCCCCTTTTCTGAAGCAACCCATGTTCAGCATGGTGCTGAGGGATGTTCTTGCAGCCATGATGATATATAAGGATCGATACATACATTTTCCAAGGGGAGCAAAATTGGCCGGTGTGAAGGGTGACGTCTATCCCCTTGGGCACATCCCCCATGTTGTTGGTGCCATTGATTGCACCCATGTAGGTCTGGTGCCACCACAGGCGTCTGAACAAATTTTTAGAAATCGCAAACATTATCATTCGATAAATGTGCAGGTGGTGTGCCTTGCGGACATGACCATTTCACATGTGTGTGCAAGATTCCCCGGCTCAGCCCATGATTCATACATCCTGAGGAACAGCATAGTGCCCCGGATTATGGTAAATCTGCTTCCCGAGCGTGCTTGGATTTTGGGTGAGTATGCCTAGTGATATGGTGTGCTGTGTGTGTGTGACCTGCTTCCCTCTGCCTGTGCAACATTGCAATGTGTGTTTGTCACTCACAGTTGACTCGGCATATTCCAGCCGTCCATGGCTGCTGAGCCCACTACGGAATCCCAGGACCGCGGCTGACGTCAGGTACAATGAGGCTAGGCATGGGCGGAAAATCCGTTCCGCTCGCGGATTTTGCGGATTTTCGGGAAATCCGCAATCCGCGAGATTTGCGAATCTCCCGCAAAATCCGCAAATCCGCGAGCAGCGGATTTTGCTCGCACTGCTCGCACTGTTCGCGTGAGTTCGCGTGAGTTCGCAACCCGCGAATAAGTGCAAAATTGCAGAAATACGATCTTAGCAAAACTGAAAGTAACTACTTACCAGGTTCAAAAGTTCAGGCTCATCATTAGTAGCCATTTCCTGTAGTGCTTCCTGAGGGGCCCCTCCAGAGTTCAGTTGCCAGTTGAAACTATTATGTGACCCTGCTCTGAACCTCAGAATAGTTACACATATGCCACAAAGGTCCTGAATTACAGCTAAGGGAGACAAGCAGGAGCCAGGCTGGAAGTTAAAATCCATTATTCAGCCCCTAATTCATTATTGTCAGTTGGGGCAGGGCAGGTGTTGTAACTAATTATGCAACAATGAAAGCACTTAGCAAGTGCAAAAGATCACTAATCAGGGCGCACTAAGGAAGCAGGTGCCAGCTAAAAAAATATTCTGTGACACATTAATCAGCCCCAAATTAATTCAGGTCACTTGAGGCAGGGAAGGTGTGCTTTGCTTTGCCGAAAATAATGTACACTGGACAACCAGAGGGTGTGGTGATGAAACAGAGGGTGGCATGGGTGGGCCAGAGGGTGGCATGAGTAGTCAGAGAGTGGCAGTGGTGACAGAGAGTGGCAGTGATGAAGAAGAGTGTCCCAAACAGGCTGGACACGTAGAAACAACAAGTTCGCGAAACTTGCGACCCGACAGGTAAGTTCGCAATTTGCGAAAGTGTACAAAACCCTCGCGAACTGGCAGAAACACGGGCGAACACAAAAAAAAAAAATCCGCAAATTCGCGGGAATTCGCGGATTTTGCGGATTGCGAATCCGCAAATCCGCAAAATTCGCGAACGCGAGATCCGCAAAATTCGCTCATGCTTAAATGAGGCCCATGGCAGGACCCGACGTGTCATTGAGCGGACATTTGGGCTGCTCAAGTCAAGATTCCGCTGCCTTGACAGGACTGGAGGTGCACTGGCATACTCGCCTGGGAAGCTCTGCAAGATTGTTGTGGCATGCTGTATGCTACACAACATGGCCATTCACAAGGGGATTCCCCTGCTCCTGGATGATGGTGAGGACCCAATGCCCCCGCCTGCCCAAGGACCTGAGTCCAGTGATGAGGACAGTGGAGAGGAGGAAGGAGTTGACATGCGTCAACAGCTCATCACCCGCTACTTCACTTGAAGGGGGGTCAAGAGGTACAACTTGTACACTGTCTGTTGTGATTGCTGTTGTTGTGATGGGCTATGGGTGGATGGTACAGACAAGCACATGTTGAGTCACCTGTGTTTTGGAAAGTGGCTGTGACATTTCACATGTGAACGTATGCAGAACTCTGTTTATTGACACTTGCTGCACATTGTGTTGTCTGCCTGTAGACTTATGTGTATGTTTTGTCTAGTGTTATGTCTGTGATGACACACTGACGCCAGTGACTGTTGTTCTGTTGTGTCTCCCTAGGTGCTTTGAAATTATCCAGCCCTACATATTGTACATCTTTTGAATACATCATGGACATTTTCAGCTCCGTAAATATGGCACTAAAAATAAAACAGCACAATTTCAAGTGTGTAACCTATTTTATTTACAAAGTGGACATGTGAGGGGTGCAGGCATATTTATATGAAGGTGGTGATGGAGCAGTGAGTTGACAGTCATGGTAGATGAGATGCAAGAGTAGACACCACATGGATGTGGTGACCCAGTCCAACAGACAGGTGCCATTCACAAGGCAGTGTGGAGAAGGACAGTCCAAACAGTCAATGAAGTGGGGAAGAGGGTTGTCATCGGGGCTGGCTCCGTGACTGGCGTGTGGCTGGTGCTTTGCCTCCAGAGACTCCCAGGCTCTTCTTTGGATGCCCCCTTGATCGCTTTGGCGGGGGGGCCTGCTGCATGGCGTTAGTTTTATCGCCTTACCAAACGTTGGGCGCCATGTAGTGTAGTTCCTATTTTCCCTATGGGCCCTGCGCATTGGAATAACATAAACAGTAGTGTAGATGTAGAAGTGCAGTCTTCTAGGTCTCTACTGACTATGTTAGACTTAATTTAGGTTTGTGCCAGCTAGCTCAGAGGTCACTGGAAACCTTCTTGACTGAATAGGAAGTGATCAGCTTCCCTGGCTCAGACAAGAAGGGATTCAGCTTCCGACAACCGCATTAACATGACAACTTTGCTCCTCAGAATAAGAGTCAATCTCTAGAGTTGTGTGAAACGATAGACAGCTATTTCACTCAGTCAGTTGTGCAGAATTACTTTCACCAGTTATGCAGAGAATAGAGAGACGGGCGTTTTCAATAAAATATATTATTTATTGAGCAGTCTTCCTTCTCATGCAAGAGAAATGAATTGCCACAATTGCAAGACTTGTTATTGTAAAACAATGCATGAGCCGTTACAGGACTTAGCAAAGTATCGATATCCATTGGTACTGCTGACGGTAGTGCAAGACAGGTGTCTAACACGCATTCTTCTCCGCATAGCATACATCGAAGCACAGGTAAGATGCAGGTCTGCCATATAGGTCTGAATGAAAGAAACCAGGTCATGTTCAGATCTCTCAGCCGGGCCAATCCAAGGGCTCTAGTTATGCGGTCCCGGTAGCGTATTGCTAGGATCGTTTCTTCCATCCTTGCCGGAGTCATGTCTGTGTTTTGGCTTGCCATATCGGAGCAGGAGGGTCAAAAATAAAATGCCTACTACAAGTCCCAAAATTAGTGGTATGCCGCCAAAGACTGAATGGACAAAATTGGGAATAATGCCCAGAATTGCTTTGAATGGTGTTAACAGTCCCGAAAAAATTGTCTTAAATATGTTTGAGATACCAATGGCATCCGACATATTTAGGATTTGGCTTAGCATTTCTGTGAAATGCACGGGGCAATTTGTTGATAAAAGTTCATGTATCTCCGATGTTGTCCTTGCAACTTGGAGATCATACGTCTCTTTCGATGACGTGATGGGCACTGTTGTCTGTAAAAGCACAGACTTCATTCTGCTTAAAGTATCAATTCGTATAGAAGAGACATTCAAAGGAGGCCAAATTGGCGTCTCGGAATCTCCAGAGCCATTTGGAAACAATGCTTGCATACAGCAAGTGACCATGGAAGTCATGCTTACGAGATATGCTTTCCCTGGCACCAAGCCACAACAGCTGTGATCCGTTATTAGAATGTAACTCCTGTTAGAAAGTTGCTTAAAGAAAGGCTCTATTTGTGTTGCAGGTGTGACGTGCTGGTGGCATGAAAGGTTGTTTGAAGTCCCTTCACAGGCCCCATGTAAATTAATACCCTGGCACAAAAGTATACCGCTTAGTGATGTCACTGTAGCATGTGTGTGTATATGGTAATTTCCATGATGACTTAATGTACCCTTTTCCCAATCGTTCATACTGGCCTGTCGGTATATACTCAAGGCAATTTTTAAATCGGAAAGTTGTTATCGGAATTGTGATAATCCTGTGTATTATCCATTCAATGACAGGTCTTTCTGACATTGTCAATGGTAATCTCTCAAGTTTTTCGATGCTCAGGATTGTATAGTCTGCTCCTTTCTGTGCCAAACTGATTTGTTTATCAGTAAGGTTAAAGATGGAAAACAATGACGTTGTGTTGATTAGACGCCATGGCACATAGCCCGAACGCAGATTTTGCAACGTCCAGCCTAGCTGTACAATAGAACGTAATTGGGACTGGCCATGCTGTAACATTAGCAAGTCTTTATCTATTATATCAATGGCAGATGATACAATACTGTCCAGTGAATATATTCTGGAGGACAGAGTCATTAACTCCAAATTATTACGATCAATTTCTCGTATTTTTTCCGCTGTTTCAATTTGCATTACTTTCCATGCCTCGTTGTATGCCGTATATACACTTGCCGCGATGAAACGTTTTTGACGCTGTTTGCGTGGTCCCATAATGAAATCGCGCAAGTCAGCACCATCTTTCAGTAAAGATAAATGTTGCTTAATTTCTGCCAGTGTGGATGATTCTAGCCATTCAAGGCACAGTTTCCCTACACTGTATGTTGTTACTATCCCTGGATGTTGTCTCTGGGAGTATCTAGGGTCTGGTCTGGTCATTTTTAACCCCTGTATTTTGTTCAGGAATCTATCTTGACAGTTATTAGTGTCTGTTGGCCAGATTAACCATTTTTTCCAATCAGGATGTGTTCTGTTTCGATGTAAAATTTGGGATACGTCTATTTCAATATCTGTGGTATTATTCTCAGGTATTGGCTTTGGAATAGACGGTTTGTTTAAGTCCTTATCCTTATCTTAGCTAGGCCAAGACAGTTTGTTTGGTGAATTGTGTCATTTAAGAACATTATTTGTTCTGGGAGCATGCAGGCTCGAAATAATGCTTCTAGGCCTTGTACCTGCCATTCTTTTGTACCCCAGATGGTTTTTGTTTCAATGTTGTTTTTCCAGAAAATAAAACCAAATGACATCATTTTTTCATAAAATGCTTCTGAATATATCAATTTAGTATTTGTCAGCATTGTTTTCGTCCCTGTTTTATCCAACAGTTTATAATAAAATGTTTCTGCATCACTTGTGTTAAACCCTGAGAAGTATTGGAATTTTTCAAAAAATGTTTTAGAACTGCTTTTAGGTGGAGTAGCACAATGTCCCATTGGTTATATTTAAAAACATTTCTAGGTTGAGCAGATTTATGTAAGTAATGGTCTGCGTAATGTGAAAAACAGTACATCTGTTCATAATGAGATGAACCTTGTAAATAATCATGTTCTGTAAATTTTGCTGACAACACTAAATCCGACATCATATTATTTATACTTTCAAAATCCCAATCATCAGAGAATGTACTTGGTTTTACAAAGTCACTTAATGAAACCTTGAACTGGTGACGATATTTCAAGATCTCGACCGGGCCATATACTTCATAGTCAGTCTTGTCCCACACTACCCCGCCGGGTATTGGAATGGCTGTGACATTTAATGATGATAGTCCTCTTTTCTTCACGTGGGATGATTTGTGAGGTTTCAGAACTAAGTTGATGTTCTGACTTGCTGTGTCCATTGAACTGTATTTTCCCTCAATGAATTTTCCCAAACAAAGTATCATGATGAGCCAGAGTAGGAGGAAAAATACACCTAGCCCAAACCAAAACTCTAACCATGGAGAAATAAGATAAGTTTCTTTGAGTTGATGCAAGAGTTCTGTCGCTTTTTCTTTAAAAGTCTTTGTTTCTGGCGTCACTTCAGGGTCGCTTTGATCTTCAGAAAAGTTATCGAAATTGATGAAGTAACCAGAGGCAGTTCTGTCAATTGTTGGAATTGTTTTCTCCATTTGCTTTTCATTAGCACATTCTGATGTCACATCATTGTAGACTGGAGTTTCATGACGAACTGTTTCAATCTGTGTTTCAAGAGGCACGAGTTCCATGGCATCATTGCATAGTCCTTCTCTGTGTACTGTAGATTTATCATATGTGATTAGTCTTTCAGTTTGAGCCTCTTGGATTGTTGCTAATTTGGATATTCTGTTATTTCTTGGGAGTCCACTTGGCCTACTGTTGATTATAGGCCACATGATTGTGGTTTTACCAGGTCGATTGATACAACTCGGTTCTCCTTTTTACCAGCAAGGGGCGGTAGTACTACTGATCTTGTTCCGTTGATTGCTAAGACAGGTACTGCTTTTCTGTAAGAAGGCCCAAATTCCTTCTTCACCGCTATTTTTTCTCTGACCAGATCCCCAGTCTTTGCAATCCAGACAGGTCTTGCTGGGACAGGTGGTGTGTCTTCAGTGGTAGCTGGCTGTTGTTTTAACTTTATGTTGCTTAAGGATTTTATTGTTTCATTCAAGTCCTGTAAAACAGCCAAACGATCTTTGATGTCAAAGTCTTTATTTTTATCTTTTACCACTGAAGCCTGACTATCAAGATCCTGAATATACATTCTAGTTCCGAACAACAGTTCATACGGGCTGAAACCTTTTAGAGAATTTCTCGGCAAATTATTAAGACTACGTTGGACACTTATTAAATGTTTGACCCACCCATCACCCGAACCTAATACCCTCGCTGTTATAGATTGCTTTATGTCTCTGTTTTTTCTTTCCACTACACTGTTTCCCTCAGGGTGAAATGAACAAGAGAATCGCAACCCAATGCCCATACTGGCCATGGCCTCCTTATAAGCTCGAGAGCTGAAAGCAGGACCCTGGTCAGAATGAAGCATGGCAATTGCGTATGTGCCGATAAAGACTCGCACATCTTTTATAACAGTTTTGGCGTCAGCCGAGCGCTGGAGCCACATTTTTAAAGTGAATGTAGTCTTAAACAATTAATAGGATGCTGGATTGCATATAGACAGCATTACCCTGTCCATAAAGGGTATCTGGGCAACAGGCTGGACCGGTTCACTACTGCGATCTCTGCTGCAGTCTTGACAGTTTTTTGCAAATATTTGATGTTGCACGCTCATCCCCGGCCACCAGTACTCTAATTGTAATTCAGTCAGAGATTCTTTGATCTTTTTGTGCCTCAGACCCAATCCCATGTGTGCGTCTGCTATTAAAAAGATTCTCCGATTCGTGTTTGGAATTACCCTATCCCCCACTCCAAGGATTCGAGCAAAAGGAACGGAGTTTGCATCAATTACGCATGCATAATTGAGTGGCTAGTTCACGGGTAGTGCTGCACAGTTGCCTTTTAAGGACGTTTTTACTGCCAGCATGGTTTCCCCGTCTATGTATTTATCTAAACGCTTTTTTGTGGCTACGGAAGCCGGTTTAGTTGCTTCCGCTATGGCTGTCTTAGCCAATGAATTCCCTGCAACGTGAACACCATCACGTTGATGACTCAGAGTGTGTATCCCGTGAGTCTTTTGTAGTCCTTTTTGTAAAAGAACTAATTGCTTCCAAAGCATTTTATGCTTGATTGTGGCACCTGTGTCATCTTTGTAATCATTTTGAATCCAGTTCTGCAAATCATTATTGTAGGAGTTGATGCAAAAATGCGAATCGCACACGATTAGTGTCGGGAATTCACGTTCGGCATTTTCAAGCGCCATCTTTAAAGATCTGATTTCAGCACTCTGAGCCGAACATTTTCACAGTGATTCCGTTTTTGTTAATTTCGGTCTGAATTTACCGCAGAGCCAGCGACCTTTAACAATCGCACAAGCTGCATCGTAGGATTTATTTTCTACATTGTAATGCTGTACAAATCTGTTTGTATAGATTATACAGGAGTACTGTTGTAGAGGAAGAATTTCGATTGGCAGAGGATATTCTTTTTCATAATTTAAATCATTCCGTTTTTTCATGTGCGGGGCGAAATAGTATTTCACGTCTTCTGCAGCAAGAGAATTTTCCCACTGTATCCATTTCGGATCCAGTGACACTGTAGGCAGGTTTACTGGGCTGAATAGTGCCTCAAAGGCGGATTCTGCTGTGAGAACAGTGATTCTTTTGCCTTGTGCTAGTTCTCGTTCTTTCGCTATAGCAGTTTGCACTGCTTTCACAGTATTTTCCGTGAGACTGAATGTTTTTTCTGCTTGTGTGTACAAATGAGATTTGTAAGCTATTGGTACCATTTCTCCCTCATTAGAGGTAAGGTACGTGAATCCGCATCTTCCTGGGATGACTCGGATTACAAGGTTTCGTGTGTTGTCACGTGTTTCTAATTTTGTTTTTGCTAACATGTCTGTTTGCAGTGATCTCAAAATTTCTGTGTGTTTTTGAGTCCAGTTGATTGGTTTAAAATCAGGTTTAATTAATTCGTAGAGAGGTTTAACCCTCTCCGCATAATTTAGAATGTAAGTTCTTCCAAAATTCAGGAAGCCTAGAATCAATTGTAAGTTCTTCAGCGTTTTCGGTGCTTGGAGTACAGCGCACTTCTCTAAGAAGTTGTCCGCTAGGCTTTTCCCTTCACTTGATAATTCGTATTCTAAGAATAAGACTGTTAGATGGGCAATTCTCGACTTTTTAAAGTTGAATTTGTAACCCTCTGCTGCGAACCCAAGTATTATGATGTTCACCCTTTTCAAGTGAGTCTCCAAGTCGTCGTCTGTGAGATAGATGTCATCGACATAAGATAATGCCTCATCATCATATATTTGTAGTAACTCTGTTACTCTGGCGGAGAATAGTCCTGGGCTGTTCTTGAATCCCTGTGGGAGCCTACAGAAATTTTCAGTGACCCCATTATTGAGAAAGCGGTCAAGTACCTGCTTTCTGGTGCAATATTTTGACAAAAGAACCCATTAGATATGTCTAATGTTGTTTTGTATTTTTTGCGAACTATGTTATTCATTAGTGCAGCACTATGCGAATTTTGTACTGCAAATGTTTTGCAACATGAGTTTAGGTGTCTGTAGTCCAAGACTAGACGATACGAATCGTCCGGTTTGGAGACAGGAAACAAAGGATTGTTCATTTGAGAGTTGCATGTTTCAATCACCCCCTGGTATTCAAGTTGATCTAAAATCTCCCTGATCTGTTTTTTTTAGCTTCTTGCTTAATTGGGTACTGCCTTTGGGCAGTAGGTTGACTTTCTAACTGGATTTTGTGAGGAAGAGAGTCCTCATCCCATCCTACATGATTTTTATATAATGCTGGTGCCTGAGCTACTGCCCATTTCCTTGCATATACATATTTAGTGTGAATCGGAATATGATTCGAGAAGGCAGGCATAATCATTTCTTCGCCATGAGGGCACTCCCTGACAAACTCTGGGGGCCAATCTTTTTCAGCTAACAGGATGTCATAGCCTTTTGAGAGGTTATCCCAAAATAGACCCCTTATTTTTCTAGTCTTATCTCCCTCTATACGCAGTGTTATTTCGTATATCTTATGAGGTTCGCTAACTCTGGTGTCGGCAGTTTCTACTTGAATGTATTCATTCGTGTCCACTGTCTCCAGATGACTCATCAGGATATTGCGAGCTATGCTGATTTCTGCTGCACTGTCTAGCATTGTCTGTGCCCACTCTCCGTTTTTCAGCTGTGTCCTCAGTATTCTCGGCATGTTCGATTACTCTAATACTGGCTACCTTTTTCCTTGGGAATTGTAATTTTTTACTTTGAGCAGGTTCCTTGTCTTTGGACTTGGTGTGCTCTTCCCTTGGGTCTGACCGTCCTCTTCTTTCCGATTTCTGCGAAAAAGACCGAGAGGGACGTGTATCAATACTTTGATATCTATCAGGTTTTTTCAAGTTATCCCTATTTCTAAGGTTATATCTTTTCTCAGAGTGTTCCCTCTGGGGAGACTGGTGTTCTCGAGTCGGAGTTCTTTTCCCTCCGCCGAGGAGACCTTCCTCTGGACTGGAAAACGTTTTCTTTGGGAGTGGATTGTTTATTTCCATCCCAGCTCTTTTTAGGAGTATTTTGATTATTTTTAATAAATAATTTTTCAGGATTTTTGAGTAGTTGGAGTTTTACTGGTTTCCCACCTTATCTATCTCTACCTAGTTCCTCATAGCATTTGTCTATGATTCTGGCGAGCTCAATTGGTTGATCTGTTATATCTGTTTCTTTCAATTTCTGGCGGATCGCCACAGATGCTGCTTCTCCTTTTACATTGGCTAGTAATATAGCCGAGACCTGCTTGAAGTCTTTCAGTAATTTCATACCAAGAGTTAAAGCAGGTTCTGGACCGTATTCATTTTGAATTTGTTTTAGCACATCCGGTATTACCACCATGGACGGAACACCATGTGTTTTTGTGTAAATGGAAGCAAAGACTGTACCCCAAGTGTCACAGTCCTCCACATATGGTGCGACCCTCATTGGAAGGCAGATAGTCAGAATTCTGTGTTTCTCAATAGGGGTAGTATTCGGAAATACTGCCTCTATTTGAGTAATTTTCTGTGCTAACCAGAAAGGGATTTGTTCCCGTTTTATGGGTGTTTTACCAAGACATGATTGTATGTTCTGTGGTGTAATTTTATTTGTGTTCCCCTGATGAGGGGTCAGCTGTGGAACATTAACAGCTGTTTGGACTGTTGCAGTCCACATTACATATTGGACTAACTGTCTATGTATTTTAATCAGTAATTTTAGCTGTGCTCAAAGTTCTTCTCTAGACATTTTTTCAATGTCCGGATGTGGTGTGTAGCTGGCTAGAACCGGCCACGTTGCTCCTGGTCTACCTAGTGGACCGAGCCTGGTAATGTGATCATTGTGTTTTAGGGCGCCTTTAAACCAGAGCAGGTGCTCTTGGTATTTTAATGGGATTTCAATCTCCTCGAAAGGAGCGTACTCATCCGGTGGTTCCTCTATTTTGTAATAGTGGAACTCGTGTGTTGTAGCGTTTGCCGCTGGAAATTTTATCCAAGAATAGAATACCTCTGTCTGCCGATATTCGTGTGCCTCTATCACGAAGACGACTGTGCCACCTTGTGTGGTCAGTCCGTTTTCTATAAGTTTTAACGTTATAGTTTTTCTTATGTTGACCGGGATGATAATCGCACCCAGTTCATTAATCCCTGTAACATCGGGACCCTGCTGAGTCGCATTTACTGCAGCTTCAGCGGTTCCGTTGTCTTCTACTGACATTGTATAAATGAAAGTTTTGCAGAGCAGGTCTCCAAGGAGACAAAGATTAGGTGCACAATATTTTGGAACACTGTATCCTTCAACGTTGAATAAACCAGAAACTCTACATAGGAATCTCTTCCTACTAAGTTCAGGCGGATTTTTAACCTTTCACCCACTCCAGACTTCTATTGGAGTATTTACGGGAGAAAGGGTCTGTGTGAAAAAGCACGACTGAGTTACTCTAACGTCTTGCGTTAGTTTTATCGCCTTACCAAATGTTGGGCGCAATGTAGTGTCGTTCCTATTTTCCCTATGGGCCCTGCACATTGGAATAACATAAACAGTAGTGTAGATGTAGAAGTGCGGTCTTCTAGGTCTCTACTGACTATGTTAGACTTAATTTAGGTTTGCGCCAGCTAGCTCAGAGGTCACTGGAAACTTTTTTGACTGAATAGGAAGTGATCAGCTTCCCTGGCTCAGGCAAGAAGGGATTCTGTTCCGACAACCGCATTAACATGACAACTTTGCTCCTCAGAATAAGAGTCAATCTCTAGAGTCGTGTGAAACAATAGCTATTTCACTCAGTCAGTTGTGCAGAATTACTTTCTTACTTTCACCAGTTATGCAGAGAATAGAGAGACGGGCGTTTTCAATAAAAGATATTATTTATTGAGCAGTCTTCCTTCTCATGCAAGAGAAATGAATTGCCACAATTGCAAGACTTGTTATTATAAAAAGTGCGTACAGTAAAAGGAGTATTGCGAAATAATACTGTAAAAGCATTGATATAGTTTCTTAGCCACATGATAGTTAAAATGAATAAAATATATACATTCATATATACATTTGACTAACGTCCTCAACTGGTGCTTCTAACTACACCTACCCCGGCGTACCTGACCTAAGCCTAATACATGGGAGGGAGTAAGTAAGTAGCAGTTTAAGTTAAGTTGGTTTTGCCAAGGGTTTGCTTCAAGAATTCTCTCTAAGGGTTTAGTCAACACTGTACCTCTGGAATAGAATGGTGGAGGTCTGGTATCTCCTCTCAGGACTCGATATTCCAGTCACCCGCAAGGGTAGGCTGGAAACGCCGGAGCTGGATTTTCTCGGCAGCGCATCAAGGAGGAGGAGGGGCAGCGTCCGTGGGCTTCTCGCATCTGCTGGGCTCTGCAAGGGACAGTTGTTCTGCTCCTGTATTCACCACCACCATCGTGTGTGCTTAAGGCAAATTTGGTATTATTTATACCTGAAAGGTGCCGAGTTTGACGTAAGTTTTTGGACATAGGACGTCAATAAAGATGTCACTAAGAACTGGTAATTCTTACAGTGCTCGTTAGAGTTCTATTACTAATCAAAACAAAGCAAGCGGGGCTTTCCCAGGTTGCTGGGGGGTTTGAGCTGTCAAAAGAACTCGGTGTGTTATCTAGGAATCTAAGGAAGTGGCTTCTGCTGTGTCATGTACTGTAATGAGCTGCAGAGACGAGTTACTGAAATACGGCTCTGATCGTTTATGCCATCATAGGGATATGTATTGATTATAGCTGTATAGGGGCATAAGGTCACAATATTGATCGGGGTCCTAGATAGAACACAACAATCCTGGACTATTTGGCATTGTGGTGGACTCCAAGGCCCTGGAATAAGCCTGAGTACAAAGGCCACTCCCTATTTATGTTTTCCCTTAAGTTGATTTCCGAGGCCTGATGAAGTCAGACGATCAAGAAGGAGAAGACCACAAGAAATGACCCTAAAGAAGATATACTGAAAAGACATACAGTATTATCCAATCCCACAGTGTCTATAATGAACTATAACAGTCTATATAAAAACCTAATAAAAATACCTATACCCTTTGTCATGGACTCAGTCATACCTTGAACCCTGTTACACCCATCCTTTGCAGTAGTGCCCTCAGACAGGGCCATTCAAGTGAGTCAGATGCCTGCTCTGCATCCATGGCTAGTAGGATGACCACTTAAGCAATTTCTTCCCTACAGGCTAGGCACCTCACCAGTTGCCTCAGGTTGTGTCTTGTTGCCTGCTAGGGCATAAAGTCAGACTGGCCGGACTCCACCAGGGAGTCTATCACTCGCATAAAGCTATTGCAAGGACCTTTGCCAAGATCTTTGTCTCTAGGTTGAAGAAGGAGATTGCCCAATAGGAGGCATACTCTCCGGGGGTCTTCCCCAGCTTGCGGATCAGCTCTATCGTGAACTTCCTCAAATCCCACGGGAGAACTCCGTCTCATCAGGCTCTGTAAAACATATCTTGCACTGGACCCACCATGCAGGAGTGAATACACTTGAAGAACTTGAGTGGTAGGCCATTGGTGTCAAGAGATTTCCACCCTTTCATTTGACTTATAGCCTCTGCAATTTCCTTCTCCTTAATCTCGGCTTCTAACCTGTCCCTCATGCCTCTTCCTAGCTTTGGGATTGGAAGGTCCACCTCAAATTCCCTCAAGTCTTTTCCAACCCCTACAGTCTGGGTTTGCTATCGATCTTGCAGGTAGGCGGCAAAGGCCTGTGCGATTTCCGCCGGGGTTTGGGCCATGTCTCCAGTAGGAGTCCTGACCTCCGACATCTCTCATGGTTCTTCCTCTCTTTGCAACAGCCAGGCTTGTCCCCAGTTTCATATACCCTACCCTGTTGGGGCCTGGACTTTAGCCCTTATTCTTGTTGTGTGTGTGCCTTCAAGTCTGCCCCAATCCCTCAATCATATGCATGAGTTCTGGGGAGGAGGCTGCCACATACTCTCTTTCCTAGGTTGCCAAAGTGGCCTCCATCTTTCGCACCTTCCTGTCTCTTTCTTTTTACATGCTACATGCACTACTAACTGACCCCTTTCAAATGCGTTAAACGCTTCCCAGAGGATCACCCCAGAGTTGACTGTCCCCATGTTGTCTGTGAAACAGTTAGTCGCAGTCTCAGTCAAGCTTCGAGTGTTCCAGTCCGTTAGTTCCCACAGATTGTTTCCATTCTCCCAAAGGTCCTAGAGTGGAAGTGCTCAAGTATCTAATGATAGGGGAATGAGCGAATATACCTTTCTGCAAAAAGGTCAAGTGAGTGAACTGTCCATGCTGTGGGACTGGGACCAACAGGTAATCTAGCCTGGACATAGAACGCATCGCATTAGAAGCATAGGATCTTATGTTTGAAGTACTTCCCTTGTACACCCCACCCCGGCCCAGCATAGCCCCCCAGGTCTAAGTCCAAAATATATGCAGTCATCAGGGTGACCACAGGGGGGGGAGGACTCGGAGACTACCTTCTCCAGTAGAAGGGCCTTTGAGTCTCCGATGACACCTCTGAATCTTTCACCAGGGCAGATCAGGAGTTGTCCGATGCTGGAAGTGGTGCAGTTGGATATTCGCCACCACCTTCGATCTTTCGCTCTTCACCTGATCTTGGGAGAGGGCAGCCCGAGGCCACCTCCATTATCTATTGGGTGTTTTTTGTTTCTACCATTCCCTGTGCTATCCTGCTGTCTTGCTGTTTTGGAGTCATATGCCTCCTTCTTTCCAACCAGTCCCACACCTCTGTTGCTGATTTGAAGAAGTGGGACATGTCCTTGCTGGTTATCCTCGGATTTGCCAGGAAGAACAGTGCATATTTTTAAGTTCAGTGTTTGGAGATGGAATTTCACTGCAAGGAAAGTCTCTCTCTGGCACTGCACTGTGTTTGTATAATCCGCGTATACGCTCAGCATGCCTCCCGCCAGCTCCCAGAAGCCATGTCCCTGAGCCACTTGGAGGATATACGCCCAGTTTCTAAAATTGAGAAACCTCACCACAACGGCCGGGGCAGCACACTTGGCGCTGGTAGTCGACCCAGCACCCTATGAGCCTGTTGCACTGTGAATAGGTTGAAGACCCTGCCAAGTACTGTTGAATTTAGCCATCTCTTGAAACATAGCTACTTTTTGAGGCCCTCTGCCTGCTCTAGAATCCCACCTATTGCACATTATTTCTTTATGATTGGGTCCCACACCCATCCCAAAGGAGGAAGTGATAAATCTAGGACTTTGGCTAGACCCCAAACTCTCCCTCCTGGTCCACACTAGGAAGGTTACAGGGAAAGTTTGGGAATTCTCAAAATGCTGAGAAAAACTTTTCCACCCATTCCATGGGCTGGTCGATCATTTCTTGCATAGCACACAGCTTAGTGTGTGCTATGCAAGAATAACGCTGAGTACAGTTGGGTAATTGAAGATTCTGTGATGGCTACTCGGCCTGCCTAGGTCAATGGCGACCGTATAGATCTTGTTTTCCAGTGTTGGTTTGCTGTTTCGGATTGGCACCAATATTGTTGCAGTGTGGACTCCAGTGCACAGTCCCCCACCATACAGGCACTTTTTCTGCTCTCCAACCTGTGGGGGGTCCACTATCGGCCTATTTTCTGGATCTCAGTTTGCACCACAGCAGTGCTAAAAGGTGACTGCCGAAAAGGTTTCTGCAGCTGGGCTCAGCTCTGTTCTCTTGGCTATTCCCACTACCACCACCTAGACCATGCTGCTAGGGCTCCCGTCGCTGCTCGTCCCTCAGGGTGCCAGTGCCAATGAGCCGCCCCAGCGCCAGCCCCAAGGAGCCGACTAGTCTAACCCCAGTGGGCCTCACCCAGGACAGCAGCTCAGGCCAGCCCCCCAGCAGGCGTTTGCAGCCCCCCACCCCCTACTGGCACCAGCACCTTCGTCTCACCTTTGTCCTTCCCTGCCTCTTGCTTTCGGTGACCGCCTTGCTGCAGATCAAATCCCCAATGTGGTCAAAGCCACCAACTGGTCGCAGGCTCCCCTGGCTGCCACTCGAAGAGGTCTCTGTTATTGGGGTGGCCCAGCTGTTGCCAGCCATGCATGCTAACCCCTCAATTCTGGCTGGGCCACTGCTGCTGATTTTCAGGGGTGGCCAACGTTTCGCCATTGGGGAAGGAACCTCTCCAGACGTACCCCAGGTGTTTTATGATCAGGGGCTAAGGGAGAGTAAGTCTCTGCTTGGAGGTGTGGCTCCCTTAGTAGCTCCACCTCTATCCTACTTTTGCCATTGTTTCCCTGATATACACCCTTACAATATTCCCGGGAGGCTTGCGGTTGGTGCTGCTGCTTCTGATAGGAGGAAGAGGCCCCAGGAGGTAGGCTTCGTGCCACCACGGAATTGTGATCAGTGAAGAGTTGCACAGGGTGATGGAGAATAGAGAGGCCTCATCGGTATGACTGTATCTGTGTTTATTTTGATTTTCTCCAGCATCTAGTCAATTTGAGGCCTGAAAAGGTTTTCTGCATCAAAGGGCATGCTGCTGTTCAGATGCTGCTGAACTTGGCTGAAAGCCACAGATATGGAGCCCCACATGCTTGTGGATTAGGGCACTGGAATTTTTACCTCTGGCGTTAGTGTCGACTACATCCAGAGCACACCTGATGGTGGTGTTGGAGATTGTTTGCCCTTCAGCTACAATCTCCTTTGCCCGTTTGCTTGTATTGGTCAGAGAGATGTTGGATTAGGTCTCCTAGTGTGTCCCACTAGGTAGTGTCATATCTCGTTTTCCCACTGCATCGATTTAAAAAAAAGGTTTTACTATGTTTTTATGCAGGTGGGTTAAATGGTAAGGGCATGTATTTTTCGTCAACCCCTGGGGTGACAACTCTGACCTTTCCTGGATCCATGAAGACCTCTTGCATAGGCTTAAACATTCCCTTAAGCATTAGCAACAATTGAGTGGCACATGGGTGTGGGAGAACGTTTCCACCTGGAAGTCCTTCTCTTCTGGAATGGTGCATAGGTCTACCTTGTGAGAAATGGCCGCCCTGTAGATTAACTCATGGTAAGATGTGGTATCCTCGAGAGGGGAAGGTTTGGCAGGGTAAAGTCTGGGTTGTAGTCACCTGGAAACACAAACTCATAATCATCCCATGGGTCAGCTTAGGGTTCCAGGTCATAGGGAGCATCAAAAAGATCTAGGTAATAAGGGCTTTTCGCCCAACAGGAGGCATGTGTAAACCCTTGTGGGGAAGAAGGCAGGCCCCTGTGGTTGGTGAGGGGGTAGGAGGAAGAGGTGGAAGAGGTGGAAGAGCAGGCCTTGGGGGCAGCGGACTGGTGCCCTGGTCTTGAATCTTCTTGAGCTTTCGAGGTAGAGGTGGTTGCATTATTAGTTACTCTTCAAATGTCAACTTCCTCTTATGACCTCTATATTCCTCCTCTTTAAAAAAAAACCCTTGGCAGATTCGGGTCTGTTGGATAAGCTACGTCCCATTTCTCTTCTGCCATACTTCTCTAAAATAGTATAGAAGGTGGTGAACATGAAATTGGTGGCGCATATTAATTGGCACAACTTGCTTCATCCCATGCAATCAGGTTTCAGAGCCACATACTCAATGGAGTCAGCATTACTCCTGGCCACAGGGACATTACGCAGGCATGAGGATGACGGGCAGATTGTAGCCTTGGTCCTGTTAGACCTCAGTGCAGCCTTTCATACAGTATCCCACAAACTTCTTGTGCATCAACTCTAGTCAGGTGGACAAGAGGCAGTAGCTTTCAAGTGGTTGATTTCCTTCCTTCACGATCGCAGATTTCAAATTGCACAGCGCCACATATGTCCAAAAGCATTCTAATTTCACAAGGGGCCCCACAAGGTTCAATTTTGAGCCCAACTCTCTTTAATCTTTACATTGGACCCTTGGCGGAAATCGTGGAAAAACACAATGTTATCATTATGTCCTATACAGATGACACACAGCTTGTTGTCACTTTTTCCCACAACTCAGAAGATGCAGCCATCCAGTTTTCCTTTTATTTGCAGGTTTTTGCCTAAAACTGAGGTCTTGGTCGTAGGGAAGTCCCCTACCATATGGTCCTCAGCATGGTGGCCTCAGACTTTGGGTCCCACACCCATCCCAAAGGAGGAAGTGAAAAATCTAGGAGTTTGGCTAGACCTCAAACTCTCCCTCAAGGTCCACACTAGGAAGGTTACAGGGAAATGTTTTGGAATTGTCAAAATGCTGAGAAAAACTTTGGATAGCCTCCCCATCTCAGTCAGGAAAACTCTGGTCCATACTCTTGTAACATCCCAGTTGGACTATGGAAATGTCCTCTATCTTGGAGCAACAAAAAAATTTCTTCGTAGGCTACAACGCATCCAACATGCGGCTGCTCGCTTAGTTCTCAACTTACCTAGGAGAGCCTCCTCTGTGAGAGCCCTTGACTCCCTTCATTGGCTGCCTATTAATAAAAGAATTCTTTGTAAAACCCTGTGCATTTGCCAGTGGAGTCTGCAGGGCAAAGGACCCAGTTATCTTCATGATCTCCTTGTTCCCTATAAACCGTTGCACCACCTCAGGTCGAAAGGGGCTTATTTGGTTAAAGATCCAAAGAGCAAAAATGGGTGCACGTTCATTTGGTTATTTGGCAGCCAAAAACTGGAAATCACTACCTATTTTTCTCTGAGACGAGCCATTGGAGAATGTTTTCCGGAAAAGATTGAAAACTTGGCTCTTCCAGCTCTGAGGTTTTGTGCTCCTACTGCCCCTGTTTCCCTCTCACTTTTTTCCCCCCTTCAGCCATTCCTATGTAGTAGCTCCCAGTGTAGGGACACACCAATTGGTGTAACCAGGGGCTTTATAAATGTTTTTTTATTATTAATATTATTATGAAGGAGAGTCTCCTGCACCTGTAGTGAAGGCTTTACATATGGGAATGAATGAACAGACTTTGCTGCTGAGAGTCCAGCTTCTCCTGAAGATGTTGAAGGATTGACAGCTCCCAGTCCTCGGAGTCTGCTGTGGACAGCCTCAAGCCTGTCTTCAATGTCTACTATTGTTTCAGGTCCGAGGTGTCTGTCAGTGTCTGTGTTTCCCCTGTCAAACTCCCAGGGTTTGTTGATGGAGCTGTCGGCGTTGAAGCGGTCTGAGTCTTGGATAACTTGCTCAGCTCCAGTGTTAGTCGAAGTCCGGTCTGAAGCCTTAGCTCATGCCGGCCATGGTTGAGAGGCTGTGCAGCCTGGAAAGCTGTGTCCTCAACTTTGAGCTCAATTCCCAGTCCCAGGAGGGACCATGACAAAATGTGTTTTCAAGGTGGAACTCTCCCACCAAGATTGGTGGAGAGGTGGCCTTATTTATCGCCCCCGGGACCCATAGGAGCCTTTAGTTTCAAACTTATGAAACTCATTGCACTCATGTGCTAATATCTAAACTTTTTCTCTTACTGGGTGACTTCAACTTCCACAGTGAAGACCGCCTAAATACAGATGCAATACAACTCATCTACAACCTATCAACACTGGGTCTTAAGGAGATAGTTAAAGGACCCACACACACTGCGAGCCACTCACTGGATTTGGTCTCTACTAACTCCCTGATTGTCTAGTGAGCCCCCTTGTCCCCTCCTTTGGATGGATCATTTGTTAGTCGGGTTTCAGGCTGCCTTAACATACTCACCTGAACACCCAATAAAACCTAAGCAAAACCTTTCGAGACAATGCTGCCAAGTCACCCTGGACTCTTTCGCGAAGGAATTCAATATCCCGAGGAGAAGGGAGGACGGCGATGTGGACAAAACACTGTCAGACTATCCACGTGTCTTTAAAAACGGGCAAGACAATCTGGCCCACTGAAAAACCATCATGTAGTAAAACATGCCCCTCATGCTCCATGGTATACTTCAGAATTGCGCAGCGATAAAGCCCTGTGTAAAAAGCTTGAGAGACGATGACGGCAATCCCATAACCCCAGTGATAGAGATGCTTACAAAAAAACTTTAGAGCTCTACCATCGTGATATCGAAAACGCATTATTTACCTCTTAGGCCGAACTCTGTTTGTAAAGCTCTGAAAGCAGCAAAACCAGGGTCTCCCTTGGATGTCGTTCCAGCCAAGATCTCAGCAGTTCTCTCTAATCAGCTCGCCCGGTCATCTGGTCTTTACTAAACGTCTTGAGCTCGGGAAAAAATCCATTTGCCTGGAATGGCCCTCAGGTTATTACTATCTGCAAGAAGGCTAATCTTCCTGCCTCAATTATCGTCCAATCTTGTTGCTTCCCCTACTGAGTAAACTACTGGAAGGGCATATCAATAGATAACTTTTGGAGTTTCTAGAATCTAATAGGATTCTGGACCCCTCCAAATACGGGTTTAGAGCCATGCACAGTAAGGAAACTGGGCGCTTTGCAGGGATGGACTACATTAGATGCTCTCTGGATGAAAATCATTCATCACTGTTCGTGCTGCTTGACTTGTCTGAACTGGGGTGGTGGAGTGAGCTAAAGAACGGTGATGGAATAAACCCAGATTAAGCATGGGCAAATTTTGCAAATTCGCAATTCGCGAATTTGCAAATTTGCGATCCGCAAAATCTGCGAATTTGCGGATTTGCGGATTTTGCGGATTGTGTGGGTAAAGGCCGGGCGGGAAAACGGTGCACATCGCTAGTGTGAGGGGCAGGGCCAAACGGGCGAGGCTTATATGCGAGTTCACACATGCCTTTTGTGTGTATAAAAGGACAGGCATGGATCAGAGAAGCTCGTGGTCACAGGAACTGCACAGGGATTGAGCTCGTGAAAGTCAATAATGCAAAGGCCTCCATCAAGCATCATAGCTATTTATCGACGATAGATATGGGGAGAACGCACACCTGCCCAGCCTCGACAAAACTCACATTTTGGGGGGGGGCTGATTAACTTTGCCATCACACCGAAGAGCACCTGGGTCCCTCGAGTGAGCTGCCCTTCATAGTGGGTAAGGGGATGGAAAACGGTGCACATCGCTAGTGTGAGGGGCAGGGCCAAACGGGCGAGCCGTATATGCGAGTTCACATGCCTCTTGTGTGCATAAAAGGACAGGCACGGATCAGAGAAGCTCGTGGTCACAGGAACTGCACAGGGATTGAGCTAGTGAAAGTCAATAATGCAAAGGCCTCCATCAAGCATCATAGCTATTTATCGACGATAGATATGGGGAGAACGCACACCTGCCCAGCCTCGACAAAACTCACATTTTTGGGGGGGCTGATTAACTTTGCCATCACACCGAAGAGCACCGGGGTCCCTCGAGTGAGCTGTCCTTCATAGTGGGTAAGGGGATGGAAAACGGTGCACATCGCTAGTGTGAGGGGCAGGGCCAAACGGGCGAGCCGTAGATGCGAGTTCACACATGCCTTTTGTGTGCATAAAAGGACAGGCACGGATCAGAGAAGCTCGTGGTCACAGGAACTGCACAGGGATTGAGCTTGTGAAAGTCAATAATGCAAAGGCCTCCATCAAGCATCATAGCTATTTATCGACGCTAGATATGGGGAGAACGCACACCTGCCCAGCCTCGACAAAACTCACATTTTTGGGGGGGCTGATTAACTTTGCCATCACATCGTTGACCACCGGGGTCCCTCGAGTGAGCTGTCCTTCATAGTGGGTAAGGGGATGGAAAACGGTGCACATCGCTAGTGTGAGGGGCAGGGCCAAACGGGCGAGCCGTATATGCGAGTTCACATGCCTCTTGTGTGCATAAAAGGTCAGGCACAGATCAGAGAAGCTCGTGGTCACAGGAACTGCACAGGGATTGAGCTCGTGAAAGTCAATAAGGCAAAGGCCTCCATCAAGCATCATAGCTAATTTTCGACGATAGATATGGGGAGAACGCACACCTGCCCAACCTCGACAAAACTCACACTTTTGGGCTGTAACTATTTTAGGATGGCGCCGGCAAGCTGCCAGCGCCATCCTAAAATAGTTACTAAATTAGCTTCATCAGGAAGCACTAATAGATAAAATAAAGCAGGTGCTCGAGCACTTAACCCTGTATTATGCCCACAGTATGTAAATGTATGGTCCTTTTTGTTCATACATCAAATTAACCTCCCCGTGTTTGCCCGAGCCATATTTGATCTTTTGCTTTAAAATGTACAGCTGCCAGGAATAGCACCTAGTGTGATAATTATATTTATTCCTGTCCGTACCTGCATGATCTCTTCCTTAGTTTTTTAGCTCCGTTTTATATCTCTAATTATATATTGTTGTCCAGTGTACGTCAGTATATGTTCCCTTCTTTTTTATGTACTACTCTTGAGTTCATTTTGAGTCACTTTGTTTAGAATTATTACATATGCAATGAATTGTTTTTAGTTGTTTTGCTTGTATGATTTGTATTTCTCAAATCGAATAAAAGCTTATGACTTGACTTGATAGGAAGAATAACTATACTAGAGTTATTCGAAGAAAACCAAGTTGTACATGTCTGAGCTCAACACTAGATGACAGGAGTAAGCAAAGCATGTATATTTGCAGTTACACATACCACAAACACAATTTTTTCACATGGCAAAAAGCATAACAAAGAAAATGTTAGTTTGTGTCCATTCAGAGACATGGTGGAAACCCTATATGAGGAAGGAGATGCAGGGAAAAATACATTAAATAATGACAGGTGTCCCACCAGGCCCTAAGGCCCATAGGGACTGTTTGGGAGGCAGGCAAAAACAAAATCGAAAAAGTGATTACAAAACCAATAATACACTGTACTACAATCAGCCACAAGCACAATAAATATATCAGGAAAAAATAAAAAAATTAGGAAAAATGATGTAGGCCTTTTCAATCAATGGCCCAAGGAAATGGTTTGTAAAAGCGGAATAAAGGGATTGAAGCTGCACAAAATGGAAATGGATGCACCTGGCCACTGAAGAAGGCTTGGAGGACAAAGAAAAAATGACACACACGCACACAGGCACACGCTAAACAAAATGGCCAGGCATGGAGAACAAAGAACACATATTAGCCTTTGGCATTGGCAAACACACACACTAGCAAAACAAGCATTTGCAATGCAATAGGTATCACATTTACGCGAGTTTAAGCTATTGGCATTGTAAATGACAAGGCCTATTATTTTTGTTTTTAAAACATATATAAAAAGCATTGTCATTTACAATGCCAGTAGCTTAAACTCGTGTAAATGTGAGACCTATTGCATTGCAAATGCTTGCTTAAGTTTAAAACTGAGTGTGGCGCCGTTTCAAGGACACTGCGCTCGGTTTCTTATAGATTTTTTTTTTAACTTTCACACCTAGCGCGGTTTCCTTGAAGCAGGCAGTGCGCTCAGTTTTAAAGTAAAAAAAAGAAAGAAAGAAACCGAGCACAGCGTCCTTGAAGCGGCGCCGCGCTCAGTTTTAAAGTTAAAAAAACAAAACAAAAACAAACAGAGCGCGTGGTCCCTTATGTGGGCGCCCTGCTCATTATGAAAGTTAAAAATAAATAAACAGGGCGTGGTGTCCCAAAAGTGGACGCTGCGCTCAACATGAAAGTTAAATATAAATAAGGCTACCTGTTTTCCGTTTTGACAGATTTTAACAGATAAATACATTCGGAAAAAAAATTATTGTCTATATTTATTTTTAAATGTGTATCAAAACGAAAATTGGGTTGCTTTTTGAGTAATTCGAAATACTGTCTGCCATGACTACCAGTCCAATAGCTGTGTTGATTGATAGGTAAAGGGGCTAAAAAAAGAAAGGAATTTTAGTAATGAGGCATAACCAGCAGTAGATATGCACAAGGTTGATACTGAAATTTGCATAGTTTCTCATAAGTTAATTAATTTATTTTCTCGAGTTGTTTGCAGTTTTGAAACATTGTAGGCATTCAAGCTTGAGTTTATATGTACCTGTTAAATAAATACAGAAATATTCTAATTTCAACTTCATTTTTCCACACAAAACTCAAAATAAATGTGGACAAATACAGATAAAATTGGCAAAAAATAAAAATGGATAAATATAGACAAGAATGTCAAAAAATTAAATACCATATAACTGGGAGCCCTAAATATAAATAAATAAGTAAACTGGTTTCCCTAAAGCGGGCGCCGCGCTCAGGATACAAATACAAAAATATAGCATTCGCGATTGTCCCCATGAGTGCCCATAAACAAAATAGTGCAGACCCCCTAGACAAAGCTGATCGTGTACCGAGCCAAGTAAAAGGTCCAGTCGTTATGGGCAGTACCAAATAGCGACAAGGCGGTAACAAGGAGGGACTAAGAAGCCTCAAAATGAATAGGAAGCCAATAATTACCAAAGACAATAACACCAGCCAATGAAAGGTACGGGCGGTGAGTGGGCGAGGTTTACAGTGCATACTCTACTACTGCATGCCTCGCAGAGCGAGCAGCGCATGTGCGCTACCTCTAGGCTCCACCTAAAAATTGAATTAATACAGAGAATAATTGGCGTTCCCCCATCAGGGCTCATGGGGACTCTATGGGAGGCAGGGGGAGTCAAGCAAACATTGAAAAAATATATGAAATAATTCCTGGTGCTCCATCAGTCCGTAGGGCCTATAGGAGCTCCATAAAAGGCAGGTAGGAGGCAGGCAAATTAGAAAAAATACATTGAGTAATTGCCGGTGCTTAAACAGAGCCTAGGGCCCATGGAGATGCTAGGGGAAGCAGACAAAAAAATGTAAAAAACAGTACTGTACTACAATCAGCCACAAACACAAATAAATATATCAGGAAAAAAGAAAAAAAATTAACAAAAATATCATAGGGCTCTTCTATTACTTTTAAAAGTGGAACAAAGGGATAGACGCACATGCTGGCTGCCGAAAATGGTGGAAGCCACCTCATCCACCACATACATGGCAACTGAAGAAGAAGGCATGCAAGACAAATACAAAATGGCCACCAAGCACACACAAGCTAACTGGCTCCACAAAATAGTGATTGCTACATGGCCAGCAGGGAAGGAGGATTAGAGAACAAAGACAAAATTGTCACTGTAACCACACATACACACTGGCTACACAAAATGGCCACCCTTGCATGACCAGCAAAGAAAAGGCATGGAGAACAAAGAACTGAATGCTGTATATGGCAGAAATACACTGGCTAAACAAAATGGCCACTACCACAAGGCCAGCAAAGAAAGACACATAGAAAACAATAAAGATAGTTGCCCTATCCTGCCTGGTGCAGCTCTCCCCCTCAGAAAAAGACATCTTGTAGCATTGTAGGGAAATGATTGCACAGATATTATCAGCAATGGGCACATGCAGATAAAAAATAACATAACCTTCTTTTTTGCATTTAATCCACAGCCATCCACAAACCACTAATTGTTTTTCCAAATCATATAGGAAAGCAGCAGTGATAATGTTAAACATACATTAAAAATACACCGAAGGCCAAGTGCAAGGCAGACTAGGCCTCAGACAGTAAACAACATAACAGTAAAACAGTAAATACATTAAAAAAACACACCCAAAACATGGAGAAAAATTATATTTAAACCTAGGCCTCCACCATCAAAAAGTGCAAGCATTTATATTTTCCCTTAAAAAAAGTTAGTACCTTATACCTCCCTTACTCTAGCCCAAAATCGAGGCTAACCACCAACAAAGATACGAAATGAATAAATAAATAAATAAATAAATAAATAAAAAGGAAAAAAATACTGGTGCATGTCCTCCCACAAACAACACATTTTTTTCAGAATGCTGCAATAAACTTTCTTGATTTCTCACTAAAAGTTAGGATTCCAATTTTGTGGATACAGCAGGGATTGCAGACATAGAGAGGGAGAGATGCTTTCCCTCCAAAATTCAAATCAAAAGTGATCAGGGCTGACCAAAGCAGACTGAGGAGTCATCTGGGTAGGAAGAAGAAGATGCTAACCTATGCACAGTAGCCTTCCAGTTTCTATAGCACTTCCTTCCTTTTACAAAAAAGTCCATTCCACGCTGACAAAATATCCAGTCAGTCAGTTCGGGTAAAATTTCAACGCATAAATGCATTTTGAATTGATTTTCTGGCTGCTCGAGTAGGGTTGTATGACATTACAACGCATGCTTTTACTATCCATGCCTTTACATCGCAAGTTTTACAACGCATGCTGTTACAACATATAGTGTTGAGGGGTGCTGTATAGTGAATAGTTTAATTTACTATTCCAACTCCAGTCCCCGTGGATAGTAGGGAAGGTGTTGGATAGTAAATTAAATCTATTCCCTATCCTAGAGCGCCCCCCAGCGCAATGCGTTGTAATGACATGCGTTGTAAAACTTGCAATGTAAAGGCGTGCGTTGTAAAAGTTGCGTTGAAAAGGATGTTCCCCCTCGAGTAGTACTCAAAATGCTGCCCCTGAACCGCCTGCATTAAAGTGTTGCAGCTCGCGTTCTTGAAAGACTGCTGAATGTTCTGATTGTGTTTGCTAAAAACAAGCATTTTTTCAGTCCATTTCATGGTCCTGGTGGTCCAATTTTCGCCAAACAGGAGAATTGGTAATGCAACGTAGCATCATGGCATTACAATCAGTAATTCCGCGTCGCAACTCTGGAAATGTCACATGTGTGGACAGAGCTGCATGAGCACATTTTACTGTTCAATATCTAAGTCCATTCTTGGATATTGTAAGTACACAGGGAAGCCAAAGGGAGTGCACTCACAAGCTCCTAGCTCCATGATGGCTTCACTGTACCCTTAGATGCTTGGTACCAAACATCTCGTCTTAATAAATGATCACTGATGCAAGTGTTAAATATATTAATAAATGCACACAGGAGTCACCTTAGAAGGTCCCCTGCAAACCTACCATACACTGGTGTGGTCTCTGACTAGTCTTAGCAAGCTGCCACCACCAGACATGTTTCTGACCTCATGGGGTGAGAGCCAGCTCTCACAGAGGCCAGGAACAAAGCCTGCTCTAGGCAGAGGTGCTTAACACCTCCCCAGACCAGGATGTCCTTCTAGTGTGGGAGCTTCAAAGGCGATGCTGCCTTTGAAATGCAACCAAGGTAGCTCCAGCTAGTGGACAATGCCAACCCCATCTCCTACTCCACATTTGGCAGGAGAACAGGTGGGAAAATTCGTTAAATCGGGAGGTGTGCCCACATTCATCCAGCGATTCAGAAAAGGGGGTGGTGATGAACAGAGTGTCTGAATTAAGCAGACCACTCTTACCCAGTCCAAAGATCAGGACTTGATCCATCACTGTTATTTAGCTCACTGCACCATCCCAGCTCAGAACCTGGCTATATGCAAATCAGTCTGTCCCTGGCCCAGTGCATCATGGGAACAGGGCAGACTAAACTACCAAGCCAATTCTTCACCAGAAAGGAGACAAGCTTCCGGTACCGGTTTCTGGCATTTCAGCCGTCGTCGGCCCGGCTTGCTTGAATCCTGATGGTGCAGTGAGCAAGGGACTCATGTCTGAGTGTACCCTGCCACACCTATAGTGGCCAAAAACGATTCAGAAAAGGGGGTGGTGATGAACAGAGTGTCTGAATTAAGCAGACCACTCTTACCCAGTGCAAAGATCAGGGCTTGATCCATCACCGTTATTTAGCTCACTGCACCATCCCAGCTCAGAACCTGGCTATATGCAAATCAGTCTGTCCCTGGCCCAGTGCATCATGGGAACAGGGCAGACTAAACTACCAAGCCAATTCTTCACAAGAAAGGAGACAAGCTTCTGGGGACCGGTTTCTGGCATTTCAGCCGTCGTCGGCCCGGCTTGCTTGAATCCTGATGGTGCAGTGAGCAAGGGAACCATGTCTGAGTATACCCTGCCACACCTATAGTGGCCAAAAACGATTCAGAAAAGGGGGTGGTGATGAACAGAGTGTCTGAATTAAGCAGACCACTCTTACCCAGTCCAAAGATCAGGGCTTGATCCATCACTGTTATTTAGCTCACTGCACCATCCCAGCTCAGAACCTGGCTATATGCAAATCAGTCTGTCCCTGGCCCAGTGCATCATGGGAACAGGGCAGACTAAACTACCAAGCCAACTCTTCACCAGAAAGGAGACAAGCTTCCGGGGACCGGTTTCTGGCATTTCAGCCGTCGTCGGCCCGGCTTGCTTGAATCCTGATGGTGCAGTGAGCAAGGGACTCATGTCTGAGTATACCCTGCCACACCTATAGTGGCCAAAAACGATTCAGAAAAGGGGGTGGTGATGAACAGAGTGTCTGAATTAAGCAGACCACTCTTACCCACTGCAAAGATCAGGGCTTGATCCATCACCGTTATTTAGCTCACTGCACCATCCCAGCTCAGAACCTGGCTATATGCAAATCAGTCTGTCCCTGGCCCAGTGCATCATGGGAACAGGGCAGACTAAACTACCAAGCCAATTCTTCACAAGAAAGGAGACAAGCTTCCGGGGACCGGTTTCTGGCATTTCAGCCGTCGTCGGCCCGGCTTGCTTGAATCCTGATGGTGCAGTGAGCAAGGGAACCATGTCTGAGTATACCCTGCCACACCTATAGTGGCCAAAAACGATCCAGAAAAGGGGGTGGTGATGAACAGAGTGTCTGAATTAAGCAGACCACTCTTACCCAGTCCAAAGATCAGGGCTTGATCCATCACTGTTATTTAGCTCACTGCACCATCCCAGCTCAGAACCTGGCTATATGCAAATCAGTCTGTCCCTGGCCCAGTGCATCATGGGAACAGGGCAGACTAAACTACCAAGCCAATTCTTCACCAGAAAGGAGACAAGCTTCTGGGGACCGGTTTCTGGCATTTCAGCCGTCGTCGGCCCGGCTTGCTTGAATCCTGATGGTGCAGTGAGCAAGGGACTCATGTCTGAGTATACCCTGCCACACCAATAGTGGCCAAAAACGATTCAGAAAAGGGGGTGGTGATGATCAGAGTGTCTGAATTAAGCAGACCACTCTCACTCTTAGTATAAGAATTGGCTTGGTAGTTTGGTTTGCCCTGTTCCCATCATGCACTGGGACAGGAACAGACTAATTTGCATGTAGCCAGGTTCTGAGCTGGGATGGTGCAGTGAGCTAAAAAACGGTGATGGATCAAGCCCTGATCTTTGGACTGGGTAAGAGTGGTCTGCTTAATTCAGACACTCTGTTCATCACCACCCCCTTTTCTGAATCATTTTGTCCACCATAAGCGTGGAAGGGTATACTCAGATGTGAGTCCCTTGCTCATTGCACCATCAGGATTCAAGCAAGCCGGGCCGACGACGGCTGAAATGCCAGAAACCGGTCCCCGGTAGCTTGTTTCCTTCCCAGTATAAGAATTGGCTTGGTAGTTTGGTTTGCCCTGTTCCCATCATGCACTGGGACAGGAACAGACTAATTTGCATGTAGCCAGGTTCTGAGCTGGGATGGTGCAATGAGCTAAAAAACGGTGATGGATCAAGCCCTGATCTTTGGACTGGGTAAGAGTGGTCTGCTTAATTCAGACACTCTGTTCATCACCACCCCCTTTTCTGAATCATTTTGTCCACCATAAGCGTGGAAGGGTATACTCAGATGTGAGTCCCTTGCTCATTGCACCCTCAGGATTCAAGCAAGCCGGGCCGACGACGGCTGAAATGCCAGAAACCGGTCCCCGGTAGCTTGTTTCCTTCCCAGTATAAGAATTGGCTTGGTAGTTTGGTTTGCCCTGTTCCCATCATGCACTGGGACAGGAACAGACTAATTTGCATGTAGCCAGGTTCTGAGCTGGGATGGTGCAGTGAGCTAAAAAACGGTGATGGATCAAGCCCTGATCTTTGGACTGGGTAAGAGTGGTCTGCTTAATTCAGACACTCTGTTTATCACCACCCCCTTTTCTGAATCATTTTGTCCACCATAAGCGTGGAAGGGTATACTCAGATGTGAGTCCCTTGCTCATTGCACCATCAGGATTCAAGCAAGCCGGGCCGACGACGGCTGAAATGCCAGAAACCGGTCCCCGGTAGCTTGTTTCCTTCCCAGTATAAGAATTGTCTTGGTAGTTTGGTTTGCCCTGTTCCCATCATGCACTGGGACAGGAACAGACTAATTTGCATGTAGCCAGGTTCTGAGCTGGGATGGTGCAGTGAGCTAAAAAACGGTGATGGATCAAGCCCTGATCTTTGGACTGGGTAAGAGTGGTCTGCTTAATTCAGACACTCTGTTTATCACCACCCCCTTTTCTGAATCATTTTGTCCACCATAAGCGTGGAAGGGTATACTCAGATGTGAGTCCCTTGCTCATTGCACCATCAGGATTCAAGCAAGCCGGGCCGACGACGGCTGAAATGCCAGAAACCGGTCCCCGGTAGCTTGTTTCCTTCCCAGTATAAGAATTGTCTTGGTAGTTTGGTTTGCCCTGTTCCCATCATGCACTGGGACAGGAACAGACTAATTTGCATGTAGCCAGGTTCTGAGCTGGGATGGTGCAGTGAGCTAAAAAACGGTGATGGATCAAGCCCTGATCTTTGGACTGGGTAAGAGTGGTCTGCTTAATTCAGACACTCTGTTCATCACCACCCCCTTTTCTGAATCACATTCATCCAGCATCACCACTAAGGCAGGGTGCACTATATCCCATGTGTTGACATATCTGCATGAGCAGATATGACCCTATAATATCTAAGTCCATTCCTGGATATTGTAAGTGCACAGGGAAGCCATAGAGAGTACATGGGCTGGATACTTGTCATCCCGAGTTTCCTAGCACCATGATGGGTGCACTGTAACCTAAGATGTTTGGTATGAAACAACTCATCTTAATCAATCCTTACTGATGCCAGTGTTGGATCTATTACTAAATACACACAGGAGACACCTTAGAGGGTCCCCTGCAAACCTACGAAGCACTGGTGTAGTCTCTGACTAGTTTTAGCCAGCCCACCAACATTAGACATGTTTCTGATCTCATGGGGTGAGAGTCAGTGCTCTCAGAGGTCAGGAACAAAGCTTACTCTGGGCAGAGGTGCTTCACACCTACCCCGGACCAGGATTACCTGCCAATGGCGGTAAGCTTCAATGGCAATGTCACTTTTGAAATGCGACCCAGGCAGCTCCAGCTAGTGGAGGATGCCAATCTTCCTATCCTACTCCCATTTGGCAGGAGGACATATCGGAAAATTAGTTAAATTAGGAGGTGTGCTCACATTTAGTCAGCACCACCCCTAAGGTGGGGCAGGTGATGTGGACATGACTTTCCCAATTCCTTCATCTTGGGATGGTAGGAATTTAACTATCAGGACTAAGGTAGTGCCCCTTCCCACAGGGAGTGGTCATTTACAGGGTGTAGACATCCAAAAGGTAGGTAGCTCACTGTCCACTATCTTTCACCCCCTTTACCACCCCAAAATGTACTATTTAGGTGCCATCCCTGGTCCCTGAATGGGGAACGTGACTGGACGCCAATGGAGTGAGCAGTACAGCTTGTGAGCTCTGATCAGCCAGCCGCCATCCAGCTCTATCCTGAGGCATCCGGAGAGGACTAAGCCCCTTCTGAACCCAATCGGGCAGAACGGAGTAGCATCGCTGGGAGTGATGCAAATATCTCTACAAGTGAGAGCGGTCAGCCAATTGGAGGAGCGGCGGGCACACTTGTGAGTCTTCCAAAACGATGGCGTTCACCGGCAGGAATTGAGGGTAACGCTGCGAAGCCGCACGGATGGGCGAGTGGGACAGTGGGGTGCTTGGCGAGGAAGAGGTGCGCCCGCCGATACAACAGACTACTGATAAGGCTCCTTTCGGGCACAGCAGAGACCCTAATGCGGATCAAAGCAAGGCCTGATCAGAGCAGCTGGGAGGAGCGTGGAGCGTTCTGGAGATCTTCCCCTCAGTAAACTGAAAAACTGGAGGAGGGAAGAGACAAATCTCAACTGCTGGAGCCCTGTGCAGACGCGTGGTAGGAATAAGAGACGACGGGACTCCGGGCTACCCGACCCCACGAGTTGAGGCTGACTAACAACAGGGTTGTGAAGAGAAAGCAATGAAAGTGGAGGATCTGGACGGCCCACACGCAAAACGCTGCAGCAGTAGGAGCCACCGGTGGTGCTGTTGTGACTGAGCTGGAACTCTGATCCTGGAGAAGATCGGAGAAAAATGAGAAGCCCTCTTCAGCATTAACAACACTGCTCAGAGGAGGACGAAAGGGAAGAGTGGGCCACCCGGAGGTCAGGCGCAGTGTGGTGAAGCAAAAGAACTAGTGCAGGGACTGCGGCAGCTAGGCCCCAGAGACATGAAAAGGCAGCCCAGCATCCAATGGTAGGGAGTGCTGGCCGACGTGACTGAGGTTCACTGAGAACAGAGAGCCCAAAATAGAGACAACGGCAAGGGCAGAACCCGACCCCAACAATGCAATGCCCGGAAGGTGGCATGAAAATCGTCTGAGAACATAGCTAGCACCAAGACCTGCAGCGGGGTTGAAAGACACAGCCCACGAAAGCTGGGAAGCTGAAATCCACTGATGAAGGACATCCAGAGGCAGAAACATATGAAACAATAAACAATGGAATCTACACGGGTGAAGGTGAGCATTCAGTCTCAAGAAGTGGGCCCCGCCACAGAGTTACTAGGCAATAGGAGGGCTGGAAAATGGAGGAAGGCCAGAAGAAGACATAGGGGCAAGCGCCTGGCAGAGCCAAGACCAACCGCTGAGCGGCGCTGACTATTTACTGAAACCTTTATCTACGAGTGTGGGACTGACAGGTTGCAACAGTGAGTGGCACCAACACCCCGGGAATTAAACATTCTGGAAAGAAGGCGCACAGGGGCCAGCACAGACCTGGAGGGAAGATGGAAAGAGTGCCAAAGAAGTGGCACAAGGATGGAGCCTCGGCAGAGAGAGCGACCGATGAGAATGAGAATCCTCAATCCCAAATAGAACGCCCCCCAGACCCGACACTACAAGACATCCTGCAAGTTATAACCACATCAAGTGAGTGCTTGGAACCCAAGATAGACTCCATAGGCACAGACCTGGGCATCCTTAGAGAGGACCATAGGCGACTATGAATATTGTGTCAATGAAAAAGCAACTGGCAACCCTTGAGACAATAGTGTGCATGTTTGAACTTCGATCTGAAGACACTGAAAACAGATTGTGCAGGAATAATCTCTGTGTAGTGGGCCTGCCTGAAAAAGTGGAAGGATACAGCATTGTGGACTACCTTGAATAATGGCTACGTACGAAAATAGAGCCAAACGGATTATCAGTGTTTTATCCATTGGAGAGAGCTCACTGATTACCGACGAGACCGCAGGTGCCTGGAGCCCCCCACGGGTGGTAATAGCAAAGCTGCTCCACTATAGAGACAGAGACCATATTTTAGCTCATGCACGCCAAAAAGGGAGACATAAGGGTGAACAATGCAACAGTACGAATCTTCCCGGACATCTCAAGAGTAGTGCAGAGGCAACAGATTTTGTTCCAGAGCATGAAGCATAGCTCCTTCAACTAAACCACAATTATATAATGCTCTACCCAGCCTGGTTACGAGTGTCAATGCCAGATTGAACTGATTTCTTCCAAAGCCTTCCGAGTGACTTGGGAATGGCTGGAGAGACATGAAGGAACAGGATCACCCCGGGAGCCTGGTCAGAGCAGACAGCGAGGGGGAAGGTCCCTTAACCGACTGGCCAAAAGGGATGCGATGGCCCCACACAGGAGGAGGTACAACTGGAACAGCGAAATATGATGAAGGAGGTGGCATGGATAAGCAGAAAGGAGAAAGAGTGTACATCCCCAGAAGACAGCGATGCAGCAATAGAGTCGGGCTCCAAACAGGGATCCAGTTAGTCTGAGCCCCTGAGCACAGAACTTCCTGAGGTAATGCCGCTAACAGCTGACATAATCATTTGAGAGATATGTGGGTGCGGTAACCAAGAGGGGAGACAGAGGGACCCTTGGAGCAATCGACCCATCAACAAGGTACTGGTGGGGGCGGAGTCACAAGGTTTCCTGAGGCTTTTGAGCTGGGTGCTGCCATGAGGGCTGTAGGAGCAATGGAATACCCCCTAGGACCGAACAAACTGCAAGCAGCCACTTGGATGGGAGGCGTTTACCTACTTGTCCTGGGGAGTGGTAGTTGGGGTATTTGTTTATGGCTGCTAAACGGGGAGGGCCTTGAGTTGCATTGTTCGCACAATGAGTTGCAGATTGTAGGGAGCACATGTCAGCCGAAGAGACAGGACCAAAGGGGGATGGAGGATATGTATTTTTAGATGCAGTAACAGATGGGTGACACACAGAAGTATAAATGCGTGACCTGGAACATTAGAGGAACACACACAATGCCAAGGAGATATAAGGTACTTTCCTACCTTCAACAGTGAGGTGTCCAACTAGCTCTGCTACAGGAAACGCACCTCACGCAGAAAGAAGGAATAGCATTGCAGCGTCGCTGGAGAGGTCAAGCTTATTGCACTAGGTTTTCAGACTATGCGCAAGGCATAATGATATGGATCCAGGCAGGGGTCCCATTCCAGCTCATAGACTCTCTAGTAGGTCCAGAGGGCCGCTACGTGGCAAGGCCGAGAACTGAGCATAGTGAGTGTCTATGTCCCCAACACTGAGCAATCTACCTTTTTTTACCAAATTGAGTCACTGCCTGGCTCTATATCTCACCGGCACTACGATAATTGGGGGGATTTTAACAGTGTGGACGATGACGATGTACACCTGGTCAGGTCCCTCCCCCACCCCCCCTTGCAGGCTTTCGATAGCCTGGAGTGACACTTCTTATTTGAGGTTCTGTCTGCAATGGGGCTGGGAGGAGGCTTTCTGGCTTGGGTAAAACTAATCTACACAAACCCAACAGCTAGAGTGCGTGCAGGGAAGACTATTTCCCTTAGACAGACAGTGGAGAGGGGTACAAGGCAGGGGTGCCCTCTGTCCCCGCTGTTGTTTGCCCTTGCTATGGAACCACTGGCTTACCGGGCAAGACTACAGAGGCCCGGTGATCAGAGAGAAGAGTCATTACATAGCCCTGTACGTGTACGATCTCCTGCTGTACCTCCGGGATGCGACAACGGACCTGTCAGGGACCCAATCCATGATGGCACAATTTGGTAGACTATCTGGCCTTCAGGTCAACTGGCAGAAATCAACGTTGTTCCCTAAGATGCCTAACAGACCTCTGCCACCTGATCTGGGGGGCCTTCAGTGGGAACCCAACCATCTGACTGTTAGGAGTAAAAGTGTACCATGACCCCACCAAGCTTTTAGAGGGCAATGTGGGTAGAGCGATACGCTCAAACCGATCTTCAAAACATTTTTGGAAGTCCTTGCCACTTTCAGTCGCTGAACGAATAGCCATCCTAAAGATGGTGGCACTCCCACAACTGTTGTACTTCTTTGGAACCCTTCCAGTGTGGATTCCACAAGCGATATTCAGGAACTTAGATTCGATAATTGTATTCTTCATATGAGGGACAGGCCGAAGCAGGGTGTCACTGGGTATAATACAGTGTGCCCTGACAAAGAGTGGGTTTGTAGTCCCGAACTTTGAAGTATACTGTGTAGCAGCTCAACTGAACTGGATGATCCAGTGGCTGGTTGATTGGAGTAATCTGGATAGAGCACAGCGCCCATTCGCGCCGACTACCCTGACACTTTTGAAAATATTGATGGGTGTCCAGAGAAACTCTGCGGGAGACACAACCGAAATCAAGGTAGTGAGGCGATGCTGGGTTTGGTATCTGAGGCAGGTTGGTGCTAGAGTGCCCTGTTCCCTGGACTTAGCCATAGCCCTGCTCCGACAACTTCCGCATGGGAGACATTGGGTGGGATTGGAGGTTTGGGAGGAGGCAGGTATGAGGGTGATGGGAGATCTCTACCTGGACTCGGAATTGCTTCCCTTCGAAGAGCTCTGGACAGAATATGACCTGCCAGGAGGTCAGTTCCTAACGCATAGTGCTCTTGCACTGAGGGTACGGAAACACTAGGGTAAGGGCACCACAAAACCCCGGGCGCTTGAGGGCTGCCGGTACGTCGCACTTAAAGCATGGTAGATAAAAACAGTTTCCTGCATCCACAGAGCGATCCAGCGGGACATACAGAAACCATTGGAGCGATTATGGTTTCAATGGGAGGAAGACTTGGGGAGGAAGATTCCAGAGGCAGACTGGGAGATTATAGTGGAGAGAACTCCGAAAGTGTCCAAAAATGTGCAGTTCAAACTAATAAACTACTATGGGCTCCACAGAGCATACCTTACCCAGAAACGAATGAGACAATACTTTGGAATAAAAACGGCAGCTTGCCCCAGGTGTGGGTAGAAGGAAGCACATATTTTGCACATGTTCTGGGATTGCTCTATTCTGTGCGCATTTTGGGAGGAGATATGACGCTTTATAGAAGACTTAATTGTCAAAGAGTTACCCCAGGCCATTACTTACTAGGATGGTTCCCACATATGGCCAAAAATACATCGACTGGGAAATTTCAAGATCCGGCCTATGTCCTGGCTAAACGGGAGATAGCCAGGAAGTAAAAAAACACCAGGGATGGGGGGGGGGGGGGGAGGTGGGGGGGGGGTGGAAGCATGGAAAAAGGAATTAGAAAAGTGGGCTGAACGGAATGGAGACTACTACTTAGAGAAGCAAGACAGGGCATAGGCAAAATAGACCGGGCAAGAGCATGGGAATGACTAGTGGGAGAATTGGCAACCAATGAGCATGAAACCAGCAGAGCAGGACCCTCACAGCCCAAAACACAGGATCGGGAGAGGGGGAATAAGATCTGACAGAATAGAGACCTGCCGACCAGCTATATGAGTAACATAATGTCAGGGAGGAAGATGAGGTTCATATCACGTAAACATTTGTTGATACGACATTTACCTAAAATTGAGCGCAACTCAAGGCAGGGTGGGAGGAAGGAGGGAGGGGAATAGATTTTGTTATTGTTGAACTGAACCAGCTAAAGTATATTCAAAACTGTATGTACTGTGCTATCGCTACAAAATGTGAATTGTGAATATTTGAAAAGTCAATGAAATCTGACTTTAAAAAAAATCCATAGCCCTGAATTTTAGATTTGATGGATATAAAGGAGATACGGACAAAGAAGAGTTGCTGACCCGAGAACAGAAGATCCGCTGCCGAATTTTGGTGCAAAACCCTGCCTGCTGCTTCCAGGACTTGACAATCATGGTGTGCTGTCTCGTCCTGCTGCTGCAAGGACTCCAAGAACGCCATAGCACCCCCAGCCTTTCGCTATTCACAGACAACTCCCTTGGGGTAGAGGAACTCCTCTCTTGCCGACCGCAGGCACCAAGCCCCCAAAGTCCGGTCAACTTCAGAAGATCAGATCTATCTCTCCACCCAGTTTGGAGACACCAGGACCTACTGGAGCAGTACGGCACCAATACCCGGGGGACCCCTGCAACCTACACTAAGATGAAGGGGCCACTCTGGAATCCAACATCCCAGAAAGCATGCACCCATTGAGGGACGTCGAGAGCCCTGAGACCCACTTTGTGAGTGGCCCAGCTGTGCCAAAATTGTCCCTGCAACCTTCCAGCCACTGACGACCGCAAAGACATCTTGACGCACACCTATCTATCTACTGTAGACTCAGTTCGCCCGGCTTGGGTACCGACATACTTGGTGTGCTCCCATGGACCTGAGCCCCTTGTGACCTGCTCCCTTGATGGGACCCCCGACTTACCTTATAGTTCCCTTTTGCAGTGTGTTTTCAGGTGGCCCCCTTCTTCGTAGAGCACCAGCTACCACCAACCTCAGCACCTTGCTCTCCGGGACATTCCAGAGAATCCGCTGGTAGAACATTGAACCTGGCCCTGTTTCTTTCCTAAATCCAGAAATTGAACCTCAAAATCCAACTATATGAATTTAAATGCATTGTTCTATTTTCTCACATTGACTTCAATGGTGCGTAATTGTGCACACAAATGATTTCTTTTGCAAACTTGAAAAATTCATAACTTGAAACATACTTACCATAAAATGAAGTTCTAGGTTTGAAAAATTATATAAAAATTGATGTTATTTTTTGCAAATTGGTCTCAGATTTATTCCTGAGTATTTGTATCCTTTATTGCCTCTGTGAGTACAATGTTTAGAACTACAATGCTTGGCACCATCCTCTGATCAGCCTAACTGCTTGCCAACACTACCACAAATTGAGCGTTGGCATTATCTACTTTTGCTACCACAAATGGAGCGTTGGCATTATCTACTTTTGCCTCTGTATTCCATTATGGGTCTCCCTGTACTCTCTGCACAGTGTACTTCATTTTAGTGCACTATATAGAGAGCCAGCTTCCTACATTGGTGGATCAGCGGTGGAGGTCTATGTTTTGCATTTGCTGATGCCACACGGTTAATAAGTGACCACACAAATAAATCCCAAAAGTGCCTTTAGCCCGTTGTATTTTTCAATTGGTCTATTTTTCTAAATTTTCAAATGAATGTAAGAGCCTTGGTAAAGTCCCTGAAGACAGTCTGTAGAATTTAAAGATCTTGGGACTGAAGAAAAGTGTTAATTTAACTTTACAAAAAAGTCCCATCTTTAGTGCAATAATAGATAACGCTCAAGAGCTCAACCTGACACATACCTGGATTTATCATACTCCCATCTATGCTCCTTCTGTAGGGGTTATGATTTTAAAACTGGCGCTCATGCTACCAAAGAGAAGTTTGTGAGGCTTCTGGCAAAACATGAGAGAGATCACCTAGTGGTTGAGGATGATGCCTGGGAGGATCATCCCCCAGGAGAAGTACAATGCTGAAAAGGTGGTGGAAACCCATGCCTCAGAAGAAGAAACTCCCTCAGAGGAGGAGCTTGCCCTGCAAGTATTGGCCAGGAGGTTGAACTTACAAGCTCAACTTCTGGGCTTAGTAAAACAGAGAAAACAGATGGGCCTAGGACCCATCTCTGATGGCATCACTATCAAAACTAGGGAGAGAGGGGAATTGTTTGACCCTAAACTCCCCAAAGGAGTTTTCCCTAAATATGCAGAGGGGGGTGACATGACCAAATGGTTTACTGCTTTCGAGAGAGCTTGAATTGTCGTGTTCTAATCTAGGACCCCGATCAATACTGTGACCTTATGCCCCTATACGGCTATAATCCATTTATTCCCCTATAGTGGCATAAACGATCAAGAGTGATATTTCAGAAACTCGTCTCTGGCCTAACACGATCAGAGCCACATTTCAGATCTTATGTCCAAAAACGTAAGTCAAACAAGGCACCTTTCAGGTATAAATATTACCAACGTTGCCTTAAGCAAACGCTGCCTCAACGACATCGATGATAGCGATGGTGTGGTGAACATAGGAGCAGAACAGCTGTCCCTTAAAGAGCCCAGCAGATGCAAGCTGCCCACGGACGCTGCCCCTCCTCCTCCTCAACGCGCTGAGAGAGACGCTGTCTTTTTCCTGCCGAGAAAATCCAGCTCCGGCATTTCCAGCCTACTCTTGCAAGTGACTGGGATATCGAGTCCTGGAAGGAGATACAAGACCTACAACATTCTATTCCAGAGGTATGGTGTTGACTAAACCCTTAGAGAGAATTCTTGAGGCAAACCTTGGCAAAACCAACTTAACTAAAACTGCTACTTACTTACTCCCTCCCAAGTATTAGGCTTAGGTCAGGTACACTGGGGTAGGCGTAGTTAGAAGCACCAGTTGAGTACGTTAGCTAAATGTATATATGAATGTATATATTTTATTCATTTTAAATCATTGTATGGCTAAGAAACCATATCAATGCTTTTACAGTATTATTTCGCAATCCTCATTTTACTGTACGCACTTTTTATAATAACTAGTCTTGCAATTGTGGCAATTCATTTCTCTTGCACGAGAAGAAAGACTGTTCAATAAATAATACATTTTTATTGAAAACGCCCGTCTCTCTATTTCTCTGCATCTTGGTGAAAGTAATCTGCACAAAACTGACTGAGTAAAATAACGGTCTATTTTTTCACACGACTCTAGATATTGACTCTTATTCTAAGGAGCAAAGTTGTCATGTTTATGCGGTTGTTGGAAAACTGAATCCCTTCTTGTCTGTATCAGGGAAGCTGATCACTTCCTATTCAGTCAAGAAAGTTTCCAGTGACCTCTGAGCTAGTTGGTAACAAACCCAATTAAGTTTAGCATAGTCAGTGGAGACCTGGAAGATCCGCACTTCTACGTCCATACTACTGTTTATGTTATTCCAATGCGCAGGGCCTATTGGGAAAATAGGAACTACACTACATGCCGCCCAACGTTTGGTAAGGCGATAAAACTAACGCAAGACGTTAGAGTAACTCAGTCGTGCATTTTTCACACAGACCCCTTTCTACCGTAAATACTTCAATAGACGTCTGGAGTGGGTGAAAGGTTAAAATCCGCCCGAACTTAGTAGGAAGAGATTCCTATGTAAAGCTCTGGTTTATTCAACGTTGAAGGATGCAGTGTTCCAAAATATTGTGCACCTAATCTTTGTCTCCTTGGAGACCTGCTCTGCAAACCTTGCATTTATACAATGCCAGGAGAAAACGGAACCGCTGCACCCGCAGTAAATGCGACTGAGCAGGGTCCCGACGGTACTACTGCACGGGGTGCAATAATCATCCCGGCACATTTAAGAAAATCTATAACGTCAAAACTTATAGAAAATGGACTGACCACACAAGGTGGCACAGTCGTCTTTGTGATAGAGGCACACGAATATCGGCAGACAGAGGTATTCTATTCTTGGATAAAATTTCCAGCGGCAAACGCTGCAACACACGAGTTCCACTATTACAAAATAGGGGATCCACCGGAAGAGTACGCTCCTTTCGAGGAGATTGAAATCCCATTAAATTCCAAGAGCACCTGCTCTGGTTTAAAGGCGCCCTAAAACATAATGATCCTATAACCAGGCTCGGTCCACTAGGTAGACCAGGAGCAACGTGGCCGGTTCTAGCCAGCTACACACCACATCCGGACATTGATAAAATGTCTAGAGAAGAACTTTTAGCACAGCTTAAAACATTAATCAAAATACATAGGCAATTAGTCCAATATGTAATGCGGACTGCAACAGTCCAAAACGCTGGTAATGTACCACAGCTGACCCCTCATCAGGGGAACACAAATAAAATTACACCACAGAACATACAGTCATGTCTTGGTAAAACACCCATAAAACGGGAACAAATTCCTTTCTGGTTAGTGCAGAAAATTACTCAAATAGAAGCAGTATTTCCGAATACTACCCCTATTGAGAAACACAGAATCCTGGCCATCTGCCTTCCAATGGGGGTCGCACCACACATGGAGGACTGTGACACTTGGGGTACAGTCTTTGCTTCCATTTACACAAAAACACATGGTGTTCCATCAATGGCGGTAATACCAGAAGTGCTAAAACAGATTCAGAATGAATACGGTCCAGAACCTGCTTTAACTCTTGGTATGAAATTACTGAAAGACTTTAAACAGGTCTCGGCTATATTACTAGCCAACATAAAAGGAGAAGCAGCATCTGTGGCGATCCGCCAGAAGTTGAAGGAAACAGATATAACAGATCAACCAATTGAGCTTGCCAGAATCATAGAAAAATGCTATGAAGAACTAGGTAGAGACAGCTTGGGTGGAAAATCAGTAAAGCCCCAACTGCTCGAAAATCCTGAAAAATTATTTATTAAAAATAATTCAAACACTCCTAAAAAGAGCTGGGATGGAAATAAACAATCCACTCCCAAAGAAAAAGTTTTCCAGTCCAGAGGAAGGTCTCCTCAACAGAGGGAAAAATCTCCGACTCGAGAACACCAGTCTCCCCAGAGGGAGCCCTCTGAGAAAAGATATAACCTTAGAAATGGGGATAATTTGAAGAAGCCTGATAGATATCAAAGTATTGATACACGTCCCTCTCGATCTTTTTCGCAGAAATCAGAAAGAAGAGGACGGTCAGACCCAGGAGAGCACACCAAGTCCAAAGACAAGGAACCTGCTCAAAGTAAAAAATATCAATTTCCAATAAAGAAGGTAGCCAGTATTAGGGTAATCGAACATGCCGAGAATACTGAGGACACAGTTGAAAAACGGGGAGTGGGCACAGACAATGCTAGACAGTGCAGCAGAAATCAGTATAGCTAGCAAGATCCTGATGAGTCATCTGGAGACAGTGGACACGAATGAATACATTCAAGTAGAAACTGCCGACACCAGAGTTAGCGAGCCCCATAAGATATACGAAATACCACTGCGTATAGCGGGTGATAAGACTAGGAAAATAAGGGGTCTATTTTGGGATAAACTCTCAAAAGGCTATGACATTCTGTTAGCTGAAAAAGATTGGCCCCCAGAGTTTGTCAAGGAGTGCCCTTGTGGTGAAGAAATGATTATGCCTGCCTTCTGGAATCATAGTCCGATTCACAAAAAATATACATATGCAAGGAAATGGGCAGTGGCCCAGGCACCAGAATTATATAAAAATCATGTAGGATGGGATGAGGACTCTCCTCCTCACAAAATCCAGTTAAAAAGTCAACCGACTGCACAAAGGCAGTATCCCATTAAGCAAGAAGCTAAAAAACAGGTCAGGGAGATTTTAGATCAACTTGAATACCAGGGGGTAATTGAAACATGCACCTCTCAAATCAACAATCCTTTGTTTCCTGTCTCCAAACCAGACAATTCATATCGTCTAGTTTTGGACTACAGACACCTTAACGCATGTTGCAAAACATTTGCAGTACAAAATTCGCATAGTACTGCACTAATGAATAACATAGTTAGGAAAAAATATAAAACGACATTAGACATATCAAATGGTTTCTTTTGTCAAATTATTGCACCAGAAAGCAGATACTTGACCGCTTTCTCAGTAATGGGGTCTCAGAAAAATTTCTGTAGGCTCCCACAGGGATTCAACAACAGCCCAGGACTATTCTCAGCCAGAGTAAGAGAGTTACTACAAATATATGATGATGAGGCATTATCTTACGTAGATGATATATATCTCACAGACGACGACTTGGAGACTCACTTGAAAAGAGTGAACACCATTATACTTGGGCTTGCAGCAGAGGGTTACAAATTCAACTTTAAAAAGTCTTGAATTGCCCATCTGACAGTATTATTTTTAGGATACAAATTATCAAGTGAAGGAAAAAGCCTAGCGGACAACTTCTTAGAGAAGTGCGCTATACTCCAAGCTCCAAAAACGCTGAAGAATTTACAATCGATTCTAGGTTTTCTGAATTTCTGAAGAACTTACATTCTAAATTATGCGGAGAGGGTTAAACCTCTCTACAAACTAATTAAACCTGATTTTAAACCAATCACTTGGACTCAAAAACACACAGAAATTTTGAGATCACTGCAAACAGACATGTTAGCAAAAACAAAATTAGATACACGTGACAACACACGCAATCTCGTAATCCGAGTCATCCCAGGAGGATGCGGATTCACGTACTTGACCTCTAATGAGGGAGAAAAGGTACCAATTTCAATTAAATCTCACTTGTACACACAAGCGGAAAAAACATTCAGTCCCACAGAAAATACTGTGAAAGCAGTAGAAACTGCATTAGCGAATGAACGAGAACTAGCACATGGCAAACGGATCTATATCCTCACAACGGAATCCGCCTTCGAGGCGCTATTCATCCCAGTAAACCTGCCTACAGTGTCACTGGATTCGAAATGGATACAGTGTGTAAATTCTCTTGGAGCAGAAGATGTGAAATACTATTTCGCCCCGCAATTCGAAAAACTGAATGATTTGACTTATGAAGAAGAATATCCTCTGCCAATCGAACTTCTGCCTCTCCCACAGTATGCCTGTATAATCTATACAGATAGATTTGTACAACATTTCAACGTAGAGAACAAATCCTACGATGCAGCCTGTGCGATTGTTAAAGGTCGCTGGCTGTGCGGTAAATTCAGACCGAAAATAACAAAAACGGAATCAGTAAGAAACTGTTCGGCTCAGAGAGCTGAAATCAGATGTTTAAAGATGGCGCTTGAAAATGCAGAACGTGAATTCCCGACACTAATCGTGTGCGATTCACATTTTTGCGTCAACTCTTACAATAATAAGTTGCAGAGCTGGATTCAAAATGATTACAAAGATGACACAGGTGCCACAATAAAGCATAAAATGCTTTGGAAACAGGTAGCTCTTTTAGAGAAAGAACTACAAAAGACTCACGTGATACACACTCTGAGTCATCAACCTGATGGCGTTCACGTTGCAGGGAATTCATTGGCTAATACAGCCACAGCGGAAGCAACTAAACCGGCTTCCGTAGCCACAAAAAAGCGTTCAGACAAATACATAGACGGGGAAACCATGCTGGCAGTAAAAACGTCCGTAAAAGGCGACTGTGCAGCACTACCCTTGAACTATCCACTCAATTATGCAAACTTAATTGATGTAAACTCCGTTCCTTTTGCTCGAATCCCTGGAGTGGGGGATAGGGTAATTCGAAACATGAACAGGAGAAGTTTCATATTACAGGAAGCACATATGGGGTTGGGTCTGAGACACCAAACAATCAGGGACTCTCTGAGAGAATTGCAATCAGAGTACTGGTGGCCGGAAATGAGTGTAGGTATTCATGATTTTGCAAACAATTGTGAAGACTGCAACAGAGATCGCAGTGGAGAACCGGCCGGCGTAGTGTCAGGAACCCTAATAGAAAGCATTAGGCAATCTATCTGCGCAATCAAACAAGAGAAACGCGTCCCATTGTATATCCTTAAGACAAAATCCACTTAAAAAATGTGGCCCCAGCGCTCGGCTGACGCCAGAACGGTTATAAAAGATCTGCGAGTCTTTATCGGCACATACGCAATTGCCATGTTCCATTCTGACCAGGGTCCTGCTTTCAGCTCTTTCGCTTATAAGGAGGCCATGGCCAGCATGGGCATTGGCTTGCGGTATTCTTGTCCGTCACACCCCGAAGGGAACAGTGTGGTAGAAAGAAAAACTGGGACATAAAGCAATCTATAACAGCGAAGGTATTAGGTTCGGGTGATGGGTGGGTCAAACATTTAATAAGTGTCCAGTTAAGTCTTAACAATTTGCCAAGAAATTCTCTAAAAGGTTTCAGCCCATACGAACTATTGTTCGGAACTAGAATGTTAATTCACGACTTAGATAGGCAGGTATCAGTGGTAAAAGATAAGAATACAGACTTTGACATCAAAGACCGTTTGGCTGTTTTACAGGAGTTGAATGAAACAAGAAAATCCTTAAGCAACATAAAGTTAAAGCAACAGCCACCTACCACTGACGAGGCACCACCAGCCCCAGCAAGGCCTGTCTGGATTCCAAAGATTGGGGATCTAGTCAGAGAAAGAATAGCGGTGAAGAAGGAATTTGGGCCTTCTTACAGAAAAGCAGTACCTGTCTTAGCTATCAAAGGAACAAGATCAGTAGTACTACCACCCCTTGCTGGTAAAAAGGAGAACAGAGTTGTATCAATCGACCTGGTAAAACCACAAGCATGTGGCCTATAATCAACAGTAGGCCCAGTGGACTCACGAGAAACAAAAGAATACCCAAACTTGCAACAATCCAAGAGGTTCAAACTGAAAGACTAATCACATTTGATAAACCTGCAGTGCACAGAGAGGGACTACGCAATAATGCCATGGAACTCGTGCCTCTTGAAACACAGATTGAAACAGTTCGTCAAGAAACACCAGTCTACAATGACGTGGCATCAGAATGTGCTACCGAAAGACAGATTGAGAGAACAATTCCAACAATTGACAGAACTGCCTTTGGCTACTTCATCAATATCGACAACTTTTCTGAAGATCAAAACGACCCTGAAGTGATGCCAGAAACAAAAAAGACTTTTAAAGAAAAAGCAACAGAACTCTTTCATCAACTCAAGGAAATTTACCTTATCTCTCCATGGTTAGAGTTCTGGTTTGGTCTAGGTGTATTTTTCCTCCTGCTTTGGCTCATCATGGTACTTTGTTTGGGAAAATTCATTGAGGGAAAATACAGTTCTATGGGCACAGCAAGTCAGAACATCAACTTAGTCCTCAAACCACACAGATCATCCCACGTGAAGAAAAAAGAACTGTCAGCAGTACATGTCACAGCCATTCCAATACCCGGCGGGGTAGTATGGGACAAAACTGACTATTAAATATATGGTCCGGTCGAAATCCTGAAATATCCTCATCAGTTCAAGATTTCCCTAAGTGACTTTGTAAAGCCAAGTACATTTTGTGATGATTGGGATTTTGAAAGTATTAATAATATGATGTCTGATTTAGTGTTGTCAGCAAAATTTACAGATCATGATTATTTACAAGGTTCGTCTAGTTATGAACAGATGTACTGCTTCTCGCATTATGGAGATCCTTACTTGCATAAATCTGCACAACCTAGAAATGTTTTTAAATATAACCGATGGGAACATTGTGCTACTCCACCTAGAAGCAGTTCTAAAACATTCTATGAGAAATTTCAGTACTTCTCAGGGTTTAACACCAGTGATGCAGAAACGTTTTATTACAAACTGTTAGATAAAACAGGGTTGAAAACTATGCTGACAAATACTAAATTGATATATTCAGAAGCATTTTATGAAAAAATGATGACATTTGGTTTTGATTATTGGAAAAATAACATTGAAACAAAAACCTTCTGGGGTACAAAAGAGTGGCAGGTACAAGGCCTACAAGCTCTATTTCGAGCCTGCATGATCCCAGAGCAAATAATGTTTTTAAATGAAACAATTGACCAAACATCCAGTCTTGGCCTAGCTAAGATCAAAGACCTTAACAAACCGTCTATTCCAAAGCCAAACACTGATAATGCAATAACAGATATTGAAATAGACGTATCAAAAATTTTACATCTAAACAGAACACATCCTGATTGGAAAAAGTGGTTAATCTGGCCTATTGACACGAATAACTGTCAAGATAGATCCTGAATAAAACACAGGGGTTAGCAATGACCAGACCAGACCCTAGATACTCCCAGAGACAATATCCAGGGATAGTAACAACATACAGTGTAGGGAAGCTGTGCCTTGAATGGCTAGAATCATCCACACTGGCAGAAATTAAGCTACACTTATCTTTACTTAAAGATGGTGCTGATTTGCGCGATTTCATTCTGGGACCACGCAAACAGCGTCAAAAGAGTTTCATAGCGACCAGTATATATGCGGCTTACAACGAGGCTTGGAAAATAACACAAATTGAAACAGCTGAAAAAATACGAGAAATTGATCGTATTAATTTGGAAAAATCACTTTCTGTAGTGGACAATGGATTAATGACTCTGTCCTCCAGAATATATTCACTGGACAGTATTGTATCATCTGCCATAGATATAATAGACAAAGACTTGCTAATGTTACAGCATGGCCAGTCACAATTGCGTTCTACTGTACAGTTAGACTGGACGCTGCAAAATCTTCGTTCAGGCTATGTGCCTTGGCGTTTAATCAACACAATGTCATTGTTTTCCATCTTTAACCTTACTGATAAACAAATCAGCTTGGCACAGAAAGGAGCAGACTATACAATCCTGAGCATCGAAAAACTTGAGAGATTACCTTTGAGAATGTCAGAAAGTCCTGTCATTGAATGGATAATACACGGATTATCACAATTCCGATAACAACTTTCCGATTTAAAAATTGCCTTGAATACATACCTACTGGCCAGTATGAACGATTGGGTAAAGGATACATTAAGTCAACATGGAAATTACCATACACACACACATGCTATAGTGACAGCAACAAAAATGTATTTCTTAGTGGTGAAAACTGTAAACATTCACTAAGCGCTATACTTTTGTACCAGGGTATTAATTTACCCGGAGCCTGTGAAGGAAATTCTAACAACCTTTCATGCCACCAGCATGTCACACCTGCAACGCAGATAGAGCCTTTCTTTAAGCAGCTCTCGAAGGAGAGCTACATTCTAATAACGGATCACAGCTGTTGTGGCCTTTTGCCAGGGAAAGCATATCTCGTAAGCGTAACTTCCATGGTCAAATGCTGTATGCAAGCATTGTTTCCAAACGGCCCTGGAGACACTGAGACTCCCATGTGGCCTCGTTTGAATTTCTCTTCTATACGAATTGATACCTCAAGCAGAATGAAGTCTGTGCTTTTGCAGACAACAGTGCCCATCACGTCATCAAAAGAGACGTATGAACTCCAAGTTGCAAGGACAATATCAGAGATTCATGACCTTTTATCAACAAATTGCCCCGCGCATTTCGCAGAAATGCTTAGCCAAATTCTAAACATGTCTAGCGCCATAGGCATCCCAGGCATATTTAAGACGATTTTTACAGGACTGCTAACACCATTCAAAGCAATTCTGGGAATCATTCCCAATTTTGACCATTCAGTCTTTGGCGGCATACCCCTGATTTTGGGACTTGTAGCAGGCATTTTATTTTTGACCCTCCTGCTCCGATATGGCAAGCCAAAACTCAGACATGACTCCGACAAGGATGGAAGAAACGATCCTAGCAATACGCTACTGGGACCGAATAACTAGAGTCCTTGGATTGGCCAGGCTGAGAGATCTAAACATGACCTGGTTTCTTTCATTCAGACCTATATGGCAGACCTGCATCTTACCTGTGCTTCGATGTATGCTATGCGGAGATGAGTGCGTGTTGGACATCTGTCTTGCACTTCCATCAGCAGTACCAATGAATATCGATACTTTGCTAAGTCCGATAACGGCTCACGCATTGTGTTGTCCCCAGCGGCTACCAATCGTGATGACGGCATTTGTTGAGACTCCTGTGCTACGACTAGGTGGTGACAGTGGAGTGAGAAATGAAAGCAACATCACCCAGGTACGACCTTCTGTGAGCATTGCTAATCCAGACTTTGATGATAGCAATCATTTTCACACCTGCCAAGTTACAGCACTATCGAACTTGGTTGAACTGTCACCTCATTTTGTAGACCAATTTTTTGAGAGCCTGTCTGATATGATGTTCTCCCCTGAACAGAAACAATAATTTTGAAAAGCATTCCGACACACAGCGTTCCCATGAACTCTGAATTCGGCCTTCAGTTTTGATCAACAAAAACTGCAGAAAAACGTTGGAACTCTATTCCCCCGTTCACCCAATTTTTTTTTTAATTGAACACTTTTTCTAAATATTTACCTTTTTTCTGGCACGAAATTCTTTGCTTAAAGTAGACCTATTCATAAAGAACAGAAGCTTCTATTTTTAGGTAAATCTAGAGACATAATAACTTTACATCAGCCTCTAGCACATTTTACAGCAATGCATTTATATGTGATGAAATTATCTCGCCCTTCTTTTCTGTATTAAGAGATATTTCATGTGTAATTTTTCGCAAAATCGTTCACTGATTACATATGCTATAATTTTGAATGATTTCTATGCTTAAAGACGTACAGTACCAAAATTACCACGTATTTCAAATACGCCATTTCAAATGCAAATATGTATTTTGGGGTGGGTAATGTTACACATGCATCTTTTGCTATAGTTTTTAGTAAATTGATGGACATAAATTCGTGGAGTGGGTGTCGTGTTCTAATCTAGGACCCCGATCAATACTGTGACCTTATGCCCCTATACGGCTATAATCCATTTATTCCCCTATAATGCATAAACGATCAAGAGTGATATTTCAGAAACTCGTCTCTGGCCTAACACGATCAGAGCCATATTTCAGAATCTCTTCCTCTGCAGCTTCCTCTGCAGCTCATTAGAGCAAATGACACAGCACAAGCCACTGTCTAAGATTCCTAGATTACACTCCGAGTTCTTCAACAAGATAAAAACTCAGCAACCTGGGAAAGCCCCGCTTGCTATGTTTTGATTAGTAATAGAACTCTAATGAGCACTGAGAGACGATCACTTCCTAGTGACATCTTTATTGACGTCTTATGTCCAAAAACGTACGTCAAACAAGGCACCTTTCAGGTATAAATATTACCAACGTTTCCTTGAGCAAACGCTGCCTCAACGACATCGATGATAGCGATGGTGTGGTGAACTAGGAGCAGAACAGCTGTCCCTTACCGAGCCCAGCAGATGCAAGCTGCCCACGGACGCTGCCCCTCCTCCTCCTTGACGCGCTGAGAGAGACGCTGTCTTTTCTCCTGCCGAGAAAATCCAGCTCCGGCATTTCCAGCCTACTCTTGCGAGTGACTGGGATATCGAGTCCTGGAAGGAGATACAAGACCTCCAACATTCTATTCCAGAGGTATGGTGTTGACTAAACCCTTAGAGAGAATTCTTGAAGCAAACCTTGGCAAAACCAACTTAACTAAAACTGCTACTTACTTACTCCCTCCCAAGTATTAGGTTTAGGTCAGGTACACTGGGGTAGGCGTAGTTAGAAGCACCAGTTGAGTACGTTAGCCAAATGTATATATGAATGTATATATTTTATTCATTTTAAATCATTGTATGGCTAAGAAACCATATCAATGCTTTTACAGTATTATTTCGCAATCCTCATTTTACTGTACGCACTTTTTATAATAACTAGTCTTGCAATTGTGGCAATTCATTTCTCTTGCACGAGAAGAAAGACTGTTCAATAAATAATAACTTTTTATTGAAAACGCCCGTCTCTCTATTTCTCTGCATCTTGGTGAAAGTAATCTGCACAAAACTGAGTAAAATAACTGTCTATTGTTTCACACGACTCTAGAGATTGACTCTTATTCTAAGGAGCAAAGTTGTCAGGTTTATGCGGTTGTTGGAAAACTGAATCCCTTCTTGTCTGTATCAGGGAAGCTGATCACTTCCTATTCAGTCAAGAAAGTTTCCAGTGACCTCTGAGCTAGTTGGTAACAAACCCAATTAAGTTTAGCATAGTCAGTGGAGACCTGGAAGATCCGCACTTCTACGTCCATACTACTGTTTATGTTATTCCAATGCGCAGGGCCTATTGGGAAAATAGGAACTACACTACAGAATCAGTAGAAAAGGATTGACTCCTGACATTGAATGAGAAAGATACTGAGTCTTATGACCTCATGAAGGGTACCCTGATTGAGGACATAGGACTCACCACTGAAGAATATAGAATTAAATTCATGAAGACTCGAACAACCCGAGTTAGTCCTCGGTCAAATTTGTGGACTTTTCACTGAAAACACTAGGTGGTTGGTTAACAAGTAACAATGTGCATGACTATGTTGAGATTTACAATTTAATCATGAAAGCGCATCTTTTGAGTTATTGTTGCAGTGATAAGTTACATAAGCGTTTGGTAGACCTGGGTCCGCTTTCTCCTCTAGAGTTCAGGAACAAGGCAAACCCCTGGGTTAAAACAAGGGTAACCAAAACTGCCACTGGTGACCAAAAGAAAGAGGCCAAAAAGACCCGTAAGGGAAAGATGGTGACCAAAATGTTAAAATAAAGAGTTTTCTAAAGGCTGCAAATGCCTGCTCAGTAGGGAGGGCCCGCAAACTCTTCACAGCCTAAGGGTAGGTGCCAGGGCAAAAACTGGTATCCCAAAAAGGCTTGGTGGTATGATTGTATGGCTCTTGGACACCGAACTTGGAAACCCTAGTTATAAAAAAAGAATGCATCTAGTACACCTGCAGTAAATGCATTGGTAAGTCTACAGATGGGATCACAGTAGGGCCCTGACTATGTCAGAGAGCCTGATAAGGCAACTCTAGTGACAGAGAGTGGAGTGGATATAGCAACCCCGGGCTGTCTGGCCCAGCAATCTGGTAAAATACAGACACAAGCCACATATAAATGAGGTTAAAGTTGAAGCTCTGCAAGATACTGGTGCCAGTGTCACCATGGTGACTGAGCATCTGGTGTCCTCGGGCAAGAACTTGCTTGGATAGACTTATACATTCCTCAGTGCTGACAATCGGGCTAAGGTACATCCAATGGCATTGGTGTCCTTAGAATCGGGAAGGGTTACTGGTCACAAAAGGGTGGTGGTATCTTCTCAGATTTCTGGACAGTGTTTGTTTGGCGATGGTTTGGAGACCTCAGCATGGGCTAAGGACGAAAAGAAAACACATGCAGGCATGCTGGCTATACCTGAATGGGTGTGTGTAAAAACAAGAGCACAGTGTAAAACCAAGGGTGAACAAGAAGTGTTGGAGACTGAAATTATGGACCAACCTTCCAAATGAAAGGGCAAGCAGTCGGGAAAACCAACTTCTATTCAGAAACCAGGTCAAGCCGCCTCTCTTCCAGGAGAAGACTTGTCATACACAGAGAGAACTGAGCCACAGGAGCTTGGGACTTAAACAGTAGGCTTATGGGCCCAGGGGGACCATCTTGGGAAGATGTGTACCAGGAGCAGAGACCCTGCCCCACTCTTGAAAGCCTTAGGCAGCAAGCTGCTGATCAGCAAAAGGGAAGTGTCAGTGGTTCCCACAGGACCTATTGGGAGGAGGAACTTCTTTACACTGAGGCCAGAGACCCCAAAACTGGTGCAACCAGAAGAGTAGTAGTGCCTCAGCATTTTAGAGAGTTTCTCCTAACATTTGGCCCATTACATTTCCCTAGCTGGGCATCATGGCCAGACCAAAACTTGGAGTGGGTTGGTAAACCACTTTTACTGGCTAGGAATGTCCCAGAAGGGGAAGGAGTTTTGTAACTCCTGTACCACCTGTCAAGCCAGTGCCAAGATAGGTAGCCACCTAAACGCTTCCTTAGTGCCACTTCCAGTGGTTGGGGTGCCCTTTGAGAGGGTTGGGGCTGACATTGTCGGTCCCCTTGAACTCCAGCCAGCATCAGAAAACTGATTTATACTTGTGGTAGTGCATCATGCCCCAGGTTTTCTGAGGCAATTCCCCTGAGGCCTAACACTGCTCCTGCAGTGGCTAAGGCCCTCCTTGATATTTTTTTACCAGGGTTGATTTTCTAAAGGAGGTGGTCTCAGAGAGAGGTACAAAATTCATGTCTGCATACTTAATACAAATGTGGACTGAGTGTGGAATGACTTACAAGTTCATTATCCCATACCATCTGCAGACAAATGGGCTTGTTTTAAGGTTTAACAAGACCCTGAAAGGTATGATTAGTGGACTCCCTGAAAAGCTCAGAAGGAAAAGGGATGTCTTGCTACCATACCTGCCTTTTGCTTACAGAGAGGTGCCACAAAAGGGAGTAGGGTTTTCCCTCTTTTAACTTTTTTTTGCTCATCCTGTACGAGGACCACTGTGTCTTGTGAAGGAAGGACGAGAGGCACTCTCAAATAACTTAAGAAGGAGATTGTGAATGATGTATTTGGCTTTCATTCCAGGATAGCTGAGTATATGAAAAAAGCAAACAAAAACCTTGAGGCCAGCCAGGAGCTCCAAAAGCTCTGGTATGACAAGAAGGCTGGTGGTGCCACTGGATTCAAGCTAGCCTGGCTGATGAAGGGTATTACCCAGAAACCGGTCCCAGGATGCTTGTTTCCGGTCAAGGGAAGACCTGGCTTGGCAGTTCGGGCTGGACTGTCCCCATGAGGCACAGGGTCAAGACTGATTTGCATATAGCTGGGTCTGAACTGAGGTGGTGAAGTGAGCTAAAGAATGATGATGAATTCAACCCAGATCTGTGACTGGGGGTGAGTGTCTGAAAAGGTTCAGCGCTTCGCCCATCATCTCCTTGTGTTTACTTTGTGTGCCCTAAATTGGCAGGGTATGTACAGACTTGGGTTCCTTGCTCACTTTGCCACTGGATTCAATGATGCCATAGGTTGGATCTATTACTAAATGTACACAGGAGACACCTTAGAGCATGGATACTCATAGTACGGCCCGGCAAGTCTTCCGTGGCGTCCCGCGGACATTGCAGACATTGTTCCTGTGTTTTAAAAAAAATAAATTAAATAGTGTCAGCATACACAGCTGCAGCAGCACGGACTCCGAGACACTCTCCTCTATGGGGGCCTGGCGAATCACAACAAAGCCTCATTAACAAGTAAATGGTCTTTTAAAGACCTGTGAAGTACTCAGGTGTGACTGTGTATGCGCCCTGGAAGCTGGGGTGAGGTGACAGAGGGTGACAGACAGAGGGTGACAGGCAGAGGCTAACAGAGGGAGGGAGGCAGAGGTAGGTAGACAGGGGAGGGAGATAGAGGGAGGGAGACAGGGAGACAGAGAGACAGAGGGAGGGAGAGGGAGACTGAGGGAGACAGACAGAGGGAGGCAGACAGAGGGAGGCAGACAGAGGGAGGGAGACAGTGGAGGGAAACAGGGGGAGGGAGACAGAGAGAGGGAGACAGAGAGAGGGAGAGGGAGACAGACAGAATGGGGCAGACATAGGGAGGTAGAGGGAGGGAGACAGAGAGAGAGGGAGACAGAGAGAGAGGGAGACAGAGGAGTACAGAGGTAGGGAGACAGAGGGAGGGAGACAGAGGGCGGCAGCAGAGAGCGACAGACAGAGGGAGGGAAACTAAGGGAGGGAGGCAGAGGGAGGGAGCGAGAGGGAGACAGACAGAGGGGGACAGACAGATGGAGACAGAGGGAGACAGACAGAGGGAGAAGGGTGACAGAAGGAGGGAGGCAGAGGGAGGGAGACAGAAGGAGGTAGAGAGACAGAGGGAGACAAAGGGAGACAGACAGAGGGAGAGGTAGGGAGGGAGACAGATGGAGAGCGAGGGAGGGAGACCGAGGAAGATAGAGGGAGGGAGACAGAGAGAGGGAGACAGAGAGCGAGAGACGGCGAGACAGGCAGAGTGAGATAGACAGAGGGAGACAGAGAGAGAGAGGGAGAGAGAGAGAGAGATAGACAGAGGGAGGGAGACTGAGAGAGCGAGGGAGGAAGAGAGAGAGAGAGAGAGAGAGAGAGGGAGTGAGAGAGAGAGAGAAAGATGTGTGTATGCCGAGTCTGGTGGCTCAGTGGAGGAAGGTGTCTGCTGCAGAGACCTGTGTTCAACCTCATGGTCACAGGTTTTTTTTTGCTCTAGCCCCGCCCCCCTCCACTACTGACCCCCCACACCCGTGCGGCCCATGGCCACAAACCACACTTTAAATTTGGCCCGAGAGAAAATGTGTGAGTACCCATGCCTTAGAGGGTCCCCTTCAAACATACCAAGCAGTGCTGTAGTCTCTGACTAGTCTTAGCCAACCTGCCAACATTAGACATGTTTATGATCTCATGGGGTGAGAGTCAGTGCTCTCAGAGGCCAGGAACAAAGCCTACTCTGGGTGGAGGTGCTTCACACCTCCCCCGGACCAGGATGGCTTTCAATGGCGGTAACCTTCAAAGGCGATGCCACTTTTGAAATGCGACCCAGACAGCTCCAGCTAGTGGAGGATGTCTACCTCCCTATCCTACTCCACATTTGGTGGGAGGACAGATGAGAAAAATTGTTAAATTAGGAGGTGTGCCCGCATTCAGCCAGCATCTCCCCTAAGGTGGGTCAGGTGATGTGGGCATGACTTTTCCAACTCCTCCCATCTTGTGATAAAAGGAATTAACCTATCAGGGCTAGTGTAGTGCCCCTTCTCACAGGAAACTTATCACATGGAGGGTGTGGACACCCTAAGCAGAGCTTTCCAAACTCTGTGTCGGGACACAGTACTGGCTCGCCTGCTATGTGTGGGTGTGTCGCATGCTGATGCATAGCTGCCAAGGTTTGAGATTGCTATCATGGTTCTCTCTACAATCAGCGCGCACTTCAAAGGATTCCACTGCATTCAGTAAATACTTTAGTGGAGCCTTTGAAGCGCGGCTGATGGTGATGCTGCTGTGCTTCCAAATGCATTTCTAAAGACGTGTTTTTTGTCTTTAGAAATGTAAATGGGGGACGTTTAAATATCTAAAGGGCTGTCAATAAACAGCAGGAGACAATTCCCAGAGCTTTCTCTGCAGCCATTTGCCCTTTTGGCAAGTCCACAGACCTCTGGCTCCTCCACCTCTCTTAGAGGTCTTACTTTTGTCACAGGGGTGCACTTAGGAAGTATCTTATCATCCATATGAACAGCATGTCCTGTAGAGTGGGTGCGCGCTTTAATTATCGCAGCATTAGCTTATTCTGGTTTTGCACGTTTCAGCACCTCACTGCTTGCTTGTCACACTACCCCGTGAATTGATCCTCATGGGGGTTTTGAACTGATGCATGTTAAGTGTTAGTTAAGTGCAATGGCAGGAGAACTGTATGCCCAGATCTTACATCTGCATAAGCTGTCAGATGGCAGTGGAAACGCAGACCTTGAGCTTGGCCGGTGTTCTGACATCAGCTTGGTGAGAAAACATTCCCAGTGCTAATCCTGCACCTTTTGTTCAGCCACCTGCACAGTATCCATGATGGAGTATTTTTGTATTTATTTCTTTGATTGCATAAGGTAATTAAAATTGTTGCATTACAATAAAACAGAAAGAAAAAGACATCACAATTCATAGAAGTAAATTAGGATCTGGAAAAGTGCAATAATTAAAATGCCAGCATTTGTCATGGGGCTTCTTATGTTTTAAATTAGGCGTTACTTTTTGGGTAGTCCCATAGGAAAGCGTCACCTTGCTGGCTTCAACGCTTGGTTTAATTTCTTTTCTTTTTGCTGATGCTCTTTAGCATGTCGCAAAAAGATGCATGTCTAGAAAGTGTGTCACCGACATGAAAAGTTTGGAAAACTGTGCCCTAAAGGTAGGTAGCCCATTTGGTACTACCGTCACCCCCTTTACCACACCTAACTTTAGTATTTAAGTGGCATCCCTATACCCAGATTTTTAGATTTGAACGCTACAAAGAAGATACGGTAAAAGAAGAGCAGCTGACCAGAGAACAGATGACCTGCTGCAGAAGTTTGGCACGAAACCTGGACTGCTACTTCCAGGACTCAACAATTTTGGTGTGTTGTCTCTGCTGTGAGGACTCGAAGAACCCCAGAGCACTCCCTGCCTTCACTAATCACCAGAGAACTCCCTTGGAGTAGAGGAACTACTCCCCTGCAGACCACCGGCACTGAACCCACAGAGTCCAGTTTACCGACTAGCAGCTCCCCAGTGACTCCCAATGCAGTATTAAAGCACAAAGAGGTACATCAGCTCCGGAGGGTCAGATCTGTCTCTCCACCGAGTTTAAAGACACCAGGACCTACCAGAGCTGTGCTGCAACAATACCCAGGGTTCCAGACCCCCTGCAACCCACACAGAGACAAAGATTCCATTCCGGACACCAACTGCCCATGAAACAAGCTCCCGTAAGGGACGTCATGACCTCTAAGACCCACTTTGTAAGTGGCCCTGCTGTCCTGAATCGTCTCTGCAACCTGCCTGCCCCTGACTGTGAAGACATCTTGATGCATGTTGCCTGACTGACGTATCTGCTCTTCACCCAGCCCGCCCAGCCTGGGTACCGAAGAACCAGCTGTGGTCTTGAGGCCCTTGCAACTTGCTCCCTTGAGTGGGACCCCTATGACTTACCTTTAAGGCCCCTTGTGCAGTGTGTTGTCAGGTTGCCCCCTTCTTCGTAGTGCACCAGCTACCAACGACCTCAGTACCCAGCCACAGCTTATGGCCGAATCTGTGATGCCCCAGCGAATCCGCTGGTGGAACATTGGGCCTGGCCTTGCTAATTACCCAAATCCAGAAGGTGAACCTCAAAATTCAACAATATGATTTATAGGCATTTTTTATTTTCTCCCATTGACTTCAATGGTGTGTAACTGCGCACAGAAGAGATTTATTTTGCGAACTTGAAAAATTCATAAATTGAAATGTACTTACTGTAGAACGAAGTACTCGCTTTCAAAAATTATATAAAAATCAATTATTTTGGAAAATTGGTCTTCTTGAGTGTGTGTATCATTTATTGCCTCTGTGAGGACAGAACAAATGCTTAGCACTGCCCTCTGATAAGCCTAACTACTTGCCCGGATGTATGACGTTACAACGCATACTTTTACCACGCATACCATTACAACGCAGTATTTACAACGCATACCGTTACAACGCATAGCGCTTAGAGATGCTGGATAGTGGTAAGTATAATTTAATATTCCAACTCCAGTCCCCGTGGACACTAGGGAAGGTGTTGGATATAAAATTATACTTATTCCCTATCCTAGAGCGCCCCCCAGCGCAATGCGTTGTAATGGTATGCGTGGTAATGCCTGCGTTGTAATGGTAGTGCGTGGTAAAAACTTTGTTGTAACAGTTGTATACCACTTGCCCACACTACCACAAATAGAGCGTTAATATTATCTACTTTTGCCTCTGTATACCAATCTAGTTTTCACTGGACAGTGCACAGTGTACTTCCATTGTGTGCACTTTATAGAGAGCCAGCTTCCTACAGAGATTTAGAAATTGCTTTTTGAGTTTTTCCCCAATGTTTTATTCTGGGTTCATATTTTACCAACTCAGCTGTTAAAGCACTCTATTTTCATGTTTCAGAGTCATTAGTTCAGACTGAATGGTTTCTATGGCACTAGCTAAATCGTCTACGGTCGAACCAGATACTGGGTTGGGTCATATCCAAAGGATCAAAGAGATCTCCCTCCCCCGACTTCATTCAGGCAGGTAGTTTTTACGTTGGTATGGCTTTCTGACAAGACTCCACTCACCTGCAGATCCAGGACTCAACTAAACCAGACCCTCAACACACTATTTCAACGAGTGCTGGCTGTTTGTTCCAGGGGGGGAAGGGGCTTAGGGAATAGGAAAACAGACTGGAGTTTGCCTGGTGACGAGTGTCACGCAGAACACCCTACGCGCTGCAATGCCCAACAGTCACCCGCAAAGGGGCTCTATGTCAGAGATCTTTTGTTCCAATGCCGTATGTAAAGTGAAGTGCACAAAGGGTCTTAGAGATAAGTCCGAGGGGCCCCTCTTGAGGGAATTTTTATTTACTTAGTCTACTTGTATAGTTAAAAAATTGTGTCCCGCACTAAAAACAGTGATCACTGTGTAGATTAGATTCTTTCTGGTCTTGATGAATAGCCATTTGATCATTTCTGACTAACACAGCAAGAACCATGTAGACCTCCATTTTTGAGCTATCACATTTCTTTCAGTTCCAATTCCATTGGCAGTGTATTGAAAGCCCCTTGTTCACAAGGCGAACGCCCTGCAATATGTTTGACGCTGTATAATTATTTGAAAACATTTCTAAAGTTTTACAGAGTAATGAATAAATAGCAGCATTTGGGACCTTTAGAATAGTTGCCCTAGCTGTTTGGGGGTATGGGGGTGAACTTCCAGAATCTTTTACTGTAAAGTCATTGGAAAAAAACAGCGGTGGTTGTTCAACTTTAATATCGGCCCCTTCCAACACGACTCTGGTGTCTAGCATCTCTGGGTTACTATTGGATTGCAGAACTGCAGATGCGGTTGTCCTATCTGAAGTGGTTGAATCTCATGCTGCACTTGAAATGCCTCCCGTCAGACTGGTAGGCTTTGGAAAATTGGTTCTTTTTGAGAACTATTTTGCTGTCTCTGTAAAAGTTCTTTACTGCAGCGGATCATGGCAGTACTTCACATCCGACATCCTGTGAAAAGTAAGACGGGTTACATTCTCCATCATGAAAATCACTTTTACGGTATCTTGAACATGAAGCGTTTTCTAGGAGCCAAGTATGTGTGCACCCATTGGGATCACATCTACAACACACAGAGAGCTCATTAGTGTGGAATGCATTGACAAATCTGTCAAAGGGACGGTTGCATTGTAGTGCTGTATCAAAAGGTGACATTTCTTAGATATAATCTAGTCTGTCGCTCACAAAACTGCACACTGGAGTTATTCAGTGTATACCTAAAGCAGACTGTGCAGGGTGCAGGTGCTACACAGCTACCCATCACAAATGCAAAGTTATGAAATGCTCCTGGTGTATGGCTACTTCTCCTCCGGGAACAAAACACATGTTACATGACTGAAGACCGGCCCCAGACCAAAACAGAAGACTACATAGTGTTCGATATACAGTATGCCCAAGAGACCGGAGTGCACCAGACTAACTATATTTTTGTGCAACATCCAACTTCTGATAAAAACTGGGAGTTTGAAGGCCCTTCTTGCGTGAACGAATTCCTTAGCACGTTCATGCAGACACAATTCAAAGGCTATACCCTGATGGCCCATAACTCAAAAGTGTATGACTCTTACTTTATTTTGCAAAATATGATTCATGGAAAGATGTCTGTAGAACTCATCCAGGGCTCCAAACAGATGTAAAGGCTGTACCTTTACTTATAAGGTTAATAGATACTGTGAATTTTCTGCCTATGAAATTGAGCAATGTGCCAAAAGCCTTTGGTTGTCCAGGTTGTAAAGCTTATTTACCCCACTCTTTTAACACCTGGGCATATCAGAATGATTAGGGTCCCATGCCACTGCCTGACAGCTAATGGGCCCGATTCACAGAACTCACTGAAGACAAAATCCTAAACTTACTACCATTTTGGTATTCACAGAAGGCAGGTACTCATTTTGGTATTCACAAAAGTTAGGAGTCCTAACTTTAGGACTCCTAAATGCCTTCTGTGAATACCAAAAGTCTTAAAGTTAGGATTTTTCTCAGTTTAGGAGTAGTAAATTTAGGACTCCTAACTTTAGGACTCCTAAATGTCTTCTGTTAATTCCGAAAGTCTTAAAGTTAGGATTTTTCTCAGTTTAGGAGTCCTAAAGTTAGGACTCCTAAGTACACCCTCAGCAGCACAGGGGCAGCCTGGTGCAGAGGTAGTTAGGCCCAATGTTATCCAATGGGAGGCAAGGGGCCTTCGGTTGGTGGCTGCTGGCTAGCAGGCTACGCGGCTGTAGGAGCTGGGCTCCTGGACACTTGTTCAGGGCAATTGGGGAAGTGGGATAGGCCAAAGGTTGCACTGCCAGGGGCACTCGGGCGGCTGGGTGCAGGGTGCTTTTGAGCCATCAGGCGCTCAATGTTATTTAATGGAGATCTTGAAAAGGGAACAAAAACTGCAGGTTCGGGAACGGAGGATCTTCTGGAGTGACCAAAACTTCGAGGGGTAAGTTGGGATCTTGGAGGAAATGTAGGCACCCCGGAGTTGGGCACAGGAAGCCGGGCGACACCGGGTGCAGGGGTTTCTTTGGACGTTGGGAAATCTTACCCTCGGCTGGCCGCGGTTGGGGGGGGTCCCTGGTTCTGAGTCTGCAGGCGACATATGGGTCATCGAGGAGGGTCCTTGGGCATTGGATTCCAGGTCAGAATCACCAGGGGGATGTCCTCAGGGTCTTTGTCCACTCCGGCACAGGAAGGGCTTGGTGGGTGCAGAGTAGGCTGAATCCCAGTTCCTCGCTGGCAACAGGGGTATTGCTGTTTGAGCAGAACAACTCCTCGTGGGAGTCCCAGTCTCTAAGAGGGTCAAGGCAGGCAGGTCCTCTGGGGTTCTCGAGGTTGCTGTCCGTAGGAGATGCCGGGATTTAGCAGGAGCAGGTTCAAGGATCAACAGGCCTGTAGGGCTGGGGCCAAGTCAGTTGGTGACGCCCTCTTGTTAGCCGCTGCACTGCAGATCTTCTTCTTCTTCGTCTTCTTTCTTGTTTCGAAATCGGGATCTGAGGAAGGAAGGTTCAGGGTGCCCCTAAATACTATATTTAGGGGCATTACACGTCGTGAAAGGGCAGGGACCAAAAGGGCCCTGTCCTGGGGTGAGTACACCCCCTATCCTGCTCCTTCTCCGGGGAGGGGGGCTGCAGCCTATCTCTGATTGGGCAGGGCTCCCCATCCTCAAGATGGCCGGAGCCCGGAGTTGTGCTTCACCTCGCCTCTCCCACCTGAGGGGTGGAGTTGGCACAGGCTGGCACACCCCCTTTCCTCACGTAGGGTTTCCCGCCAGTCTTCCTGCCAGAGTGGGGGTCAGAAACGGTGGGGGCCAGTTGCTGAGTACAGCAAGTGGTCTGGAGAAGCTTACAAAGGCTGTATGCCTTTGTAGCTTCCCCCTGCCCATCCTGGGGAGGAGACCTAGCACCTCGCCCAGGATGTGCATTGTTGCAGGCCCAGAAGAGGGGGGGCTCTCCACCCAGGGGTCCAGCAACATGTCTGCTGTGAGGCAGCCTAGGAAGCCTCTCAGACAAGATGTGGATTGTAGGTTAGGTTTCAGGGGTCATCTCTAAGATGCACTCTGTAGTGCATTTTACATTAAATCCCACACTGGCATCAGTGTGGGTTTAATGTGCTGAGAAGTTTGATATCAAACTTGTCAGTCTTCAGTGTAGCTAATATGGTGCTGTGGAGTTCGCAATGACAACCTCCCAGCACCATATATTCTTAATGGCATCACTGCACTTACAGTGCTCAGGAATGGCCCTGGGTACTGTAGGGGCACAGGGCTCATGTACCTGTGCCCACACCGCTGGCATAGGGCACCCAGCTAAAGGGGTGACTGACGTATGCCAGGGTAGTGGGTTTGTGGGCATGGTACACAGGGATGTGTGCCATGTTGACTCTTTGCTTAGTTCTATACCAGGACACTCAGCCTGCAAAGGCAGTGTCTGTGTGTCAGGGTACAGGGCCCCTAAGGGTTGCACAATAAGTGCTGCCGCCCTTAGGGGTCTTCTCTGGTCACAATGCCCTGGGTACCTAGGGTACCATTTACCAGTGGCTGACATGTGGCCAGAGATGCCAATTGGGTTTTAGTGTCAACACAGTTTTTCGGGCAGGAACACAGGCCCTGGGCACCTGATTGGCAGGAGCCCAGAACACACTGAGTCAAAGCACATCAGCAATGCAGCAAAAAGTGGGGGCATACCATGCAAGAAAGGTGGCACTTTCTCACAGTTATACCCCCTAGGTAATTCCAGCATCATATATAGGGACTTTATAACCATAGACAAATATTTTGGGTTAGTTAAATGTCATGTCTATCCAACCAGAAGCTTTACTTCCCTGTACTACCATACAGAGTTGAACTACTGTTCTCTCTGTGTTGAACATGCGCTGAAAGTAAAGAGACTAATGAGTACAGACACACTGACGAGCAAAGGGTGCTCACCGGGACTTGGTGTAGCATTGAGGTAGAGGCGATCCTTGTGAAAGGATATGGACTTGGAAAAATACACACAATTTGGCACTTTGAGAGGACTACAACCCAACTCTTTCCTGAGTATATTAACTATTTTCTCAGAGGCAAGCAGGAGGTTTCGGGGTTTCCAGATTGGGGTATTAACGATACCCCAAAGCAGAAATACATTGATAATTACTACGTGCATGAGGGTATATGCTTGAGACCCGAGTTCATCAAAGTCAACCCCGCCAGATGATAGCTAGCAAAGCTGTGCCTCAGGTCCTTATGGGGAAAATTTGTACAGCGTACAAACTTGTCAAACATGGCCATCATCACGTTTATCGACGACAAAACAGCAGCGCTGTGTTGGAAATACACAGAAGAGTACCCCAGAACTGGTAACAATGTAAACTTAGAGACCAGTTGGTGATGTGCGCTATATAAATTCCTGTACATTTACATTTACATCTTCATTGCCTAATTCACAACTGCTCATGGTCGTTCAGAGCTTTACAATGTGATGGATAAACTTCAGGAACGGTGAGTGTATCATGATACAGACTCTGTTATTTTTGTGAGCAAAGTAGGGGATCCCCAATTCGGTGATTATATGTGCAATTTGACCAGTGAGCTAGAAAAAGATGAATACGTAGTTGAGTTCACGCCATTCAGACGCAAAACCTATTCTTACCAAACTTCTACTAAAATTCTAACAATGCAGTATGACTGAAAGTCAAAAGCATCCCTTTAAATGTAAACAACAGTGTCAAAATCAGTTTTGACAGTCTAAAGGATCTGGTGAATGAATACCAAAAAACAGTGGGAAATTACAACCCAGTCATTGCATGAAACTTTGCGCGCAGTGTGTGATAAAAGAGTCCTGACTAAAGAATACAAAACCCTTCCGTACGGTTATTGAAGGTGCATTAGAGTCTCAGAACCCTGACTATGGACACCAGGTTGCAGCACCTTTTCTCCTGCATTTTAGCAGGCCCTTCAAATTGTGGTAAAAGCTATTTTATAAATAAACCATTAGAAACGGTTCCCAGTGTTTTATCTCAAACCCCAACAATATTGTTTGGCTTTATTCATGCAAGATCTTTATATGGGGATATCCCTAAGGATCAAATTTAGAGATGGTATACTGAATAGTCTCAACAATGATGCACTGTTACCTACAGGCTTTATAAACATGGTGATTGTAGACGACCTTTTGAGCGATGGTGGAGATCACCCTGAGATAGACAATGCTTTCACTCAATATCACCACCATTGCAATCTAAGCATATGTTACTTCATGCAGAACTTGTTTTAACAGGGGTAAGAGCAGCCGTTCTATAGCTCTCAACACCTCATACCTGATTTTATTTAAAAATCCCTGAGACAAACAACAGACATCCATTATTGCTAAACAGATATGCCCCGGAAACACCCAGTTTTTCTTAGAAGCCTTCAACAATGCTACTGATAAACCCTATGGTTACACTGGTCGACTCAAAATCCAATACACTAGAAGACTACAGAATGCGTGCCGGTATTTTCCCACTCAATCTCCCCGTCACTTACATACTTAAAACCAAGCCTAAAGCCTGTAAAAAGAATTGTTTAAAAGTCTCCTATAACATTTACACTCTAGATCATGGGTACTCACAAACTTTCTCTCGGGGGCCAAATTTACAGTGTGGTTTGTGTCCGAGGGCCGCACCGTTGGGGGCGGGGTCAGTGGGGGGGGGCGGGGCTAGAGCAACAAAAAAACTGTGACCATGAGGTTGAACACAGGTCCCTGCAGCAGACGCCTTCGTCCACTGAGCTACCAGACCCGGAATACACACCTCTCTTTCTCTCTCTCCCTCTCTCTGACTCCCTCCCTCCATACATCTCTCTCTGCCTCCCTCCCTCTCTCCCTCCCCGGTCTCCCTCTGTCTCACTCACTCTGACTGTCTCACTCCCTCTCATTCCCTCTCTCTCCCTATCTCACCCTCATTCTGACTGTCTCACTCCCTCTACCTCTCTCCTTCCCTCTCCGTTCATCTTCTTCCCTCTCCATCCCTTCTCCCTCCCTTTCCCTCCCTCTTTCTCCCTCTCCCTTCCCTCTCCTTTCCTCTCCTTCCCTCCCTCCCCTTCCCTTCCCCTCACTCCCCTTCCCCCTATTCCCCCTCCCACTCCCTCACTCCCCTTCCCTCACTCCCTTCCCTCACTCCCCTTCCCTCACTCCCTCATTCCCCTTCCCTCACTCCCTTCTCATACTACCCTTCCCTCACTCCCTCCCTCACTCCCCTTCCCTCATTCCCCTTCCCTCACTCCCTTCCCACACTACCCTTCCCTCACTCCCTCCCTCACTCCCCTTCCCTCACTCCCCTTCCCTCCCTTCCCTCACTCCCTCACTCCTGTCCCTCACTCCCCTTCCCTCACTCCCTCAATCCCCTTCCCTCACCACCGCCCTCACTCCCCTTCCCTCCCTCCCTCACTCCCCTTCCCTCACTCCATCACTCCCCCTCCCTCCCCCACTCCCTCATCTCACTCCCTCGCCTCACTCTCTACCCTTACTCCCTCACTCCCTTCCCTCACTCCCCTTCCCTTCCCTCACTCCCTTCCCTCACTCCTGTCCCTTACTCCCCTTCCCTCACTCCCCTTCCCTCACTCCCTGACCTTCCCTCACTCCCTCCCTCCCTCCCCTTCCCTCACTCTCTTCCCTCACTCCCCTTCCCTCGCTCCCTCCCTCACGTCCATCACTCCCTTCCCTCACTCCCTTCCCTCACTCCCCTTCCCTCACCCCCTCCATCACTCCTCCCTCCCTCCCTCACTCCCTCCCCTTCCCTCACTCTCTTCCCTCACTCCCCTTCCCTCCCTTCCCTCCCTCCCTTCCCTCACTCCCTTCCCTCTCACCCTCCCTCCCTTCCCTCACTCCCTCCCTCAATCCCCTTCCCTCACTCCCCTTATCTCACTGTGCCTCCCGCACTCCGTCGACCTCTTCCCTCTGTCACCCTCATCCCTCTATCGCCCTCCTCCCTCTGTCTGTCTCCCTTTCTCTGTCTTCAATTCCCTCCCTCTGTCTCTGTGCCTCTACCTCCCTCTGTCACCCCACCCTGCCTGTGTCACCCGGGCTGAGACAGCTTCCCCAGCCTGCTTTCCCAGCGCGCACAGACACACAGCCCCACCTGAGCATTTCACAGGTCTTCAAAAAGACCATTTGCATGTCAATGGGGCATTGCTGTATTTCTCACCCTCTTGGCGCCCCTGCAGCTCCACTCTGGCTTCGCCGGAATAAATTGCCTGGCCCCCACAGAGCAAGAGTGTTTGCAGACAGTCTTTGTAAACACGGGTACTATGTCTCATGGTCCGCGGGCCGCCACGGAAGGCTTGCCGGGCCGCTGCTGGCCCGCGGGCCGTACTATGAGTACCCGTGCTCTAGATCATGGCTACTCAGAAACATTTTCCCAGGGGCCACAAAGTTGGTCTGTGATGTGACCAGGGCTTTAAGTGGGATGAAAAAACTGGGGGATCTCTCAAAGGGGCGTGGCCTGTGCAATTAGGGGCGTGGCTTTAAAACACTTACGTGAAAAATCTGTGTTTAGCATAGTGTGCAAGCAACAAAAAAGGTGACTGGGCTGTTCCTAGAGGAAGGGAAAGAAGGGAAGGGAGGAGACGGTCACAAGGGAAGGGGCTAGTGCTCAATTGGAGGAGCACCCCTGGGTATCCAATTTGTTGGATATAAAGGCCTCACACACCCTTGCGAGTGTCATGCTTCATCATCGGCAATGCTCCTCGTTGGGCAGGCGGTGCAATGCCCAACGGGCTCACCTCAAAGAGGGGCTCTTTATCGGAGATCTTTTATCCAACTGCCTTTTGGTGAAGTGAGGGTGAGGGGCCAGGAAAGAGTTGGGGCGGGGCAAGAGGGTTGGCAGTTAGGTGGGTGAAGGGGAATCGCAAAGCTTATTTTGCTAAGATTTTACGCAGTTTTTGTGTCACAAAAGTGCCGCCAATCCAAAGGTACAGTGGAGCCACACAAATATTGCTAAGTGAAATGTCAGCGTCTAAAGACCTGTACTCATGGAATGAGAGAGGCAAATTCCTCTACAAAGGTCAACCCGTTGTTGGATCCCACATCTACGACTTAGTCAAATGTTTTGCCCACCTCAAAACACTATCGCTCCAGAAAGCGCTGAGAGGCTGGGAACAGATTTTGTGAGCCTCTGCGGAACTCAAAATTCTTTTGATAATCGTTGGTAATGCTGAACAGAGGCGACTGCTTGACAGTTTGAAAGATTTGACCCCAAGTACGAATCTATGATTAAACCACTACTTCCTTAACAACTAATTCCTAAACCACGAATGCTGAACCACAAACAATGCTTAACAACTACATTACTAACAACGACTTCTTGAACCACGAAAAATATACAATTAGCTCATTATCCGATTATACCACTCAGTGCTTTTAAATACGCACGTTTTAAATCATTTTACAATATTAATAAATGAATTCCCCAAAAACATTTTAATTATGTCAATACATTTATATTGCCTACCTTAAAACCTTCAGCTTCTACTTCATTGTCCTGGAACGGCAGGGGATAAATGCCCTTTTATCCTATATTCGGGAATCTTCCCTTCTCGCCACTTTCCCTCTCCTTTTCATTTATAAAATCTCCTCCATGTACTACCTCCCCTTTCTTGCTGATAAAGTGGGCTTGTCTCCATTCCCAAATCCTCCTGCCAGAACCAAGACACTGGAAGTAAAACTTTGAAGCTGTTTGCCTGTTCATGCTGCAAACTACTTCCGCCTCGCTCCAAACCAGGAAATAGCTGATCTATGTTGCAGATCTGGTCGGCATGGAACTCTGATGCTGTTATCCTGTCCAAGGAGGCGCCACCTTGTGTGCTTTCTCTGGCCTAAGATTAAAGCAGGTAAGTTGAGAGTGTTTCGGAGCACCTGAGACTGTAAAATAGCATTCCATCATCACAGTTTCAGTTTTTTACCCAGATAGCAATGTAACCACACGACAGATAATCATCTATTTTTTAGATCTCGTATTGGGAAGGGTGTACAGACAGCCTGACCGAGTAGTGAACTAAAAGGAGAAGAGGCTGGCAAAGGTGTCAGCGTGCATTGCGGATGGTGATGGATCAAGAATTGAGATCCTTCCGTGGAGGGGAAACAGCCTTAATCACAAATATTTTACATAGACGCTACTAAACAACACATTTTTACAACTAACTATTTCGTTGTTCATGTAGTCGTTGTTCATGTAAGCCGTGATTTCATCGAGTCGTTGTTCAGGAAAGGTCGTTGTTAAAATTTGTTGTTTAGGACACCTTTGTAATTTACTGACTGCTGCTGAGGATCGAGGGCTCTCCTGGACCCCTTTCTTGCTTCACAACTTACGGAACCCGCTTCGCGGGTCCCGCTGCGCACATGAGTCACTGGGAAGCCTGATTGTGCTGCGTGTGTTGGACCAGGGCTGCGAGCGTGCGGGGCAGGACTTCCAAGACCAGAAGCCTCTGCACACCGCGCCTCTCGACACCTGGCCGCTGTCCCAGTCCACCACGCCCCGCCTGCAATCCCTCAAAGGCTCGAGTGGAGAAATCAACGTGGGACACCTTTGTAATTTACTGACTGCTGCTGAGGATCGAGGGCTCTCCTGGACCCCTTTCTTGCTTCACAACTTGCGGAACCCGCTTCGCGGGTCCCGCTGCGCACCTGAGTCACTGGGAAGCCTGATTGTGCTGCGTGTGTTGGACCAGGGCTGCGAGCGTGCGGGGCAGGACTTCCAAGACCAGAAGCCTCTGCACACCGCGCCTCTCGACACCTGGCCACTCTCCCTGTCCACCACGCCCCGCCTGCAATCCCTCAAAGGCTCGAGTGGAGAAATCAACGTGGGACACCTTTGTAATTTACTGACTGCTGCTGAGGATCGAGGGCTCTCCTGGACCCCTTTCTTGCTTCACATCTTGCGGAACCCGCTTCGCGGGTCCCGCTGCACACCTGAGTCACTGGGAAGCCTGATTGTGCTGCGTGTGTTGGACCAGGGCTGCGAGCGTGCGGGGCAGGACTTCCAAGACCAGAAGCCTCTGCACACCGCGTCTCTCGACACCTGGCCGCTCTCCCTGTCCACCACGCCCCGCCTGCAATCCCACGGACTACCTATTTAAAGCAAGGCCATTACCCGCTAAGCGGGAGCGTCCCGGGAGAAGCCCGGGACAAGGGCGGGACCGTCTGTGGCCGTCCGGGGCCGTAGGAGGCCGGGCAGGGCCAGGTTACTGTCATTTGTTTTTATTCATTGTCCACTGTTCAACATTTTGTCAGTAGTGTACTAAGAGTGTAATCTGGGCCAGATAGTATACTTAGCTCAGTCTAGATATGAGCCATTCCGCACCCCCAGGCGTGGGTGTTTCTGTACTCGGCCCACTTGATAAATTTTTTAAGAAATCTACCAAGGAAGTAGATATGGATCTTCTCCTTGCCGAGAGAAGAGCTGAGCGCCGACGCTCAATTGAGCACCTAAAGAAAATTCCGCTGCCCACCCTATCTGACCCAAACTTCACCCAAGAAACGGCTGCCCAAGGGCTGAGCTCCATTGAAGATGATGTCACTGACATTAATCAAATCCCCAGTATATTTAGGTTTCCAATTATTTCCCCACCGTGTGTTAGTGCTACCAGCGGAGGCCATTTAGATTGTCCCCCTATTGATCATTCTAGCCTCATTGATTTAAACAACCCTGATATCCAGATTACGGAATCCGAATCTCGTCCTACGTTGACCAACCAGTCATTGGTCTGCGTAGATCCTGGCGAGAATCTGTTACCAACGAGTGTGTGTGACGCTGGATTCAAGCCTGACAAGGCTAAGAGGGTTGTGCGTTCCCCACCTAGAAAAAAAAAGGAGAAAGGGCGGGGTAAAAAGGAAAGGCCAAAGTCGACAATCACCTCCCCCGTCTCTACCCAAACCCAACACTGAGCTACCGGTCCCACCCGATGCTGAGTTACCGTTGGTTGACCTACACGATTTGGTTACCCCTGAGACTGTTATTGAAGGGCTTAATGAGGTGTCCTATGCCATCCTAGAAAAGCTTATCAAATCATATATGTTACCTTTGCTGGAGCGTGTTAGGATAATGGGCGACAAAATGGATCGCCTACTGGCGTCCGTAGAGCTAACACATCCCCCTAGCTCTGATAAGGACTCGGGACCATCCATTAAACCACATGGTACAACCCATGTTGCTGGCAATACAAATACTATCTCTAGCCAACAACCTAAAAGTACAACTAATGTAGGCACTACTTCAATTAAAACATCGGCTTTGGCTGTTAAACCTCCCAGAGCAGCTAGCTCTGCCAAAGCGAATCCCGGGGTGGTCGCTAACAAACCACCTACTAAGGGAGTAATGCCTCAGGTAAAGAATGGGGTGGGCAAATCCGCAAACACTAACATTAAATACCATAAATCCCTACCTCGGAGAAACAATGTAGATTTGCCTCCGGATTCTATGAACTATGTTATTGTAATGACGGGTGTGCCACCAGTTTCGGAGGGGGATCGGGAAAATAACATAAGCCTAAAAAACAAAGTCATTTTCTGGCTGAAAACAAATAGACCCCTTCCTGTTCACCTTAATGGGGATATTGTTTCGGTCAGAAGATGTCAGTGGGTGGGGGTACGCCCCAAGGATATAGAGGGGGATATAGTGATCATCAACTTTAGGGACCACAGAGTAGTATCCCATCTCTCAGATTGGTATGTGGGAAGTAATGAGGGAGGGATCTCCACGAGGAACCTCAGTTATTTTTATCCTGAGACCCTGATTAATCCAACTGATCAACCTCATGCCAAAAATACTAAAAGTTCCCTCAAATGGTCCAACTTTACGTCTAGTTTTCATGGACCCCAATTCAACCCTGAGGCACGGTACCGCTCCTACACACAATCTAGCTATAATAGTTCCTTACGAACACCGGGTTGGGCTAAGGTTAAGCCTCAGCCTTTTGGTCCCCCAGCCTTATCGGACTTCCCACTCTATAATAAGACTCTGCACCCTTTGGTTCCCCCCACCCCTGTTTTTCCACAGTTTCAACAGCCCCCAAGTTTCTACCCAGCATGTCAATATCCAAATAGGTTCACTCACCCAACGAGTATTGGAATATCCCGCTGAGGCACCTCTATGACCCACTATCAGGGCTGTCGTCCAATGACTGACCAGCTTTTTCAACAAGGGACGATGAGTCTAACTCTGATTGTATGGGTGTTGGAGTTGTCCTGGGTAATCCACTATGTACTGTTAAAGGTTTTGAAGACCAACTTCATTATTGTGTGAAAGGGTGTATGGTCTATTCAAGAGAACCTGATATATTGGCTATGGTACCCACCTCAATGTCTTCCAAGGACGTCACCACTGAGAGCGTTAATCCAGAGCCAATCACCCAGGTTGGGTCAATGTGTATGCCAATGGAAGGTACGAATAAAGTTGCCCCCGAGCTTGAAGAACCCCTTCCCCAGCCCAACGAATCCCACCCTCTAGACATAACTAAACCGTGTGACCGAGTATGTATAAAGGGTACTACTTTGGGATGTTGGAATATAGCGGGAATTGAATCTCGTATTTGCATTCCTGATTGGGTTGATTTTATCTGTCGAGGCGATGTTTGGTCTTTTCAAGAGACCTGGGCAACCTCACCAGTGTTTCTTTCAGGTTTCTTGAACTTTAACAAACCAGCCATTAGAAGTCATAGAGGTCGGGCCATGGGTGGCCTCACAATCTGGGTTCGCCAATTTGAAGGTGTGTCTGTTAAGGAAGTTTTTATTGACTGTCCAGATATATTGATAGTTAGTATCAAAACAAAAAGTGGGATGGATATACTGCTGATCAATGTATATGCTAGAGGAATCATGGGTGGCAGAGTTTCAACCACCCTTCTCTGTTTGGATGACTTCCTAAGTACTACCTCAAAAGCTGGTCATGTGGTTGTTGTGGGTGACCTAAACACTTGTTTTGAACCTCTAAGTAAAGACGATGGTTTATTAACTGAAGCAGAGGATCTGGTTTGGGGGGTTCCTCAACTTGATATACCCCCGATCAATAAGTGGTCCCAAGCAGCTACATTTATTAAAGGTCTCTGTCTGAACTGGGGGTTACGTGCCCTTAACGGACGAGTAAGCTCGGACAGGATGGGTAAACACACATTTTTCAATGGTAGACATAGCAGTCATATTGACTACATCCTAGTAGATATTAAAATGTGGCCTGTGGTATCGGACATGGTAGTTAAGCCACGTCCAGAAAGTGACCACGAACCTCTGGTAGCGGAACTGAAGGATTTTAGTTTTGCAGGGCCGGTTGAACGACAGCTAAACCCTGTACAGGAGGCTGTCGTACTTACAAATGACATGAGGAGGGTTCGCTGGCCAAAGGTTTCTGTGGATGTGGAAGCACGTAAAAAGATCAGAGCCCTGGTTTCCAACTCACTGATAGAAATTGATAAGTGTGAAAACCAGGAAATGATCAACACAAATATCACAGACATTCATGCTAGCTTGTTTTTGTCTCTTAAATCACTGTTTATTAAGTTTGTTGTCAATAAGGGTAGAGGGAAGGTTAGGAAACCCGCTAATTGGTTCAACAACGATTGCCGACAGACCCATGCAGATCTGTTTAAAGCTTTAAAATTAAAGAACCCAGCCCTAATCAAAGCAAGTAGGAAGGCTTTCAACGATGCTAAACGCTCTGCCAAAGCCGCTTGGGATGACGAGCGTTGGACATCACTAGCTGAGGCCTGCGGCTCTAGGAACCTACAGCAGTTTTGGCACCTTCTCAGATGGGGTTTGTCACAGGATGATCGCCCAAGCCCCGCATCCGCTGAACAACAGAAATGGGTGTCCCACTTTGAGGAACAATTTAGATGCCGCAGCAATACGCAAGATTCCATTAGTTGGCCATTATCGCTAGATTCACTTGAGTTCTCGGCCAGAGAAGTCGAAATAGTCCTGAAAGCTATCCCTAGGGGAAAAGCGCCTGGTCCCGACTGTATACCAGCGGACATATTCCAACAGGACCTTGATCTATGGGTACCATACTTAGTGCGGTTGGTAAATGCACTGGCCATGGGTGCTAGGGTACCTGATTCCTGGGCAGGTGCAGAAATATTGCCTATTTTTAAGAAGGGTGATCGGTCGGTTCCATCCAACTACCGGCCGATCAGTCTTATCGACGCGGTACAGAAGATCATAACCCGTCTTGTTCTTTCCAGGATTCAGGCATGGATAGAGGAGCATGACATCTTTACTCCTCTTCAAGCTGGGTTTAGACCCCACGTGAGTACCCTGGATCAGGCATTCCGTTTCATGCTTTTGCATTGGAAGACGGTCACCTTGGGCAAAGGCAACCTATACGCGGCCTTCGTGGACTTAAGGTCAGCATTTGACCTTGTCCCGAGGGCCGGGTTATGGAAATGCCTATTAGATATGGGCATGCCCCCCACCTTAGTACGACTTATAGTGAACCTACATGCACATACCTTTGCCTTTGTGCGCTGGGGTAAACCGGGTGAGGTGACGGAGAATTTTCCAGTGGCCAAAGGTGTCAGGCAAGGTTGCGTGCTGGCACCCACCCTGTTTTCTCTATATATAAATAGAGTTACCAAGTATTATGACAATTTTTCCACGGATGCCCCAAGTCTGGCTGGAATGAAAATCCCCTTGCTCATGTTCGCTGACGATACTCTCTTGATCTCACGAACCAGACAGGGTTTGCAGAAAGCCCTGTCGAGGTTCGAGAGTTTCTGCAGCGAACATGAGCTAGAGGTGAACGTGTCCAAAACCAAATTTATGGTTCAAAGAGGGCATAAACAAATTAATGCCAGGGTTTCCACGGGGGATACCCCCCTGGAGCAGACAAAGCATTTCACCTACTTGGGAATTACCTTTAGTGAAACTTTGAGCTGGTCCCATCAGGTTGAGCTCATGACCCTGAAGCACCAGCAGCTGGGTGGGGCACTGATTAAGGAACATAAAGGTTCATTTACCAGGCCAATGTCCCCGCTTATTAAGATATATGGCGGTAAGGTTTTACCAGCTGTCTTACATGGAGCAGAACTCTGGGGTGGTAGCAATTTGGACCCGTTAAGACATGCCCAAAATAAATTTTTAAGAATGGCAACAGGTCTGCCTCAGTCATCACCACTAATTCCCCTTTTTTATGATTTAGGGTCCAACCGGTGGAGGACCAAGCAAGACTTCGCCCTCTAACATTCTGGCGTCGTCTATGGACAACGCCGGAACTTCACCACTATGCAAAAGCCTGTTTGGAGGTTAGAAATAGCTTTGGTGCCACAAACATAGGCTGGTTTAGAGACCTTAAGGCTACCCTAATAGCTCTGGGGTATGGAGACCTGTGGTCCTCCCCCGAGTCAGCCAATTTCCCATCTAAAAAGGATTTCAAACAGTGTTATTGGGAATGGGTGACACATAACAGGCACTCAAAAATGTGCTCGAGTAGCCTTACTGGTCTGTTCATTGTTTACAAGGATACGCCCAAGCTGGAAAGGTATTGGGATATTATAACAAAGCCCATGGACCGCAAATTATTCTTTCAATTTAGATGCGGCTCACTTCCTCTTGGGGATTTTACTAAAAAGTGGGGAGCTGAAAGGACGGGGCACTGTCCCAAGTGCCAAGGTATTGGGGAAAGCTTGAATCACTTTTTGTATGTGTGTCCACTATACTCTGCCCCCAGAGCCAAATGGCTTAGGCCGGTATGTAGAAACCTAGGTACCAGCTCGGCTGGTGAAGCAAGTAGAATGTTAAAGACCAATCTGGCCCCTCTAATTGTTGTGGGGGTTGCTAAATTTTTGGGGTGGGCCTGGCTGCTTAGAATTAGGTTCATTAAAAGCAATTTAACGGGGACCTAAAAGATGTGATTGTTTTACAACTAGGCCCAGTATTCTGCTGAAATATGTCTGTATCTGAGCGTTAATGTAAATTTTGTAAATATGTAACAAGAAGCTGATTAGCTTGTCAATGATTTAATACTTGTTTTAATTGCTTTTATATGTATAAACTGTATTTTATGTCTTTTATGATGAACTAATTGAATAAAGACTTCTTGAACTGGTTTGTTGTTTAGTACCGGTGTTGTAAAAGATTTGTGATTAAGGCTGTTTCCCCCCAAGTACTCCAACACCAGTTGTTTTTAACCCCCTCCCTAAGATGCCAGCATCCATTTTTTTCCCTGGCTGTGCCCCGTCTTGTAGCACCGAGGCTCTGCCTCTGGAACCTAAAAAAAACATTCTCCAAAACACATAGTTAAATGTCTGATGTTTCTTCTGACTTTTGAACCTATATAAATTGACGTTTTTCTTCTTTTATTTCTTTAGTCATTTATCAGTATGATGCATGTACTATGAAAGAAACTGTTTTGTAAATAAACCTTTTAACTTTTCAAAGGTTTTAGATTATATTTTTAAATCATTTTAAATGTGTGTCCTTGTGTCAGAATAAAGATACTGAGTGCAATCAAGTTTTTATTCTTTTATTTTAGACAATCCCCATTAAACATTTAAGGTGTAACGCAACCATACACTTTTGACAAACTTTGTATTCTGTTTTAACAGCTCTTGATGTTGACCTAAAGTCTTCTTTCACATATTTCATAGCAATACTGTAATTGTTAATTAGATCGTTTGAATATAGATTTTAAATATTTCTAAATGTTATACCCTCAGACATTTTACTACTGAAATATATACAATGGTCCCTGCATTTTATGGTGAGAGAATCCTCTACCTGTATTTTGTTATACTTTTTACATACTTGAATATAGGTTTTGTATCTATGCTATGCTCTGAGAATTACACTGCACCGTCAAACACTGTAATCTTTTCTTTATCTAAAAATAGGGTCGCCCAGTGAGTTCCTTCCATGTAGTGCGAATCCGTTTTAAAGACGAGTGTTGGGACCCTATTTCACCAGTTAGAATGTTGCTTGGAAAAATACTTAAACAGTATTTCTTAGCGTATTTATGGCAGCTTAAAAAATCATGAATCTGAACAGTGTCCATTTTACAATATTTTGAAGATAGTAAAACAAAATCTGCCGAGCGTGTTTGATCTGAATGACGTTGTCAAATACAGAGAATTCAACCATGTTCACATTCGTAGTCAAGGGCTGTCTAAAATTTATTTCTGCTTTTAGATTTCCATTTTTAGATCGAGACTGGCGTACGCAGCGCAAAGCGCTCTCGCCAGCGAGGCTTATTGTTGTGGACTTGCCTTGGAAGTGGGACAGGAGATGGGCACGCATAGAGCTTTTGGCGATTTGAGCAGGTGTACGCGCACGTACTTCCACGCGCTGTGCACATTGTCTGTCCCGCTTCAGAGGCAAGTCAGCCTCCTGCATTGCTCAGGGGAGCCCCGCAGCAGCATTCACAAAGGCGGGGTGGGCTCCCGTCGGACTTCTCTCTGCGGGTGGGCTCCTTCACACAGGCTACAACACACGGAGTTCCCTCAGCTCACGGGAGCCCCGGACACTGCAGTGCGCTCCATGCCCCAGGCAAGGTTGCTCGCACGCATGCTCAGTACGTAAGAAATGCATGTGTGTTCCTGTAAATACGCACATTGTGTGCTTTCAGTTTCCTTACCCCCGTCGGCTTGTTTACAATAGCGATCGCGAACGCTTGTTTCTCCTTGCCATTACTTCTGTACTCTAGTGAATTGGCAGGTGTTACCTATTTAGCCACAGTATGACCTTTGTCCCCTACAAGGTGTTGCTTAGGCCTAGAGCATTTGTTCTGCTGAAAGTGGTGTCGCCTTTTTATGCGTTCTTCTCTGTACCACATCCAAAGCAGGTCCTTAGTTTTCTACATTGATAGACTGAGGAGCACCAGGTGGTAAGGGAAGACAATCCAGAAACTGACCTTATCGAGGTGTATTGTATTTTACATTAAACTGTGCTATGTGTTGGCCAAGAAAAATGCTCTGGAGGGCCTTTTCGTTAATTCCATCAGGGTAGGGTGACCAGGTGTCCCGGATTTGTCCGGACAGTCCCGGTGTTCCGGCAGTTGTCCCGGTAGATTTGAGGAAATTAAGCTCATGTCCCAATTTTTTCGGGAGGATCGGCTGAAAAGGGTACGGGTATTTTTTTTTAATGTTTTGCAAAGCAGAGATAATTAGCAACTGTTAGAAGAAAGATATTTAATTAACAGGCATGCAACTGGCTTTGAAAATGTCAGTTTATGAATTTTCTTACTGCCTTTTCTGTAATTTTCTGCAAAGGAGCACGGTCATTCTGTGCACTAGGTTGAAGTAAAATTGCAATCCCTCTATTTTGGGGAAATGTTGTGGTTTTTGCTTTAAAATTATGGTCATCCGAGGGGGTGTGGCTAGCAGCCAACGATGGCGGCCGCAGCTTAGGGAGGCTCCCGTGGAAAGGCGGCTTCCTCCATTAATCCGCTATCTCCATCCGTCAATTGCCTGTGTCCGAAGGGGCGGACCGTGCCTGGAGTCCTTGTAGCGCCCAGCGGAGCATCTTAGAAGCGGAGGCAGCAAGCAATCAGCTCGGACCCGGCCCGCGAGACGAGGGAGAGGAAGGGCCTACTGTCATCCAGAAAGCAGCGATTTGGCCGGCGGGTCGGATCAGACCGGAAGTGGTACCTTGGTGGGCAAGACCGACCGGAAGTGCCGGCCTCACGGAAGACCTGCCTGTCCGCTAACGGATCACCACCCTGAGCCCTGGAAGACGAGGCGGAGACCTGCGGATCACAGCGGAGGTCGGCGCGTCAACAAAATCGGCCCGGTAGAGGAAGAACAGCTGATCGCGCCCAGGGAGACGGCTCCGCCATCCTGAGAGCCGGACCCGTCCCGACCGTTGAGTCCCTGGGCATAAAGTGCCGGAATAGCTCCAGCTTACATACTGCAGGCGGAGAGGCGCACCGGAGAACATGCAGAGATCGGCGGCAGCTGCAGCGGGAGTCACAGAAGCATCCGGGCGAGCCGCGGCCGACCTTGGGGCCGACGGTGAGTTGTAGACTACCCCCCTCCCCCCGCCCCTCTACGGAAGGGACTCGGTGAGCAACAAACAAGGAATCGGTGCGGAGCAACGACAGGGAGGGGAAACGCTGAGCACGAGAGCCATTGACACCGGGGCAGAATAGGCTGGAACGCACCCTGCATGGTCAGATCGCGTTGCACTGCAGTTATAGAAACTCAGCCAGCCGCCTCAGCTGTAACGTCAGTCAGCGCAGAGATCATCGAAGGTGGAGCACATTTACACTCGAGGGTGAGAAGGGGGACCACCCAGATTGCCTTCAGCGGGAGTAGCCTACTACACAGGCTTCTGTTGGCACCTGTGACAGGATCGCACAATTTTAAACCCATTGGAGGACACTGGCTCCGACTGCTGTGGCAAACTTGTCGCAGCCACCCCGCGGTCGGCTGCAGGTAGACGCATACTTGGCCCCCTATTGGCCTTAACTTATAACACCTGCGAGGGGCAACAACGCTGGTAAAGAAAAGAACCATGTCTAACAGAGGCCCCAAACACACCACCACACAGGCAAAATTTGACAAATTTGCTTATGAAAGGCAGACCCCACCTCAAGAACAGCGCAAGCCCACCGGGAAGACGATGGAGGCGGAGGGCACAAAGAAGGCCACGCTAGAAGACGTGTTAGCAGCACTGGCCCAGGTGCAGGCGACGGTGGGCGCCACGGCCACGGAAGTGACTTTGATACAGGCGGACCTTCAGAAGATTAACGAGAGGGTCAAGCAGGTTGAGGTGGTCACCAAATCCTTGGTAGAGGATGTATCCGAACTACAAACGGCAGTGGAAAGACTGCAAACGGATAACAAACTCCTCAGGGACAAACTGGACGACCAAGAAGGGCGCTCACGACGTAACAACGTCCGAATTTTAGGCGTGCCGGAATCGGAGGACACGGGTGCAATAGACCTCTATGTGGAGGAACTGATCAAAACCAGGCTCCAGCCGAGGGGACTCTCGAATTTCTTCTCGGTGGAACGGGCACATAGGGTGCCGGGAGGGAAACCTAAGCCAGGAGGTCCGCCACGACCAATACTTGCAAGATTATTTAACTTCAGAGACCGCGACGCTATCTTACAAGCGGCACGAGTAGCACCTGCCATTCAGATTCAGAATTCACGGATTGCCTTCTTCCCGGATTACACGGCCGAGGTGTCTAGAAAACGACAGGCATTTCTGGAGGTGAAAAAGACACTGAGGGTAAAGGAATTGCCCTATTCGATGCTCTTCCCGGCCCGGCTGCGAGTAGTAGCAGACAAAAAAGTATGGTTTTTTGACTCCCCGGAAGCGGCCCGAGACTGGCTTGAAGGTTGGCGCACGGCGGACCACTCAAGAAGAACACATCGGTCCAACCACGGTCACAGAGAAGATAGCAGGGCAGGATCCCAAACATCAGGTCGAGGGGGCGCGACGGGCTCCCCTCCCCTTGGTTCTGCCGGGGCCGGTGGAGAAGAATGACCCAACCTCCAGGATTCTAAATGACTGTTCTCACTGAACGTTGAAATACTGTGTGATAGCTGCAACGGACGCTGGCGTGCAAAGCCCCGGAAACACGCAGGGAAGCCGCCTGCACGGGGAGACGCTCTCCCCCCTACACGCAAGTACTTTGGTTGTGGGATGGGTTAAGCACTCTGATAAGTTGGGGGGCGGGCAGTTGAAAGTCCGTTAGGCAGGGTTGCAGGGAGGGGGGGACAAGGGCGGGATTTTTTTACCACAGTTAGGAATACACATGTGCGGTCCAAGAAGAATGTTATGTTCTCATGGGAATTTCGAAATGATTGGTGGGGAAGACGATGGTTTCTTTCCTTGAGTAGACCCCTCTGCTTTTCACTGAATAGGTACGTACCACACGGCCAAGACTCACTTCCTCTATATCACACTATGGACCCCATAACTCTAAATGGCTGAGAATCCGACCCCTGGGGCAAGGGGAGTAGACTCGGAGACACAGAGTTCATCCCTGCGGTTGCTGACTTGGAACGTGAAGGGTCTCGGGAATAATGTGAAACGAGGCCTGGTACTGACCGCCCTCAAGAGACAGAAACCCACCATTGCTCTATTGCAAGAAACACACCTGACGGGGGGGCTACCAAAGCCATGGATAGAAGAGGTTACAAGATGATAGTCCATTCGGACTTCTCGTTGGGATCTAGGGGGACCGGTATTCTGATCCAGAGGGTCTCACGGTTTATCCCTCTACAGACCAAGATAGATGATCAGGGCTGCTTTGCCGCTTTACAGGGGCAATGGGAAGGTAGGCTTCTTAACATAGTATCAGTATATATCCCACCGGCACTGCACTCGGTGCAACTCCCGAAGCTGGACGAATTTCTGCTGTCTCTTCCAGAGGGTGAGGTTATTCTTGGGGGGGACTTCAATGCTATTTTAGATACACAACTTGATAGATTTCTGACACCGGCCCCCACGACAGGAATCCCCCGCCTCCAGCGTTTCTTGACAGCCATGGGACTTACTGATGTGTGGAGACTCCTCCACCCCAATTTGAGACAATACACATTTCATTCCGCAGTACACGGAAGTATGACGAGAATCAACCACTTCTTGGCACTGGGAGAAGCACTCCAACTTATGGACACAGTAGAAATACACCCCCGGGGAATCTCAGACCACTCCCCGATCACTCTCACACTCACCACCCAAGAGAAGTCCCGCAAACGCATATACCCCATACACGCCACCTATCTAAAGATTCCCCAAGTTGGCAAGGCCCTCAAAAGAGCAACAACACACTACTTCAACGAGAATGTTAATTCGGTCCGCTCCCCCGAGGTACTATGGGAAGCCTATAAGGCGGTCCTGAGGGGGCAAGCCATAAGCTCAATTACGAGACACAAAAAGGAACAAACTCAGGAATTAGCTACACTGGAATTGACGTTGAGAAACTTGACGGTAGCACACGAACAACACCCAACTCCGGACACCTTACACGCACTTGACATCCAGCAGAGGCTGCACAGTGACCATTTGCGCTTCCACGTGAGGGGGCAAATAGCCGACACTCAGAACCGGGTTTATGTGGTGGGTGACAAGGCAGGGAGAAAGCTTGCTTGGCTGGACAAACGGGAAGGAAATTCCAGGGGAATCCAAAGATTAAGGGACAGTCAAGGAGGGGTACACACGCACCCGGCGCACATAGCGGACCAGCTCGCCACCCATTTTGAAGGGGTTTACACCCCTGCAAATATGATTAGCCCTGAGATGGCCAGAGAAGCGTTGGCACCGATAGAGGTCCGAACGTTATCCCCGGACGTGTCCAATGAGTTAGAGGCAGACGTTACGGCTGACGAAATCCAACTGGCAATCGCAGCCTTAAACCCAGGTAAGGCGCTGGGACCCAACGGCATACCTATAGAATGGTACCAGGCAACACCTGAAACCCTCAGTACACATCTACTAGGGATGTTTAAAGACTGTCTAGAAAAAGGTATACTTCCGGAGGACCAGAGAATGGCAACGATAGTAGCCATCCCCAAGCCAGGAAAACCGCCAGAGGAATGCCCCTCCTACCGACCCATCTCGCTGCTAAATGCAGAGGCCAAAATCCTCGCCAAACTCCTAGCAGCCACGCTCTTGCCGCATCTGCCGTCCCTTATACATCCGGACCAGTCTGGATTTATGCCTCACAGAAATACGGCATTGAACCTGCGTAGACTGCACGGAGTGCTGGCCAGGGCGGACTCGATCACAACCCAAGCAGTGATACTGGCGCTTGATGCTTCATCGCATGGATTAGATTGTTATACTCTGATCCGGTAGCCCAGGTGGTGGCGAACGGGCATATCTCACGAACATTCTTATTAGGGAGTGGCACAAGACAAGGATGCCCCCTCTCGCCGTTGCTGTTTGCGATCTCATTAGAACCCCTTGCCACTCTTGTTAGAACCTCACACCTGCTGAAGGGCATACGTTGGAAGGAGGGGTGGGAGGACCGGCTGTCGCTCTATGCAGACGATATGCTGGTGTACCTCACGGAGCCAGAAAGTGGGGTACCGGCCCTATTACATCTCTGCAATACTCATGGGAAGATATCCGGATATACGATAAATTGGAGCAAGTCGGAAATGTATGTGCTGAAGGGACAGGTCCCGGCTCTCACTGGAGACTGCCCTCTGAGGGTAGCCGGTTCCTCCTTTAAATATTTAGGCAACCAGATAACTAGAGACCCCACAGAATTTATGGACAAGAATCTGAACCCCCACCTGGAACGACTCAAACAGGACATCAAGTTCTGGTCGGGACTACCACTAACGCTTTTGGGGAGGGCCGCATTGTATAAAATGATGGTGTTACACCGATTTTTGTACGTTCTTGAAAACACACCTTACCCGGTGCCCCCAAGATTCTTTCAAAAAGTTGCAGCATTGATCTCCAATCTCCTATGGGGTAATTTACCAGTACGCATCGCACAACCCAAACTACATAGGGGATGGTACGACGGAGGTATTGCATTGCCTAATCTGAAAATGTATTACTGGGCCACACACCTTAAACCCATCAACCAGTGGCTCCATACTCCACAGACCGAGCCAGCCTTTCAGGCGGATAGGGCACAACTGGGTACTAATAGTATGTTGGCCCCGTTATATGACCAACGTAGACTACATAAACTGGCGGGCCCCACCAGACTGACAGTGATGCTATGGCATGCAGCGACGAAGGCTCTGGGCTGGAAGGGAAGGATAACAAAGCTCACCCCGCTGTGGGATACTCGAGCCTTAGGGAACATGAGGAATAGCCAGGGATTTTCCCATTGGGACACTATAGGGATATCCACGGTGGGAGATCTTTGGGAGAGAGGAGAAGTGATACCTTTCAATAGACTGAGAGAACTGTACGGCCTGAGCGAAAGAGAGCTCTACAGATACATTCAGATACAACATGCATTACTCGCTGTTCTGCCCCCAAACACAGATCTACCGGAATCTTCCCCCCTGGAAGATCGCCTACTCACTGATTACATGACTGAACGAGCAACGTCCCTCACATACCATAAACTACTCAACAACTCGCCAGACCCAATGACAGCTTTAAAGGAGAAATGGGAGGGGGACACCTGTGAACTGGACGAACACGAGTGGAATGAGGTGACCGCGTCACCTAAGGAGGTGGGCATCTCCGCACGGATGCGACTTGTGCAACTGAAAATACTGCACAGGGTGTACTACACAAGGACTATGCTACATCGCATCCATAGGTCACATCACCCTTATTGTCTTCGTGGGTGTGGGGAGGAGGGCACCTTTTTTCACACCATATGGGACTGCCCCCAGATTCAGGAATACTGGAAGCAAATACTGCGAACAATCTCACAGACACTGGAGATATCATTACTACCTGAGCCTAAGCGGTGCCTACTGAATATATGGGAACCTACTGATCTCTCTAGACATGGCCAACTCTGGACTACGGGGGACTGATGGTAGCCAAGAGGGACATTGCGCAGCGTTGGGGGGTGGCGGAAGTACCAACCAAGACACAATGGTGCTTAAATATGCACAGGGTGATGGTAACAGAGAGGGCGGTCTACTCCAACCGGGCCTGCCCGGGGAAGTGGAATAAAATTTGGACTAAGTGGAATATATACAGAGGGGAGATCTGCGATCCGTTACCAGAGGAAGAACAAGATGTGTCGGATGAGGAGGAGGAGGAGGGCTAGAGAGACTGACGGATAGAACTGAGGGGTAGAGTATGAGACATGGGAGCAATTACTAAGTGACGTTCTGGCGCAGGGGCGCGGATGGGAGGGTGCAAGGGAACACAGCCAGGCAGACTCTGCTCACGTACCCGGACACTCACCCTAGGCCGGATAGTGGACATGGTGATGGGAAGCTGAAGGGTTGGATTTCACGAAAATGCAGTACTTGATCAATACCAATCAATATACGACCGCAATGTACTTCCTGAAGTTTGGATTGTTTGTTTTGTTGTTGTTTCCTAAAAAATAGAAAACCAAAAACCAGAACAGTTTGGGAATTTTAACGCGTATGATGTACCTCTCCGATGCAGCAGCTTCGAATCTATTACTTGTACCGGCTATGACAGCGCAGAAGTTTACATGCTGCAATGTGATTAACAAATTGATATAGCGGCCAGCCCGTTGGGTTGTAGGCATCCCGCTGTGTAACTCTAAAGGTACAATAAAGGTTTTTGAAGGGAAAAAATAAAAATAAAATTATGGTCACCCTAGGTGGGCCCAAGTTGCCACACTGACAGTCAGGGGAGGGTGCAAACCAGCACCTACATGTAACACCCTTTTCTCTGCCTTACCTGCAGAAGCACACCCTACTGCTGAAACCAGGGATTGCATCTGTTAGTGACAGTCTGTCAGGGCACCCGGGTGCATGAATACAAATTTGCAGTCGGTGTACCCTCTGCAGGAGGATTTGGGTGGGAAGCTGAAAAGGGGAGATCTCCTCGTGTTGAACGCTTTCTCATTACAGTCCCACGTTAGACTGAGTGATGCATGACAAAAAATTTGAACACATCCCAGTGAGCTTTCTGCCTTTGTTTTGGGCTCGGAATATTTATAGATCGAAGTAACCGGTTGCCCATGGGAATTCTCCAAACTCGAAAAACTATGCAAAAGATAACAGAGATCTGCATAATGTTTTGGTTTCGGGTAAGGGCAAAGGCATCAGTTGAGCTCTTGAAGCCTGGCGCAAAACGCATTTGTGGGTAACCTCCTATCCTATTATTTTAAAAGTGTAGGGTCAGGTTACAAAATACGTGACAGCAAGTTTTTACTCTGGCAGGGTATGCTCAGACGTGAGTCCCTTGCTCATTTTGCCACTGGATTCAAGCAAGCCGGGCTGAAGGTGGCTGGAATGCCAGAAACCGGTCCTCGGAAGCTTGTTTCCGGTCCAGAAAAGACATGGCTTGGCAGTTCGGGCTGGACTGTCCCATGAGGCACAGGGTCAGACTGATTTGCATATAACCATGTCTGAACTGGGGTGGCAGAGTGGGCTAAAGAACGGTGATGGATTAAACCCAGATCTTTTGACTGGGTGTGAGTGTTTGATTGATTCGTATGCTCCGTCCATCACCACCCCCTTTTGCACCGCTTTTGGCCACCATAAGTGTGGCAGGGTATGCTGAGACGTGAGTCCCTTGCTCACTTTGCCACTGGATTCAAGCAAGCCGAGCTGAAGACGTCGGGAATGCCAGAAACCGGTCCTCGGAAGCTTGTTTCCGGTCCAGGGAAGGCATGGCTTGGCAGTTCGGGCTGGACTGTTCCCATGAGGCACAGGGTCAGACCGATTTGCATATAGCCATGTCTGAACTGGGGTGGCAGAGTGGGCTAAAGAACGGTGATGGATTAAACCCATATCTTTTGACTGGGTGTGAGTGTTTGATTGGTTCAGATGCTCCGTCCATTACCACCCCCTTTTGTACTGTCCCTTTGAAGAGTGGCAGGAGTGGTTGGTGGTCCATGACCACTCGAAATGGGTTTCCGCTTACGTAAAGATGGAAGTGATTGCAGGCCCATTTAATTGCAAGTGCTTCTCGCTTTATCTGGCAATAGCGGGTTTCAGTCGCAGTGAGGGATTTGCTCGCGAATGCAAGAGGGACCCTCGTCCCGGGTTCGGTCTCCTGAGTCAACAGTGCGTCTAGACCAACCGGGCTAGCATCTACAATCAATTCTGTTGATCGAGCCGTGTCGAAATACGCCATTGTTGTGCTGTCCAGCAGAGCTGTCGTGACTTGGTTGAAAGCTTTCTCCTCAGTTGCAGCCCACTTTCATGGATTCTCCTTTTTTGTCAGATTGCGCAGTGGTTCCGCAATGGTTGCTAAGTTAGGAATGAAATGACTGCAGTATGTCGCCATCCCCAGGAAGCTCCTCACTTCCGATACATTCTTTGGCGCAGGGGCAAGGTGTATTGCCTGAGACTTCTGGGGTCTACTTGCACTCCGTCGATGTTGAATACGTATCCAAAGAAGTCAATAGATTTTTTTATGAATTGACACTTGTCCCTGTGGAGCGTCACCCCGTGTTCTGCCAACCGCTGTAGCGTGGCTCTTAGCCGTCGGTGGTGTTCCTCAATGGTCTTGGAATGTATCAGTATGTCGTCACTGACATTAAGGACTCCACCTAGCCCGGATAGTATGTCTCGCACTATGTTCTGAAAAATCTCTGCCGCAGACGATATCCGAAATTGAGTCTTTGATATCGCCTGAGTCCCAGGTGTGTTGAGAAAGTAGTTATATACCTGCTCTCTTCCACCAGAGTGAGCTGGTGGTACCCGGCATTGAGATCCAGTTTCGAGAACCATTGGGCCCCATTAAGGTCAGCTAAGATGTCATCCACCATCGGGGTTAGATGTCTTTCCCGCTTGATTGCTTGGTTCGGCATCCTCATGTCGATGCATATTCTGATCTTGCCTGGTTGCTTCAGTTTTTCTGCGATCACCATGGGTGACACCCAGGAAGTCAGGCCTGTCACTTTTTCAATGAGCCCTTGTCGTTCTAATTCTTGAAGCTCTCGCTCGACCAGCGGCTGCAGATGGAATGGAATCCTACGGTGCCTTAATGCTACTGGTTGGATGGCTTTGTCTATGTGTAGTTTCACGGGTGGTCGACATATTTTCCCTAGTCCTTTGAAGAGTTGTGGGAACATTTCTAGGATGTCGTCAACTTGTAGCAATTTGACTGCATTGCGAATGCAATCAAGCTTAAGTCTTCTGCAGTGTGGCTTCCCACTAGTATATCTGCCTCCCGATCTATGACATGGAATACTGTCGTCACCTCATGATCTTCGGTTCTCACTTGGACTGTCATCTTCCCTTTGAGAGGGAGTGGCGTCTTGCTGCCATATGTTAATATCTTGATTTTCGACGGTGTGAGTGACGGCCTTGGGTTTAGCTTCTTGTAGTGCTGTGACCCCATGACATTGACGGTCGCTCCGGTGTCGATCAGGCCGGTTACCTTGGACCCATCAATCTCAATATTGCATTTTGGCTGTGGCCATCGCCTTTTCTTAAGATCATTTGCGAATGACACGAAGTAACACTCCTCATTGTCCACCGTAGATGAGTCATCCAGGCGTTGGAGGCAATGACGGGGGCCTATGGGCTGCCTTGGTGTCGTGGTTTCTTCTCGTGTCAGGTTCCTGACTGCCCATGTCGGCAGGCTTCTTCCTGTGGTGCCTCTCCCTCTTGATCTCCCTCTGCATACAATTGCAAAATGATTAGGGATTCCGCATTTTGAGCATGATTTTCCTCTGGCCGGGCAGCTTTCTGGGGGATGTTCTTCTCGGCCACACCATCCACACGAGGTATGTCGTGCGGTTCTTGTCGGCCATCTTCCTCTACCTCCTCGCGTTGATGTTCGGAGAGCGTCGACTGGCTCTGTCTTGATGCTGGCTGCTTGATCAGGGTGGGAGGTGACCGCTGCTTGCATGGCCGTCGCTCTTACATAGCTCATGGGATCTGGCGAGGATCAGTATCTCCTCTAAGGTTATCCGGGGTTGGTGGAGTATTAGCGTCCGCAGCGTCTTGTTGCGACATCCCTGTATTAACTGCGCCGTCACCTCCTTGGCTTGGTCGTCCTTGGTGCACGTACTAGCTAGTTCCCTGAGGCGTGCGTGATATGTGTCCATTGACTCTCCTTCACGTTGCCTTGCTTGCCTAAGGTTAAACCGTTCGTAGTGTGGATTGAGCTGTGGATCAAAATGCGCGATGAGCGCGGTGACGGTGGCGTTGTAGTTGTTGGCAGCACCGGTATTCTGGAGGTGTTGAAACAACTTATAAATTTGTCACCTGCAAAGTGTAAAAGTAGGGATCTTTTCACTGTTTTGTCTGTCTCTCGCGTGGCTATGAAAAAGTTGTTCAGGCGGCTAACCCATACTTTCCCCCTCTGGGATGCTGCTATTGCTGGTTCGATGAGTTCGCTAAATGGTGGTAGCTCTGTGATCTGAGGGTGCCCTGGGTCTGCTGCTGCTGGTGGGGCAGCTGGCTGTTCGGTTGCGCCTCCTGGATTTGACATGGTTATCCTTCAGTGGCTTTGTTTGTCCTGCGTGGTGTGCGTGCTTTGTCTCTTAGGATTTCTATTTCCTCTTCACCCTTTCTGTGTGGTTGTTGGGCTTTCCAGTGCTTGTTTGTTGTGTGCTGGCTTGCTGAGTGGTTTGTTCCTGATGTTGGGGGCTTTTCCTCCTCCCAGTGGTGTGCCTCAGCCTTCTTATCTGGCCCTGTGTGTCTTCTTGTGTGATTGGCTGCCTTCACTGATTTTTTCCTGGTGCCGCCTATTTTGTGTCTTGCCAGCTTCCTCGCATGATTTTTGCGGGTCTAGGCCGTCTGTGAGGCCTTCGGCGCTTCTTGGTTGCTTGCGTACTTGAGCGCGTAGCTCAGGGCATGATTGCGGTCTTTCAGCTCCACTGCGCATGCATGCGCCGGAGGATCAGCCGCGGAGTTACTCGGCCGAGCCTGGGCTGCTTTGGAGATTGTGTGGGTGTCTCCTCAAGCTTACCAGCGAACTCGCACTGGAATCGTGGGGCCGCTTCTCCAGGCTAACGTTGCCTCACTATTGGGCGAGAATCGGGTACGTTCGCCGACCGGCGTGGCTGCTGCGGGTACTGCTGCGGGTAGGTGGATCATCGCCCTCTCTCAGGATCACTAGCTGGATCCCACCCTTGTCGCCAGTGTCGCGGCTGGGGAGCGTGACAGTAGGGTAGGCTTTGTTGCATGCTTATCTAGGATCCTGATCGATACTGTAACCTTATGCCCCTATTCGGCTATAAATCCATTTATTCCCTATATTGGCATAACCGTTCAAGTGCGATATTCAGAAAGTCATCTCTGGCCTCACACGAACAGAGCCACATTCCAGAATAGTTCTCTGCCACTTCTTTTGCAACCAATTAGTGCAATGACAGAGCAGAAGTCACTATCTGAAGATTCCTAGATTAACACTCCGAGTTCTTCAACAAGATAAAAACTCAGCAAACCTGGAAATCCCCGCTTGCTATGTTTTGATTAGTAATGGAACTCTAATGCGCAACTGATAGCTATCACTTCCTAGTGACATCTTTAATTGACGTCTTATGTCCAGCAAACTTACGTCAAACCAGGCACCTGTCAGGTATAAATATTACCAACGTTGCCTTAAGCAATTGCTGTTGTCACCAGGCTGTTGTGCAGGCTGTTGTCGCCTGTTGCTAGCAGTCTGCAGTACGCTGATGCTGCTGCCCGTCGCCTGAAGCTGCTGATACCATTATCGCTGCTAAAGCGCGAACGATGGTGTGGTGTAACTAGGAGCTGAACAGCCGTCCCTCTGCGAAGAAGCCCAGCAGATGCCAGCTGCCCGTGGACGCTGTCCCCCCTCCTTCTCCTCGACGCGCTGAAGAGAGATGCTGTCTTTCTCCTGCAGAGAAATCCAGCGCCAGCGTTTCTGGTCTACCCTCGCGGGTGACTGGGATACCGAGTTCCCCCTGAAGGAGATACCAGACCTCCATCATTATATTCAAATGTATGGTGTTGACTAAACCCTTAGTGAGAATTCTTGAAGCAAACCTTGGCAAAACCAACTTAAACTGAAGCTACTTACTTACTCCCCTCCCACGTATTAGGCCTAGGTCAGGTACACTGGGGTAGGCGTAGTTAGAAGCACCAGTTGAGTATTTTAACCTAATGTATATATGAATGTATATATGTTTTATTACTTTTAAACCATTGTATGGCTAAGAAACCATATCAATGCTTTTACAGTATTATTTCGCAATACTTATACTGCAGGTACTTTTTATCATAACAAGTCTTGCAATTGTGGCAATATATTTCTCTTGTACGAGAAAAAAGACTGTTCAATAAATGTTAACCCTTTATTGACAAACGCCCGTCTCTCTATTCTCTACATATTGTGAAAGTAATCTGCACCAACCTGACTGAGTAAAATAACTGTCTATTGTTTCACACGACCCTAGAGATTGACTCTTAATCTGAGGAGCAAAGTTGTCATGTTGCACGGTTGTTGGAAAGCTGAATCCCTTCTTGTCTGTGCCAGGGAAGCTGATCACTTCCTATTCAGTCAAGAAAGTTTCCAGTGACCTCTGAGCTAGTTGGTAACAAACCCAATTAAGTTTAGCATAGTCAGTAGAGGCCTGGAAGATCCGCACTTCTACGTCGATACTACTGTTTATGTTATTCCAATGCGCAGGGCCTAGTGGGAAACATAGGAACTACACTACATGGCGCCCAACGTTTGGTAAGGCGATAAACTAACGCAAGACGTTAGAGTAACTCAGTCGTGCATTTTTCACACAGACCCCTTTCTCCCGTAAATACTCCAATAGACGTCTGGAGTGGGTGAAAGGTTAAAATCCGCCCGAACTCAGTAGGAAGAGATTCCTATGTAAAGCTCTGGTTTATTCAACTTTGAAGGATACAGTGTTCCAAAATATTGTGCACCTAATCTTTGTCTCTTTGAAGACCAACTCTGCAAAACCTGCATTTATACAATGCCAGGAGAAAACGGAACCACTGGGGCCGCAGCAGATGCGACTCAGCAGGGTCCCGAACACACAGACCCGGATGCAATTATCATCCCGGTCCATTTAAGAAAATCTATAACTTTAAAACTTATAGAAAACGGACTGACACCTCAAGGTGGTACAGTAATTTTCGTGATAGAGGCTCACGAATATCGGCAGACAGAGGTATTCTATTCATGGATAAACTTTCCACCGGCAAACGCTACAACAAAAGAGTTTCACTATTACAAAATAGAGGAACCTCCGGAAGAGTACGCTCCTTTTGAGGAGACTGAAATCCCACAAAAATTCCAAGAGCACCTGCTCTGGTTTAATGGCGCCCTAAAACATAATGATCATATTACCAGGCTCGGTCCACTAGGTAGACCAGGAGCAACGTGGCCGGTTCTAGCCAGCTACACACCACATCCGGACATTGCAAGAATGTCTAGAGAAGAGCTGTTAGTACAGCTAAAAACATTAATTAAAATACATAGGCAATTAGTCCAATATGTAATGCGGACTGCAACAGTCCAACCAGCTGTTAATGTACCACAGCTGACCCCTCATCAGGGGAACACTAATAAAATTACACCACAGAACATACAGTCATGTCTTGGTAAAACACCCGTAAAACGGGAACAAATTCCTTTCTGGTTAGCACAGAAAATCACTCAAATAGAGGCAGTATTTCCTGATACTACCCCTATAGAGAAACACAGAATCTTGACCATCTGCCTTCCTATGGGAATCGCACCACACGTGGAGGACTGTGACACTTGGGGTACAGTCCTTGCTTCCATCTACACAAAAACACACGGTGTTCCGTCTATGGCGGTAATACCAAAAGTGCTAAAACAGATTCAAAATGAATACGGTCCATAGCCCGCTTTAAATCTAGGTATGAAATTACTGAAAGACTTCAAGCAGGTCTCGGCTATATTATTAGCCAACAATAAAGGAGAAGCAGCATCTGTGGCAATCCGCCAGAAGTTGAAGGAAACAGATATAAAAGATCCAATTGAGCTTGCCAAAATCATAGAAAAATCCTATGAAGAATTAGGTAGAGACAGCTTGGGTGGAAAACCGGTAAAGCCCCAACTGCTCGAAAATCCTGAAAAATTATTTATTAAAAATAATTCAAACACTCCTAAAAAGAGCTGGGATGGAAATAAACAATCCACTCCCAAGGAAAAAGTTTTCCAGTCCAGAGGAAGGTCTCCTCGACGGAGGGAAAGAACTCCGACTCGAGAACACCAGTCTCCCCAGAGGGAGCCCTCTGAGAAAAGATATAACCTTAGAAATAGGGATAATCTGAAAAAACCTGATAGATATCAAAGTATTGATCCACGTCCCTCTCGATCTTTTCCACAGAAATCGGAAAGAAGAGGACGGTCAGACCCAGGAGAGCACACCAAGTCCAAAGACAAGGAACCTGCTCAGAGTAAAAAATCTCAATTTCCAAAAAAGAAGGTAGCCAGTATTAGAGTAATCAACCATGCCGAGAATACTGAGGACACAGTTGAAAAACGGGGAGTGGGCATTGACAATGTTGGACAGTGCAGCAGAAATCAGTATAGCGCGCAAGATCTTGATGAGTCATCTGGAGACAGTGGACACGAATGAATACATTCAGGTTGAAACTGCCGACACCAGACTTAGCGAGCCCCATAAAATATACGAAATAACATTGCGTATAGAGGGTGATAAGACTAGGAAAATAAAGGGTCTATTTTGGGATAAGCTCTCAAAAGGCTATGATATTCTGTTAGCTGAAAAAGATTGGCCCCCAGAGTTTGTCAGGGAGTGCCCTCATGGCGAAGAAATGATTATGCCTGCCTTCTCGAAGCACATTCCGATTCACAAAAAATATACATATGTAAGGAAATGGGCAGTAGCCCAGGCACCAGCATTATATAAAAATCATGTAGGATGGGATGAGGACTCTCCTCCTCACAAAATCCAGTTAAAAAGTGAACCAACTGCCCAACGGCAGTATCCCATTAAGCAAGAAGTTAAAAAACAGGTCAGGGAGATCTTAGATCAACTTGAATACCAGGGGGTGATTGAAACATGCACCTCTCAAATGAACAATCCTCTGTTTCCTGTCTCCAAGCCAGACAATTCATATCGTCTAGTTTTGGACTACAGACACCTTAATGCATGTTGTAAAACTTTTGCAGTACAAAACTCGCATAGTGCAGCCCTAATGAATAACATAGTTAGGAAAAAATATAAAACGACATTAGACATATCTAATGGTTTCTTTTGTCAAAACATTGCACCGGAAAGCAGATATTTGACCGCTTTCTCAGCATTTGGGTCGCGGAAAAAATTCTGTTGACTCCCACAGGGGTTCAAGAACAGCCCAGGACTATTCTCAGCTAGAGTAACAGAGTTACTACAAATATATGATGATGAGGCATTATCTTACGTAGATGATATCTATCTCACAGACGACGACTTGGATACTCACTTGAAAAGAGTGAACACCATTATACTTGGGTTCGCAGCAGAAGGTTACAAATTCAACTTTAAAAAGTCTTGAATTGCCCATCTGACAGTACTATTTTTAGGCTACGAATTATCAAGTGAAGGGAAAAGCCTAGCGGACAACTTCTTAGAGAAGTGCGCTGTACTCCAAGCTCCAAAAACGCTGAAGAATTTACAATCCATACTAGGTTTTCTGAATTTCGGAAGAACTTACATTCTAAATTACGCAGAGAGGGTTAAACCTCTCTACGAACTAATTAAACCTGATTTTAAACAAATCAATTGGACTCAAAAACACACAGAAATTTTGAGATCACTGCAAACAGACATGTTAGCTAAAACAAAATTAGATACACGTGACAACACACGCGATCTTGTAATCCGAGTCATCCCAGGGAGATGCGGATTCACGTACCTAACCTCTAATGAGGGAGAAAAGGTACCTATTTCAATTAAATCTCACTTGTACACACAAGCAGAAAAAGCATTCAGTCTCACAGAAAGAACTGTGAAAGCTGTGCAAATTGCATTAGCAAATGAAAGAGAACTAGCACACGGCAAATGGATTAATATCCTCACAGCGGAATCCGCCTTCGAGGCGCTATTCAGCCCAGTAAACCTGCCTACAGTGTCACTGGATCCGAAATGGATACAGTGTGTAGATTCTCTAGGAGCGGAAGATGTGAAATACTATTTCGCCCCCCAATTCGAAGAACTGAATGATTTAGAATATGAAGAAGAATATCCTCTGCCAATCGAACTTCTGCCTCTCCCACAATACGCTTGTATAATCTATACAGATAGATTTGTACAGCATTTCAACGTAGAGAGCAAATCCTACGATGCAGCTTGTGCGATTGTTAAAGGTCGTTGGCTGTGCAGTAAATTCAGACTGAAAGTAACAAAAACTGAATCATTAAGAAACTGTTCGGTTCAGAGAACTGAAATCAGATGTTTAAAGATGGCGCTCGAAAATGCAGAACGTGAATTCCCCACACTTATCGTGTGCGATTATCATTTTTGCGTCAACTCTTACAACAATAAACTGCAGAGGTGGATTGAAAACGATTACAAAGATGACACAGGTGCCACAATAAAGCATAAAATGCTCTGGAAACAGGTAGCTCTTTTACACAAAGAACTACAAAAGACTCACGTGGTACACGCACAGAGTCTTCAATGTGATGGCGTTCATGTTGCAGGGAATTCATTGGCTAATACAGCCACAGCGGAAGCAACTAATCCGGCTTCCGTAGCCACAAAAAAGCGTACAGAAAAATACATAGATGGGGAAACCATGCTGGCAGTAAAAACGACCGTAAAAGGCGACTGTAAACTGGAGACTCGTAAACTATCCACTCAATTATGCATTTGCTCGAATCCCTGGAGTGGGGGACAGAGTAATTCCAAACAGGAGCAGGAGGGGCTTCCTCTTGCTGGAAGCACACATGGGGTTGGGTCTGAGACATCAAACAATTAAAGATTCTCTAAAAGAATTACAATCAGAGTACTGGTGGCCAGAATTGAGCATAGATATTCAATGTTTTGCTCAAAATTGTGAAAACTGCAACAGAGATCGCAGTAATGAACAGGCCAGTGTAGTTTCAGGATCCCTGCTAGACAGCATAAGGCGGTCTATCTGCGCAATCAAAGAAGAGAAGCGCGTCCCATTGTACACAGTTAAGGCTAAACACACTTAAAAATGTGGCCTCCAGCGCTCGGCTGACGTCTAGAACGGTTATAAGAGATCTGCGAGTCTTTATCGGCACATACGCAATTACCACGTTCCATTCTGACCAGGGTCCTGCTTTCAGCTCTCGAGCCTATAAGGAGGCCATGGCCAGCATGGGAATTGGGTTGCGGTATTCTTGTCCGTCGCACCCCGAAGGGAATAGTGTGGTTGAAAGAAAAAACCGGGACATAACGCGATCTATAACAGCGAAGGTATTAGGTTCAGGCGCTGGGTGGGTCAAACATCTAATAAGTGCCCAGACTAGTCTTAATAACTTGCCAAGAAATTCTCTAAAAGGTTTCAGCCCATACGAACTATTGTTCGGAATTAGAATGAACATTCAGGACCTCGATAGTCAGATGTCAGTGGTACAAGAAAAAACAACAGACTTTGACATCAAAGATCGTTTGGCTGTTTTACAGGAACTGAATGAAACAAGAAAATCCTTAAGCAACATAAAGTTAAAGCAACAGCCAACTACCACTGACGAGGCACCACAAGCAACAGCCCCAGCAAGGCCTGTCTGGATTCCAAAGATTGGGGATCTAGTCAGAGAAAAAATCGCGGTGAAGAAGGAATTTGGGCCTTCTTACAGAAAAGCAGTACCTGTCTTGGCAGTCACCGGAACAAGATCAGTTGTACTACCGCCCCTTGCTGGTAAAAAGGTTAACAGAGTCGTGTCTATCGACCTGGTAAAACCACAAGCATGTGGCCTATAATCAACAGTAGGCCCAGTGGACTCCCAAGAAACAACAGAATACCCAAACTTGCAACAATCCAAGAGGTTCAAACTGAAAGACTAATCACATTCAATCAGCCTGCAGTGCACAGAGAAGGACTATGCAATAATGCCATGGAACTCGTGCCTCTTGAGACACAGATTGAAACAGTTCGTCAAGAAACAACACCAGTCTACAATAATGTGGCATCAGAAAATGCTACAGAAAGACAGATTGAAACAACAATCCCAACAATTGACAGAACTGCCTCTGGTTATTTCATCAACTTCGACAACTTCTCTGAAGATCACAACGACCCCGAAGTGATGCCAGAAACAAAAAAGACTTTTAAAGAAAAAGCAACTGAACTCTTTCATCAACTGAAGGAAATCTACCTTATTTCCCCTTGGCTAGAGTTCTGGTTCGGTCTAGGTGTATTTTTCCTCCTGCTTTGGCTCATCATGGTACTTTGTTTGGGAAAATTCATTGAGGGAAAATATAGTATAATGGACACAGCAAGTCAGAACATCAACCTAGTCCTGAAACCACACAGATCATCACACGTGAAGAAAAGAGAACTGTCAACAGTAAATGTCACAGCAATTCCAATACCTGGTGGGGTAGTATGGGAGAAAACTGACTATGAGATCTATGGTGCGGTCGAAATCCTGAAGTATCCTCATCAACTGAAGGTTTCCTTAAGTGACTTTGTAAACCCTAGTACATTCTCTGATGATTGGGACTTTAATAGTATTAATGACATGATGTCTGATTTAGTAATGTCAGCTAGATTCACAGAACATGATTATTTACAAGGTTCATCTAGTTATGAGCAATTATTCTGCTACACACATTATGGTGATCATTACTTGCATAAATCTGCACAGCCTAGAAATGTTTTTATGTATAATCAATGGGAACATTGTGCTACACCACCTAAAAGCAGTTCTAAAGCATTTTTTGAGAAATTCAAATACTTCTCAGGGTTTAACACCAGTGATGCAGAAACGTTTTATTACAAACTGTTAGATAAAACAGGAATGAAAACAATGCTGACAAATTCTAAATTGATATATTCAGAAGCATTTTATGAAAAAATGATGACATTTGGTTTTGATTATTGGAAAAATAACATTGAAACGAAAACAATTTGGGGTACAAAAGATTGGCAGGTACAAGGCCTTGAAGCACTATTCAGAACCTGCATGATACCAGAACAAATGATGTTTTTAAATGACACAATACACCAAACATCCTGTCTTGGCCTAGCTAAGATCAAAGACCTTAAAACACCGTCTATTCCAAAGCCAATACCTGAAAATACAACTACAGATATTGAGTTAGACGTCTCACAAATTTTACATTTTAACAGAACACATCCTGATTGGGAAAAGTGGTTAATCTGGCCTACTGACACAAACAGCTGTCAAGATAGATTCCTGAATAAAACACAGGGGTTAAAAATGACCAGACTAGACCCTAGATATTCCCAGAGACAACATCCAGGGATAATAACGACATACAGTGTAGGGAAACTCTGCCTTGAATGGCTAACATCATCCACACTGGCTGAAATTAAGCAACACTTGTCTTTACTAAAAGATGGTGCTGATTTGTGCAATTTCATTCTTGGACCACGCAAACAGCGTCAAAAGCGTTTCATAGCGAACAGTATCTATGCTGCTTACAACGAGACTTGGAAAGTCACACAAATTGAAACAGCAGAGAAAATACGAGAAATTGAGCGTATTAATTTGGAGAAATCACTTTCTGTAGTGGACAATGGGTTAATGACTCTGTCCTCCAGAATATATTCGTTGGGCAATATTGTATCCTCTGCCTTTGACGTGATAGAAAGAGACTTGCTAATGTTACAACATGGCCAATCTCAGTTACGCTCTATTGTACAATTGGGCTGGACGCTGCAAAATCTTCGTTCAGGCTATGTGCCTTGGCGTTTAATCAACACAACGTCATTATTTTCCATTTTTAACCTTACTGATATACAAATCAGTTTGGCACAGAAAGGAGCAGACTATACAATCCTGAGCATCGAAAAACTTGAGAGATTACCATTGACAATGTCAGAGAGTCCTGTCATTGAATGGATAATACACGGAATTATCACTATTCCGATAACAACTTTCCGATTTAAAAAGTGCCTTGAATACATACCTACTGGCCAGTATGAACGATTGGGTAAAGGATATGTAAAATCAGAATGGAAATTACCATACACACATTCTTGCTATAGTGACAGCGACAAAAATGTATTTCTTAGTGGTGAAAACTGTAAACATTCACTAAGCGGTATACTTTTGTGCCAGGGTATTAATTTACACGGAGCCTGTGAAGGAAATTCTAACAACCTTTCATGCCACCAGCTAGTCACACCTGCAACTCAGATAGAGCCCTTCTTTATGCAACTTGCAAACGGGAGTTACATTCTTAGAACGGATCACAGATGTTGTGGCCTTGTGCCAGGGAAAAGTTATCTAGTAAGTGTAACATCCATGGTCAAATGCTGTATGCAAGCATTGTTTCCGAGCGGGCTTGTAGACACAGTGACTCCCATCTGGCCTCGTCTGAATCTCTATTCTATACGAATTGATACTTTAAGTAAAATGAAGTCTGTGCTTTTACAGACAACAGTGCCCATAACGTCATCAAAAGAGACGTATGATCTTCTAGTTGCAAGGACAGCTACTGAAGTTCATGAACTTTTATCAACAAATTGCCCCGTGCATTTCGTAGAAATGCTTAGCCAACTCCTTAACATGTCTAATGCCACAGGCATCCCAGGCATATTTAAGACGATTTTTACGGGACTGCTAACACCTTTTCAAGCAATTTTGGGAATCGTTCCTAATTTTGTCCGTCCTGCTTCGTTATGGCAAGCCAAAGCTCAGACATAGCTCCCATGGGAATGGAAGAGACAATCCTAGCAATCCGCTACCGGGACAGGATAACTAACGTCCTTGGATTGGCCAGGCTGAGAGATCTAAACATGACCTGGTTCCTTTCATTCAGACCTATATGGCAGAACTGTATCTTACCGGTACTTCGATGTATGCTATGCGGAGATGAGTGCGTGTTGGACATCTGTCTTTCACTTCCATCAGCAGTACCAATGGACGTCGATACTTTGCTCAGTCCGATAACGGCTCATGCATTGTGTTGTCCCCAGCGGCTACCAATCCTGATGACGGCATTCGTTGAGACTCCTGTGCTACGACTATGTGGTATCAGTGGAGCGAGTGACAAAAGCAACATCATCCAGGTACGACCTTCTGTGAGCATTGCTGATCCCGACTATGATGACAGCAATCATTCTCACACCTGCCAAGTTACAGCACATCTGATATGATGTTCTCACCCGAACAGAAACAATAACTTTATAGAAGCTTTCCGACACACAGCGTTCCCATGAACTCTGAATTCGGCCTTCAGTTTTGATCAACAAAACTGCTAAAAGCGTTGGAACTCTATTTCCCCGTTCAAGCATTAATTCTTTTGAATTGGACATTTTTTAATATTGACCTTTTTTTGGCACGAACAATTCTTTGCTTAACGTAAAAACTATTCTTAGAGAACAGAAGCTTCAAACTTCTATTTCTAAACACATCTAGTCAAGACAAGTCAAGTCAAAAGATTTATATAGCGCGCTACATACCCAGAGGGTCTCAAGGCGCTTGAAGAAGGGTGAGGAATTACTTGTCAAATATCCAAGTTTTAAGTTGCTTTCTGAATGCTAGGTGGTTCTGATGCGAGGGACAGTAGCAAGGGCTTGGTTGGAGGATCGTAGCTGGCGAGAGGGGGTGTAGAAGGAGAGTCGTGCGTTGAGGCATTCAGGTCCCAGTTCGTAAAGTGCTTTGTGTGCGTGGGTTAGGAGGCGGAAAGTGATCCTCTTATTGACGGGGAGCCAGTGGAGGTTTTTCAGGTGACCAGAGATGTGGTCTTTACGCGGGATGTCTAGTATGAGTCTGGCTGAAGTCTGGCTGAAGCGTTCTGGATGCGTTGAAGTTTTTTCTGGAGTTTTGCGGTGGTACCGGCGTATAGGGTGTTTCCGTAGTCCAGGCGGCTCGTGACCAGTGCGTGGGTGACTGTTTTTCTAGTTTCGGTGGGGATCCAGCGAAATGTTTTTTTGAGCATGCGAAGAATGTTGAAGCAGGATGATGAAACGGCGTTGACTTGTCTGTTCATGGAGAGTGAGGAGTCCAGGATGACGCCCAGGTTCCGTGCGTGGTCCGTCGGGATGGGTGCTTTTCCATGGGCCTCTGGCCACCAAGAGTCATCCCAGGCGGAGGGGGAGGTACCTAAGATAAGGACTTCTGTTTTGTCTGAATTCAGTTTCAGACGGCTGTGCTTCATCCACTCGGCTACTTCTTTCATTCCTTCATGTAGGTTGGTTTTGGCGGTGTTAGGGTCATTGGTGAGTGAGAGGATCAGTTGAGTGTCGTCAGCGTAGGAGATGATGTTGAGGTTGCGTTGGCGTGCGATGGCCGCGAGGGGGCTCATGTATACGTTGAAGAGGGTGGGGCTGAGTGAAGATCCTTGTGGTACACCGCAGATGACTTCAGTGGCCTCAGACTTGAATGGTGGGAGGCGGACTCTCTGGGTTCTTCCGGTGAGGAACGAGGTGATCCATTCCAGTGCTTTTCCTTGGATTACGATGTTTCTGAGGCGCTGTAGAAGGGTGCTATGACAGACTGTGTCGAAGGCTGCGGAGAGGTCGAGGAGGATGAGGGCGACTGTGTCTCCATTGTCCAGTAGAGTTCGAATGTCGTCTGTTGCTGCGATGAGGGCGGTCTCAGTGCTGTGTTTGGCTCGGAAGCCGGACTGTGAGGAGTCGAGGGATTTGTTGGTTTCGAGGAAGGCGGCGAGCTGGTTGTTGACAGCTTTCTCGATGACTTTGGCCGGGAATGGAAGGAGCGAGATGGGGCGGTAGTTTTTGAGTTCGGTGGGGTCAGCTGTGGGTTTTTTCAGAAGGGCGCTGAGTTCGGCGTGTTTCCAGCTTTCCGGGAAGGTGGCGGAGTTGAGGGAGCAGTTGATGACGTCTCGGAGGTGTGGTGCTATGATGGAATCTGCTTTGTTGAAGATGTGGTGAGGGCATGGGTCTGTGGGGGATCCTGAGTGGATGAAGTTCATCAGGCGGATGGTGTCCTCAGTGGAGATTGGGTTCCAGTCATGAAGGATGTTCAAGGGGGGTGAAGGTCCTGCAGAAGGTTGAGTGGGTTGGTCTCCGGGTCGGTTGTCGAAGCTGTTGTGGATGTCTGCGATTTTGTTGTGGAAGAATGAGGCTAGGGAGTCGCAGAGGGCTTGAGAGGGGGTGATGTCGTTGGAGTTGGCTGAAGGGTTGGTAAATTCTTTGACGATGTTGAATAATTCCTTGCTGTTGTGGGCGTTGTTATCTAGTCGGTCTTTGAAAGCGGCTTTCTTGGCAGACCGGATTAGTTGGTGGTGTATGCGGGTGGCGTTTTTGAAGGCGTCCCTGGTGCTGGTGTTTGGGTCTTTTTTCCAGGCCTTCTCGAGGGAGCGACACAGTTTCTTCGATTTCTTAAGATCATCGTTGAACCAAGAGGCGTTTTTGCTGCCTAGTTTGGTTTGACGTTTTTTCAGCGGTGCTAGGATGTCGGCGCTGTTGGATAGCCATTTGGTGAGGTTAATGGCTGCTTGGTCGGGGTTTGAGGGGTGGGCAGGGGGGTTTTGAAGAAGCACAGAGGAGATCTGGTCGATGGTGATTTTGTTCCAGTTTCTTCACAGGGTAGAATGAGGATGGTTGTGGGTTGTGGTCTTATTGTAGATAAAGTGAACGCAGCTGTGGTCCGTCCAATGGAGAGCTGTGGTGTGACTGAAGGAGACATGTTTGCTGGAAGTGAAGATAGGGTCGAGTGTGTGACCTCCAATGTGGGTGGGGTAGGTGACAAGTTGTTTGAGTCCGAGGTTGGCGAGGTTGTCCAGGAGGGTGGTAGTGTTACTGTTGTTGCTCTTTTCCAGGTGAAAGTTGAAGTCACCCAATAGAATGTATTCCTGGGAGGGGATGGCGTGTGGGGTGATAAAGTCAGTGATGTCGTCACTGAATTGTGCACGGGGCCTTGGAGGCCGGTAGTGGAGAGTGCCTCTGAGTGTTGTCTTGGGGTCGGTGTGGATCTGGAAGTGAAGGTGTTCGGCGCTGGCAAGGTTGACGTCTGAACTTGTTGAGATGCGGATGGAATTCTTATGGACGATAGCGATGCCTCCTCCTGTTTGGACGGTGCGGTCCTTACGGATGATCTTGTATCCCTCCAGGATGGCAATGGTGATGTCTGGGGCTGAGGAGGCGTTCATCCATGTTTCTGTTAGGAAGGTGACGTCCGGGGAGATGGTGTCTAGTAGATTCCAGAGGTCGATGGCGTGCCTGTGGACCGATCGGGTGTTGAGCAGGATGCATTTAAGGTGGTTAGTGTCGGAGCTCTGTTTGGTGTTCGTGGATGGGGAGTTCGTCTTGGTGCCGTCGAACTTGCAGGAATTGCAAGAGAAGGGTCCATGGGTGTGGCCAGGGGCGGCTTGGGCACAGTTGGAGAGTCGGCCGGGGTTAAGGGCTAGGAGGGTGGATGCGGCGTAAGTAATGCGGGTGGGGTGGGTGGGACGGGGGCCAGGGGGTCTGGCGCCGGGCGTGGTCCAGGCGCGGACGGGCTTACCTTTGGCGCACCTTCGGCGCGACCGTAGCGCGTGACCGCTGCGCGTTGGGTCATCAGTCTTAAGTGGAGAGTGGAGGGGGCGGAGCGTGGGAGGGGCAGCTGGGAGGCGGTAGCGAAAGCATTTATATGTGATGATTTATCTCGCCCTTCTTCTGTTTCAGAGATATTTCATGTGTAATTCTTTTTGCATAATCGTTCATTCATTTCATATGCAATAATTTTTGAATGATTTCTATGCTTCAAAACGTACAGTATCTATAATTTTCACGTATTACAATATACGCCTATTTCAAATGCATTTATGTATTTTGGGGTGGGCAATGTTACACATGCATCTTATTGCTCTAGTTTTAGTAATTTGATGGACATGAACCCGTGGAGTGGGTGTTGCGTGCTTATCTAGGATCCTGATCGATACTGTAACCTTATGCCCCTATTCGGCTATAAATCCATTTATTCCCTATATTGGCATAACCGTTCAAGTGCGATATTCAGAAAGTCATCTCTGGCCTCACACGAACAGAGCCACATTCCAGAATAGTTCTCTGCCTCTTCCTTTGCAACCAATTAGTGCAATAACAGAGCAGAAGTCACTATCTGAAGATTCCTAGATTAACACTCCGAGTTCTTCAACAAGATAAAAACTCAGCAAACCTGGAAATCCCTGCTTGCTGTGTTTTGATTAGTAATGGAACTCTAATGAGCAACTGATAGCTATCACTTCCTAGTGACATCTTTAATTGACGTCTTATGTCCAGCAAACTTACGTCAAACCAGGCACCTGTCAGGTATAAATATTACCAACGTTGCCTTAAGCAATTGCTGTTGTCACCAGGCTGTTGTGCAGGCTGTTGTCGCCTGTTGCTAGCTGTCTGCAGTACGCTGATGCTGCTGCCCGTCGCCTGAAGCTGCTGATACCATTATCGCTGCTAAAGCGCGAACGATGGTGTGGTGTAACTAGGAGCTGAACAGCCGTCCCTCTGCGAAGAAGCCCAGCAGATACCAGATGCCCGTGGACGCTGTTCCCCCCTCCTTCTCCTCGACGCGCTGAAGAGACACGCTGTCTTTCTCCTGCAGAGAAATCCAGCGCCAGCGTTTCTGGTCTACCCTCGCGGGTGACTGGGATACCGAGTTCCCCCTGAAGGAGATACCAGACCTCCATCATTCTATTCAGAGGTATGCTGTTGACTAAACCCTTAGTGAGAATTCTTGAAGCAAACCTTGGCAAAACCAACTTAAACTGAAGCTACTTACTTACTCCCCTCCCACGTATTAGGCTTAGGTCAGGTACACTGGGGTAGGCGTAGTTAGAAGCACCAGTTGAGTATTTTAGCCTAATGTATATATGAATGTATATATGTTTTATTACTTTTAAACCATTGTATGGCTAAGAAACCATATCAATGCTTTTACAGTATTATTTCGCAATACTTATCTTACTGTACGTACTTTTTATCATAACAAGTCTTGCAATTGTGGCAATACATTTCTCTTGTACGAGAAAAAAGACTGTTCAATAAATGTTAACCCTTTATTGACAAACGCCCGTCTCTCTATTCTCTGCATATTGTGAAAGTAATCTGCACCAACCTGACTGAGTAAAATACCTGTCTATTGTTTCACACGACCCTAGAGATTGACTCTTAATCTGAGGAGCAAAGTTGTCATGTTGCACGGTTGTTGGAAAGCTGAATCCCTTCTTGTCTGTGCCAGGGAAGCTGATCACTTCCTATTCAGTCAAGAAAGTTTCCAGTGACCTCTGAGCTAGTTGGTAACAAACCCAATTAAGTTTAGCATAGTCAGTAGAGGCCTGGAAGATCCGCACTTCTACGTCGATACTACTGTTTATGTTATTCCAATGCGCAGGGCCTAGTGGGAAACTAGGAACTACACTACAGCTTAACACGTTAGGAAAGACAGGGGAAATACAATTTGGGCCTACAGGCATTAACAATATAATGGCAGACACGTACACACAGGTTACTAGTTGGGACCGGAAGTCTCGAGCGACCCCGGCCTATTTATTTATAGCTCTCTGGCCACGCCTGGCCAGAGAGTGATACATTGTGCCGAGGTGCTTCCGGTGGCTTGCCTTTTTCATATCGTTTCTTACGCCGATGACACCCAGCTCCTCTTCACCTGTGAGAGGGGTGCGGATTTCGATGGAGGTAGGATCCAGGGTTGCCTTGAGGCTGTATTTCAGTGGTTCCAACATAACAGCCTCAAGTGCAACTCGGATAAATCCGAGGTCCTCTTTTTCAGGTGCAGTTCGGATCCGGACTGGAAAGTGTGGTGGCCAGAGAACATGTTCCCACCAGCAAGTTCGTCCCAGGTGGCAAAAAACCTTGGGATTAAGATTGACAACGGCCTCACACTGCGCTCACAGATAATTGGTCTCACGGGCACCTGCTTTGGCCTGCTCCGGATGCTGCGTAAGTTTCTCCCTCTGTTATCGGAGGAACACAGGAAGATCACAGTGCAGGCGATCATTGGCTCGAGAATTGACTACTCTAACATTCTTTATCTCGGCCTGCCAGAATACCTGCTTCAACGGTTACAGGTGGTCCAGAATTCGGCAGCACGGGCCATCTTTGGACTATCTCGCCGCGCTAGAGGCTCGGGCCTCCTGGAGGCACTGCACTGGCTTCCTGTCCGGAAGCGGATAATTTTTAAGACCCTGACTCTGGCACACAAAGCTTTGCACGCCTCCGGAGCGAAATATCTCCAAAAAAGGATGACCTTCTACCATCCAGCCAGGCCGCTGAGGTCAGAATCCTTGTTTGTTGCTGCAGTGCCTCGTGTTAAGAGGGCACGCATTGGAGGCCGCTCTTTTAGATTATTGGCGCCCCAGTTGTGGAATAAGCTGCCAGTGGCCCTGCGTAGCACCCCAAACTTGTTGGCTTTTAGGAAGGGACTCAAAACCTGGCTTTTTACTTCTTAGTTTTTTCCTGGGCTTTTCTGGTTTTTTTCTCTCTGTCCTTTATCTGTCTTTTCTTGTTATGTTATGAGATTGGTGTGCAATTCAAAGCGTCGGGACACTCTTTTGAGTAGCCGTACGCTATATAAAATCCAGTATAACATAACATAACATAACATAACATAACATAACATAACATAACATATGTTGTTTGTATTGTGGTTACATTTCTGTGGTGCTTCATACCAGTACCAAGGCACCAACCCTGTTTGCAGAGTGTTGGCATGCAATCTGAAGGATTTCCTTGGTTGGCAAGGTGTGGGTTTGAGGTTTAGCCTGTAGGCGAGCGTTAACGAGTTATAATTGAGGATCATATAAAAAAATATGTATAATTTCTAATATGGTGCGGTGATCCAGCGCTCCTATAGAAAAACTGTCTCACAAACGCTACCTATCACCTCAATACTCACCATTAATCATGAAACCCTTACACAGGCCCATAACACCAATGAGACAATTTTTGAGCAACTGAATCTAGTGGTATGATTTATAAAACTATTCACATTATATCTACAATACTATTTACAAATGCAGTTTATCATCTTTTACCATGGATTTAAGCATTTGTCATATATTAAATCAAACCACTTAAGGCGATTGGATCAACTGATAGTAACTAGACCATGAATAAACAAGACCAGCTTGTCTTTTCAAATCTAATTTTATTAACTTTATTCTTCAAAGAAAGAGCATTTACGTTTTAGAATCTTTATTTCATGAGCAAATAAGAAAGCAGCATTTTATTAAGGAATGAATTAATAAACTGACATTATTAAAGCAAGTTCAGAAACATGAAATATTAGCAAATAACAGTTTCCATACCCTAATTCTATTTCCCTGTCTATTTCTCGCTTCACCTGAAAAGGAAAATATCATTTAAGTCTGCTGTCGTTACGTGCGCCAAAAGTCCATCAGCACGTCATTCAGGAATCGGGAAGCAAGCTTTTTGCCTTGCTCATGATGTCAGGTTTTATACCTTTTCTCTATCTAAACTTTCTACATTTTACATTCTTTCAACAAAATCCAGGCTTCTCATTGGCTGAGCCACGTCAGTCCACCGTTAGGTCATCTTCGAATTTTGACCAAGACAGGCTTTACATAAGCCCTATTGTTCATTCAATTTCACGTTTCTCCGTTTCCTCAGAAATGTTACTTTTACTCGAGTTCAGAACATTACTTCCTAATCTTGGCAGACACTTTTCTTCCTGTCCTTGAGCCTTCTCTCCGTGAGCACATTTTATTCAGGCAAAAGATTGTTCTTTCAATTAATAATGTTTGTGCAGCAAAAATCTCCACTACGTAAATGCAAGGCTCCACTCTGGACAAGGTTTCACATCTGCCATGCTGTCAGCCATATTTTCTAGGCCACCTTTTAGGCCTCACTTCGGGAACTATTATTAAACAAACACAAGACATCAATTAATTAAAGAATTGAGACCCATTCTGTTACCCTCCCCCTTTACTAATTAACAGGGTTAATTAAGTTACCTAGCAGAAGCACGAATATGCAGCTTTTATAATTACTTTTCCTTCAGGAACTGCACAAACTCCAAAGGCTGTTGTCACAGAAGACATAACATAAGCACATATAATAAGCACATGTCATTAGTTAAACAGCTGCATTTAATACTGACAAAGACAATAGACAAGGTTAGTTTATTATTTTCTTCTTTGCGTTTGCAACATAAAGCACATTAGTTAATCCCGCGTGCAATGTTTGCAATTTTAAACTAAGTTGATTAATACTTTTCACCACATGCTTATTAGTTTAGTTACACATTATGGGAGATTAACTTCACAGGTTAGAACAAAATGTTGCTCTTCGCCCTGCTCCATCAACTCCCTCATCTGGTGATTTCAAAATCACCAAACAATACCCAAAATGTATACATTTTCAACCCTTGAACATGTTTTGGACTTTCTTAATATTAGTATTTCTAAACTTTAGATTCCTCTGTTTTTCTGCATTTTTCATATTGTGTTCTCCGAAACTCTTCTAATTCTATCTCTTTTTCTTTCTCCTTTCTGAGTTTGTAAATCCTTTTCTTTTCTATTAAGTGTTTTCTTCTCTTGTGTATCATGCAACTAATTTTCAACAAAAGTGTTATTATAGCTATAACTATTAATGGAAAAACCATGTTACCTATAATTGAACTACCAATCTCCTGAAACCAGCGTTTAATTGTTGCAAATCTTTTACCCAAACGTTCTGAAAAACTTTCATCTTCTATGGGTACTATCTCACTATGTAACTCTGTAATATTCTTAATATACATTTCTATATTCTGACTCTTATCAGGTATATATGTGCAGCAATGTTGAACATGTAATATCCCACAAACTCCACCCTCTTTTGCTAGCAGAATGTCTAATGCAAGACGATTCTGCATTACCATGGATCTCATGGCAACAAGTTCTGCATCAACTAATTGAAATCCACCTGCGGTATCTGTTGACAATCTATCAACTATTGTGGACATTTTTCTAATTTTGTTTGCATGCAGGGTTATTCCTACCATAGGTATTAACGCACCAAATATATCTCCTAATATTTCTGAAAAGCTTTCTCTTCTAAATCTACTCAAGTGATTACCAATTTCAAATGAACCTTTTGCATTTCTATCTACATGAAAAAAATTTGGAAAAACTAAACCTACGAAACATGTTCCGTACCAGTGGTCAGGAAGACTGTAGTAAGCTTTATCTCCACAAATGAAATAAATTCCAGGGAAAATTGGATCTTTGTCTCCTTTAAATCCCCAACCCCCTACAATATGATAGGTGTCTTCACATTGACTTGCACCGACAAAGTAATTATCAAATTGGGTATTATCGCTTCTTATACAAAGTTTTCTACTAACAGGTTTATCTATATGAATTGCCACATTTTCATACCTACCATTTAGCTTTTGATCTCCCAACTGCCAAAATTTAGACTTAGTCTGCTTCGTCATCTGATTTCGCGTATAAATTGCCCTTCTCTCTTCCACCATGTTTAAAAACGTTTTCTCTTCTGTTCTCAATTTACATGTTAGATTATTTTTAAAAGCATACTCATAAGTAAGTTCACTAGTCACTAAGAAAAATTCCCTCATCTGCTTAGCATATTTCACATTATTCAAGCTTTCTACAATTTTTAAATTTGCAAAAATCTCATCAAAATCAGAGTAGTAATATTCTAGACGTCCAGTTTTATAAAATAAACTAGCTATTACACTACATGTCACACCGTAAATAAGAGGAAGCATATTATAGGTTACGCCTTCTGACACATAAGTTGGTAATTTCACACAAACATAGCAATCTTTTGCGTTCATCACATTAACATATTCAGATAAAAGTCTTGAAAAAGTATTTCTAGAAAAATCTCCCACAGATCTATCTTGATGAATCTTAGGTTTATGTACAATAACCTTATCAGGGTCATCAATCTTGTCATGATTGACCACAACTTTACTAGTCATGTTAGCTTTATACATCTCTTTATCTATTCCAAAAGGAAAAATGACAGCTAAAATTAACCAAACTAAAATTATCAGGACTACACATATCAAAGACAATTTACAACATCTTTTGAGAATTGAGCATCTCGAATTATTATTATAAGAAGGCATCTTTACTAAAAAATAAAAAAATAAAAATGTAAAAATTACTAAATATACTCCCCCTTTTTTTATTTTTTTTTATCAGATAACTTTGTTTTCTAACAGCTTTTCTTCGACCTTATGTCATACATCAAATGTGTTTTTCAGCTAACACAATTTCTTCGAACTTGTGTCTCCTAACACAATTTTTTCGACCTTGTGTCACTTCAAAGAATAAAATCAATCATTATCACTTTCACTCTTGAAATCAACTTGACTCCTATTGACTTCTATTACTGGTGGGATCACTATATAGGTCCACTCAGGTGACTTATACTTCTGATTTGGTTTTATTGTTCTCTTTGGCCTACTACTGATCACTTCTATTCTTTTTCCTGCTTGCTTTTTCTTATTCATGTCTTCCTCTTTTTGACTTGAAATCTCATTCACCTGTTCTTTTGCTTTATTCACTAATTTGAATTTCAGGCCTTCATTTTCACTTGGCCAATAGTCTCCTTTTCTTGTTAACCTTCTTTTTGGTTCTGTCAAGTTATATTCCACTCTCCAAGCTCTTTTCCTTGATCTTTTCACTTTTGATTCATCTCCACTGTCAACTGTTTCACTTTCTGTGTTATCAGCTGATTCATTGATTATCAATTTTTCTGTTTTGGATTCTTCTTCAGATTCAGGTACTTCTTTACTCGGCAGTTTCACTTTGTTAGGAACAGCATCCTTATAGCTGGTACTTGGAATTTCTTCTTCTTCTTCTTCTTCAATTACTTCCAATCCACCAGTTTCAGAATTTTCGTTCCTTCTTCCAAAGTTTCCAATCTGCGTTTCAATACTCTCCTGATCTTGATTTTGAATCACTTCTTGTTCAGTTTCCTCTTCTGCTACTTGATCTAGCAGATCATTGTCATTTTCTTCTTCAGAGTCTTGTATCACAACTTCTTCATTCTCTTCATTCAATGCTTCATTCGCATTTGAATCTTCCAGATCTCGACTTTCTTGTCGATCTTCAGAATCTGGATTTCTTTCAGGTTCTTCTTCTTAATCTGAATCAGCTGTTGTATCACCTTCTTCGTCAGGATTTTCAGGTGGAGGGACTCATATGGTATGACTAGCATGGATCCATCTTTTCAGTCCCCTACACTTTATTGCATTTGTTGTGACCAGTATCACCTGTCTTGCCTTTTGCCACCTTGGTACTAGGCAATTCCTTCTTCGATGAACCTTTGTCCTTACCCAGTCTCCTGGCAACAGATCATGAGCTTGTTCTTTCTCTTTTGAAAGTACTTCAGTTCCTACCTGATGGAACACAGAAGTCACCACGTCAGATAGATTTTTGCAGTAATCCATAATGACGCTATAATTTATGCTCTGTAGTTTGTCAACAGGAACAAATGCTTGTCTCATGACCCTTCCCATTAAAATTTCATGGGGGCTCAAACCTGTTTTTCTGTCTGGAATGCTTCTCAAAGTCATCAATACAAGTGGAAGTGCATCTGTCCACTTCATTCCTGTTGCTAAACACATCTTAGCTAACCTGTTTTTTACTGTACCATTCACTTGCTCAACAACACCTGATGCTTCTGGTCTGTAGGCACAATGCAATTTTTGCTTTATTCCTAGTGCTTCACAAATCAGTTTTAGCAATCTGTTTTCAAAATGTGTGCCGCGATCTGTATCAATCGATACTGGAAAACCATACCTTGGTATGAGTTCTCTCAAAAGCAATTTTGCCACAGTAATTGAATCATTGTGACATGTTGGAAATGCTTCCACGCATCTTAAAAACAAACAGACTATCACCAATACATATCTGAGTCTGTTTCGAGGTGGCATTTCAATGAAATCAAGCTGTATTCTGGTAAATGGACCACCCTCCTGTCCTATGGTTCCCATGCTTACAACAGTTTTTCTGTTAGGGTTAATCTGTAATCTGCAATTATTCAGAATTTCGGATTGTACCAAGTTGGCCTAAACAATCTAATCATAGAGTCTCTTCCGATATGTCCTGGACCATGGTACCTGCGTGCCATATCAGAAATCATGCTGTCAGGCATTACTGGTCTGTTATCTTTGTAAACCCAGATCTCATCTTCCTCTCTTTGCCTGCATCCTGCTTTTAGCCATGTATCTTTTTCCTCATCACTTGCCTCATCTTGTAACTGTTTTACTCCTTGCCAAGTTTCAACTACAGATATTAGCATAAGTGAGTTCAAAACATGTTCATTATTTTTCTCCCGATTTACAGACACATTTTGTTTTGCGCAAAATTTAGCAATTGCATCAGCATATGCATTTCCCAATGTTATATAGTCCTCGCCTTTTTTGTGTGCCATGCATTTCACCACAGCAATTTTTTCTGGAAGCTGAATTCCGTCAATTAGTCTTTTGATTAACTGGGCATTTCTTATTGGTGATCCCACAGAAGTTAAATAACCTCTTTGAGACCAAAGCTGGCCATAGTGATGGACTACACCATAACCATACTGACTATCAGTCACTATGGTAATCTTCTGATCTTTTCCCAATTCACATGCTCGAATCAAACCAATTAATTCTGCCACTTGAGCTGAACGAATTCCTTTGAGACTGGATGCTTCAATTACATCTGCAACAGTGCACACTAAATATGCTGCACACAGATCACCATCATCTGTTCTTAAGCATGAACCATCAACAAACAAAACTAAGTCTGATTCAGGCAATGGGGCATCCTTAATATCCTGCCATGGTTTTGTAAAATACTCTAATACATCCAGGCATTCATGATCAACCTCATCTCTGACTTCTGTTTCAGTAGTGTCAGGTAACAATGTGGAAGGATTTAAATTCACACATCTCGAAATCGAGACATTATCTGAACCAAGAATAACCTTTTCATATTTTGTCAACCTGTTGTTTGTCAAATGCTGTGTTTTGCTTCTGCTGAGGAGAATCTCAACTGAATGTGGGACATAAACTTTAACTGGAAATCCCACTATTATTCCTTCACTTTGTTCCAAGCTCACACTTGTTGCAGCTACTGCTTTTAAGCAACCTGGTAATGCTTTTGCGACAGGGTCAAGAACAGCTGAGAAATATTCTATTGGCTTTCTCAGTCTTCCATGTCTTTGAATCAGAACTGATAATGCACATCCTTCTCTCTCACTGCAATACAGCTCAAACTCTTTTTCATAATCAGGCATTCCCAATGCTGGAGCTTCACACAAACCTTTCTTTAACTGTTCAAAAGCTTCTAATTCAGTTTTTGTCAATTTAAATGGGTCTTTTATGTCTGCTTTTGTCAGTCTCTGCAGTGGTTTTGCAATTACCGAAAATCTACTGATCCATTGGCGATAATAACCTACCATTCCTAGAAACATTCTAACTTGTCTCTGTGTTTTTGGAGGTTGCATTGCTTGAATCATTTTTATTCTTTCTATTGTCACTTGTCTGATTCACTTTGCAATTCTGTGACCAAGATATTTTACTTCTTGTTTGCAAAACTGTAATTTCGCAGGTGATACTTTATGTCCCTCATCTGCCAGATGATTTAAAAGAGTAATGGTATGTGTTACCCAGTTATCTCTTGTTTTTGCAGCTACAAGGAGATCATCAATATACTGCACTAACGTAGATCTTCCAGGTAACTCTAGATCTTCCAATGATTTCTTTAGCAACTGATTAAAGATAGATGGACTCTCAGTGTACCCTTGTGGGATTCTACACCATGCTAATATATGCTCTTTGAACCGGAACGCAAACATTTGTTGGCTTTCTGGATGCAATGGAGCAGTAAAGAATTCCTTACATAAATCAATAACTGTATACCATTCTGCATCGTGCGGAATCTGATATAAAATTACTGCTGGGTTTGGTACAACTGGGCAACATGGAACAACAATTTTGTTTACTTTTCTCAGGTCCTGAACAATTCTGAAAATACAGTTTGGCTTTTTAATTCCCATAATCGGTGAGTAGCATGGGCTACTTTCGATTTCTCTTAGAACTCCTTGTTTTATGAATTTGTCTATTACAGGTGTAACACCTTCAATCACTTCTGGTTTCATTTTTTACTGAGGAATGTTTGGATAATCTGCCCCTTGCTTTAATGTTATTTGTACTGGATCTACGTTTTTCATCAAACCCATTTCATCTCCAGTGAAGTCCCAAATTTTAACATTCACTGTGTCTTTTAATTCTTCAGGTAAATTATTTTTATCAAACACAGGAAATAATTTACTTTCTTCTGCCTCAACCATTGAAATTGTTAATTTGTAAAGTCCATCCTCTTCTGGAGTTTGCAGCTCTATACCATCCGGTGAGCAATATATTGCGCAGTTCATCTTGCAGAGAATATCCCTACCTAATAGATTTACAGGACTGCTATCACAAACGACAAATCTATGCATGTCCTTAAATTTACCTATTTCAACTTCAACTGGTTCGGTTAGATCTGTTTTAATTTGCTGATTAGCTACACCTACTACTTGGATCTTGTCACCAGAGAGAGGGAGGTTTTCTATTTCCACTGATCTAACAGTAGAACGGGTAGCACCTGTATCCACTAGGAAAGTAATTTCTACATCATTCACTTTACCATTCACAAATGGACCAGATTTATCTACCTCAAGAGTGGTTCCAATCACACACTCTTCCTCCTCTCTCAGGCACCGTCAGAAGTAATCCTCAGATTCACTCCCACCATCTTCTTTCATCCAAAATTGTTGAGACACATTTGACACATTCACTCTCGGTGATCTGTTTACCTGTTCACCTCCGCAGAATCCTGTATCTGTATTGTATCTCTGCATATTTACACAGTTTGGAAGTGGCGGTTGTGGTATCTGACTTTGCTGATTCACTATGTGTCGCTGTAGCTGTTGCTGCTCATTTATCTCATTCTGCATCTGTGGATTTAATGATGCATTTTTTACAACATTTCTGGGCGGATTCTTACATTCGTGCTTCCAGTGCCCAATTTCGCCACAATTAAAACATGGGAGTTTCTTTTTTAACTCTTCTATGTTTCCCATCAATTTTGGTTTATTATAATTACCTTTAAATTTCCCTTGATTCTGATCAACATTTTTGTTTAAAGTTGCTATTAGCTGTTTAGCCACTTTTTCCTGTGCCCACATAGCTTTTTCTTTCAGCTTCTTTTGTTTCCCATCCAATTCATCACTACAGTATTTTGCTTTTCTCAAAATATCATCCACTGTGAGTGACTGCCAGCCAACAATTCCAGATCTTATCATCTCACCAATTTCAGGTCTTAAGCCATATACAAATCTGTATATAAAATGGCTCATATCCTTTTCACTTATATGCTCATAACCACTGTATTGTTTAAATACCAGCAGTAATCTTTTATAAAATGAATGCACTGATTCTTTCGGCTCTTGGGTTGTTCTGTCTATTTTAACCCAATCCACTTCTTTTGGGGGAATCTTGTTTTTCAAAAATACAATTAATTTATCATACATTTTCAGTACATCTGGTGAAGGAGCACCTGTTACCTTATCTTGAGAGGGTTCTTCTCTAGGCCAATCTATGGAAATTTTACATTCCGTCCACAGATCTGATGGGACAACTATGTCAAAAAATCCATCAAGATCAACCCACAGGACTTTTGAAACCTTCACAAATCTATCTACCAGTCGATACCATTCTACAGGTTTTTCTCTTAATCAAGGAAAATCATTTGTAAACATCAAGATGTCCTGTCTTGTCCATGGAACATGCACATAGCCTCCTCCTGCTATTTATCTCATTGGAAACTCATTTGCCACTTTCTCTTTTTCTCTGATAGGAAAAGTTAAGGTTATTGTGTCTTCATCTTTTTTCTTTGCCCATTTTGCTCTCCGTTTACTTAATTCACCCCATTTTCTTAGAATCACAATTAAATCTTTTATATGAGTGATTCTTCCTGCAGTATTCAAATTTTCAATGTGTTTTTCAGAAAAATCCACTCTATAATTTCTCTGCAAACTCTTCTGCTTGCTTAAATCTAATTCTAATTCAAGAGCCATTTCCTCTAATTGGTCATATTTGTTTTTCATTTTCCATGTTATGCTTTTGCAAATAAATAATAATTTATCATCATGATATGCTTTTAATCTGTCAGTTCCAATTGTTCCAATTATTAATTCCTCTATGTTTGCTTTCAATTTTGCAACATCAAGTAATTTGCATTCTGGGGTTTGCGTTAAATCTATTTTGCTTAAACTTTTTACCGGAGATCCAGTATCAGAATCTGCACCAGTTGGGGTTTTACATGACAAACTTTGATTAAAAGTTAAATTAGGCATCATCATTTTTTCTCAATGTATTTCAATTAAATCTGAATAAAATATTTCAGTCACTTTCAGTATTTCTGAATTTAATGGAACAGTTAAAGCTGAATGTCTAATTTCTTTTTGATCAAACACTGGAAGAACAGGTCTAATTGTTACAGGCACTGTTACTGCTTCCATGCTTTTTGTTAACTGTTGTAATAATTCATTCGCAGAACCAATGTATTCTGATGTATCTGGTAATCCCTCATATCTTTCTGTTCTATTTCCATTTCTTGGGGTTTCATTTCTTTGAACAGGAGTTTCAGTAAAATTACTATTTTCTCCTGATATATTTGAATTACATCCTGTTTCTACTCTCTCGTGTGTTTTTCTGTTGCTCTGATTTGTCTCTGGAGATGTTTCTACTCTTTCAGGCATTCTTTTAAAATTTGGATTTGTTTCAGGGGATGTCTCATTAATTATTTCTCTTGGAGGGGCACTTGGAGAAGTCCATGTACAAACTGGTTGATAAGGTGGTGGCTTTCTGGTATGAATTTCTTCTAATACCGCATCTTCTGAATCACTTTCTTCTCTAACATGTTTTTTCTTTTGGGAACCTTTTTTACCAGTTTCCTCATCAATTAGTCTCACTGGGTACAAACCATCACACATGTCTGCCTTTCTCCATCGACGCATTCTATCCTCATGTGTCTCTCTATCAAGACCTAATCCTGTTCGCTTTGGTATGCCTCTACTTTCTCGTTCTAATTCAAACATTTCATCCTCCCATTCAACTAAAGCTTCAAATTGAGTAGGTCTAGGCTTTGGTACAAGTTTCATCATCCTTTCTCTTAAGTTTCTCAAGACCGCTATGTTAAATGATCCATCTTCCGGCCATGCTAATATACCATCATTTTCAGTATATTTAATCCAATTATCAATCCAAAGACAAGTATGATAACCATATTCACCTAATATATAAGCTGCTGGTGTTTTGTACTTATGAATTAATCTTCCGTTTCGCGTTGAAATTTTCTTGTCAGGTTTAATTTTGTTTTTCAACTTCTGAAACCATGTAAGCTTCTTTTTCCCTTTCAAATAATAATAATCCATGTCTTTTAAACAAATTTTCCTTGCTTTGGTAAAGATCGTAACAAGAGAAATTGTTATTCGACAGCACCAACCAATCCGTGCGCGAAACCCACTAATTAACCAATCAGGTTAAGTCACGTCACTGTTCTGCTCAACCAATAGAATTACTGCTTTTCAGGATGAGCCAATCAGCTGTAAGCTCGTCTTGTCACGTGAACCAATCTGTGCGCGAATACTGTGACGTATGTTAGCCAATCACAGCGCGACTCTTGTGATATATGCTACCGCTGCAGCTTCTGTCTCTCTCTTCGCTCCTTACACTGACACCTCCTTTACAAAAAATGTTCACAGCGCCATATTTACAAACCTTTCAATAGAATTCAGTTAGTAACACCACAAAAACAAACCATTTGTCTGTTTCGCTAAAATAAAGTGATAGCTTTCTCAAACAATCAAGTATTCTTTCGCGTGAAATAGACGACATTATTTTCACAGAATATTTAAATTCGCTGATAAAGTAAGGCTACTTTACCCTTCATTTACGCACATTCATACGGAAAAATCCCTAACCATTCATACATAAATCTTTAGTAGGACTTTAACCTGCTAACTGAAATACTCACTCGCCAGTAAGATAGACAACGCTTCCTTACCCTTCACTCAAGCTTAGATAAATTCTACTACTCTTTTCACAGTGAGTTTTAAAACAGGACAGAAGTCCCTATACTCGAAAGCTACGATTTCATAGACAATCCTCGCTATACATTATACCTTACACACCTAAAATCCCTAAACTTGTGCTGTACGTCCACAACACTTGTGATATACGGCGATACCACTATTTTGAAACAGAACAAATTCACTGTGTAACTTCACCTGTCACACTACTCATGCCGGCACAACTAGGAATTTTCACACTGCTGGAAAAAACCTTTCGACTACATGTAACAACTGAACAAACTTAACATGTTTTAGACATGTATCCTATGTATTACCATGTAACATGTCAGTTACCATAGTAACCGAACTCTGCTACCAAGAAATTGATCCAGCGCTCCTATAGAAAAACTGTCTCACAAACGCTACCTATCACCTCAATACTCACCATTAATCATGAAACACTTACACAGGCCCATAACACCAATGAGACAATCTTTGAGCAACTGAATCTAGTGGCATGATTTATAAAACTATTCACATTATATCTACAATATTATTTACAAATGCAGCTTATCATCTTTTACCATGGATTTAAGCATTTGTCATATATTAAATCACACCATTTAAGGCGATTGGATCAACTGATAGAAACTAGACCATGAATAAACAAGATCAGCTTGTCTTTTCAAATCTAATTTTATTACCTTGATTCTTCAAAGAAAGAGCATTTATGTTTTAGAATCTTTATTTCATAAGCAAATAAGAAAGCAGCATTTTATTAAGGAATGAATTAATAAACTGACATTATTAAAGCAAGTTCAGAAACATGAAATATTAGCAAATAACAGTTTCCATACCCTAATTCTATTTCGCTGTCTATTTCTCTCTTCTCCGGAAAAGGAAAATATCATTTAAAGTCTGCTGTCCTTACGTGCGCCAAAAGTCCATCAGCACGTCATTCAGGAATCGGGAAGCAAGCTTTTTGCCCTGCTCATGATGTCAGGTTTTATACCTTTTCTCTATCTAAACTTTCTACATTTTATATTCTTTCAACAAAATCAAGGCTTCTCATTGGCTGAGCCATGTCAGTCCACCATTAGGTCATCTTCGAATTTTGACCAAGACAGGCTTTACATAAGCCCTATTGTTCATTCAATTTCACGTTTCTCCATTTCTTCGGAAATGTTACTTTTATTTGAGTTCAGAACATTACTTCCTAATCTTGGCAGACACTTTTCTTCCTGTCCTTGAGCCTTCTCTCCGTGAGCACATTTTATTCAGGCAAAAGATTGTTCTTTCAATTAATAATGTTTGTGCAGCAAAAATCTCCACTACGTAAATGCAAGGCTCCACTCTGGACAAGGTTTCACATCTGCCATGCTGTCAGCCATATTTTCTAGGCCACCTTTTAGGCCTCACTTCGGAAACTATTATTAAACAAACACAAGACATCAATTAATTAAAGAATTGAGACCCATTCTGTTACCCTCCCCCTTTACTAATTAACAGGGTTAATTATGTTACCTAGCAGAAGCACGAATATGAAGCTTTTATAATTACTTTTCCTTCAGGAACTGCACGAGCTCCAAAGGCTTTTGTCACAGAAGACATAACATAAGCACATGCCATTAGTTTAACAGCCACATTTAATACTGACAAAGACAATAGACAAGGTTAATTTATTATTTCTTCTTTGCGTTTGCAACATAAAGCACATTAGTTAATCCCGCGTGTAATGTTTGCAATTTTAAACTAAGATGATTAATACTTTTCACCACATGCTTATTAGTTTAGTTATACATTATGGGAGATTAACTTCACAGGTTAGAACAAAATGTTGCTCTTCACCCTGCTCCATCAGTGCGAACGAGTCCCTAATGATGGAAACCGTCGTCCCTCTAGAATTAAAACCTGCCTCCGCAGGCAGGAGCATTTCAGTGCTGCTTCCTGCTAATTGTTGCGTTGTGGACTGCTTCTGGCTTTTATTAGCTTTTTTTGGTGTTATTTTCTGTTTCTACAGGTGTGTGTTTAACTATGGTCATACAGGCTTCTTAAGTTCTTGCTGCAGAAAATAGTACCCACACTCCATTGTACTAGCCATTGCTATTAAAGCATTCACATGGACTCTGGTCTCTCAGCAATTTCGTTGCAGAGAGAACTACTAACACATCTCGTATCTCGTCGGCTGTATGAGAAGTAAACCGTGATTGACACAGCTAAGAAGTGTCATACAACAGCTCCACCTAACCTGAACTCAGTCCCCGCCTGTTTATTGTATTCTTTCAAGATGAATGCTCTATTAGCCACTCTTCTGCTACAGATTTTCTAGTGACCACTGGGTGGCAGCAAAAAGCAGCAAACTGATGTTGAAAACGTTGCTCTGTTTACAATGTTGTGTTTGGATCTGGAAGAGACAAGTGTCAAATCTACAGATGGCGAAACCAACAAGCATTTGAAATGCAATAGGTCTAGCATTTGCGAGAGTTTTAGCTATTAGCATTGTAAATGACAATGCCTATTATTTCCGTTTTTTAAAACATAAATAAAAGGCATTGTCATTTACAATGCCAATAGCTTAAACTTGCGTAAATGCGAGACCTATTGCATTGCAAATGCTTGTTGATCAAGCTGTAGTGGTACCCGTCTTCCATGTCAGATGGGAAAGAGAACAGTATGTAGTCTGTCCCATATCCTTCTCTTGACACAATGACTCTTGAGTCACGCAGGTGCTTCCCAGTTATTGAAACTAAACCCAGATAGTCCCTGATAAAATTAGCCTCCCCAAAGCTGGGTGTGTATGATTTTGCAGAAATAACAGCCCCCTTAAGGAACAGCGCTGTGTAGTTGAAGTCGCAGTGTTTGAAATTGAAAGGGTTTGAGGTATAGAGACCTCTTAAAGCTGTGTTGTTGACAAAACCTATGATAATGTATAGGTTGTTGCCCCAAAAATAAATGTTGCTGCTGGGTTAATCTGCTACTGGCTGTGGTGCTGAATATTTTCAGAGCTACTCTTTCAACGGCGTACTTGGCGTTTGACAGCTGTAAAGCTTTGGTGTGAGCCAGTCTTACATTTGGGGACACTTGTACTCCCTTTAAAAACAAACTAGTGGACAGTATGACCAGTTTGTACTGTTCTGCATCCCCGCTGATTAGACAGAAGGAGCCCTTGTTGCGTTTAAGTTTGATCTTAAGATCGATACCATTTATGAGCAGTTTATCTTGGAAGAAAAGGTCTGAATGTATATGACTGAGGAGGTCAAACTGTCCACTGCCGGTGGCAAAGCTTGCTCTTTTTACAAAAGCTTGATTGTACCTGACCAGCTCCTTGTCTTTAAAATGTGCATAAGTGTCCTTGTAGAAGAGCCTTGCTGAAAGATGTGTGTCCAGCACGATGTGGCTGTAATTTAGAATGTTGTTGATGTAGGATGTGTAGGCATACATGTTATCACTTTGCGTAATGAGTCAATCGCTGAAGGTAATGTCCATCAGATTAAACATGTTTGCGATGGGGTAAGCGTTCGTCACCACATTACCGATGGAAGGTATGTTGGCACTATCCGCTTTTACGAGTTTACAAACAAGATGCAGCAGAGTATTGTTGAGATCCAGATACATATCCGAGGATCCTGACACAAAAACTCTATTGGTGCATATGGTGTCAAAGCGGCTAGAGGCGACACTTCCTTAAAAAAACTGTTTTCGATACTGGTCTGAGTGGGCTCCAGAGAAACAGGTCTAACTCTGATTTTGCACATTCTCCCGATGCGCAATGTACGAAGGCCATGTTTCAGGTTCTTGTGTTTTTAAAAATAGTTACACTAGTGGGTGTTCTTTTGTTCTTCGAGGCTCTCTTCCACTTTATGGATTTTCTTTTGTGAGTGCTTTTTTTTTTTATAGTGTCGGCAGACCCCTACGCCTCGAAGACCTTCGCTTCCTTTTAATACTTGTACTTGGCCTGTACACAAGTCCTGCTTCTTTTTTGGGTTGTTTGCTCATTCCTCTGGTGACAGCAGAAATCACGGATCCTACCGCACCCTGGGCAATGTTCAAGGCTGTCACTTTAACGTGGGGTTTTGCAATTTCATAGCCTCTTCTCCAGAAAGGCATCTAAACAAACTATAGGAAAAACCTCCAAGTCCAGCACCATACATAACAGGGGCCCCTTGAAAGAATGGTGGCCCTTCATATCTAGCCTGGTGACTTTAATAATGTCTGTAAAGAGCGGGGTTGCCATGATGACTTTTTTATATTCGTTGTTGCGTCATGGTCTTAAATGAAGCTTAACAATGACTTTCCCATATTTAAATGACACTAGCTTAGATTGATCGTTGAATATCATGACCGACATAGTGTCAAAGTGTTTTTAGATATTGCTATGTAGGGGAGCACTAGAGAGCCCGGAGCAAAATGGCAGCACCTTGGTGCTGCTCTGCTGGTCGAGGGAACAATCCGCTAATTATCCTGCAGTAATGACGCCATCCATAGGCACCAAGAACAAATTCCGACGCCTCATCTTGCAAGGAGCACTTTGATCACTCTGCTGCCGCTGCTCTGAGCCTCTGCAAGCCGCTGGCCACAGAAATTGTATCCAGACAAAAAGTTGGCTTCGGAGGGGTCGCAGCGCCGAAACTGCTTATGCGCCCGATGTCTCTGCTGCCTCAACCCTCTGGAGTGCCATGATAGAGACGTGCTGTAGCTGATCTGCCATGATATCGCCAGCGGAAAGTGTTAAGATTCGGCTGCCACGAATTTCCCGCATTGTGGGGGACAGCGCAAGGAGATACGGACCGGCTGTGGCCCGGTGCAGAGTGGAGAAGTACGGGCCTGCACCCAAGCCCAGCTGCATCACTGCTGCTGCCGCGCTGAACCCTGAAAAGACCGCAGAGTGGGAGGCTGTTGTGAAGAGCTTCGCTGAGTTGTTGGCAGCCGAATGTATAGGTGGTGGCCCGAATCTCGACGACACGGCTAGATAAAGGAGAACGCGGCCGTGAGGCTCCCACCCCCAGGGCCGGACTGGGAACCAAAACCGGCTCTGGCAAAGTGCTCGGCCGCCCCCCCCCTACTGGAGGTGCCGCTGAGCGCTTTGTTAGGGCCGGTTTTAGGCCTATTTTGTTGCAGGGCCGATTTTGCAGCTGTGCTGCAAAAACGGCCCTGTAACAAAATCGGCCCCCAGGTGCTCAAAACCGGCCCCCACCCTTGCGGCGCACCAGGGGATTGTCCGGTGCCCGCTATGGCCAGTCCGGGCCTGCCCACCCACGCTTGTGCTGCTGTCTGAAGGAGCGCTTCCTAAACCAGCAGAGAGGTGAATATCTGGTGACCTGCTGCTTTTTCAAACTGGGCGCTGGGTTCTGGAGCAAAATCGTGACCTACTGGCAGTACCATCCAAACTACGAGCCTAACTCCACCCTACTGAAACCTCAGACCCTCTCCCCACTCTCCCCAATAAGCCCCCCGCCTCCCCAGTGCCTAGACCACGGCAAACAACCTCCATCCTCACTGACTGGCGACCAAACCACCCCCCCCTGCGTGCTGCAGCAAGGTGCATCAGGTGGCCCTTGGCCCCAGCCCCAGGCGGAACCGCAACCTATCCGCCCCGTGGAACAGCACACCCTCCAGTCCTGGTCCCCCTGGCCACTCTCCCTCCATGCTTTCATTTATTTTATTCTATTTATTGACTGCGCTGCACCCCTGCATCAGTCGCCCTCGGCCATCCCGCATCCTCGACTGCAGCCCGCCCTTCCCGACAGCGCCTGACCCAACGCCATGTGGGGGGGTCCCAGGCCCGCAGAACTACACTCTAATCGGCTCCATAAAGATGAAATGCCCTTGCATGTCGACCACCCAATTAATGCATATGTCCCTGTCCGCAATCCCCCTCCTCGTTGCCCTCCTCATTGCTCCTGCGCACCGCCGTCTCCCAACCGCATCAGCAGCTCCCCGCATAAACCCCCGCCCGCCCGCCCCCGAACAACCCCCCGGCCCTGCCAAGCCACCCCTGCGCTCCCAGGGCCCCATCCACAACCTTCAACTGAGCCACCAACAACTCCAAACCGGCCCTCCATTCCCGTATGCCCTTCCCTGTGGCCGAGCCTTTCAGCATCCCCCCATTCAAAACCTTGTACCCCACTGCTCTTGTGGTGAGTGCCCACCCCTTTACCCTTTTCTGAGTTATGTGCTTGACTTGCCCACTCCGCGAGCGTCATGTCCCACTAATTGCTCCTTCGAAACCCGTCACCGAGCAGGACATGTGCTGATCTCCATCCAACGACCCCCCTCTCCTTCTGCCACCCTCTGCACTCCCGCTCCAGCAGCCCCGCCCGCCCGCAGTCCCGTGTCTCCCTTCCCTTATCTCCAGCCAATCCTCTGCATTGGTGCTCGGGCTCTGCTTCCAGGGGGTAGCCTCCACTGAGACCCCCGGTCCAGCCACTATCCCCCTCCCCCTGAGGAGAGGGGGGGCCGAACCAAGGGCCATTTTGGGTATTTTTGAAGTGTTTGGCAAGTTTCTCCGGTAAGCAGCCCGAGACGTGGCTCGAGGAATTCCTCATCACCGCTTCATCATTCTACACAGCATCACGCACGTTAGATTACGTGCGTGCGGCCATTTTTAGGTTTCGCCTCGTCGAAAGCTGAGCACTGTGCAGCTTTTCGGCGCAATCTAATGTTAGAAACAGTGTGGCCTCAGTTCCGCCTCTGTCTTCCATTGGCTAGCTCCATAAATGGAGGCTAGCCATTGGAAGAGAGAGGCGTCCGTCATTCTGCGAGGCGACTCGTGGGCGTTCCGTAGAATTTTTCCCTTTTGCCTACGTCAGTGCGGCAGTGGGTGGGGTTCATTTTTTCGCTCGTCGAGGTTTCATTTGGTCATTCTGCAGCCGACCGCCGCCGGAGGAAGTCCAGGTGAGTGCCTTTCTTGCCGTTTGCCGTTCCCTCCCCCCTCCCGCTGTCCGTGCCTTTCCAGCCCCTCCTCCCACTGTCCGTGCCTTTCCCGCCCCATCCCGCTGTCCGTGCCTTTCCTGCCCCCCCTCCCGCTGTCCGTGCCTTCTCGTTGCTGGTCTCTCAAACTGTAAACCATCGAGCTCTCATATGGCAAGCTAGTCAGCCACAGCCACGCAAGGCAAGCCAACAATCCAGTCCGAACCACCCGCGAAATAAAGTGACACCTACATGCCAACAACACACCAGTCTTTTCGAACATCTTAAAACGGAGTAACAATGTGCCATTTACAGAAAAAAAAATACAAACAAATGAGGCAACACACGAAGGCTCCAAATCTGAAAAGTCCATTTTAAGAACGCCCAAGCCTCGGCTGTGTGAAACTCCCCGAGGCATTAGTTTAATGTCCTTAGTACTGGTGTCTTTGACATGAGCACATCACAAGAAAGCAACTCGTTAACTTGGATTTGTTTCAGAAACATAAATATTAGGTACTGTTGAATTGGGATGGTATATTTGCTCCGTTTTAGTCAGTTTTGCGACTACTTAAATTGGAGGGAGGGAGTTGGCTGTGGCGTTCTATCAATGAATCCCTGCTATCATCCAGTTCAAGGCAAACGGTAATCACCACTGACGGGAATTGCAGAGTGGTGGGCTTGCGGAGGAAATCCCAGTGAGCGGTTGTTTCAGGTAGAGGCTGTCACTATCGCCCCACTGTGGCAATAGTAGGGAGACAAAATATCGAAATTTAAATATCGATATACAATAATATCGATGTTTTAATTTCGATGGTATAGAATATCGATGTCCAGAATATCGACGGACAGAATATCGTTTTTATGGTATGTATGTTACTAATATCGAAATTTAATAATTTCGAAATTATGTTTAGGTTTTTTGGATTTTATAATGTTGTTTATATGTTTGTTAAATATGTTATTAAATGTATGTTTGAAAATTTGTAATTTGGTTTACATTTTGCGTTTTAGTATCAGAGCAAGTTGTGGGTTTATAGGGGAATAGGGTGGGAAGTAATTTAATAATAATTAATTAATTAATTAATATTTTAAAATATTTATAAATAATAATGCATTGGTAATTAATTAATAATAATTAGTTAATTAAATTAATTAGAGTTAATGTGCTAATATAAAAAAATTTTTATTGTTAATTAATAATGAATTGGTAATTAATTAATATTAATTAGTTAATTACATTAATTAGAGTTAATGTGCAAATAAACAGAATTATTTGTTATTGGTAATTAATAATTAATTGGTGATTAATTAATATTATTTAGTTAATTACAATAATTAGAGTTAATGTGCTAATATGTGTAATTTTTTTAAATTGCTAATTAATAATTAATTAGTAATTAAATAATATTAATTATTTAATTAAATTAATTAGAGTTGATGTGCTAATATATTTAAATTGTTGTTATTGTTAAATAATAATTAATTGGTAAATCATAATTATTAAGTGATTACATGATATGATTTATTTATGTGTAGTGGGTTGTGTGTTTATAGGGTAATAGGGTGTCATATAATAAAATGTAATTAATTAAAGAGATTGCATTTATTTATTGGTATTTATTGTTAATTAATTGATAATTAATATGAGTTAATTTGCTCAATTTAAATTAGATCAATTTAATATAAATTATTGTTATTAATTGATTATTTGATATTTATATTAATTGTGTTTTTTTGTATGTGTACTATGTTGTGTGTTAAAGGGGAGTAGTGTGTGAATTAATTTTTACCCCCATGCTATCCAATGCTTTCCCTGCTGTTGCACCCTCTGGAGTGGGAATAGTAATTTTTACCCCTACGCTATCCAAGGCTTTCCCTATTGTTGCACTCTATAGAGTGGGAATAGTAATTTTTACCCCTACGCTATCCTACGCTTTCCATACAGTTGCACCCTCTGGAGTGGGAATAGTAATTTTTACCCGTACGCTATCCAACCTTTTCCCTACTGTTGCACCCTCTGGAGTAGGAATAGTAATTTTTATTCCTACGCTATCCAACGCTTTCCCTACTGTTGCACCCTCTGGTGTGGGAATAGTAATTTTTACCCCTATGCTATCCAACGCTTTCCCTACTGTTGCACCATCTGGAGTGGGAATAGTAATTTTTACCCCTACGCTATCAAACCTTTTCCCTACTGTTGCAGCCTCTGGAGTAGGAATAGTATTTTTTACCCCTACGCTATCCAACGCTTTCCCTACTGTTGCACCCTCTGGTGTGGGAATAGTCATTTTTACCCCTACGCTATCCAACGCTTTCCCTACAGTTGCACCCTCTGGAGTGGGAATAGTAATTTTTACCCCTATGCTATCAAACGTTTTCCCTACTGTTGCACCCTCTGGAGTGGGAATAGTAATTTTTACCCCTACGCTATCCAACGCTTTCCCTACTGTTGCACCCTCTGGAGTGGGAATAGTAATTTAAACCCCTACGCTATCCTACGCTTTTACTACTGTTGCAATATGTGTAGTAAGTATATATATTAATTTAGATGTACACTTTTTAATTTATTTTAAATGCATATGTATTAGTTATTATTTTTTAAATATGTTTTAATTTTTTATGTAATAATAGTAAAATTATATGTATTTTTAAATTATTTTTACATTATTATTAATACATTAAAAAACGATATATTTAATTTCGATATTTTTGTACTACAATATTTTTTTCCCATATTTTTGTACTTACCTTTATGAAGATATAACTCCGATGTTTTTGGTGTCGATATTTTTGTGTCGATATTTTTGTATGTAGATATTCTGTCTGTCGATAATATGTCAGACATTCGTGGCAATTGTCAGCTTATGCTGGGTGCGGCTATTTGGTGTCTTTAACGACCGAGGCATTCAGGCAACCTCCGGGGGCTGCCAGGGGAAACTGCGAAGGGGGTGTAAACGAGCTCTACTCGGGTGGGAGTCCGCGGGAACCCCTCGTGGGAGCTGCTAGGTACGGGAGGGGAAGACATTTTAAAGGAAAAGGGTCAGCCTATAGTGGGATATCGAGTCACTGACACAGGCTGGCTGAGGTATTCGCATATCCTCTACTGGAGTGATCGTGCCTTTTCCTGCCCCCGTCCCGCTGTCCGTGCCTTTCCTACCCCCATCCCGCTGTCCGTGCCTTTCCTGCCCCCATCCCGCTGCCCGTGCCTTTCCTGCCCCTGTCCCGCTGTCCGTGCCTTTCCTGCCCCCCCTCCCGCTGTCCGTGCCTTTCCTGCCCCCCCTCCCGCTGTCTGTGCCTTTCCCGTCCCCCCTCCCACTGTCTGTGCCTTTCCTTGTCTTTTTTGTTTATGCCATCAGCGCTATCAAGTACATTCCCTAACCTATCAAAAGGGAATCTGTCATGGTGGCCATTTGGAGCTGGGAAACTGGCTAATTTCTGTGGAGCAAACAAACGAGAAACTGATCCCTGGCCTCACCTCACACGCCCATAGCCCTTTCTTGTGCAACCCTCCTGCAGTGATCTCATATGCAGTAAACTCATCTCACCCGACCAACCTAAAACTGCTGTACATACACTTACCATCTTAGGCGGGGACTCTAGGAACGCTATACTGGCTACTGTCCCATTTACATAATCCGCCTCGCTCAGAGCTGCCTTACAATTAGCAGCCAGACCATGTGCAAAAATACAACTCTATTGTTTTAGACATTCACAGATGCACTATACAAATGCTGCAATAAATAAAAGAGTATGCAATCTGACGTTCAGAGGTAGATGAATGTGGGAGGTCATCACATCCAACGCTATCAGAGACTGTGATGTTTGGCTCAGATGGAGGTTTTTCTGTAATGAGGACATCCTCTCCAGACTAAGCAATATTCTAGTTACTTTGCCTCTATAATAGCTCCTAAAAGTATTTTTTATGTCTTTCTATTCAGTGAGAAACCCGGATGATGCAATGAAGAAAAATGTATAACTTGTAGTCCTATTTCTTCTTCCTGGTTGTTTTCTTTACGTTCATAGATACTGAAAAATCGTTGTTTACGTGTGGGATGCTTCCTATTTCATCTTGACATCCTAAGCTTAAAGGAGGTTGGTCCTTGCCTCTGTTGCCTGCTTGTTACCCGGTTTTGTGTGTGTGTGTGGGTGCAAATGCAATAGGTGTCGCATTTGCGAGAGATTAGGCTATTGGCTTTGTAAATGACAATGCCATTTATTTATGTTGTCAAAGCCAACACATAAATAAAAATGTTGTCATTTACAATGCCAATAGCTCTAACTTTTCCAAAGGCGAAACCGTTGCATTGTAAATGCTTGTTTTTTTTGCGTTGCTGTTTACTTGGTAACAGCACACCGAGACTGGAGCATTCACGGAGACTCATCGGGAAGTGGGACAATACATCATACATTGACAAAAACGAAAAACTCAGGTATGATTTGAGTGATTTTAAAAGAATATTGCTGCCTTGTTGCCTGCGCTGCGAGTGTCAAATTGCTCTACAAATATTTTCCATTTGTTTTACTTCACCGGATTTTTCCTTTTTTACTCAATATCTTTGAATTGCAAACAAGGAATGGCACTCGCACATAATTGTGCCTTTAGAATTGCAAATAAGCAACTGAACTTGCAGATATTGTGTGTTACTCTGCCATGTAGTGTCCTTCTGGAAAAGTGTATTACTTCAAGATACAGGAACAAAACTGTTATTATTTTTTTCTCACTACGATTCTGCTTGTGTCTTCTCATAATTTGGATTTACCTTGACCTTCACTTAATTTTTTTTAACTTGGAATCACAGTGACTGCTTCAACAAATCTGTCATTTAGCAACATATGGGAGCAGTGCTTTGCATAATCATTTTAAACTTATACTTCTAGTTGGGAAATTTTACAATCATCTAGTTCCTACATTCGGCTCTTACCCTGGAAGCGATGGAAATTATTATTTGACTCATACCTAGAAGCAATAGGTGGTGAAAAATTCTCAGCTATCAGAAAACAAGCAATTCTACTCCCTAACCTAGGGATCGAAGAACGCAATATTTATGAAAGCATTGATGTAATTCCTATTGGTGATGGGAGTGGTGATGTTTCAGATGTTTTTGATATGTCCATGAAAATGTTGGAAAAATATTTTGGACCACGCATTAATGTCGTTATAGAAAGACATACATTTTTCATGAGAGTCCAAGAACACAGCGAAAAAGTGGGCAACTATGAAGCATCACTCAAAACTCCTGCTCGCACTTGCGAATTTGGTGATTTGACAGATTCATTAATTTGTGATCAACTTGTTAGATGCACAAACAGTTCCAGAGTGCAGGAGAAACTTCTTTAAAAAAATCCTTCTCTCAAAGAAGTTGTAGCTATTGTCGAAGGAATGGAACATACGTCTGGTTGAGTCAAAGAAATGAAATCCCAAAAATCTACTCCTGATGACACTCCGACACCTAGTAGTATTCACGAAGTTACTCAAAAAGAATCTTGTTTTTTCCCTAACCATCCTCATGGTTCTGTAGAAAATGTGTCCAAAATTGTCTGTGGTCCTAAACCAAAGACATTTTCAGACTCTTCAAAAATGAAATGTTACAGATGTGGTAGTAACAGTGATTCCTCTAATTATCCCCAATGTTATGCTAGAAATACTACTTGCCTTAAATGTGATATCAGGGGTCATTATGCAAGAGTATGCAAATCTGGTGGAAGGTTGCGCACCATCGATGTCTCACATGAGAATGTTGGCACAAAAGTCTCAACTAAAACGACAATGTTAAGTGTAAGGAATGATGGTGCAGTAGATGCTGAACATATTCACATGCCAGAGTGTGACGTAACGATTGGGTATAAAATGTTTGTCATTTTGGCTGATTCGGGTTCCCCATTTACTATGATTGGGAATGAAATTTGGGACAAGACATTTCCTGATCTTGAATTGTTTCCTCCTGATATAAATCCTGTGATTTATGGAGGTTCACACATAGAGGTTATGTAATTTTGAAAATCCATTTTAAAGGTACAGAGACAATAGGGAAAATGTATGTAGCTAAACGTGGTGACAACCTCCTAGGATGGAGGCACCAAAGAGACTTAGGTAAAATCTTGAGCCCTAATGCTAGATTTTCTTCAGAACAAGTCATGCTAGTAGACCACAACTTATCATCCAGTAAGTTTTTGGATGAATTTCCCCAAGTTTTTTCTGATAACTTAGGTCTACTTAAAAACTTTTAGCACCGTATTATACTCAAGGAAAGAGCTTTACCTGTAGTACATAAAGTCAGGAAGGATCCCAATATGATGTTGAAACCTCTTGAGTTTGAACTCAATAGATTAATGTCCCTCAATATTATTGAAGAAATCGAATCATCAGAACGGTTGGCCCCAGTGGTTTTGGCCCCTAAGGATGGAGGGAAGAGTATTCAGATGTGTGTTGATTCGAGAAGCCTAAACAAATGGATATGGATGGACCGTCAACCACTTCCCAATATCTCTGAATCGATTGCCATACTTGATGGTGCAAAAGGTTTTAGCGTCTTAGATTTATCTTCAGCGTACCATCAAGTTCCTCTTCATCCAGATTCCAAACACTTAACATTGTTCATCACACCAGAAACTGGTGTGGGAGCACACTGCTTCACCTCCCAGCAGAATCGCCCCTAGGCATCATGGTAGATACAGTTCAGTTCGCCAAGCGAGTACACTTGGAAAGTCTCTTGAGTGTTTCACCAGGTGGGTGCAGATTAGTGTTGGCCATCTCTGGACACGTGTTTCTGGATTATTATCCGTCATCAGCAGAGATTAGGCAAAATTATTTGGGGTTGCTGAGCAGGCTGCCGTATTCTTTGATCTTAGTATCTCTCTAGGCGCGCAGGTACCTCTCCACAAGCTTGTCAGCTCAAAGTGGCTCGAGGGAACCTTTACACAAGAAACTGGTGTGGGAGCACACTGCTTCACCTCCCAGCAGAGTCGCCCCTAGGCGTCATGGTAGATGCAGTTCAGTTCGCCAAGCGAGTACACTTGGAAAGTCTCTTGAGTGTTTCACCAGGTGGGTGCAGATTAGTGCTGGCCATCTCTGGACACGTGTTTCTGGATTATTATCCGTCATCAGCAGAGATTAGGCAAAATAATTTGGGGTTGCTGAGCAGGCTGCCGTATTCTTGGATCGCAGTATCTCTCCAGGCACGCAGGTGCCTCTCCACAAGCTTGTCAGCTCAAAGTGGCTCGAGGGAACCTTTACACAAGAAACTGGTGTGGGAGCACACTGCTTCACCTCCCAGCAGAGTCGCCCCTGGGCATCATGGTAGATGCAGTTCATCACACCACTTGGGGCCTTCCGATTTATCAGAATGCCATTTGGATTAGCCTCTGCGGCTGCTTGATTTCAAAGAATAATGAAACTGGTTTCAAAAGATGTTTCTAATGTCATGTTTTTTCAAGATGACATTTTAATATACAGCAAGGATGATCTTGAACATGACATGACTCTGAGAAGCACTCTTCATAGATTGGCTGACAGTGGTCGAACTGTCAATCGTAACAAATGTAAAATAGGTGGATCTTCTGTAACATACTTGGGGCATGTGATTTCCGGAGAGGGCATTCAACCAAAATTAGACTTAGCAAAAAGTATTGTTGATACTCCTCCTCCAACCAACAAAGAGCAAGTTAGATCTTTTCTAGGGCTTGCAGAATTTTATTCGAAATTCATTCAGGGTTTTGCTTCCATTGTGGAACCTTTAAGAGTCTTACTGAGAAAGGGTGTAAATTTTGATTGGTCTGCTGAGTGTGTTTCTGCTTTCAATCTTATCAAACAAACTATTGCTAAAATGCCGACCTTGGGTCACTTTGACTCCAGAAAAAAACTATCCTCACAACTGACGCAAGTCTGAGTAGTCTAGGGGCTGTTCTGTCTCAAGTGGAGTGTGATGAGGAAAAGGTTGTAGCATTTGCCTCCAGGGCATTAAAGAAACCAGAACAACAGTGCTCTTGTATCTAGAGGGAAGCCTTAGCCATAGTATGAGCCATTAAACACTTTAGATTTTACTTGTGGGGCATTCCCTGTGTGGTTAGATCTGATCATCGGCCCTTAGTGCAAGTATTCTCCTCTACAGAAAGTGAAAGACTTACTCCAAGATTAAAACGTTGGAGTGAAGGCCTTGAAGAGTATAACTTCTCTGTGGAGTATCTCCCTGGCAAGGCTAACAAGGTGGCAGATTGCTTATCGAGATTACCTATTGAGTGCACTGAGAATTTGGTTGACAATGATACTTTCTGTGTTGCTTGGGTTAAGGAGTCCACCATCCCTGAAAGTGAATGGGAAAGTTTCAGGTTGGAAGATCCTTTGTTTCCAACAATAACACGTTTAGTGGTTGAAGGTTGGCCGGACAGCAAAAATGTGGATTCTGATCTGCTTCCTTTTTGGGCAGTCAGGTCTGAACTCACTCTTTCTCATTGGCAACTCATGCATGGTGCAAGAGTAAATCTTCCTAATGGAATTAGACCTAAGCTCATTAATCCAGCCCATGAAGGACACCTGGGAAGAAGCCTTACCAAATCTCGTTTACGAGAAAGGTATTGATGGCCAAGATTGGATGGACAAGTGGAGAAAGTGGTTAAAGAGTGCAGTGAGTGTAGCCCTTGTGACAAATCTAGGATTGTCAGCAATACCCCGCTTTCTCCTGTTGATATTCCCAAGGAGCCAATGGTAAAATTAGGTTTAGATCATTTTGAGCTGTTAAGCCCAGGAGATAGATTTGTGATTTTGCTAGTGGATTATTCATCAAAATGGGTTTCCACCAGGTGTGTTAGTTCAGTTTTGAATGAGTATGGCATAATACATCAGAGAACTGCTCTGTATTCGCCTCAAGCCAATGGATTGGCTGAACGCATGAACAGAGTAGTCAAGGCATGTGTGCAAAGAGCTGTGGTGTCGAGACTTCCTTTAAAAGGAATTTAGAGGGACACGTGGTGGGCTTATCGTACTGCTGTGAACTGTGTTTTACAAAGGTCCCCATTTTAGATTTTACGTGGCAGAGTTGCTTCTTCTAAACTTAACCCTAGTTGTTTACCCCCAATTGAAGGTCCCATTTTAAGTGAAGAGGAGGTGGGTGGTAAAATCAAAAGGTATAAAGATTCGTACAAACAAAGGTTTGATGTAAAAAAATCCACCAAGATTGTAAAATGGGAAATTGGAGATTGGGTTTTGGCCAAAAGACCACGATGGCACAATAAAGGTAACTCAGATTACATGGGACCTTTTGTGATCACTGCTGTTTTCAGAAATGTAGTCACAGTGCATAATGGTGGTAAGTGGAGTTTGTCTCGGTTGGTAAAGTTTCAAGGTGACAGATCTATGTTTCCATCATGTCCAGATACTTCACCAACTTCTGATGCGTTTCCCAATAGAGATTCTCCACCTCCTAGAATGCATAGTCTTCTGAAAAGGTATGAGGATTATGAAAAGTTCCAATCTCTTTATTTGTTTGCCTTGTATGAAGGTACATTTTTATCTGCATTTTCTTCTTCAATTGTACGACCCATTGTATGTATGATTTATATTGTTGTTTTTGTTAAACTGTTTTTATTGTTTCCTCTGTAACGGGGATGTGTTGTGTTCTTTCAAATGCCATACTGCATGCGCTGGATTCCATCTCCATGGCAGCATGGGAGTTGGTCAGTTTAACTCCAGGAGTACAGCAGCCTGCAGCAGGAGTAGGTGGTCTGTAGTACAAGACTAAATAAAGGTCTTAAATCTTACCTGGCATCGTCTTTGTAACAGACTGCACATTGCCCAGACTGACAACTCTTGTTAATGCCCAAATAGACTCGACCTGTGATAATCCACGAAATGACTCCGCTGTTCACAATGCGTGCTCGCTGACTCAGTTTGTCAGAGTGCCCAGCTAGAATTCTGTGCAAAATGTCCAGACTAATTCAGCTCACTAACTCATTTGCTTATAATGACCAGTCTGGCGGAGTTCTTAATACATTTCACCCTGCTACAGCTCTTGACCATGAATATGGCTCAGCTCTTTGAAGAGCCCATAATGACTACATTCTTGATAAACTCCACTCCTATTCAGCTCCTGCTAAATTACTGATGATTCCCTTCAGCAGCTGCCTCGAAGCACTCCGCTTTTGTTAAGGTCTTGACGGACTGAAGGCTGGACTCGGAACCAAGGGCGGCCAAAAATAAACATGTATAACCAGCCATATAGCGCCCAGCAAGCGAGCCTAACCCTATCATAGAAGGTTTTTGTGGATTTTTCCCTCAAGATATTTTTTAAAATGTAGGACTTAACAGTTAATTTTACAACACGTTCTTTCCAAATATATTGGCAAAAAACACATGACTTACAGGCAGTTTGATGGAGTAATATTTTGGTGCATATTGTGCACTGGACCTCCATCTCAACACAGATCCAACAAGATTCCTCCATCTTTCACTTCTGAGACTAAAGACTGATCTCTTAAGGAATCATGTCATTTACAAGTTAACTGACCGCCTACTACGGGTCACCAGAAGCCAATCGAAGAGACCCATTCCACCATTGTGTATTGTTTTGTAATTGCATTTACGTAGCGCTTCATGCGCTTAAAGAGGTGCCAAAGAGCATTAGCGATGGGTGGCACGCTATACCTTAGGCTGTCCTTGATTGGACGGATGTTGGTTGGTAATGTAGCCTATGTGGGATGTGTTTTGGGGTGATTACCAGAGTGGGACGGTTATCCTACCACCTAAGGCTACACTTAGCTGAAGCGTGTGGTGGAATGACAAGGAGCAAGGGAGAGGGGGCAAGGGAGAGAAGGAGTGAGCTTTATGCTATTGCTGTGCCTGCTTGGAAAGATGTGGGTTGTGAATTAGCTCTATTTGGAAAGGGTTTTGTTGATTTGTGTGAGGAGCAGCAGACTGCAGTTTATGTGTCATTAAGATTGTGTAGCTGTGCTTATGCCTATACTGAAATGCAGCAGTGAGTGTAGCACCTATTATCCTTCCGGGCAATAGGTTCCCGTTATTAGGTGGTCGTGGTCCTGACTCATCAGATGTTCGTACCTCACATATGTGAATGATTAATCTCTTTATTGGACGGTGTGATCCTGCATCATTTGTGTGGGAAGAGCAGAGTCTTTGACTCTTGAATTCCAAGTCATCCTGAAATATTTCTTGCCTTGGCTGGAAGTGAACTGCATGATTGTGTTGGATATTTGTTAGAATAATAATCAGCCACACGATGGTTCAGGAGAGCTGAGTTTATTCTCGTCTGGTCTCTCGCACTGCGCTCACCTCAGTGAACGTTCTATGTCAAACGCCCTACCAACATTCCATGGGACAAACAATAGCGGTAGTGGGAGGAAGGGGGGGAAGGAACATACCATTGGTAATGTCTAATAAGAATAATAACCACATATCTTAGCGCACTTAAACAAGATGAGATTACAACACATCTCCCCTTGTACATGGACAACTCAAGTGAAAGGTCCTCGGAGAGGAAAGGTTACATCGCTTAGGTTACATAGTCCTTTTGCCAACTAGGAGGCTGACGCATCCTGGTCACTCTGGTTTCCTGCATGTCCGATGAATCCTCGTCTGGGGTTTGCTCACCAACAGCCGTTGGTACGCACACATCTGGGCAAGCACACACATTGTCTATACTCCATGTACTTCCATCCTCCAACACCAGGGAGTTATTATTCACTCTCTGTATCCTTGCCGGTTTAGAGAAGGAGGACACTTTAGCTCGACCCACAGCAGGTCTTTTGACCACCACCCATTGGCCCACATAGAACTTCTTGGAGGATGTTCCCCATTTCTGGTCGTACCTGGTTTTGTACTCCTTTTGATGTAGTTCCACCTTGTCTTTCACAGACTGCCTGTCCACCCACACAGGACTGTTCCCATTCAACCAATTAGGGTTAAGCTTGGACCCAGGGTTTCTCCCTTTGAGGGACACAAATGGAGACACCCCTGTCACTGCATTAGGGGCAGAATGATATGACCACAGTGTTTTCCTTACTGCCTCCTCTACTGGTTCACACATAGTAACAGCCATTTGAATAGAACTCTTCACCATCCTGTTTGCCCTCTCCACCATACCGTTAGCCTTGGGACAGTAAAGAGGTGTTCTTATGTGTGAGATGGCTAAGTCAGACAAAAACTTTTTCATGACTTCTGACGTAAATTGGACCCCATTGTCTGTCACTAAGGAACTGGGGATACCTTCTGTAGCGAATATTTCCTTCAGGAATTCTATCATATCCTGAGTGGTTATAGAGTGGACAAACTTGGTGCTGATCCAATGTGAATGGTAGTCTATAATCACAAACATGAATCTCTGGTTGGCTCTGAGGAAATTCATGGGCCCAATTATATCAATTCCCAACTTGTCCCATTGGTAATGTCTAATAAGAATAATAACCACATATCTTAGCGCACTTAAACAAGATGAGATTACAACAATATCCAGGATTGGTATTGGTCGAATGAAGTATTTCGATTATCAGCCAAGATGGATGTCAAGAGCAGAGGATTCTATTCTCTGAAAACCTCATGTGTTTTAACTGAATGAAACAAAGGACCCTTAGGCATGGATGACACTTTGGGTACTGGCAGAGTGCTTTGATGGTGGTGGAGCGACTGGACACAGAGATTGAAAAATAGGATTTCTCAGATGAAGGCACATATAGTCCAGCCGTGCGGAAAGTGTGGAGCAATATAAGGTGTGAGCTATCACAGCATCACCAGAAAAAACTAGAAAGGAGCTGGGTGTAAGGCTGCCTTCTAAGGAACACAGCACAGAAGAATGGGAAAATGGCAACCGCAGTAGGCATTGTAGAGACCAGGGGGAACAGTCTATCCTGGGATCTGTATAACTGAGAGTGGTATAAAGATACCAATAGATTCCACCATTTGAAGTAAGCTCCAAGTGTATAACTGGCTGCATTTCCATGCCTCCAGTGCCACAACAAGAACCACAAAATATTCATCAAGAATGCAAAAAGACTCCACTGGTCTCAGTGCCAAATGTCCTTCTATACCATCTGCAATACCATTGCAAACTGCCTTAAAGCAACTCCCTGCGTCACAAGTAAAGAAGCTGATCAAAGTAAGAAGGCTAACGAGCTCCCTGTTAAACACCTGCCTGGCACAAATCTTGCAGGACATTCAACTCCCCACAAATGTTGACTCCCTGCAAGAACCATCCTCAACAACTCACCAACTTCAGACTGCTTCCCCTCCATCCTCAAGACTTCTTGTATTAGACCACTGATCATGTAAACCTGCCTCTATCCAGCTAATCCAGCCGGTTTCCAACCTGATCTCTATAGCCTGTTTTTAAGAAAATTGATTGAAAGATCAATTTTGCTATAGTATTTTGGATCATTCACAGTATTTGAAGCAGGAAGAACTGTGCATCCTAGGTAAGGACAATTCGTGCAGTCTGAATGAAAAATGAAAATGGCAATGGAAGCTGGTAGCTCCTGCGATAACCCAGTCAAGGGAATATTCGTGTAAGAGTTTACATGACGTCCAAAGGGCTTCTCATAACTTGGTTCACTAACAGGGCAAGTGTTAGTGTCCAAGACCACTCTTATATTTCCTATTTCATATAATGTCACACGTGACGGGTCAATTTCCTGGAACTAGATGGTTGTAGGTTGGTAAATTGTCCAACTCCAGAGGTTAAAATCACAGTTTTGGAGTTAATTGTATCGTCCATTAGTTGATGACTTGGAGGCTAGTCCAGAGGCATCTAGATTATTTTGGTATAAGTATAGCAAGTAGAGTTGAATGACTTCATGAGGACTAGTGGTTGAGGAGTGAGGGGGAAGTTGAAGAGAAGTGGCCATGTAATCAAGGTTTGGGATACGCCAGAGTTGGTACTGTGGGGGCAGTGAGATGATGCTAAATCTGCTTTATAGGAAGGAAAAGGTCTGGTATAGGATTATTCCTGAAATGACAAGCTACACTAGCCTCAGATGTAAGCATCTGGTTTTGCAGCCCTTCACAAGCAGCGGACACATCCAGTAATCGGGGTGCAGCTTTTACCTTTCTGTCCGAAGCCATTACAGGTCATTCCAGATGGTTAGGAACATTTCAGTGCCCCTGCCTGGTTAGAAGCCTATTTGATATTCAGGGATTGTGCCTTGCCAATTGTCATGGGCTAGATGATTCTTTAGGTGGTTAGAAGAGCTGGGTCGTGAGCGACCTTGTTCACCAAAGCCAGGAGAGTATAAGGTAAAGTCCTCACGTATAATAAACGACATTTGGATATGACGCATAGACTTACTGAGTGAGGTCACACGACACTACTCATCCATTTTAATAGGATTTCTAAGTAACTACTTGCCTACACTAAAGGCAGAAAAGTTAATTCAAAACCCAATGTAATTTGAAGGGGAAAAAATGCAAGTGACTGTGTTTGGTGGAGTGCTACGGCCATCTAGTGGTGGTTTATTGATTTGTGCGTGTATGTTGAAATGTGAGTTGCTTTATGAGAGGCGTGACGCTTCACGAAAAGGTATGCCACACACACAGAATGATATGATGCATTTTCTTCAAAGGGAAAGGCAGGCCTCACCTAGGGAGGTTCTGAGAGTACTTTTAGGAGAGCATAGGTGGAAAAAATGATATTTCTAAGGAAGAATTTTGGTAATTAATAGGATGATGGCTCAGAAGGAATGAATGAGAAACACAGGTAAAATGTTTTCCCATGAGAAAATCTGTAGCATCAGTAAAAATGCACTTGGTAACTTATTTATATTTTTGACCACGGGGAAAGTAGGAGAAAAAAAATCACTTCTCTTTCTTGGTCACAGCGTATGATTTGGAGACTTATGGCTTGATTGAGAGTTTAGCGGACGGGGTACTCCGTTACAAACGTGGCAGATATCCCCTTGCATTATTTTTTATTTTATTTTATGTATATAATGCGATTTTATATAGCGCGAAAATTACCCGAAGGGGTCAGAGCGCTTTACATAAGAACCAGTTGCGATACATAAGGACTTGGGATTACATGAGTTACATAAAAGATACAAACAGAAAGAAATTGCAAATGTACAAGTTGTAGAGTCACACAAGGAAGAGATACACACAGAAAAAACTGCAAACGTAAAAGTTAAGTCACTCAAGGAAGAGATACAAATGGATATACTCTAAGATTCACATAGGAATGGTATGGAGTACAGGTCTACTACATATACTAGTGGTTAGAGTTATCTCTATATACATATATATACAAATAGTAGATTTTCTCAGGTCAAGACCCAAAAGACCAGGAGAGCAGAGTTCCATTAAGTGGGTTCGGAGGGGGGACGTAGTCACAGCACAAAGGGAGGGTGGGAGGGATACAAAGGAATGGAGAAAAGGCAAATCAGAGGATCGTCAAGGGGGAAACGAGGGAAAAGGGTTAGGGGACGAGGGAATGGACAAGATGGCGGGTCAGGGTCCAGAGAAAAGTGGCCGAGAACAGCAGCAAAATGGCAGGCAGGACAAAAGTAAAAAAGTCCATGGGAATGACCTAGTGAGTAGGAATCAAAGTGCCAGAAGAAGTCCAGGGGGGTACACAGTCCAAAAATCAAAGACAGGAAGGGCGAGGAGGCGTGCAGGCTCCGGTCCCCTGGAGCAACGTCGAGGACAGTCAGCCGGCCGTGGCTCCCGCGCCCCTCCACACCTGGGAAAAGTTCACTGGGTTCTCCAAAGTTGATGAAGAGGCGAGGCAAAATCCAGGAAGGTAGCCTGCATCAGGGGCAGCGGGGCAACTGTGAAACTGGCCGGCAGTTGGTGGGGGCAATTCTGCGCCAAGGCTGGCGCCACTCTCACCAGCGGCGATTCGGTCCGAGGCAGAAGCAGTGAGCAGCAGCGGCAGCGGGACGTGGAATGTCCCTCTCCAATGTCCAGCTGGGTAGGTGACGGTCATGGGAGAACCCATGCCCGAATCTCCACAATAGCCGTACCAGGCGGCTCCATCAGGAGTCCTAGTTCTCCTTATCCTATGGAACGTGTAATATGGCGAAAGAGATATCAGTCAGGTTTGTGACAGATGAATGCCTGTTCGCCAAATCCGGAATGTGGATCTAGGTGGTAACTGGATTTTTGTTATCATTAAAATGGAGAAGCCGGTTAAAGCAAGGACAGGCTATCTCGGACAATATATTTAACAATTCATTTTAAATTTTGATTTTGCTACTTGGAAAATCGAGAAGATAATTTTAAGGAAATAAATATTACAGCTAATAATACAAAAGGGTCCTGCTTGCTCGGAAACACCTGTCCATACTTGGAAGGTTGTGGAGAAGTGGCATGGGAGTGGTTAAAAAAAATTAGTGACAGATCTACAGCTATAGATGATAGTGGCTTTGTATTGAAGACATTCGGCGCTACAAATATGTATGAGTGTTGATTATTTTAAATCCGAATAAACATAATTAAGAAATTCAAAATCTGAATTTTATGAAAGAAAGTAGAAGATATGTGTGGCTCAAAGATTCAGTCCTAGATTTAAAGGCATTATCTTCCAGCTCCAAACCAGGTTCCTTTCTTTAACAGAACAAGAAGTAAACTAACGTAAAAGTGACCGTAAGCCTTTGGTTAACCAAGTTCAAATGACTGCGTGTGTTTTCGGGCCAATATTTAGATACCTGGCCCGTATAGCATAAGGAGGCCTTGGATCTAATGCATCACCCTCCTTATTCTTGAACCAAAATTAGATTATGGGAGGTGCAAAACAAGTAAAAGTTATGTGTGAGATGTAAGTATCCCTATATTTCATTGAGTTGGACAGTCTTGTTCCATTAACTCTGACGGCATGTGCACAACCTGTGCCTTTTAATTTGTAATTACACTGAGGCTGTCTGTATTTAGGCACCATAGTAAAGAAGTTAGTTCAGTCCTCCCCCAGGACACTGCGGGGTATATTTACAAGCCCCTGTCGCCACAGGAACATCACTTTTTGCGATGTTCCTTTGGTGATAATCCCTTCACCTTATTTAAATGGTGGTGATAAGCCACTTAACAGGGCTTAGCGCCGTTTGTAAATAAGGACCCCTTTCGTGCTCTACTTTAAGGTGAAAGGGGTGGGAAATGGGTGTTGCGATGAGCATTCTGCTGCAACAACCATTGATTTTGACACTGCCCTCTGTTTACAATACTACATAATAGGAGGGAGCGCCAACATTAAGACCAGGGAAAACCTGGTCTTAAACAGGTGAAATGAGGAGAAATGCGTTATTTCTTCTGGCTCTTACTGTTTCTATGTGTGCTGAATTGTGCAGCACACATAGAAACAGCGACACCTCATGCATGATTGTTTATGTCTAAGAAGGTGTCCCTTCCTGCACAGAAACAATCATTACACAAATGGCGATTTGCAACTCCTGTGTGCTGCACAATGCTGCACACAGAGGAGTTTCAAATCTGTATTCTGGATTGTTTATGTGCAGGAAGGGATCTCTTCCTGCACATAAACATTCATTCCCCCAACACAGTAACACTGACAATATGGTGCAAGGGTGCCTGTGTTGGCGGTAGGCAGCTTGAGTTAGTGCCAGCGATAGGGGAAACACAGGAGTGCATCACATTCTTGTGAATACGGCACATCCCTGCATTTACTCATGTGTTCTTTACTTTTGTGAACAACCCACTTAGGGCCTTATTCACAATGGGCTTCCGCACTCATGGCAGAGGCCCCGCAGTCTTGGTGGGGGGCCTCACTCGTGATGGGATCTCTGCAATGATAAACTGCAATGTGGAGGTTCTGGCCACGAGTGTGGGGCCCCTGCCACAACTGCAGGGCCTCCGCATGAATACGGAGACCTTTTGTGAATCAGGACCTATGGGTATAGCAGTCCCACAAACAGGCCAGCATAGATGTGCTCCATGCTAGTCTGAGCCCTTTATGTGTCTGAAAGACCAGTTGTACACTGATGAGGTTGGTTTGTGAAGGAGTGACAGGTAGATGACTCCAATGGTTTTGGGAAACAGTTTGGTGGGCATGGGCCATGATTGGCTCATGGGAAGAAGTGTCATTAAGAGACGGTTGAGAGTGATGTTTTGAAGGGCAGGTATGAAAAGGAAGTGAGATGTGGTGAACAAATGTGATGCATGTGCCACAAGCCAAAAGGGCTGAAGAAAGATAGCACCCCTTTGCAGCCAGTTCAAGTTTCCAAGACAGTGTGGTGCAGTGACCGTAGGTGGACATATTGAGAAGTTGGAAAGAAATTGAACCGTTGGTAATTTGTCAAAGTTGATTTGGCGTAAAGGTTAACTACTACATATTAAGCATCAGGGAGAGCGAATCCCCCAAGTTATTGTTGAAGAGAATGGTGTGCAATTGGGCTCCCAGCAGACGAGGCAGTTTTTGAAGGGTCTAGGTACTGAACACAAACGCAAAGCACTGTAAAATTGACTGGCTAATGTTCTTATTGAGAGTCAATCGAATGGCTACGGATAACATACTGTTGGCTTTAATATTCCATTTGTCTTGGAGTAAGGAAGCTGACAAATGGTTGTGGGTGTAACCTCCACACAGTGTTACGAGTCCGATTTACTGTGATGAAAGGAAGTTCAGCTGGAAGTAAGTTATGTCCTGAGTGGATGGGTAATCAGGATGAACAAATGGAATTGGAGGAAGTGCATGGAAACATTCAAAAGAGGCAAGTATAAAGAATGCGATAATAGAAAGGTGCGAAGTGGATTTTAAAGTGGGTAATCGTGTCTGAGTAAGAAAACCTGGTTTAATTTGGATAGGTGAGTTGAAGTGGAATAAAGTTTGCAAAGAGGTGCATGAGGAAAGAAGCGTGGTGGTTGAAGGTAGATGGAGTAAAATTCCAGTAGCTAAGGTCTGTTAGAGCCCAGTATCTCTGTAGATTGCGTGTTCTTTCAGGTGATCAATTTCACTTTATTTTTGGAACTTGCGTATGTGTATATTGAATGAAAGATGTGTGAGTGTATGTGGAGTGGTCCCTATGTGGAGGAGAATTTGTGCAGGGTGGGTAGGTGATGTATGTATGATGTCTGTGTGTGTGTTTGTATATGCATGAAGGGATTTGGGTATGTATTGTGTCCCGTCCTCTGTCACAAATGTGAGTTATTTAGAACTAATGTTTAGTGTGTCATATTTTAGCAGAAACTTAGGTCGTTTCTCTTTTAAATATACACAAGTGTTCCTGGTCAGCTGTCCTGCAGGCTGGGCTCTCACGTGAGGGGTTCTTATGCTGCGAACACATCATATCATCTTTGAGCCACATGTCAACTTCTTCACACCAGATTGTTTCCAAACAATGCCTCAGCAAACGACTTAGGCTGAATTTGGTGCAAGTTACAACCCACTGAAGCAGAATGCGGGTGCTGTGAGATATATTGACTCCAATGATTACACAGCTCACTGTGAAGAGCATTTACCCTACACCAGGCGCGCAACACCCATTGGACTCACCGGGCTTCAGCCCCCCCATCGTGTGTGGCAGCCCGGGATGAGACAGATCCCGGGCACACACAGAGCCGCACCCGAACGTTTCACAGGGCTTTAAAAGACCATTTGAATGTTAATTAGGCCTTGCAGTTGTTTCACCCCTTCTAAGAGCCCCTGCAGCTCCACTCTGCCTACTGATTGAAGGTTCAGCCCCCCTGAAATTGTTTCTTAGCCCCCCCACCCCCCCCCCGACATTTGTTTGGCTCTAGTTGCGCGTCTGCCCAATCCTTCTGACAACCTGGGGGATGAGGGGGGCGATGAGCTGAAAAGGGAGCGCCACGGGGGCCAGAAGGCAGCACCCGCCACGCTCGCTGTGTCCCTGGAGCCGCCGGTCCTTTAACCCAATTTCTATCCCCAGTCCCGAATTGTGTCTGGGTGAAAGGGAAGCGGGAATTTTAGCCCTGACTGGCACCCTTCCTGCTGAAGCAGACGGTGCAACGTCCACGCCTCAGACACGAGGAGTGGTCAGTACTTATACTGATAGCAGCGGCAACCTTATAATCAGGGCACAAGTCGTAAAAAAAGAAGTGGGGGGATGCTGTCACCGGAAGTGATGTCACAACAGGAAGTGACGTCACGAAAGGTGCCGAGCTCCTCGTCCCAGAGATGCCAAAGAGTTTAGTCCAGCTGTTTGGCAGGGGGGATGGCGTCCCCCCGGTAAAATAAGTGGGGGGACGCTGTCTACTGATGAGGGAAGATATCCCGAAACCCAGGTCATGTCCCGGGTCTAGAGATCGGGGGAATAACAAGTATCTACTTGCATCTACATAGGTGAACCACTTACGAACTTTCAGCAATTCTTCGAACTTCAGGCACTTCACATACCAGAGTGCATAGGGGCGACCCGGAGGAGGGGCTAGCGGTGTGCGGTCCATTGCTGTTTTTTCTACCCCAGGAGATTGAGCCTGGGGGGTGGGAAATTAGATGCAAATGTACACTTTGTAGGAGGGGAAATACTGGTCGGATAACAACGGGAAGCTGTAAATATGGACAAAAACCTATTGTGTATACAGAGGATCCCTCCGGACTGTTATGGCATGAACAGGTATAGCCACCATCAACAACATAGTCATATCATTGTGGAAAAAGAGCATAACAAGGTTCATGTAGAAAATACCTACGGTCAACAACGACATCGCTAGTACCTGACGGCAACACCTCAGTAGTAGGAACAGAATTGGGCATAAAAGAATGAACGCAAAATCAAAGAGTGCTATGATATAATTATTTGATGAGTTGGGTATATGGGTTATCACCATTATGTACCTTCTTACCCAAACTAAAAATGTGGTTTCTTTGCTGAACTGGCAAACATTACAACTACCACATGGAAAGTGACCAATAACTGGAGAAAGCCCCCAGCATTTAGGGATTGACTTGTTCTGTATGTTAAACCTCTGTCTGGTGTGAACTAATCCATCTCACAAGTTCTGGGATCACTTGAAGGTAAAGAAAGGATTTGGGATGTTAAGCGACCCAGTATTAAGGATACGCCACTGTCTTAAAATAATATTTTTGATCCCTGTTAGATACGGGTGTAAAAGTTGTGACAGGTGTCACCTTTTCAGTCGTGGCTCCCGTGGATGGTTCCATTAATGCTTCTCTGTATTTGTTTACTACTCTTTTCCGCTATCTGTGTATAATGTAGTCCAGATAGCCTCTTTTTTGTAGTTTGCTAGTTAAGTTTAGGGCTTGAGGCATGTAATCATCCACTCTGGTACAATTCCTACATAAGTAGAGAAATTAGCCTTATTGAAGAATCTCCCTCAAGGCACACGGATTAAAGCTATCAAATTTGATTAAACTCTTACGGTGAGTAGGTTTCTTGTATGTTTTAGTTATCGTTTTGCCATTTACTATGCCTATCTCCAGATCTGAAAATGAACTTTGTGGCTGTGAATCTAAGCTAGGGACCCACACGGGTGAGTAGTGAGCTTTATAACCCTCTGATTGATTGATTGATTGATTGATTGAAAGTGGTTTTACGAAATCCCTGGTGCCTTTCCAAATAATCAAGATGTCATTGATGTAATACACTCCTTGAATGGGTTTTTCTCTGGGTATATATAGTTTTTTTTTAATGCATATAAAGTTCTGCTAGGCTGTAAGCAAATTTGCTAGATGTTCCTTGTATCTGTAAGATAAAATTATCACGTCACTGACCATGTCATGAATGATGTAATATGTGACATCATCAGCAGTGGATTGCGGGCGCGCAAGTTATAGTGAGTACAACAACTAACTATAACGGGGGAATTTCAATGGTGTTGTATGAGTAAAATGTCCAGGTTTTTTAAATGCTAATTCCTAACTATAACGTGTGTGAAACCTATGGTTTTTTCAGTGAATTTGCAAGGTTTTTTAAATGCTAATTCCTAACTATAACATGGCTGAAACCTATGGTTTTTTCAGTGAATTTCAAAGGTTTTTTGAATGGTAATTCCTAACTATAACGTGGCTGAAACCTATGGTTTTTTCAGTGAATTTCAATGGTTTTGTAAATGATCATTTTTAAATGTATTAATTGTTATATTTTTTATACTGATTTACTACATTATTTTAAATTATTATTTTTTAGATATTTTATTTTTTAAATTACATTACATATTTTTAATATACATTGAAAAAAAATGTTTTTACACCTCTTTGCAACGCAGCCCCCTGGCGCGTTTGCAGAGGGGGAACTAATTCCCCTTGCATACTGGGGGTCCCTGGGGGCCAACTAGCCCACTTGGAACCTCCAGTATGCACCAGGGGGCTGCATTGCAGAGAGGTGTAATTAGGCCACACCCTTTTTTACACCTCTCTGCAACACAGCCCCCGGGCGTGTTTGTAGAGGGGGAACTAATACCCCTTGCATACTAGGGGTCCCTGGGGGCCAACTAGCCCACCTGGAACCTCCAGTATGCGCCAGGGGGCTGCATTGCAGAGAGGTGTAATGAGGCCGCACCCTTTTTTACACCTCTCTGCAACGCAGCCCCCGGACGCCTTTGCATAGAGGGAACTAATTCCCCTGGCATACTGGGGGTCCCTGGGGGCCAACTAGCCCGCCTGGAACCTCCAGTATGCACCAGGGGGCTGCATTGCAGAGAGGTGTAATGAGGCTATGCCACTTTTTACACCTCTCTGCAACTCAGCCCCCTGGTGCGTTTGTAGAGGGGGAACTAATTCCCCTTGCATACTGGGGGTCCCTGGGGGCCAACTAGCCCACCTGGAACCTCCAGTATGCGCCAGGGGGCTGCATTCCAGAGAGGTGTAATGAGGCTATGCCACTTTTTACACCTCTCCGCAACGCAGCCCCCTGGTGCGTTTGCAGAGGGGGAACTAATGCCCCTTGCATGCTGGGGGTCCTTGGGGGCTAACTAGCCCACCAGGAGCCTCCAGTATGCACCAGGGGGCTGTGTTGCTTTGCCCCGGGGGTGGCGATCCCTGGGGCAGCGTGGGTGGCATTGGGGCCCCCCACACTTCTTTTTCACTATGCCCCCGCAATTTGCATCAATTTGCTTGCAGCAGCACCCGCCGCAATGCCAAATTGCCATGTTGTGCATTTCCATGCACAATGTGGCAGGCACTGCGCTGTGCCTGCCATCTTGTGCATGGAAATGGAGGGGGGTACCATGGGTACCCTCGAAGTGCTACCCCTAGCCCCCTGGAGATGCGCAACAGGCCCCCATAGCAAATCCCCACCAGCCTTTCCATGGCGGCGAAGCCTCCGTGGAAAGGCCTTTAAAATCCAAGCGATACCCCCCGCCAATATGATATGGCAGGGGGTAAATCAGGTTACGATGGCTGCCGAACCGCCTGCCATTGTAATCAGCCACTTAGTTGTTCGTAGGTCCCTTTACTCAAGTCAACATGTTTCATGCCTTAAAGTGCCCAGGATGGGTCATGAAGTGTTTCATCAGGACTAAAAATGTATGTTCACCCTACACTTAGGGAGTATGAACTATGGGCCTGACTTAGATCTTGGAAGAATTGGTCCCACCATCATTATTCTGCCCGGTTTCCTTGCCTGCCTACTAGGCGGTACGCATCTCTATTTAGATGCTGGCGGGTCGATGGATGGGGTAATAGGCAAAAGCAGCTGTTGGAGGGAGTACATCCCATTTCTCCGCCGGACAAATTGAGATATTCCTTCCCACCGAAGTAACTGTGGTGGTCAAACCTCCATACCTGTGTTGGCAGTGTTGAAGGTATATAAGTTAGAAATGTAAAACAAAATCCCACCTCTTTTTCTGACATGAACACTGTCGTCCCAGCCCCCTCCATTGCTGCTGCAACACGACCATAAAGCTTATCAACCCCTTCATCACAGTAATTGAAGGTAAGCTTCTTTTTCACTTGCTTCACTTTGCATTATCTCTTTGCATGAGCTCTGGTCTTGTGCATTTCGAAATCTCTCTTACAATCAATATTTAACTAATATGTCATGCATATGTGTGTAATGCTGTTGTTTAAGAAATTTAAAGAGGCACACCCGTATAATGTTATTGTGTTTGTAAAGCTTGTGTAATCTGCCTTTATGATAATGGATACTTCCCAAAAAATTGACATTAATCAAAAAAGCAAAAAGTGACGATGTCAACTCAATCGACTTTGCACATACTGTTTTTTTTGTACATTTTATGCAAAGGAGAGAAAACAATGTATTATTCCTTTGCTGACGAAATTTTGCCTCCGCTCCCCAACATTTGCCCTACTTGTGGCACAAAATGTAGAAACCGCGTACGTTTGCTTTACCATGGGTTCCTTTTTACTAGCCGCAGTAAAAACCTGGAAGGCTTTTAATGAAATGTCACCCATATCTTAAAGAACCTATATTTCTGGGTCGATCCTGATCACAAACAATTATTAAATCTCTGACGCTGGCTAGATTTGTACTGCCTCACACAGCACTTTATAAATAATATTAACTGTTTACAGGTCACACTGAATATTGGTCTTAAATCTGTTTTTACTTCTATTGTTCTGTCATCTTTTGTTTTATATTATCCTGATCTAACACAAGACATTCCAAATGTTGTATTCACTCGTCGCAACAATGTTAAATCATTTCTTTTAATTTTAGATCTGTACAGTAACTTTACCTTGCAGTCTGCAACTAACACGCTATGAATTGTATTATCGATGTACTTTTATGCATTTTAAACAAATGCGAAAAAAAGTTTGAATTGAATTGGATTAACCATACAGGTGTATTTAAGTAATTTTCCAAACTACAAAATTATAAACCTGTGTATTGCAAATTATCGGGATAATTGAAATGCAATATAATGTAGAAACTGCACTAGAAAAGATGTAACATTTTGTTTCAATATCTGTAAAATCAATGTGACATCTAAACTTGAATCATTTAAATATTTATTAATGTAACATTGCCCCTTGCATACTGCATTATATGTATTTGAATACATTTCAATTGTCACATTATTTTTTAAGGTTTAATGCATATGTGTTAATTTTAATCACTTGCCAAGTTGGGCTAAGCACACCGGTATTAACACAATTTTTTTCGTGTCCATTATCATGATGAATACTTGCACCAAAATGACTATGTCCATTACAATATTTTATCATTGTCTGCACTGCACAAAAATTGTTACATAAAAAAACTTTGGCTTTACTGCCATAAACGTAAGTAATAATATGTTTCACACATTTACATCATTAATATTGTTAATCTATGCGTTGTAAAAGAATAACAATGTCAGGACAAACATTCTACAAATAAAATATTTTTACTCTTAAATGAGATACTTCTCTCAAATAATTTATTCGGGAAAAATAAAACAGGGAAGACAAACATTATACACAACAACAGCCTGTGCAATTCTTGTCCAGAACTTGCCTCCTAAACAGACTGCCAAAGGGTAACCTCCTCAGGAATGGACATCTATTGGGCACAGAGCATGCACCTCAAGGATCTACCGTGGGAGGGGTGGGTTTGGAAGTAGTGGGAGGGATGGGCTTGTGGAGGGTAGGTTTGTATTTGGAATGTGTCAGAGGGTTGGTTTTGGATGGGGTGGTAGGGGTGGGTTTGGATGGGGTGGGAGGGGTGGGTTTGGGTTTGGAAGGGGTCAGGGCCAAACCTCAAAGAAAATCTAAACGAGGAGAAAGGACAGGATGGGTGGGACAGAACTGGGAGGTAGAGGGAGCTGGGGACGTGATGTGCATGTGTCTGTCTGTTGTGAAGTTGCATGTGGGTCTGATGTATGTTTTGTATGTTAGGGTGTGTGTTTTGTGGCAGGTGTTTGGTGTTCAGGTGAGTGTGTGCATTTGATGTGGGTGCAGGTGTGGTTTGGTGTGAATGTGTATTTAGATGAGTGATGTTGAGGTGCTTAGTCTGGTTGTGGTAGTGGGTGTAGTGCTTGTGGGTGTGCTGGTGCTTATGGTTGTGGGGATGGTTGTGGTGGGGGTGGGGGTGCTAGTGGTTGTTGGAGTAGTGGTGATTGTGGTGGTTGTGGGTGTGTGTTGGTGGTTGTGAGTCGGGTGGAAAGTGCAGTGGCTGTGGGTGAGGTGGTGGTTGTGGCTGGTGTGAGTGTAGTGTCAATAGTGTCTGCAGGTTTGTGTTTTTGATTGTGTTTCTTTGAGTGTTTGTGTTTATGTGGGTGAGTGTGCTACTTGTGTGTGTTGGAGTGGGTGCCTGCAAAGCAGCTACTGTGCTTGGGATAGGGATGGGAGTTTGGATTTGGGATGAGGAAGCGACCTGAATTGGGGCACAAGGTTGGGCTGGTTGGAAGGTTGCTGTCAGCGAGGAGGCTAGTCCTGTAGTCCTGTAGGCCAGACACAGCACTATGAATGCCTTTCAGGTATGCTAACATATGTTGCATATGGCAACTAAGGCCCTGGATGGCATTGAGGAGTGCAGTTTGGCTTACAGAGATGCTGCCTAGGAGGTCAGTAGCATCCTCATTCAGCACAGTTAGGGGAATAGGGAGTGAGGTGAGTGTGGGAAAGGAAACCCCAGCCCTTTTTAGGGGCGGGTATGGCCAACTGGGGGGAGTAAAATGGAGGGTGGAGATGGCTCTCTGAGTGGCGGCCAAGGATGCAGATGGTACAGTTCCTGTAGGGTCAGCAACCACTAGGGACTGCTAGCCTCTGACGATGATGATGAACTAGTGGCCTCCATTACAGTCCCCTCACCTGCCAGGCCATTGTTTCCATCAGCGCTGTTGGTCTCAGCACCCGAAAACCAGTGGCCAGCTACTTCCCTACCTTTGTGGCCACTGGGCCCCTTGCCTACTACTGTAGATGCTGAAAAGACATATACAATACTTCATTGTAATTGTGTACATAAACAGATCGTGAAAGTTTTTCTCAAAATATTTTTACAATTATCAGAATTCACCTGCTTCTAATTTTTCAAACTTTGTTTAATTTTTATCATTATCTCCTGCATGTAGGGAACATATTCAGAAACCATTTGATCACAGTTTTATAATTTACCCATATAGCTCCTATATCATTTATGATCTTTTCCATTCGCCTTTTTAAATCAAGGAACTGTTTAACACCCCTGAATGGTTCAGATTAGTTGTATTGAATGGTGAACGTATGCTAAATCAAAACTTACAAAGCAAAACTACCTTTGTACTTTAGGCACAAATTGGTGCAGCATCACAGTAAATATTTCATACACTGATTCACATATAATTTTCAAATGTAAAAATAGTAAGCAAGTCACAATATGGAACAGATTACACCTCGATGCATTTCTACAATTTCCTCGTGAGTCTTCAGTTCAGCCTGATTTGGAGTTTTCCAGATGGGATACCCCAACATATATGTGATAGAACATTCCCTCTGCCAAAGTCCCTTTTAGTATCCTATTTTTGTTAACATCGATCTATCATCTGGACATAACCAAGCAAATATATTTTTCAAAGGTATGGGGTATGTGTTACTCTGTCACCAATGTGTATAAATTGCTGTCTGTTCTATCAAAAAATGTATGCCTCTCAAAATCTTTTTAGAAAAACAGACTACCTTACATGCACATTGGTTAAGGAGGAAGACCTAATGCAAATCTGTCACTTTTAACATAACTTAAAATGTATTTTTGTTGCAAAACATATTTGTGATATGTTCATAATAAAAGATGTAGCCATTTAATCTGATGATTCTATTAATTTTAGCTCACATACTCACCATTGTTTGTCTATAATACAAACTCACCAATGTGACGTTTGGAACATCCACTGTATCATTATGGACGTCGAATCACCAACATGCCGGAGGTAGCGGAAGTAACATCACACACCCATTAACCCTCACCCTGATGATGTCACAGGAAAGGACATGACAAGACCTTTGACCTCGTTACATCAACAGAATTGTAATTGGATGGCCTTTGGCATGATACCATCACAAGAAGAAATGCATCTGATCATCGGTTAGTTACATCAGACAGAAAGGCTGGGACATTTATACCTCCAAATGAAATACTCTATAAACAAACATAGTTTGTTTAAATCCTCTTGAAAATACTGCTACATAAATTCTCTATCAAATAGTATGTTCAGATACAGGGTTGAACTAATGCAGAATTGGTTTAGAACCTATATATAGCATACAGCAATGGAAAATATGCTGGCGACGTTGAAATTAGCTAATATAAATATCAAATAATGTATATAATGGGAATGTTGATGGGCCAGGAAAACGTAGTACAAGTCCACTTTGCTATTTGTTTTAAACGGTAAAAGTACCATGCAATTAAAACTCAGTCTTAGAATATAGGTCACAGAGTTATGTAAAGCAGATCAAGTTCTCCAGGCAACCGTCCTTTCCATGATATGGTATATATACTTTCTCAGCTAAAGAGCCCATGCATCTTCCGAGGTTTTCTATGATTAGTTACTTCTTCAAAAACAATTGCACAGTAGAGTTTTTATGTTGTTTGATAGTATGCTTGTCATCCTCAGCATGTTTAGTGTGTTAGGGAAAAGTGGCAAGAAGTTACTTACACGGATGAAGACACTGGCTTCCATTCTGATGTTGAATGCCTGTTGAGAAGAGTACTTTGATGGCTGGATATCAAAAGGCTGACCTACATGTCTATTTTCATGATACTGGTGCTTGGAATCCTTGAAAAGACAAAGGCGCTGACTGGGCAGTAAATAGTTGTCTGACTAGCACGATATAAAGAGGCCGATAGTACACAAATCCTCAGATGAAACACTATCTGCTGCCACAAATTGCTGTAATTCACATGATGGTTGTGCATCTTGCTATAAAAAGGTTGACCTAAGGGTAAGCTGATACTTGACTAGTCTGAAATCAGTGAGATGGCTGAAAGTACAGCAGACACGGTTTACAGATCTCTGAAAAGGATACTAGTGGCTAAAAAAAATAGTTGCTATGCAAGTGCATGGCAATCTTCATGAGAAAATAAAACTATGTGGACAGAAAGACTTGCTTGGCTATCAAAAAATTACAGAGGCTAATGGTGCTTTGCATTACTGTTTTTATAGCTGTAGCTGATGTGCTAAGGCTGCGTATCCATTGTGACAGTAAGGGGCCTGTTACGATGGTGTGCGGACCGCAACGGAGCACAGGACCGACCGCCGAAGTTGCGGCGGTCCCACCAGGCACATTAGGATGCACACGCCACACTGGTGTGTGCATCCTCATCTTTACCATTGCGGCGGGCGGTGCTGTAAGCAGCACCCGCCGCAATGTTAAAGCCCATGTAGTGCATTGCCATGCACAACGTGACAGGCACCCTCAGTGCAGTAACCCACCCCCCTCCACCTCCCCGGGGGCCTGCAATATGCCCCCTACTGTGATTTCCCGCATGCCTTTTCATGGCGGAGTCTCCGCCATGGAAAGGCATGCATCCTAATATGGATGGCACCGCCACCATATCCTGTGCCTTTTCCGCGCGGCCGGCAATCCGACTGACGGAAAAGCAGCGGACGCAGTGCTCCTCACCATACTAATATGGCGGGAGGCGAAAATGGGTCATTTGGTGGACGGATCCCCACCGTCGGCCCGGCGGTGACGATCCACCCGTGATTATATTGGGCCCCATAGTAGGTGCTTTGCCAATAGGGTGTGACAGTGTGGTAGATGTTGTCTTCATGAACCTGCATAGGGTACTAGCTTCTGCGTTCACTGTCAGATGTTGTTATCTGATAGGCGGCATTTGCTTTATTGCAAGAAAAAATGAACTGGAAAACAACAGTTGCTTGCCTGTCAATCGAGAGGAATCTGAAACTGCTTGGCAGCATGGAAGCTGCTATCTTCACGGCCCTGCATAGGGTCCTGGCTTCTGCGATTACCAGCAGATGTCTTTGGGGAAAAACACAACTATTAGAACTAACAAGCATTTACAATGCAATGGTCTCGGCTATATTATAGGTAGAGCTATTGGAATTGCTCATTATTTTTTTATCTTTTTTGTATCCCTAAATAAATGGCATTGTCATTTGTATTGGCATTAGCTTTGTGAAATCTGACAAATTCGATGTACATAGACAGCATTCATTCCCCTTCTTCTCCCACTCCTCTCCTTGTGAGCACCATGGATACTGTAGATTATTGACTATATCACCCTGCCAGTAAGAACCCGTACCCCTATGCATATGTACAGCCATTCTAGGCACCATGACCTTTTTACCCATTAGAATCCCTAGCCTCCCTCCTGTGCGTATCTTGCACCCCCTCTCTCATGTATAGACCACGACACCCTTTCCCTTTGCGCAACCCTGATGTGAAAGGTAACCCTCCTGCTTGACCCAGGCCTTCTCCATTTCCCTCTCGAAGAAGCATCCTTCGCCTCAGCTGACATGGCCCCCCCCCCCCCCCCCAGTTGTATCTGGCTGCCCCTGTTCCCCCATGTACAGGTCGTAAGATCTCACTCTCTCTCTCCCTCTCAGCGCGGCTCTGGTCCTGCACGCACCCCGTCCCCCCTCCTTCTCCTCACATGAACAAGTCATAAACCCTCTTCTTACGCAAAGCCCTGTCTTTGAGGGTCACGGCCGCGCCTGACCAGCACCTCCTTCCCTTCCATGAATGTCCCTCTGTTGACAAGCCTTCCCTCTGCGCTCGATTGTCCACGCAGACATGAATACCCCTCCTTTGATAAACCCCCTTCCCCCGAGTCCGGCTGACCACACATGTCCGAGGCCATCGCCCAAGCCAGGAGATACCATTTACTGCCCTTATTGTATGCCTGGCCACCCCACCCCCTGGGCCATGATCAGGCGTACATCCTACCAAAGCACTCAGCTGCGTGATTGCCCTCCCCACTTATCAGCAGGTCAAAGGTCCCCATTGTGAGCATATGTGGAGTAGGATCACCACGAGGATTATAGGGATGACCTTCTCGTGCGTCATACCGTCCTGATTGTATCATCAACTGTTTTTGTAGAGGTATAAAAGTACGAGTCTCAAGCTCACTTGTTAGAGCACCTCCCGAAAGACACTGTGTTTCGTGTCCGAAATGACATGCTCTCCTCATGAGAAATAAACTCTGTTCTTGATTCCTGCTCCCAGCACCCGTCTCTTTATTTGATAATTATTCAGAATGGGAACTGAGAGGCGGTTTGCGCCAGCAGCCTGGGCATCGTTAGAATTATGGGCTCACTTTCCACAATTGGCGTCCCAACGCGGGGCCCATCAGTGACATGGGGTTCGGTAAGAGAGACCCAGACGAAAAAGTGAACGTCTAAAATGATCGGGGTATGCCTGCCTTGAGAGGGCCCTAGCCCGGCTGCCGATCGACAGAACTTCACCAATTCTGAACGGACCTCTCTTGAGTGACCTATTGTCCTGACTGGAAACCCACAGGAATGCCACATGGAGTAAGAGAACGATCGGGCGCTGGAGGAAGGAGTCGAAGAACTGTCCGTATGGTCCGGTCCGGGTAAGATTAAGTAGGGTGTTTTTACGCCTGATTGGTAGGGTGTTTTTACGCCTGATTGGTAGGGTGGCTCTGTCCACCTGATTGATTGATTGTTTGTATTGAAAACCGGTATTTGTATACTGGCATTGTTGGTATTGGTTCATTTAGCTTTGAGGGCTACTTGACATATTGGTTCTCTTCTGAGAACGAGACATTCTCTGTTTTCAAACAGCGGCGAAAAGGAACGTCGCCCCTCTTTGCAGATAGAGAAGGGTAGGTAATACAGACTTTTGTCCCCGGTATTGATCCGTCATGCCTACTTTTCTCCCCACTGTTTGAAGTCGATTGATAACCGATGTTATTCTTTAAGAATTGTTGAAGTCGGTTGATAGTCGATGGTTGCTCTTTGAGATCTTCCCTGTCTACAAACTGAGACGAGTAGAAATATTCTGTCTTCCTTTCTGGATAGCGAAGGGCAGGTAATTTAGACATTTGTCCCCGTTGTAATCCGTCATGCCTGTTTTTCTCCCCACTGATTGATTGAAAACCTGGACATTGTTGTTCCAGGCATTGTTTCGTTTGAGGTATTTTCTGCCTGCAAACAACGTGGAATAGGGACATTCTATCTAGTCTTTGCAAGTAGAAAAGGGTAGGTTATGCCCCTTTGTGAATTCGTCAGTCCTACCCACTCCCCACTGGTTGGTTATTGTGGGGTAGCTCGCATGGTCCGCCCAGGAGACTACTCTTATGGAGGACATATGCTCTCTACTCATGGGCCATTTAATAGAAATAGACCGACTGGTCCGTCCAGGAGGCTACCCTAGTAAGTGGAAGTACATCGCTCGGTCTGTCCAGGATGATACCCTAATGAAGGAATATATGTTCCCCTTTTGATCGATAATCTCGTTCCACCCCGGACCATTTATTGGAGGGGACTCGTCTGGTCCGTCCAGATGTACCCCCCTAGTGAAAAGGACACATAAAAATATGAAGTGATCACCGTTCCCTACTAACAAAAAGCTTTAGCTCGAAACACGCTAAGGAAGAGAAAGAAAAATAAAAGGAAATCAGGCTAAGTCAGTAACCCCCTGATGAGCTTTTGACTTCACCAAAAATAAGAAACATTAGAAGTAGTTCGTAATAAGAAATGTAAAATGGTGAAAAGATTCGATATCAGAACATAGCCACGAGGTAGCTAGGCTTCACTGCCTGTTCCTGTTCCCAACATGTCTGCCTCATTGCCCGCCCCGCCCAAATAACGGTCACATGAAATAGAAACAACTCAATAGGTACCTACCCCCACTCCGGAAGCTCCCGAAGTGCAACAGGCCCGCGGTTACGCCCATCCGGAAGGCGAGGCCTGGAGGCACGAGGGACTCGCCTGCCCACGTTCAGAGGGAGACGATGTTGGGCAGGCGGTCCAAAAAGGATGACAAGGACCTCTCCGTCTTCTCCCTTCTGCCGCCCTGCAGGCCGCGGGGAGAGAGGGGGCTGTCTTGCCTCGGCCACCGACCACCCCTCTCTCTCACCCGATCCGGCCTTTGCCAAAGGCCAACGCCAAGGCGACAACGGCGGCGAATCAAGTAGTCCCGCCACATTTCAAATTTGCCGCATGCCATCATCTGCTGGTCCAGAGCCGAAGCCAAGGCAAGAACGGCGGCAAATCGGATAGTCCCGCCACATGCCAAATTCACCGCCTGCCTTCATAGGTATAGGCAGTCCTGCCACATTCCACGCTCCCCGGAGAGTCGAAGGTAGTCCCGCCACATGTCGCCGAGGGAAGGGGGGGGGGCTGTCTTGCCTCAGCCGCCGACCACCCCCCCCCCCCCCATCATCAATGGCTGGCACGGCCGATGTCGAAAACTATGGAGCCGGGGAACGGCGCGGGGTCGCTGGAAGGGGGAGGTGCCGCGAACGACCCTCCCCCACCTCCCTCCAGGTGGAGGCTTCCAGCGACACCCCAACACTCTTCGCTTAAGGGTCAACATCAAAAAGAGGTCCTCTGCCCAGGACGGGCACACGCTCCATATCGCCTCTCCTCGACCTTGAAGATTCTATAAGAGCCGGGGGACCCCCGACCCTCTGCATGGGTGCCCCCGTCCCCTTCGCCGGGAACCACGACAGCGGTGCTGCTCCTGCCGGCACCAGACTTGGATCGGAAATGGCTAAGATGCCGCCACGGCACAGGCTTGTTCAGTTCCGGAGGAACACCAGAATGACCCGGTAGGAAAATTGTTGCCGCCCTTCCCACTCTTTGACTCATGGTCCATATTGTTAGACTGTTAACCACACTGCACGAGACTTTCTGAACTGCCAATGGAAAGTTCTGGGCCAACCTTGCGAGACTAGAGACACTCTGACTGTGCTAGAACTCGCCTGACCCCACCCAAAATGGCGCCGACGCAAAATGTGACGTTTTTTATGAACTTTGTTGCACCCTGATCGCGCAAGCTTTTTGCACCGAGATATATATAACGTTTGGATAATGAAAGTAAATATGAAGGGTATTGAGTATGTGCTTGAACGATGAATTGACTTAAGGGTGGGTACTGTTTATGAGTTGGGAAATGAATTGGTATAAATGAATGATCATTGGACAATGTATTTATGAACGTATTTAAGATGAATTACTGACATGCATCATACTTGCTCTGTAGGAGAGTTTAATATGATTTTATTGCACTGCCGCACTTTATACAATGAACTGCCACCAGCTTCGTTCTTCCCATGCACAGTCCCAATCTGCTCCGTGGCTAGCCCACCGGGTTGTAGGCCTGTATTTATGTGTCAACCCTCTTTATTAAAGGTATTTTGGAAACGAAAGCATCATTGTAGCGGATTGCATTAATGAGTTTTGAATGAATTACTACTATGAGCAACGAGAAAGTATGATGAAGGCTAAAGGTTAAAAAGGACCCGATATTTGGCAACCACACTATGTGTGACAGGCAGCCGGAAAGGTGCTCTAGAAGCCCTAAAAACGACACCACAGAAATGCCACCTGACCGCCACCCTTGTACCCGATGAAAAGAGGTTACGACCAAGTAGCTCATGTCGCACAGATCGTCAATGATTATCTGTCTGACCTTTCTGGTCCATCTGGGCTTAAACGCCGTGATGGTAGGGAAATGCACTACGTGAAAATAGGTCGAGTATGTGGTAGGTAAAGCGTTTCCGGATTACTGCACGTTGATGAGGTTTTGAATGTTGCCCCCACCCCTTCTTTTTCCTCCCTTCTGCAGGTCACGTCAGAACACTGGCTGATGTATGGATGGACGACGACCGAACCGCCGACGAGAGGGGGAGAAGGGGAATGTGAGCATGGTCCTTAGGACAAATAAAAGTTTTTTTTTAAAGGACGTAGACTTAAACATGACTGTTCCTCCTTAGAGCATAGCAATGGGAGGATGGACTGACATAGAGACTGGACAGGTACTGAGTGACAAAAATAAAATCGACTAGAAAAGATGCGTTAGATGAAATGACTGGACGTTTTGACTAGGTAGGGAAAGGACAAAAAGAAAAATTGTACGGGTAAGGGTTGCCACGGCACCATCCGCCTAGGAAGTTAGAAATGTCGCCGATGTTCAAAATGCACTACTCCCTTTCTCACACTCTTGCAGATATAGCCAAGCTGTCCGACTGTTTTCCCGATCAATACTTGCCGTTGCCTCAGCCTGGAGAACTTCCCACCACAGGAGGGAACAGAAAAATGGTTTAAGATCCAACCATGGGTAACTAGCATGACCAGGTTAATTTCCGATCAGCCAACGGAGGTGTGAGTATTGGTAATTGGGAACGCTCACAGGCGTGACAAACGAGAAGAAAAAGGGGGGAAAGGCAGAAAGAGCTAAGCACGTAGATAAATAGGATAGTAAAGATATGTAGGATATATATATAAAAAACAGATGTTGTAGACTAACAATTGTTTCCCGTCTTGTTGTGAATGTCTTGTCTATGTGTAATACATGTGCCGTCTTCCCTGTCTGAGTTTGTGTGTGTGTAACGTACGAATATATGTCTCCCCTTTGTCTATATCTGCATGTTACCTGACCTTTGCTGTTCCGTGTTGTGAACGCACTAAATGACCTATTTTCGTACACGTCTCTCTCTCCACCCTTCTTCCTCTCTCTCTCTCTCCTTACATGTCATACGTGTACCGAATGGCTCGTTTAGACTGCGGACGACTCTCACTCTCTTTGAGAGCCTCCCTATTTTCTGTCCATCTTTTTGGTAAAATTGTGCCCCACCGGCACCACTCCGGTTTGATACGTATTTGAACACGAAGGTGTTCAGCGAAATTGACCAAAACTAAAATGACTGTATCTTGCCATGTTACTGCCTCTCCTTTCTGCAAAATGAATGAACTTGAATTGGCTAAGAAGGAAAGGACAGGTAAGACGACTAAAGTCCCCCAAATCAGGCCATTTCTAGGGGAACTGTATGTCAATGGCATCCTATGTCTGTTCTTCAGAGACGAACGCCAACGTCTAGATTGACACCCAATACCCAGATTGCCCCACCCCTTTGCACCCAAGCGCAAGCGCCTGAAGCATCCCCGCCCCATTTTTGATAGAACCGCTTCCGTTGTCCCCGGTATAAACGTAATGACCATGGGTAGCTGCTGACCCTTGAGGATATCTTGTTTTGCCCGACACTCGACGATAGCACCCCCGCCCTGTCTGAAAATGTTAGCCGGTTCTGAAGGGAAATGCTGCGCTAATGTTGAAAATGATGTAATGCACAGTTGATGGAAATATTATCTTGTCCTTACTTGAATCATAAATGGGCCAATGAATATACCTGCCATAAACTCAGTAGGAATGCTGACACATGCACTGCTTGGTAATAGACCTCTGACTGTGACCAATGACCATAAGGACTCAAATGCGAAAAATTGAGGGAGGAATTCACATGCGTAGATATCTTCTTCTGCCATTTCTCTAAAACACTGTCTTGTACTCATTCAAAGATGCACGATCACCGAAGGAGATGGGTCGGATGTGACGTACAGCCTGGCTACAGATCCTGGGACACGTGTGACCTCGACCAAAGGTGGAGCTGCAGAGCAACAAGATACGGACGAGACAGCACTTTCAACGTGGTAAATGAAAAATGACGGGCCGACCTGAAGCCCTCCGTCTGCTAACCCACGTGTGCCTGGAGTCTCCGTCCCCCTTCTCTGGGCCTGATTGATGGGCCTGCCTGCTTGTTATCCTTTGCTCCCTTGGTCCCTTTTTGTGTGTCCCAGGAACTCTGACCCAACTCCGCTCACTCTTTCTCCCATTGACTGTTTGAACGACATCCACCCACCTTCCCACGTGACTTTTTGCCAAAGGAAAGAGCTGCAATTATGTGGGAAGAGGGTGTTGCAACAGAACTATAGGTGCCGAGCATAAGGCGCCACCAAACGGACTGTTTAGGGAACAGGACTGTGGTCTAACAGCAGAGGACTGACCGCACCCTGCGACGCGTAAGGATGGAACTGAGCTGGACCTATAGCTCCACCGCCGGTGCTCAACAGCGCCAACGAAAATACTCGGATTAGAGCCTACCAGTGATGGCTCGCTGATAAAAAGACACTGGGACGAAGAGATCTTGTGTATTGAGCTGAATTCCGCTCTCAACTACCTGGTCAAACTGTCCATTGGTCACATTTTTTTTTTACGTTTTCACGTTTAACTGTCAGGAACACACCGAAAATGTAATTTCGTATGTACTGCATTCTTCCCTTCACCTTAACTGTCTATGATTGTACGCCACATGTTAGTATCGACAAAGTGCTAATTCGTCATCGATGCTTGCCTGCCTGTAATGTCATCAGCTGTAAAAATGATTGCTGCTATGTAAAAAGGGGCGACTGTGAAATCTGACAAATTCGATGTACATAGACAGCATTCATTCCCCTTCTTCTCCCACTCCTCTCCTTGTGAGCACCATGGATACTGTAGATTATTGACTATATCACCCTGCCAGTAAGAACCCGTACCCCTATGCATATGTACAGCCATTCTAGGCACCATGACCTTTTTACCCATTAGAATCCCTAGCCTCCCTCCTGTGCGTATCTTGCACCCCCTCTCTCATGTATAGACCACGACACCCTTTCCCTTTGCGCAACCCTGATGTGAAAGGTAACCCTCCTGCTTGACCCAGGCCTTCTCCATTTCCCTCTCGAAGAAGCATCCTTCGCCTCAGCTGACATGGCCCCCCCCCCCCCCCAGTTGTATCTGGCTGCCCCTGTTCCCCCATGTACAGGTCGTAAGATCTCACTCTCTCTCTCCCTCTCAGCGCGGCTCTGGTCCTGCACGCACCCCGTCCCCCCTCCTTCTCCTCACATGAACAAGTCATAAACCCTCTTCTTACGCAAAGCCCTGTCTTTGAGGGTCACGGCCGCGCCTGACCAGCACCTCCTTCCCTTCCATGAATGTCCCTCTGTTGACAAGCCTTCCCTCTGCGCTCGATTGTCCACGCAGACATGAATACCCCTCCTTTGATAAACCCCCTTCCCCCGAGTCCGGCTGACCACACATGTCCGAGGCCATCGCCCAAGCCAGGAGATACCATTTACTGCCCTTATTGTATGCCTGGCCACCCCACCCCCTGGGCCATGATCAGGCGTACATCCTACCAAAGCACTCAGCTGCGTGATTGCCCTCCCCACTTATCAGCAGGTCAAAGGTCCCCATTGTGAGCATATGTGGAGTAGGATCACCACGAGGATTATAGGGATGACCTTCTCGTGCGTCATACCGTCCTGATTGTATCATCAACTGTTTTTGTAGAGGTATAAAAGTACGAGTCTCAAGCTCACTTGTTAGAGCACCTCCCGAAAGACACTGTGTTTCGTGTCCGAAATGACATGCTCTCCTCATGAGAAATAAACTCTGTTCTTGATTCCTGCTCCCAGCACCCGTCTCTTTATTTGATAATTATTCAGAATGGGAACTGAGAGGCGGTTTGCGCCAGCAGCCTGGGCATCGTTAGAATTATGGGCTCACTTTCCACAGCTTTGTTTTTTGCATATGTGATACCTATTGCATTTGCAGAGAGAGAGTGAGGTAGTGAGATAGAGAGAGCGAGTGAGGTATTGAAATAGAGAGAGAGTGAGGTAGTGAGAGAGAGTGAGGTAGATAGAGAGGGAGGTAGTGAGATAGAGAGTGAGGTAGTAAAGAGTGAGGTAGTGAGGGAGAGGGATGTTGTGAGGTAGGTAGATATAAGCATAGAGTGATGTTGTGATGTAGTGAGATAGAGAAAGAGGTAGTGAAAGAGAGTGAAAGTGAGTTAGTGAGATAGAAAGAGTGAGGTAGTGAGATTGAGAGTGATTGAGGTAGTGAGTTAGAGAAAGAATGACGTTGTGAGCTAGAGAGTGAGGTAGTGAGAGAGTGAGGTAGTGATGTTTTGAGAGAGAGAAGTTGTGAGATAGTGAGGTAGTGAGATAGAGTGGAGTAGTGAGGTAGAGAGTTATGTAGTGAGAGATAGGTAGATAGAGAGTGAGGTAGTGAGAGACAGAGAAAGTGAGGTAGTGAAAGAGTGAGGTAGAGGGATGTTCTGAGGTAGTGAGATAGAAACAGTGAGTGAGTTTGTGAGGTAGTGAGATAGAGAGAGAGTGAGGTAGTGAAAGAGAGTGAAAGTGACTTAGTGAGATAGAAAGAGAGAGAGTCAGGTAGTGAGAGAGTGAGTTAGTGATGGAGAGTGATTTTTGGTGGTAGGGAGATAGAAACAATGAGTGATGTTGTGACGTAGTGAGATAGAGAAGGATTGAGGTAGTGTAAGAGAGAGTGAAAGTGACTTAGTGAGATAGAAAGAGAGAGAGTTAGTGAGATAGAGAGTGACGTAGTGAGTTGGAGAGAGAGAGTGAACTTGTGAGCTAGTGAGATAGAGAGTGAGTCAGCGAGAGAGTGTTGTAGTTATTTTTTGAGTGAGTGACTTGTGTTATAGTTACGTAGTGAGAGTGATATCGAAATAGAGTGATGTTATGGAGAGAGTTAGTGAGAGAGAGAGTGAGATAGTTTTATAGATATAATTTGAGTACTGATGTAGTTATTTTTGTTTTGTGGGAGAGTGAAGTAGATATAGAGTGAGGTAGTGAGAGATAGAGAGAGTGAGGTAGTGAAAGAATGAGGTAGTGAGGGTGAGAGTTGTTGTGCTGTATTGAGATAGAAACAGAGCGATGTTGTGAAGTAGTGAGCTAGAGAGAGAGTGAGGTAGTGTATGAGAGAGTGAAAGTGAGTTAGTGTATTCGAGAGAGAGAGAGAGAGAGTGCGGTAGTGAGAGAGAGAGAGTGAAGTATTGAGTTAGAGAGAGAGTGAAGTTGTGGGGTAGTGAGAGAGTGATGTAGTGAACTTTAGAGAGAGTGTGTCGTGATATAGTGAGAGATAGTGAGATAGAAATAGAGTGAGGTAGTATATAGAGAGAGTGTGAGGTAGTGAGATAGAGAGTGAAGCAGTAAGTTAGAGAGAGAGAGTGAAGTTGTGAGGTAGTGAGAGTGTTGTAGTGAATTTGAGAGAGTGTGTCCTTATATAGTGAGGCAGTGAGAGTGAGATAGTGAGATAGTAATAGAGTGAGGTAGTGATGTAGAGAGAGTGAGGTAGTGAGATAGAGAGAGTGAAGTAGTGTGCTAGAGAGATAGTTACTGTGGTAGTAATATTGTGATGCTGTGAGAAAAAGAGAGTTGAGTAGTGAGGTAGAGATTGAGGTAGAGAGAGAGTGAATGAGAGATAGTGTAGCAGTGTGTGAGGTAGTGAGAGAGATAGTGAGTTAGTGAAAGAGAGAGTGAGGTAGTGAGAGAGAGAGTGAGGTAGTGAGAGAGAGAGTTCGAAGGGACGGTATAGTGGAGCTGAGGAGAGAGTGAAGGGATGGTGCAGTGAGAGGCTGAGGAGAGTGCATCAGTGAAGGGACGGTACCGTAGGAGGCTGAGGAGAGAGTGCAGTAGTGAGAAATGGTGCAGTGGAGGAGTGAGGGCTGCAGCCTGGATGGGGGCGGGTCTGAGCAGAGAGTGCAGCAATGAAGGGACGATGCAATGGGGGCTGAGCAGAGTGCGTCAGTGAAGGGACAGTGCAGGGAGAGGCTGAGGAGAGTGCAGCAGTGAAGGGACGATGCAATGGGAGGCTGAGCAGAGTGTGTATCAGTGAATGGACGGTGCAGGGAGAGGCTGATCAGAGAGTGCAGCAGTGAAGGGAGGGTGCAGAGTGCAACAGTGAAGGGACGGTATAGTGGAGCTGAGGAGAGAGTGAAGGGATGGTGCGGTGAGTGGCTGAGGAGAGTTCATCAGTGAAGGGACGGTACCGTAAGAGGCTGAGGAGAGAGTGCAGCAGTGAGTGATGGTGCAGTGGAGGAGTGAGACTGCAGCCTGGATGGGGGGGCTGAGCAGAGAGTGTAGCAATGAAGGGACGATGCAATGGGGGGCTGAGCAGAGAGTGCGTCAGGAAAGGGATGGTGCAGGGAGAGGCTGAGGAGAGTGCAGCAGTGAAGGGACGATGCAATGGGGGGCTGAGCAGAGAGTGCATCAGTGAAGGGACGGTACAAGGAGAGGCTGAGGAGAGTGCATCAGTGAAGGGACAGTGCAGGGAGAGGCTGAGGAGAGAGTGCATCAGTGAAGGGACAGTGCAGGGAGAGGCTGAGCAGAGTGCAGCAGTGAAGGGACGGTGCAGGGAGAGGCTGAGGAGAGTGCAACAGTAAAAGGACGGTGCAGTGGGGGGCTGAGCAGAGTGCAGCAGTAAAAGGACGGTGCAGTGGGGGCTGAGCAGAGAGTGCAGCAGTGAAGGGACGGTGCAGTGGGACTGAGGAGAGAGTGTAGCAGTGAAGGGATAATGCAGTGAGAGGCTGAGGAGAGTTCAGCAGTGAAGGGACGGTGCAGTGGGGATGAGGAGTGAGTGCAGCAGTGAGGTGACGGTGCAGTGAGAGGCTGAGGAGAGTGCAGCAGTGAAGGGACGGTGCAAGGAGAGGCTAAGGAGAGAGTGCAGCAATAAAGGGACGGTGCAGGGAGAGGCTGAGGAGAGAGTGCATCAGTGAAGGGATGGTGCAGGGAGAGGTTGAGGAGAGAGTGCAGCAGTGAAGGGATGGTGCAGTGAGAGACTGAGGAGAGTGCACCAGTGAAGGGACGGTGCAGGGAGAGGCTGAGGAGAGTGCACCAGTGAAGGGACGATGCAATGGGGGGCTGAGCAGAGAGTGCATGAGTGAAGGGACGGTGCAGGGAGAGGCTGAAGAGAGTGCAGCAGTGAAGGGATGATGCAATGGGAAGCTGAGCAGAGAGTGCATCAGTGAATGGACGGTGCAGGGAGAGGCTGAGCAGAGAGTGCAGCAGTGAAGGGACGGTGGAATGGGGGGCTGAGTAGAGATGTGAGATAGTAATAGAGTGAGGTAGTGATGTAGAGAGAGTGAGGTAGTGAGATAGAGAGAGCGAAGTTGTGAAGTTGTGTGTTAGATAGTTACTGTGGTAGTGATATTGTGATGCTGTGAGAAAGAGAGAGTTGAGTAGTGAGGTAGAGAATGAGGTAGAGAGAGAGTGAATGAGAGATAGTGTAGTAGTGTGAGAGATAGTGAGGTAGTGAGAGAGATAGTGAGTTAGTGAGAGAGATAGTGAGTTAGTGAAAGAGAGAGTTAGGTAGTGAGAGAGAGAGTGAGTTAGTGAAAGAGAGAATGAGGTAGTGAGAGAGAGAGAGTGAGGTAGTGAGAGAGAGTTCGAAGGGACGGTATAGTGGAGCTGAGGAGAGAGTGAAGGGATGGTGCAGTGAGAGGCTGAGGAGAGTGAATCAGTGAAGGGACGGTACCGTAAGAGGCTGAGGAGAGTGTGCAGCAGTGAGTGATGGTGCAGTGGAGGAGTGAGGGCTGCAGCCTGGATGGGGGGGGGGCTGAGCAGAGAGTGCAGCAATGAAGGGACAATGCAATGGGGGCTGAGCAGAGAGTGCGTCAGTAAAGGGATGGTGCAGGGAGAGGCTGAGGAGAGTGCAGCAGTGAAGGGACGATGCAATGGGGGGCTGAGCAGAGAGTGCATCAGTGAAGGGACAGTGCAGGGACAGTGCAGGGAGAGGCTGAGGAGAGAGTGCATCAGTGAAGGGACTGTGCAGGGAGAGGCTGAGCAGAGTACAGCAGTGAATGGACGGTGCAGGGAGAGGCTGAGGAGAGTGCACCAGTGAAGGGACGATGCAATGGGGGGCTGAGCAGAGATGTGAGATAGTAATAGATAGAGTGAGGTAGTGATGTAGAGAGAGTGAGGTAGTGAGATAGAGAGAGTGAAGTTGTGTGTTAGAGAGATAGTTACTGTGGTAGTGATATTGTGATGCTGTGAGAAAGAGAGAGTTGAGTAGTGAGGTAGAGATTGAGGTAGAGAGAGAGTGAATGAGAGATAGTGTAGTAGTGTGAGAGATAGTGAGGTAGTGAGAGAGATAGTGAGTTAGTGAAAGAGAGAGTGAGGTAGTGAGAGAGAGAGTGAGGTAGTGAGAGAGAGAGTTCGAAGGGATGGTATAGTGGAGCTGAGGAGAGAGTGAAGGGATGGTGCAGTGAGAGGCTGAGGAGAGTGCATCAGTGAAGGGACTGTACCGTAAGAGGCTGAGGAGAGAGTGCAGCAGTGAGTGATAGTGCAGTGGAGGAGTGAGGGCTCCAGCCTGAATGGGGGGCGGGGCTGAGCAGAGAGTGCAGCAATGAAGGGACGATGCAATGGGGGGCTGAGCAGAGAGTGCGTCAGTGAAGGGATGGTGCAGGGGGAGGCTGAGGAGAGAGCAGCAGTGAAGGGACGATGCAATGGGGGGCTGAGCAGAGAGTGCAGCAGTGAAGGGACAGTGCAGTGGGACTGCGGAGAGAGTGTAGCAGTGAAGGGATAATGCAGTGAAAGGCTGAGGAGAGTGCAGCAGTGAAGGGACGGTGCAGTGGGGATGAGGAGTGAGTGCAGCAGTAAAGTGACGGTGCAGTGAGAGGGTGAGGAGAGTGCAGCAGTGAAGGGACAGTGCAAGGAGAGGCTAAGGAGAGAGTGCAGCAATAAAGGGACGGTGCAGGGAGAGGCTGAGGAGAGAGTGCATCAGTGAAGGGCTGGTGCAGGGAGAGGCTGAGGAGAGAGTGCATCAGTGAAGGGATGGTGCAGGGAGAGGCTGAGGAGAGAGTGCAGCAGTGAAGGGATGGTACTGTGAGAGGCTGGGGAGAGACTGCAGCAGTGATTGATGGTGCAGTGGAGGAGTGAGGACTGCAGCCTGGATGGGGAGGGGGGGCTGAGCAGAGAGTGCAGCAGTGAAGCGATGGCGCAGGGAGAGGCTGAGGAGAGAGTGCAGCAGTAAAAGGACAGTGCAGTGTAAAAATAAAAATATGCCTTGCCTCTAACAAACTAAAATCAGCATACATACCTTCCTGAACAACTCCGTGCACAGCGGTGCACATCGCTGAAGGGAATTGCCACGGGCCATGTTGAACCTAGAAAAGAGAGACTAAACATCTGAGAGTAGACCCCCACTTACCTCCTCCATCACCAGCTTCGGAGAAGCCACACGTATAGCAATCCCCATGTCTGCAAGCTTGTCCAGCACATCCTGGAAGTCTAGGTTAATTTGAAAATGCTGCTTTCAACTTTTCCGAACACTGACAAATTCAAAAAATAATTTCCTCCAAGATCAGTGTCATACGAAAACACACAGCAATATGTTATTGTTGTAAATTAGGATACAAGTGGCATACTACATAGTTTATCAACGGACTTTTCCTGGAAACATAGCTTGTAGATGCTGCTTTCATACAAGAAAGTAAGCAATTTAGTATGTAATCACATTTAAATCTTACATTTTTATATCTATAAAATTCTTTGTTTACATACATTATTCAGCAACATTAATGCATAATTTCTATTGGGCTAAGAACTTCATTCTGACACCGATGTCAACGCAGTGAAGTGGAGACAAAAGATGATGCTTCCCATCAATCTTATTAGTTAATAAAAATTTGAGTCTGCTACTACTACAATTACTACAACAACATCAACAACAACAACACCACCACAACACACGGCTTTTATGGAATAAACCACTTTATTCCATCTGCACAAAATGCCGATGCCTTTGCTATTCAAATTCAGGTTCTTACAGCATAGTATGAAACAAAATGATAGCTTATGAGGCAGCAATCACGTGCAGTTAATGCAGCATATTGACACGTTTGCTGAATGCAGAAGAATATTCCTAGGTACCACCTGCAGCGTTAGATAGCTTTCTAAGGACAAAGAAAGAGGCTGACATTTTCACTTCAAGATGGCACTTATAGTGTATAGTCTATTTAAAATTGATTTTATCTCACAAAAGAAAGTCAGGATGAAATGGCACTATAGAGATTGAAAGTACAACCCGACAAACATACAATTGGATTTATCAATGACACAAATTCATGTTTATGCATCTCAATGAAAAACGCAATAAACCAGAACATCTAGGGCTACTTTTAAGACTGTGAAAAGGCGCAGTGTGAATACAGCTATTTAAATGTGTGAGCCTCCTAAGTATCTTGCTACACTTGCTTCTTGTAGGTGTCAATCAGTCCAGTGTGTACCCTACCAATAGAAACTTTCATAAACACCATGCTGATAATAACATCCCTGGTTCTAACATTTGGTGGCTCCCACTTGGGACAAACATCGAGGTACCAGCATATTATCCAGTACCATTTGGTGCCCTGAATGCGGACTGATCTAATTTTGTAATTTTATAGGGTATTGAAACTGTGTCCAGTAACTCCTCCCTTTCTCCGCGTGTTGCCACCAGCAATGAAGCGGAGGTCCAAGTATACATTAGACTCAAGTGATCAGAGACAGTGCACACTTGGCTCTGCTCAAAAAGATACCCCTGTATCTGTTTTGGTTGATACAGCCAGTGTACAAGTTTGAGTGGCTGGGTTTTTTGGATTTCTTCTAATGTGGATTTTCTCACAACGAACCAGAATGAACAACTCAAATGTCCTTTACTTACGCCAGGGTGAAACCATGGCAGTTCCTATAATATCAGATTTAGGTCTGGCGGCTTCTCCTGAGATCCTTGGGAAAGGATGGATTTACTGCCTGTAGATAACAAGCCATCATACTTGTGGCGTCACTCATACACACATAGAACAACCAACACACGGATTGACTGACAGAGAAGACGGAGAGATACACAACACTAAAAGTGACACTGACAAAGACATACGCCACTGATACAGAACACCAATATACTCGCAGCATGGCTGTCAGACAGAGCCACACACTACTTCAATGCACATCCAATGAGAGAGAGAGAGACCCAAAAACCTTCACTGATGCAGACAAACCCAGATACATCACTGACAAAGAAACGCGTACACGCTCTCCTCACTAATACATAGAACAGTTCAATACACCTACACAAGTGTCACGGACACACCTACAGACAGCATCTCATACACTAACACACGTCATTGACACACAGCTACACAACATAGTGCTACTGAAACCGATACAACAATATGCTTCCAGCGTAATACACAATAACAGAACTCGCATGGTATTATACCTGAGCAGTAACACAGGCGCAGCATCCCCGACAAAGACACACAACACAGTACATTACACACAACCACACAGTTACAGAACAGGACACAACAGAACAGCCTCTTTGATACAAACACACCTGCACACTCACTGTATCGCTCACAGTGCCACAAACTGCACACAGAGCAGAACCGAGGAAAACAAGCACACTAACACATCCTCAAGTGACACAAGGCACAAAACACCAGCCACATCTCCGACGGTAACGCAGTCGCCATTCATACCTCTTCCCTGACAGCAACAGACACACCAAAGTATCACAGACTGCAACACTAACAAAACACACATAGCATTCCTATCATTAACACACACGCACAGTAACATACATTGCTACGAAGACACAGACTCACACATGGACAGCAACAAGCCAAATGCTGTACTGACAGCGCTAGGAACCCGGGCACAGTTTAAAACCCCATTTATGGCATCACTGAATAGCACAGACATTCATCAACACATACGCGGCACCATTGACAGGAACAGCAACACGCTCAGGCACGCTGGTGCACACAAATCAACAGAAGCCTACTTAATTCTGAAATTTAATTGTGTGATGGACGGGTTGAACGAAATGTCAGAACTGCAAAGATCTAATTATTGAGTCCCCTGCTAAACCACCGTTTGCCAAGAAGCATTCCTTAATGGAATGTGCCAGTAATCGCGCTACTAACACAAGTTAATGAGCCCCACAAAAAACCGAAAACATAAACAATCGCGTAACACGGCAATATGTGGAACACTACAAGTCCCATAATGCCTAGCAACATATTTAAACAGGAAACCAGTTCCACTGGGTGTTGGAAATCTAACTTGAATGGCAGCGTAAGGAGTGACAGTCACGCGGTCCGATGGAGCCTCGAGCACTGCTGTAGAGAAACACAGGTAGAGGTAAGAAGCCTGCAACGTATAGACCGAGGCACAGTCCAAACGAAAATACGATCCCCACCTAATGGTCGGTACCTTTATGTTTAACTTTCAGAATTCTTAACCGGTCTAGAAAAAAGACGGCCCAAACGAAAGAAAGTGTAGCAGTGCCTGAGTCTTTCTCCGAGCCACACAAGTAAGCATGACAGGGTCGGAATGCACGTTTAAAATTCAAGCAATTTTTACCCGCGGACTGATTGTAACCTTTATTCAAACAGTACGCAAACACCGCGGAACTCCAAACAGATTCTCAAGAACGGTCACTTTAATCCATCGAGTGATTTTGAAACACATATACCAAGTAAGTGAGAGAGCATCATAAACTTGGACACAAAAATGTGCAAACAATTGCTAGAAATTCACAAACTCATAAAAACACCATCCTTTAACTTCATTCAGGCAATGGTTCAAACTATGGATTATTTGATGCCCCGATTTTGAAAATTACCGCCAACAACACGGTGAGAAAAGGTAAAATTCCTCCACAGATTTTTACCTATGTTACAAGTTAGTCAAGCAGTATTGAGGAAAGGAGATACTAAATGTCCCCCAATTTTACACCACAGGTACACACGTCGGCTATTCGGCTGTTTCAAAGAGGCAACCTAAATGTCAGGGGATAAAACACAAGCATAGGGCGAAGCATTTAAAGTTACATTGCCCCATGTGTCTGGTCCATTCACCAATGTTTACTTGCTCATAAGGACCAGTACCTAAATAATTTTTGGTGTACATGATTTAATGTTTGTTTTTCTACTAAAAACAGTGAAAGTGTAACTATGCATGAATGTTTTATTTGTTTTGTCAGAAAACATTGAAAGTATTGCAATGTATGAAATTTCTATGTATCGTTTCCACAGTAAAAGGAATGTTTAATCCTCTGTATCTTGCATAAAATGTAAATATGGTTTGAAAACGTCAAATAATAACAAATGTAAATATACCTTCATGAATTCACAAAAGGAAGGTACACACCAGCTGAATAAATAAGCTGTTGTGAACGGAATCCGAGCCCTGGCACTCTTGTTTCATGACACAAATCAACAGAAGCAGCCACAAAGACCCCACAATACACATCCTCACATACATCACTGCTAATCGCACAGGACAATACACTATATATAAGAAAGAGGGAGAACCGCCCGCTTACCTCAGAGGGGATAGAAACGGCCCTCACCGGCTGTTTGGAGAGGCGGCGGCTCCTCTCTGCCGCGGGCAGGGCTGCTGGGCTTCGGCTGGGGACGCGCTTCTTCTCCTTGCCGGGCAGGAGCGCGGGGAGACCTCCCGTCTGCTTCCTGCCTGGCCCACTGTACTTCCGGGTCGCAGCTGCGGTAACAAATCGCACCGCGGCCCTGGAGTTTGGAGGCGGCCACAGCGCCTCTCAGAGAATCCCGGGGGGAGGGGGGTAGAGGGGGAGGGGGGAGAGAGAGGCGAGAGCGCGACAGAGGAGGGGGGAGGAGGGGGGGATGGAGATGGGAGGAGGGGGGGAGGGAGAGGAGAGAGCGCGACGGAGGAGGGCAGAGGGAGGAATACATTTAAAAAAAAAAAACTTACCTGACTGTATATTTTTTTAATTTCAGTTATAGTGCAAATAACATTTGAATTTGGGGTTGTAAATAAAACGAGCGCTGCACCAATCAGTCCGCAGCTCTCAGGCAAGCCCCGGTGACGTCATCGATGGTTCCCAGGAGCCAGCCACTCGCAGCGCAGCTCCTGGAACAGGCCCTGATGACAAGGGTAGATTCGGCCAATGAGAGCGCGGTTCTTGAGGACAGGCCCACAGCAGTGGCCAATTAGAGCGCGTCTCCGCCGAGAAACGGCCAATCGGGTCGCGACTCCTTCGTCTTCGGCTCTGCAATCTCAGAGCGGGGAAAACAGCTGCTAGGTCAATTTCAGGGGCCCAGGTCGCGGCGGTGAAGTGCGGCAGATCGGGGAAAGGCGCCCAAGGTCGGCAGGGCGAGTTTAGCTGCCGCAGGTCCCGGCAGGGTATCAGTTTGGCCCTGAGGACGCTCACAACCACCTCCACACACGTGCCGATGAGCACGTCGATCTCGCAAAATGGCGGAAAAAAGCTCCGAGTTTTTTTCGGATTTGGGGGCGTGTTCGGTGGGCGTGGCTAAAAAGTGGAAAGAAGAACACCGAACACACCTCCAAATCCGAAAAGGACGGAGCCTATTTGGAATGATGGCTCTCTCCTCGAATGGCTGGCCTCCGTTTAGGAAGCCAGCCAATGGGAGAGAGCCAAAATGAGAGGCGGGATGAAGAAGCCCTACTAAGAAACATAAGATCTCGCTACTTCCGGTTCTGACGAACCGGATAGTACCGAGACCTAAAAGGTGCCTCCCTTCTGTTCACTGACACAACATCGATGTAAAAAATTGCGGGTACAAAATATTGACAGCAAAAATATCGACTCCTACACTTAATAAGTACAATAAGTACAAAAATATTGACTAAAACATTTTGATGTAAAAAATATAGGTGTATAAAATATATACTTTTATATAGATATAAGAGAAAATATAATATATTAAATCTTAAATATAAATGTAACTAAATAAAATAAATGTAATATACATTTTAATAAAATATAACAAATACACTTAAGTAAAAAGGATGAACACATAAACATAATCCATACTAATATAATAAAAAGAGAGCCAAACCTTTGAGGCGGGCAACCTCAGGAACCACACAACCAATCACAACACCCAATACAGCGTTGGAAAGGGCAGTTGCAGCAGAAGGACATAGACTATGTAGACGCCCACCATATACATTTAAAAGGTAAAAGAACCGTGCCAGCAAAGTAGTCCCTTGTGGGTGTGTCTGCGCTGTGCTCTGGGCGTGTGCTGGGGGCGTGACAAACGCTGGGGGCGTGCGGTACGTTCCACCCTTCATGCCATGTCTCATATCGTGTGCTAATCCCACCCTGCTCTCTTTAATTACCCCTGCACCCCATAATCATAACCCACCCTTACTCCTTAAAATACCCCAGCACCCTTAAACACAAACCCATCTTAACCCTATAAATATACCCTGTACCCCAAAACCCAAACTAAACCCTAAAATACCCCTGTACCCCAAAACCCAAACCTAGCCCTGAACCCTTAAAATACCCCTGTACCCCAAAACCCAAACCTAGCCCTAAACCCTATAAATATACCCTGTAACTCAAACCTCAAACCTATCCCTAAAGCCTAAAAATACCCCTGTACCCCAAAACCCAAACATAGCCCTGAACCTTATAAATACCCCTGTACCTCAAAACCCAAACCTACCCCTGAACCATAAAAAGACCCCTGTACCCCAAAACCCAAACCTAGCCCTGAACCTTAAAAATACCACTGTACCCCAAAACCCAAACCTACCCCTGAACCCTAAAATACCCCTGTACCCCAAAACCCGAACCTAGCCCGGAACCCCTAAAATACCCCTGTACCCCAAAACCCAAACCTACCCCTGAACCCTAAAAATACCCCTGTACCCCAAAACCCAAACCTAGCCCTGAACCCTAAAATAACCCTGTACCCCAAAACCCAACCCTACCCCTCAACCCTAAAACACCCCTGTATCCCAAAACCCAAACCTAGCCCTGAACCCTAAAAATACCCCTGTACCCCAAACCTAGCCCTGAACCCTTAAAATACCCCTGTATCCCAAAACGCAAACCTACCCCTGAACCCTAAAAATAGCCCTATACCCCAAAATCCTAACCTAGCCCTGAACCCTAAAATTACCCCTGCACCCCAAAACCCATACCTATCCTTAAACCCTAAAACTACCCCTGTACCCCATAACCCAAAACTTTATTGAAGCCTTAAAATACCCAAACACCCCAAAACATATACCTCAGAACTCCAAAACATATACCCCTATACCCATACTTACCTTATCCAAACATTAAAAAAAAACATGCTTTTATCATTCATGCATTTACAACGAATTTCATTGTAAATGTAGGCGTGGTAAACATAAAATGTAATGCCATGCATTATAATGGCATTGCGGAGTCATGGTACTTTCGTAATGAAAGTATGCGGAGTGATGGTATGCGGAAAGAAAGTTGCGGAATAATGGGTGTTTACCCTCCCCCGATAAGTACATTGGTAGCACGGCGGCCCACATCTCCAGCAACATACTCATATTTTTTTCACCACCCATTTGAAAAATGCACAGGTCTCTCTCATTGATGGCCAGCACCGACATACACTTTTAGACACACTTCCCGCCACAAGTTCTAGAATTGCGAACGTTAGACCTGGGGAGCTACGCTCGAATCTCGACATCAGCTCAACATCCTGTGATTCCAGGCAAATCACTTTGTCTCCCCGTGCCTACCACAAATGAATGTGTTCTTCTGTAATGTAAATTGTGCTCATGCCATGTTGTCGAGTTCGCATTATATAATATTGCAAGGAAAAATCAAGTAGGGAAACTCGAGTTCACACACTACTGAACCCGCACTCTTAAGTGTATCAACAGTGCACTGTGAATCGGAGCATTTCACAGGCCTGTCACAGATAAGAAATGCTATCAAAACGAAATCCTACAAAACAATATATTGGCGGGCAGCAATTCATACCCGGACAACGTCGGGACGAGCTGCTAGTCATTTATAAACATAATCATTTATACATATATATTTACTTTAAAACAATTATTAAACTATTTTTAATTTATGTTAAAAGTTTAAAATAATATAAAAAATAAATTTATATATTAATGATTTCAAATATAAAAAACAAAATCTATAATACATTAAAACATTATACTATAAAAAAAAATTAAAATTACATTTCTAAATACAATCAATGAAACAGTAGGGAAAATGTTGGATAGCAAAAGGGTAAAAATAACTATTCCCACTCCAGTAAGTGCAAAAGTAGGGTAAATGTTGGATAGCAGAGGAATTAAATGTACTATTCCAACTCCAGTGAGTGCAACAGTAGGGAAAGTGTTGGGTAGCGGAGAGGTAAAAATGACTATTCCCACTCCAGAGAGTGCAACAGTAAGGAAAGTGTTGGATAGCAGAGGGGTCAAAATGGCTATTCATACTCATACTCATAAAGCTTTATTTCGACATCCAGTGTCATTAAAGCAACAAAAAGAAACATTTTAAAAACAAATACAGGGTCATTTTGTCATCCAACAATGCGCTAAGAGGTGATATGGTACGTAGTCCCGCCAGGTACTCCGCTGCTCCCTTAGTATAGACTACAGTTACCTGGCTCCACCCTTTGGATAGTTAAAACGGTCATATCAGTAAAAACATACAAACAGTGCAATAAAAAGGTTAAAAAAGGAACAACGTGGCATTTCATTTCAGATGGAGTCAGGTGACGGGATATGACCCCCCAGGAGCCTTATAAAAAGATCCAACACTCCGCAGAAGAAAAACATACGAAGTTAAAAATAGAGAAGGAAAAAGTGCATGTGCATAGCACATAGTTTTTCGGGCCAATGAGATGAGCCGAGGGGCCCTACAGTAATTTAGTGTTAACTTGTTCCGGTAATTATAAGTGCAGTGCGCTAAAAAAGTGATATGATGTGTGGCCTGTCCGGATACTCTCTTGCGCCCTCAGTATGAACTCCGGTTACCTGATTCTACCTTTCTTTTTTAGGAAATGTATACATGTTTTTATCAGTAAAAACATTCAAGTAGTGCAATAAAAAAAGACAAGAAAAAACAAAGTGGCAATTTATCTTGGATGGAATCAGGTAACATGATATAGCCTCCCCAAAAGCCTTACAAGAAGATCCCACCCTCCATAAGACAGCAGCACATGAGTTTAATAATATAAAAAAAGTGTGTGCATAGCATATGATTTTGGGACAAGGAGAAGCAGCCATAGAGCCTTACAATAATTGAGTGTTACGTGCTTCAGCAAAATGCTGTGCCGATTCTGGCCAAAGCATCTGTCTGATTCACCATGTGTGGCCTAGAAACTTTGCAAAACAACACACAAAGAAAGGTCTTGTATCGGTCCTGAGAATGCGCAAGACAACCTGGTAGTCCTGTGTTCCCAGTTGCTGGCACAATGGTTTTAGCCATTTAGCCCTCGGGTAATTAAAAGCCGGGCAGGCAAACAGGAGATGGGAAACACTTTCTAGTGAGGCCTCCCAACAAGGGCGATTCTTTGATGTTAGGTTGCATGAATGCTATTTCTCTGTGATCTTACAAACAGGAAGTGTGCCGAACCTGAAATGGATGTATAACATCGGTATACAGTCAAAATATCGCGTTTTTATTATCGATTTGCATTAATATTGATTAAAAAATATAGAATGGACACAATATCGACTGGACAGAATATAGACTACAAAAATATCGGATAGGATAGCATTAATATTGAATTGAAAAATATAGAATGGACATAATATCGAATGGACAGAATATAGACTACAAAAATATAGAATGGAAAGAATATAGACTACAAAAATATAGAATAGACAGAATATAGACTACAAAAATATCGAATTTGAGGTAAGTAAGTTAATATCAATGTTTATGTTTGAAAAGTGTATATTTATTTTACTATTTATATTATTTAATTATTTTTATGGTATTTAATTTTTGCGTAATATAATTCTGTAGCGGGTTGTGGGTTTATAGGGGAATAGGGTGGGAAGTAATTTAATTATAATTAATTAAATATGTTAATTTATTAATTGGTATTTATTTTGAATTAATTGTTACTTAAATATTAATTGGTAATTAATTAAAATATAATTGGTAATTATTTTTAATTAATTGATTAATTGATAATTATGTTACTTTTAGTAATGTATTTTCTGTAGCGTCTTGTGGGTTTATAGGGGAATGGGGGGGAAGTAATTTAATTATAATTAATTAAATATGTTAATTTATTTACTGGTATTTATTTTGAATTAATTATTAATTAATTAGTAATTGTAATTAATTAAAATATAATTGGTAATTAAATTAAATTAATGAATTAATTGATAAATATGTTAATTTTAGTAATTTATTTTAAGTAGCGGGTTGTGGGTTTATAGGGGAATAGGGTGGGAAGTTATTTAATTATAAATATTTTAATATGTTAATTTATTTATTTGTATTTATTGTGAAATAATTGTTAATTAATTATTAATTGATAATTAACTAAAATATAATGGGTAATTAATTTTAATTAATGTATTAATTGATAATTATGTTAATTTTATTAATTTAGTTTCTGTAGTGGGTTGTGGGTTTATAGGGGAATAGGGTGGGGAGTAATTTAATTGTAAGTAATTCTATTTTTAAATTATTTTTTTATGTTATCAAATTTTTAATTATTTTCTCATTGTTAAATAATTTATTGTTAATTGGTTAATAATTTGTATTAGAAGCTAATTATTTTTATTAATTAGTTTTTATTTGCATTTTTAATTGATTAATTAATATATTATATAAAAGTGTTAAGTATTTTAATTAATTTGTAATTAGTATTATTATTTATTTTATTTTTATTTATATATGAAGTATTTACTTTCCCTACTGTTGCACTCACTGGAGTGGGAATAGTAATTTTTACCCTCCTGCTATCCAATGCTTTCCCTACTGTTGCACTCTCTGGAGTGGGAATAGTAATTTTTACCCCTACGCTATCCAACGCTTTCCCTACTGTTGCACTCTGGAGTGGGAATAGTAATTTTTACCCCTATACTATCCAACGCTTTCCCTACTGTTGCACTCTGTGGAGTGGGAATAGTAATTTTTACCCCTACGCTATCCAGCGCTTTCCCTACTGTTGCACTCTCTGGAGTTGGAATAGTAATTTTTACCCCTACGCTATCCAACGCTTTCCCTAGTGTTGCACTCTCTGGAGCGGGAATAGTAATTTTTGCCTCTACGCTATCCAACGCTTTCCCTACTGTTGCACTCTCTGGAGTGAGAATATTTTTTTTTACCTTTTCGCTATCCAATGCTTTCCCTACTGTTGCACTCTCTGGAGTGGGAATAGTAATTTTTACCCCTACGCTATCCAACGCTTTCCTTACTGTTTCACTCTCTGGAGTGGGAATAGTAATTTTTACCCCTACGCTATCCAAAGCTTTTCCTACTTTTGCACTCTCTGGAGTGGGAATAGTAATTTTTACCCCTACGCTATCCAAAGCTTTCCCTACTGTTGCACTCTGTGGAGTGGGAATATTAATTGTTACCCCTACGCTATCCAGCGCTTTCCCTACTGTTGCACTCCCTGGAGTTGGAATAGTAATTTTTACACCTACGCTATCCAACGCTTTCCCTACTGTTGCACTCTCTGGAGTGGGAATAGTAATTTTTACCTCTACGCTATCCAACGCTTTCCCTACTGTTGCACTCTCTGGAGTGGGAATAGTAATTTTTACCCCTACGCTATCCAGCGCTTTCCCTACTGTTGCACTCTCTGGAGATGGAATAGTAATTTTTACACCTACGCTATCCAACGCTTTCCCTACTGTTGCACTCCCTGGAGTGGGAATAGTAATTTTTACCACTACGCTATCCAATGCTTTCCCTACTGTTGCACTCTCTGGAGTGGGAATAGTAAATTTTACCCTTTCCTCTATCCTACGGTAAAAATATTTAATTTTTTTAATTAATATTACATTTATCTATATATATGTATTAACAAATCAATTTGTATGTTTTTTTTACTTACATTAATTATTTATTAATTTTAAGGTTATTTAAGTATTTTAAGTATGTTTAAGTTAATTATATTTATTATTTCATTTTTTTTTTAAATTTAAAGCTTTTAAAAAATTCGATATTTTGACTAACTATATTTTTTACATCGATATTTTTGATTCAATATTTTTGTACTTACCTGTTTGGAGATAGGAGGTCGATATTTTGGCATTCTATATTTTTACCTCGATATTTGGTAGGTCGATATTTTGGCATTCTATATTATGTCAGTTATCCATAACATCCTGTCACGTGGAACCTGAATAGTGTCTAAAAAGGGCTCTAGGCATCTAGTTTGTTTGTGGAGATGGAATTCAGCAGTTAGTCTGCCTACATTGGCTTTACAGGATTCTTGGTGGTCCACCCATTCCCAGTAGCGGTGTGTTAGCTCACCTTTCATGGGTGGCTCTTGCCTATCCTATTGTGCTTTGAGGCCCAAGGCTAGCATCGCTTTCCTTACATAAGAGATCCAGCATTTTTTGCCACGTGTGTCTAATCGTATCACCTCGGTGAGGGCCTTGGCAAAGGGAAGGAGTTCTGGGGTTCGCCTGATGGGAGCCCAAAAGTGGAGTGGGTGCAGCCTCGCTATATCGCCAATGGACCGCCTGCCCATGTCGAGCATTAGGGGGGTGAGGGGAATGGCAGCATCACCAAATCTCTGAAAAACTTGGGCTCAGATCTGCAGAGATTGTGAGCCTTTTCCTGTCCCCATAGCTCTGCTCCATAGAGTGTTGCACCTACAGCTTTGGCATCATAGACCTGGCTACCAGTCTACTGTGGGAGATTGGATGTTCCCTCCCAAGTACGCCCACTACGCGTTTGTGCCCCACCAACATCTTTGCTAGGTGGGGCTTCCATGACAATTTGTCAGAGAGACGGACAGCAAGATAATCAAAGGTGTCCACCCTTTCCAGGTGTATCCCACCTAGCAGAGGGGTGCTCCTATAGGACCTAGGGGGATTGAAAGCCAAACATTTGTTTTTAGAGTGTTAATAACCAACCCCCGGTCATCACAGTAGAGATGGAACCTGTTGAGTAGTCGCTGCAGCTCCGCTGGTATCTTGGACACCAGCAACGCATCATCAGCGAATAAAAGGGCCGATACCTTGTCGCCTCACAGGGTTGGTGCATCTGCAGGAACATCCTGGAGGAAGCTGACCACCCCATTTATGTAAAGAGAGAATAGGGTGGGGGCCAAAACGCAGCCCTGCCTGACTTCCTGTTAACTGGGATGCGCTCAGTCAATTATCCCTGTGACCCCCATCTGACCTGTGCATAGTTTCCTTCATGTAATCGGATCAATAGGTTTAAAATAAAAGGCAGAATACCCATGTCTCTTAGAGACGGCCACAGTTTTCTCCTGGGGTCCAGATCGATGCCAGTCTTTAAATCTATGAATACCAGATAGAGACTGCCCTTGCCAATCACTACCACCTTCCAATAAATAAGTAGCAGGCTGAGCACCTGATCGATAGTTCCTGTCTTAGGCCTCAAGCCGGCTTGGTACTCGGAAAGAATGGCATCATCATCTGCCCATAGCTCAATCCTCTGCAGAAGGACTCTGCCAAAGACCTTCTGCAGAGCATCAATCAAACTTATGGGCCTCTCTAGGGCTTTTTTTGTAGATTGGGACCACCCCTGCGCCCCTCCAACACCCAAGTATGGGAGCCTCGCTAGCTATGGCATTTACCAAAAAGAGGATGTATCGTACCCAGTTCGGGGAATCTGCATGAAATAAATCAACAGGAAGGCCATCCAGTCCTGCTGCTTTATAGGGCACTACTCTGGCCTGGACAAAAAGCTCATCATTGCTATACAGTCCAGAGAGAGCCGCAAGCTCCAAGAGAGGCATAGGCTCTGGTGTTGAGTAAATGCTCTGAAAGTGATTGTACCATTCCTGCCTCATGTCACTAAGGGTCCAGAATAACTTAGCATCCTTGGACGAGCTTGCTTCCTTAAGTTGTTGCCATCTGTCCTCCTCTCAAGCTCTCTTCGCCTCCTGCAAAGCAGCTCTATAGGATTTCCTAGCAGCTTTAATCAAGAGGCAATTCTTGTCTCTAATTGCTGCAGCTAGGAGTAGTCATTTACGTCTGCAATCTTTAGTGAACCACAAGTGGGGCCCTTTTACTGGGATACTAGGTTTGGTACCCAAGTTAGGAGCTAAAAAATATACGCTGTGCCTACCAATCATACGAGAAAACCTCTGGTACACTGACCAGCCCTGTCCCGCTAGAGGCGGCAGCGTGTGGTTCAAGTGTGCCTGCAGCCATATCCCGTCGTATGCCCACAATCTTAGATTCCTAAAGAGATACCTTCCACCATTTTGAGAATCTTTTACAGTTCGAGGGGATGATCTCTTTGGTGATGGTCAATGGCAAGATGTTCACTAAATGGTTGGGGGCTTCCCACAGAGGTTTCACGATTAAACAGAGGGGTTATGGTCACTTTCTGTGGTATTACCTACACTCATGTTGCTCAAATTACCCCAGAGCCGCACATCACGGAAGATGTAATCAATACGAGATGGGTTACTGGCTTTGTTATATGTGTTCGCACCTTGCTTATCTGCCGTTGGCTGCCCTAAGACTAAACTCTACATTGAATGCAACAGTGGTATATGTGTTGGATAGCGGAGGGGTACAAATTTGTATTACCACTCCAGTGAGTGCAACAGTAAGGAATATTTTGGATAGCGGAGGGGTAACAATTACTATTCCCACTCCAGTGAGTGCAACAGTAGGGAAAGTGTTGGATAGTGGAGGGGTAAAAATTACTATTCCAACACCAGTGAGTGCAACAGTCAGGTAAGTGTTGGATAATGGAGGGGTAAAAATTACTATTCCAATTACAGTGAGTGCAGCAGTAGGGAAAGTGCTGGATAGCGGAGACGTAAGAATTACTACTCCCATGCCAGTGAGTGCAACATTAGGGAAAGTGTTGGATAGCGGAGAGAGACAAATGACTAATCACACTCAAACAGGTAAAAAATAAATAACAAATATTGAACATTTAAAAGAACAATAAACAATATTTAAAAATGAAAAATGAAATATATTAAATGTATAAAATAATATTATTTACATATAATACAAACCTACAAATATTATATAAAATAAAATAATAAATAGATTTAAAAAAATCTTTTAAACTAGAAATATTTACAAAGAAATTCATCAGTACATGAATGTATTTAGTTTATTTCCTGCCCTATAACACCACAGCAAAACCAAAACACTTCAACATTTTAAAATACATTCACTTCCATAATTAACATAATTAATAATCAATTAAAAATATTATTAATTAAAAAACTAATAAACATTAATTGACTACACACTCTTTAACACTATAATATCCACACACACACCTAAATAAACTAGAAAATAATAAAACACATTCAAAACTTATATTTAGATTAAAAGCTATTACTAAAAACAACACACAAAAAATAAACAAATACCCAAAATGAATATTAAATATTTAACTTTAATTAACAACTATATATTAATTTACTAAACACAAATTACTTCCCATCCTTTACTCCTATAAACACAACACACACCTAAAATTATTTACACAATTATCATTATAAAAATGTAATAATTTAATTAATATCAATTACCAATAAAATAAATAAACTATGTAACACCCTTTACCCCAATTAACCCCAAAACACACATTAATCACACAATTACCATACTTAATTACCAAATTAATTAATTAAAATTAACTAACAACCAATTATTAATTCATAAATTAAAACTAAATTACTTCCCACACTTTGCAGCTATAAACACCACAACACACACCTAAAATGTATTGCACAATTACCATCATTAATTACCAATTATTTAATTAAAATAATTAACAACCAGTTATTAATTCATTCATTAAAAATACCTTGCTTGCAACCCTTTACACCTATAAAAACCACAACGCACACCTTAAATTAATTACACAATGGCCATAATTAATTACCAATTAGTTATTTAAATGTATTAACAACCAATTATTAATTCATTAATAATAAATTACTTTACACATTTAAAACTATAAACTCAATTGAACAAATATTATTTCATCAAAATAAATCAATTAATTTAATATCATTAAATGACTTCCCACCCTATACCCCTATAAACCCACGACCCGCTACGGAAATAAAAACACAAAATTCAAATAAAAAGAAATGTATAATTACTAAAAAGGTAACACATATATTTAAAAAAAACAATTCTTATACAAAAAAATACATATAAAATATATACTAAAATACATAACTTGAATTAACATTTTTTATTTTGAACAACTATATAAATATATAACTAACTATATTTTTGCAAACGATATTAAACACTTCGATATATTTAAAGTTGATATTACTTACCTTATGGCGATATCCTTGACCACAATATTTTTGCTGTTGAAATTTCAGAACCATGATATTTTGTACTCAATATTTGTGCAACTTGATATTTGTTATTTGATATTCTGTCTGTACACCCCTCCATTAATTTACGTAATCAGGAATGGATAAGATAGTTCTGGAGACTAATGCATTCGTGAGGGGACCTATTTGTAACCTTTGTCGACCTCAGCTCCGCATTCGACTGCGTGGACCACGCGCTGCTCTGGTCGACGTTGGAGGACATTGGGGTGGACTCAATTATTCTCACATTCATTAAAGAATTATACAGAGACGCAGGGGCTAGAGTAAGGTTTGGGACTCAGGGGGAATGTTCACAAAAATTTGCCATAAACAGAGGGGTGAGGCAAGGCTGCATACTTGCGCCCTTGCTTTTTACATTTTATATAAATTCTATCGCTGAGAGTTTATTAACTCTGTCAAGCGATTACCCGGCTGTCAATGGTAGGCCCGTACCCATTCTTTTATATGCCGATGGCGCGGCAATCATGTCAAGGACAAAAGTAGGCTTGCAGAGAGCAGTAAATGAATTTTCATCTTATATGGGTAAAAGAAACTTGAAGGTGAACATTTCTAAAACTTTCTCCATGTCCTGCTCCCAAAAGATCAATAGACCCCCATGCTCAATATATCTGGGCCAGCAAAAGATTGCCATAACAGACACATTTTGCTACCTGGGCATCGTGTTTGACAGGTGGGGAAGGTGGAAATATGCAGTGTCAGCTAGGAAACTCGCCTTCAGTCGTGCCATAGGTGCTCTACGAACCTTTGCAGGCAAAATTGGGGTAAACCAATTCGAGAAATGATACAGATCTACCGGGCAAAGTGTATAGCCACGGCTACATATGGCGCAGGTCTCTGGGGCTTTGAGAATGTGTCCTCGTTACAAACTTGTGAGAACATTTTCATTTGTTACCTACTGGGTGTGTCAAAAACTACGTCGACTTTTATGACTCACATTGAGACCGGCGTTAAATACCTTAGTGACATCATAAAAATATCACCCTGTTTGCTTTGGCATAAGATTTGGACTACAGAGGAGTGTAAATTGAATAGAAACCTCATTAAAGACTGCATGATTCTGGATGGTGCAGCAAAAGTCAAATGGCTGCGATATGTACAAACGATGTTCTCTAACATTGGACATTTGAATTTTACGATGATCCAGAGACTTTACAAAGCATGACTAGGCCGGCCCTTAAAAAACGACTAATTACACACCTAGAAAGTGCAAGATGGGACATAGAGAAACTTAAAGGTACAATCCTAAGCTATCAGCAAATTACCCCTACTGAAGGCTTACAATCTTATCTTGGGACTGAAATAGCACCCTATCCTCGCATGCTTTTGACTAGGCTGCGCCTAGGGATTTTCTTCCGCATGGTCACTCTACCGAAACAGAATGATTGGGCCTCGCTGAAATTAATATGTCCATGTGATGACCATTCAACACAAAGTAATATTCATATCATGTTCTTCTGTAATCTGTATACCAGCCCGAGGAAACTATTCCTCCTACCCTTACTTAAGCGCTGGGGGATAAGAACATGTAAACCTGCATATTTGAAATTATTGCTCTTAGAAAATGTGGATGTTATCTTTGCTGTTTCTCGCTTTTTGAAGTCAGTGATGAAATTTAGAAACTCAATGTGTTAAGTAGTACACGTCAATATTGATTGATCAGTGGAATACGAGGCCCTTTGTCCAATGATTGCTGTAGATTTTAAATTTTAGAGAAATGTTTTATCTATTTTGTAACCTTGCTCAAGTGAAAATTGTTTTTAATTCTTCTGCATAAATTGTACTTGTACGCTTTTATGATTTTTTGATAAAATCGAATAAAGCTTATTTGATTTGATTTGATTTGATTTGATTTGACTAATGCATTCAATGTAGAGATTAGAGCCATATAAGGAGAAAGCCATTCGTTTGAATACTGGATACTCCACTCACACTTTCATTCTTCTGAGCTCAATACGAGCATGGTTCAATTGAGTAATAATAAATTACATTTGTCATCAATGTAAGAGACCAGAATAATAGTAGTCTGCATTATACAACAATATTCATTAATACTTTTAATAAGTATACAGGCCGTTATCTCAGAGAACAGTGTCCGTATAAAGGCACATAAACTACTGCCCCTGCCCAGAGAAGCGGTATAAAAGGAGGTGGTGATGGACGGAGCATCCGAACTAATCAAACACTCACACCCAGTCAACAGATCTGGGTTTAATCCATCACTGTTCCAGAGAAGGTCTTGATATTCCTATAGGGGTTTCGAATATCGAATTTATGTCTACTGCAGGGCACATTATTCCAAACCTACTGAAGTGGCAGATTGCTTATAAACATCAATCTTAATAAAACAGGGGAACATACATGATAACATTTAAGAAAGCCAGTAGGCTCCAAGCATTAGAGGAGGACTTACTCAGATTTCTCAGTAGTGCAATTTAACTTGTACCCTTATATTGCAAGTCAGCACACAGGCCAAAAGTAGGTTATAATCGACAGCACAGTATTTATGCTTATGTCTATTTTGGTTTGGTGCTTTTGTAACACAACAATAGCTGGCTGGCCTATAAAAGGAGAGATATACACAACAAAAGGAGTGTGTAAAATGTAAAGCAGGGCATTGATTGAAAGGCCCGGAGGACCAACAATGTGCTTGTGCTTTATTAACATACATAAAATACCTACAAAATGCATACTACAAAAAATGATGAGAACTAAACATCAATTGAATGCAATGTTGGAGAGTGGTTAATGGAAAGACTGTTTATGCTGGGTCTCTCCTACACCTTTTTGTAATGCACAATACAGAGTATGCTTATTAAATTTTGTATTGATCTCTGTGGGGCACAGGTGAAACCTATCCCACTGTAGCACACCATATCCGTACCCCTGAAATCTCACAGTATCACTGAATGCAATAAAGAAGCACCCCAGGCATGCATTTTCTTGTTGTTTTACTCCATTAATGAAGAACGCCACACACATGTCTCTCACTGTTTTACAATGCGGAAACAAGAACAGTCCTGGCATTCCTATTAAATAAACAGCATCCAGAGGCATGCCCATCACATTGCATCACTCCTAGAATAAACGACAATCAAATACATTCACCTACCCTGGACAGTGGAATAGTATTGCCTGTATTCCTATGGCTTGAGGGTGGAGATCAGACCGTGAAGTGAGAGAAAGCAGGCAGGGTACACCTTTAGACATTCAATGAGGGCCTTATTAAGAATGGTATGCTCGTTAATTGTTTTTCATTAGTACCACAGGTTGATAGATGGTAAGTATGAGGAGGACGGGGAAGACTGCAGTTTCTACTGTTCAGGTAAGGAAGCTTCCAGGCAGGGCCTTTCCGTTTGTTTGTCTGATTGCTGCTACAGGAAAGCTGAATAACAGTCAGATGCAAGATGTCACCCTTCATTTTGACTCTGCTGTGGGTGCTTCAGACTAGAGACAACCCCACTGCCACCTGCCCGTTGATGCATTGCTTTACATAATTTCACTAAAAAAGACACTGTTATCCTTCATCTGACCCGGTATACAGTCAAAATATCGAGTTTTTATGATCGATTTGCATTAATATCGATTACAAAATATAGAATGGACACAATATCGACTGGACATAATATAGACTACAAAAATATCGAATAGGATAGCTTTAATATCGAATTACAAAATATAGAATGGACATAATATCGAATGGACAGAATATAGACTACAAAAATATAGAATGGACAGAATATAGACTACAAAAATATCGAATTTGAGGTAAGTTAATATCAATATTTAAAATGTTTTTATGTTAGTATATGTTTGAAAAGTGTATATTTATTTTATTATTTATATTAATTAATTATTTTTATGGTATTTAATTTTTGCGTAATATAATTCTGTAGCGAGTTGTGGGTTTATAGGAGGAATAGGGTGGGAAGTAATTTAATTATAATTAATTAAATATGTTAATTTATTATTTGGTATTTATTTTGAATTAATTGTTAATTAATTATTAATTGGTAATTAATTAAAATATAATTGGTAATTATTTTTAATTAATTGATTAATTGATGATTATGTTACCTTTAGTAATGTATTTTCTGTAGCGGGTTGTGGGTTTATAGGGGAATAGGGTGGGAAGTAATATAATTATAATTGATTAAATATGTTAATTTATTTATTGGTATTTATTTTGAATTAATTATTAATTAATTATTAATTGGTAATTAATTAAAATATAATTGGTAATTAATTTAAATTAATAGATTAATTGATTAATATGTGAATTTTAGTAATTTATTTTAAGTAGCGGGTTGTTGGTTTATAGGGTAATAGGGTGGGAAGTTATTTAATTATCAATAATTAAATATGTTCATTTATTTATTTGTATTTATTGTGAAATAATTGTTGAGTAATTATTAATTGATAATTAATTAAAATATAATGGTATAATGGGTAATTAATTTTAATTAATTTATTAATTGATAATTATGTTAATTTTATTAATTAAGTTTCTGTAGTGGGTTATGAGTTTATAGGGGAATAGGGTGGGGAGTAATTTAATTGTAAGTAATTCTATTTTTAAATTATTTTTTTATTTTATCAAATTTTTAATTATTTTCTAATTGTTAATTAATTTATTGTTAATTGGTAAATAATTTATATTAGTAGGTAAATATTATTATTAATTACATTTTATTTGCATTTTAAATTGATTAATTAATATATTATATAAAAGTGTTAAGTATTTTAATTAATTTGTAATTGGTATTATTCTTTATTTTATTTTTATTTATATATGAAGAATTTACTTTCCCTACTGTTGCACTCACTGTAGTGGGAATAGTAATTTTTACCCCTACGCTATCCCACGCTTTCCCTACTGTTGCACTCTCGGGAGTGGGAATAGTAATTTTTATCCCTACACCATCCAACGCTTTCCCTACTGTTGCACTCTCTGGAGTGGGAATAGTAATTTTTACCCCTATGCTATCCAACGCTTTCCCTACCGTTGCACTTTCTGGAGTGGGAATAGTAATTTTTACCCCTACACTATCTAACGCTTTCCCTACTGTTGCACTCTGTGGAGTGGGAATAGTAATGTTTCCCCTACGCTATCTAGCGCTTTCCCTACTGTTGCAATCTCTGGAGTTGGAATAGTGATTTTTACCCCTACGCAATCCAACGCTTTCCCTACTGTTGCACTCTCTGGAGTGGGAATAGTAATTTTTACCCCTACGCTATCCAATGCTTTCCCTACTGTTGCACTCTCTGGTGTGGGAATAGTAATTTTTACCCCTACGCTATCCAACGCTTTCCCTACTTTTGCACTCTCCGGAGTGGGAATAGTAATTTTTACCTCTTCGCTATCCAACGCTTTCCCTACTGTTGCATTCTGTGGAGTGGGAATAGTAATTTTTACCCCTACGCTATCCAGCGCTTTCCTTACTGTTGCACTCTTTGGAGTTAGAATAGTAATTTTTACACCTACACTATCCAACGCTTTCCCTACTGTTGCACTCTCTGAAGTGGAAATAGTAATTTTTACCTCTACGCTACCCAACGCTTTCCCTACTGTTGCACTCTCTGGAGTGGGAATAGTAATTTTTACCCCTACGCTATCCAGCGCTTTCCCTACTGTTGCACTCTCTGGATGTGGAATTGTAATTTTTACCCCTACGCTATCCAAAGCTTTCCCTACTGTTGCACTCTCTGGAGTTGGAATAGTAATTTTTACCCCTACGCTATCCAACGCTTTCCCTACTGTTGCACTCTCTGGAGTGGGAATAGTAATTATTACCACTACGCTATCCAACGTTTTGCCTACTGTTGCACTCTCTGGAGTGGGAATAGTAATTTTTACCCCTACGCTATCCAGCGCTTTCCCTACTGTTGCACTCTCTGGAGTTGGAATAGTATTTTTTACCCCTACGCTATCCAAAGCTTTCCCTACTGTTGTACTCTCTGGAGTGGGAATAGTAATTTTTACCCCTACGCTATCCAGCGCTTTCCCTACTGTTGCCCTCTCTGGAGTTGGAATAGTATTTTCTACCCCTACGCTATCCAAAGCTTTCCCTACTGTTGCACTCTCTGGAGTTGGAATAGTAATTTTTACCCCTACGCTATCCAACACTTTCCCTACTGTTGTAATCTCTGGAGTTGGAATAATAATTTTTACCCCTACGCTATCCAACGCTTTGCCTACTGTTGCACTCTCTGGAGTGGGAATAGTAATTTTTACCCCTACGCTATCCAACGCTTTCCCTACTGTTGCACTCTCTGGAGTGGGAAAAGTAATTTTTACCAGTACGCTATCCAACGCTTTCCCTACTGTTGCACTCTCTGGAGTGGGAATAGTAATTTTTACACCTACGCTATCCAACGCTTTCCCTACTGTTGCACTCTCTGAAGTGGGAATAGTAGTTTTTACCTCTACGCTACCCAATGCTTTCCCTACTGTTGCACTCTCTGGAGTGGGAATAGTAATTTTTACCCCTACGCTATCCAGCGCTTTCCCTACTGTTGCACTTTCTGGAGATGGAATAGTAATTTTTACCCCTACGCTATCCAAAGCTTTCTCTACTGTTGCACTCTCTGGAGTTGGAATAGTAATTTTTACCCCTACGCTATCCAACGCTTTCCCTACTGTTGCACTCTCTGGAGTGGGAATAGTAATTTTTACCACTACGCTATCCAACGTTTTGCCTACTGTTGCACTCTCTGGAGTGGGAATAGTAATTTTTACCCCTATGCTATCCAACGCTTTCCCTACTGTTGCACTCTCTGGAGTTGGAATAGTAATTTTTGCCCCTACGCTATCCAACGCTTTCCCTACTGTTGCACTCTCTGGAGTGGGAATAGTAATTTTTACCACTACGCTATCCAACGTTTTGCCTACTGTTGCACTCTCTGGAGTGGGAATAGTAATTTTTACCCCTACGCTATCCAGCGCTTTCCCTACTGTTGCACTCTCTGGAGTTGGAATAGTATTTTTTACCCCTACGCTATCCAACGCTTTCCCTACTGTTGGACTCTCTGGAGTGGGAATAGTAATTTTTACCCCTACGCTATCCAGCGCTTTCCCTACTGTTGCCCTCTCTGGAGTTGGAATAGTATTTTTTACCCCTACGCTATCCAAAGCTTTCCCTACTGTTGCACTCTCTGGAGTTGGAATAGTAATTTTTACCCCTACACTATCCAACGCTTTCCCTACTGTTGTAATCTCTGTAGTTGGAATAGTAATTTTTACCCCTACGCTATCCAACGCTTTCCCTACTGTTGCACTCTCTGGAGTGGGAATAGTAATTTTTACCCCTACGCTATCCAACGCTTTCCCTACTGTTGCACTCTCTGGAGTGGGAAAAGTAATTTTTACCACTACGCTATCCAACGCTTTCCCTACTGTTGCACTCTCTGGAGTGGGAATAGTAATTTTTACACCTACGCTATCCAACGCTTTCCCTACTGTTGCACTCTCTGAAGTGGGAATAGTAGTTTTTACCTCTACGCTACCCAACGCTTTCCCTACTGTTGCACTCTCTGGAGTGGGAATAGTAATTTTTACCCCTACGCTATCCAGCTCTTTCCCTACTGTTGCACTTTCTGGAGATGGAACAGTAATTTTTACCCCTATGCTATCCAAAGCTTTCCCTACTGTTGCACTCTCTGGAGTTGGAATAGTAATTTTTACCCCTACGCTATCCAACGCGTTCCCTACTGTTGCACTCTCAGGAGTGGGAATCGTAATTTTTACCACTACGCTATCCAACGTTTTGCCTACTGTTGCACTCTCTGGAGTGGGAATAGTAATTTTTACCCCTACGCTATCCAGCTCTTTCCCTACTGTTGCACTTTCTGGAGATGGAACAGTAATTTTTACCCCTATGCTATCCAAAGCGTTCCCTACTGTTGCACTCTCTGGAGTTGGAATAGTAATTTTTACCCCTACGCTATCCAACGCTTTCCCTACTGTTGCACTCTCAGGAGTGGGAATCGTAATTTTTACCACTACGCTATCCAACGTTTTGCCTACTGTTGCACTCTCTGGAGTGGGAATAGTAATTTTTACCCCTACGCTATCCAGCTCTTTCCCTACTGTTGCACTTTCTGGAGTTGGAACAGTAATTTTTACCCCTATGCTATCCAAAGCGTTCCCTACTGTTGCACTCTCTGGAGTTGGAATAGTAATTTTTACCCCTACGCTATCCAACGCTTTCCCTACTGTTGCACTCTCAGGAGTGGGAATCGTAATTTTTACCACTACGCTATCCAACGTTTTGCCTACTGTTGCACTCTCTGGAGTGGGAATAGTAATTTTTACCCCTACGCTATCCAACGCTTTCCCTACAGTTGCACTCTCTGGAGTGGGAATAGTATTTTTTTCCCCTACGCTATCCAACGCTTTCCCTACTGTTGCACTCTCTGGAGTGGGAAAAGTAATTTTTACCAGTACGCTATCCAACGCTTTCCCTACTGTTGCACTCTCTGGAGTGGGAATAGTAATTTTTACAGCTACGCTATCCAACGCTTTCCCTACTGTTGCACTCTCTGAAGTGGGAATAGTAGTTTTTACCTCTACGCTACCCAATGCTTTCCCTACTGTTGCACTCTCTGGAGTGGGAATAGTAATTTTTACCCCTACGCTATCCAGCGCTTTCCCTACTGTTGCACTTTCTGGAGATGGAATAGTAATTTTTATCCCTACGCTATCCAAAGCTTTCTCTACTGTTGCACTCTCTGGAGTTGGAATAGTAATTTTTACCCCTACGCTATCCAACGCTTTCCCTACTGTTGCACTCTCTGGAGTGGGAATAGTAATTTTTACCACTACGCTATCCAACGTTTTGCCTACTGTTGCACTCTCTGGAGTGGGAATAGTAATTTTTACCCCTATGCTATCCAACGCTTTCCCTACTGTTGCACTCTCTGGAGTTGGAATAGTAATTTTTGCCCCTACGCTATCCAACGCTTTCCCTACTGTTGCACTCTCTGGAGTGGGAATAGTAATTTGTACCCCTACGCTATCCAGCGCTTTCCCTACTGTTGCACTCTCTGGAGTTGGAATAGTATTTTTTACCCCTACGCTACCCAATGCTTTCCCTACTGTTGCACTCTCTGGAGTGGGAATAGTAATTTTTACCCCTACGCTATCCAGCGCTTTCCCTACTGTTGCCCTCTCTGGAGTTGGAATAGTATTTTTTACCCCTACGCTATCCAAAGCTTTCCCTACTGTTGCACTCTCTGGAGTTGGAATAGTAATTTTTACCCCTACACTATCCAACGCTTTCCCTACTGTTGTAATCTCTGTAGTTGGAATAGTAATTTTTACCCCTACGCTATCCAACGCTTTCCCTACTGTTGCACTCTCTGGAGTGGGAATAGTAATTTTTACCCCTACGCTATCCAACGCTTTCCCTACTGTTGCACTCTCTGGAGTGGGAAAAGTAATTTTTACCACTACGCTATCCAACGCTTTCCCTACTGTTGCACTCTCTGGAGTGGGAATAGTAATTTTTACACCTACGCTATCCAACGGTTTCCCTACTGTTGCACTCTCTGAAGTGGGAATAGTAGTTTTTACCTCTACGCTACCCAACGCTTTCCCTACTGTTGCACTCTCTGGAGTGGAAATAGTAATTTTTACCCCTACGCTATCCAGCTCTTTCCCTACTGTTGCACTTTCTGGAGATGGAACAGTAATTTTTACCCCTATGCTATCCAAAGCTTTCCCTACTGTTGCACTCTCTGGAGTTGGAATAGTAATTTTTACCCCTACGCTATCCAATGCTTTCCCTACTGTTGCACTCTCAGGAGTGGGAATCGTAATTTTTACCACTACGCTATCCAACGTTTTGCCTACTGTTGCACTCTCTGGAGTGGGAATCGTCATTTTTACCCCTACGCTATCCAACGCTTTCCCTACAGTTGCACTCTCTGGAGTGGGAATAGTATTTTTTTCCCCTACGCTATCCAACGCTTTCCCTACTGTTGCACTCACTGGAGTGGTAATAGTAAATTTTACCCTTTCCGCTATCCTACAGTAATATTTTTTTTTTAAATTAATAATACGTTTATATATATATACGTATTAACTAATCAATTTGTATGTTTTTTTTACTTACATTCATTATTTATTAATTTTAAGGTTATTTAAGTATTTTTTTATTTTTATTTTTTAAAATTTTTATTTATTGCATAGTAAATAGAAAGAAGGAAACACAGAGAAAGAAAAAGAGAGAGGAAGACAGGCGGCAATATTGCAGTATTACATATGCAGGATTGGGAAGAGTCTCAGACAGAGGCATCTGCTATGATGTTCTCCAACAATTAGGCTGTCCTGGATAAAAGGAAAGCCAGCAATAGTCAAGGAACTGACAATCATACGTTTCCGGATGCCTCGGCTGCCCCCTCCAAGGAGAAAGTCCATCTAGCAAGTTTACGGGTCCCGAGAACGCCCGGGTAAGCAAAATCTCCCCGCAGCTATGCAGTGCCGCAACAAAGACAGAACCCCCCCCCAACTCCCCCCCATCCCGCCTCCCTGAACTCCCTCTCCCCCCAAGGTGGTGGCGCCAACATACATTCTCATGCACAGCCACACTATCACACAACCTACTTAAATCTGAAAAAGATGAAGGGCTCGCTGGGCTGATGGGCAGACCGCAGACGGCAAACCTCGCGATAAAAATCGGACCAAGGGTCCCCACCGAAACATAAAGTTCTTAAAGTTGCCCAGGAAGATGTCCGCCATTCTCTGCATGCTCATCAACCTCCATAGCTTCGAGTGCCACAAAGACAGAGCCGGAGCCGTCGGTTTCTTCCAGGCCGCAGCCAATGTAAGCTTAGCTGCTCCCAGACAGAGCCACAAGACTTGTTTGTCCTCCTTCGTTTGGGTCCCGCAGGCCCAAGATGACAAAGGCCAAGGAATCCGGGATCGGGTATCCCAATATTTCTTTGATATGTGACAAGATCTCGGTCCAGAAGGGCCGCATAACCGGACAATCCCACCAAATGTGGCTAAAATCTCCTAACAGACCACAGCCCCTCCAACAGCGGTCCGAAGACGCCGGGAAGATGCGATGCAGTTTTGAGGGGTACAGGTACCAGTCGAACATAATTTTAAAGTGGGCCTCCCGTAAATCAACGGAGTGATTATGAGTCCTAATGTCACGCCAGAGACCCTTCCATTCTCCTTCCGTTATGTCCCTACCCAAAAGGCCCTCCCAGTGGTCCATGTAACGTGGACAGGGAGAGATCGCCGTACAAAGCAAGAGTCTATATAGAAAGGAAATCGTTCCCTTCATTGTGGCAGTTCGTAAGAGAAAGGCCTCGAAGAGTGAGGGCGGTCTAGTTGCCGCTTCTCGCAGTCCCGTCGAGGTAGCCCAGTGGATCAGTTGGGCATACCTAAAATGCTCCGTAGAAGGAAGGCCATAGTCACGCATGCAATTAGGAAATGAGAGTGGCTCCGTGCCGTGAAACAGGTGCGTAAGGGCTCTACAACCTCCCTCTCTCCAGAGTCGAAACGGCCCCTCTTACAGTGCCGGTGGAAAGGCCGGATTAAAATGCAGAGGAGTAAAGGGAGAGGGGAACGTCGTCCAGTGCTCATCCCCCGTCACTGTGTCCCACACCTTCAGGACAGTGCCCGTGGGCGTGCTGATGTAGGCGTTTCTGGGCCTGTCAACTTTGGGTTTCCAGGCCAGATCCCAGATCGACCTTTCCGCCACACTCCTGTCCATGTGCAGCCAGTGTTTCTCAGACTCTTGCTGTGACCATTCCACCAGTACCCGCAACTGTGCAGCCTTATAGTACAAATGCATATCAGGGAGACCAACCCCCCCTCCTCCCGCGGGCACCGCAGAGTTGCATAGGAAAGGCGTGCCCGGCCTCCCTGCCAGACGAATTTCAGAAAATAGAGTCTTAAGGCGCCGGAAGAAGTCCATCTCTATAGGAATGGGGAGCACCTGGAAGAGGTACAAAAACCTGGGGAGGAGAACCATCTTAATGGCATGGATCCTACCCAGCCAGGAGATGTATTTCGGCTTCCAGCGATCCAGTTCCCCACGTACCGCCGATAGCATAGGAGGGAAATTTGCTGCGAATAGGGACCCAATGGAAGGTGTCAAACGCACACCCAAATACAGCAGGGAGGCAGGTGCCCACGCCAGTGGCGTAAGCGGGCGGAGTCATCTCCAACTCGGCTGGCGGGAGTTTCAAATTCAAGATATACGATTTGTCGAAATTAACTTTGAATCCGGCCACTACCTTATAGTCAGAGAGCAATGATTGTACGTGCGGCAGAGATTGAGCCGGGTCCCCCACCGATAGCAACACGTCGTCCGCGAAAAGGGAGATTTTATGCTGTTCCCCCGTAAAGGGGATTCCTTTTATTTGCTCCCTCTCATGCACCGCAAGGGCCAGTGGTTAAATGCTTAAAGCAAAAAGGAGGGGTGATAGAGGGCAGCCCTGCCTAGTTCCCCGGGAGTGAGCGAAGCTGGCAGAGCGGTGACCATTAACTACCACCCTGGAGTTGGGAGTGCTGTAGTTCGCACGAATCATGGTGATAACTTGGCGTGAGAAGCCAAAGGCCTCCAGAGTGCGGAATAGGAATCCCCAATCCACTCGGTCAAAGGCCTTTTCCGCATCCAACCCCACCAGTATTGCTGGGATACTGAACCGAGAGGCTTTCTCTATAAGATGTATAACTCTTCTCAGATTGTCATGCGTCTGGCGGCCCTAATAAATCCCGATTGATCGGGTGTATTATTGCCGGCATCAGGTCCTGAAGCCTGCGCGCTATGATGGTGGAATATAGTTTAGCATCAACATTGAGAAGAGCTATCGGGCGATATGACGAGCACTGAGATAGATCTTTACCCGGCTTGGGAATCACCGTGATCACAGCTTCCGCCATAGAGCCCGAGGTTCGTCCCGTGGCTGCCATTTCGTTGAAGAGGGGCACCAAGATGTCACAAAGTTCCGATGCAAATGATTTATAGAACAAGGCCGTGTATCCATCGGGTCCCGGTGCCTTGTGGAGCTTCAGATCCCTGATAGCATCCAACACCTCTGATCTGGAGATGGGGGCAGCAAGATGTTCATTCCACTCCTTTGACACCCGCGAGATGGGAAGGTCAGCCAAAAAACGATCCTGATCCACTTGATCTAGGGAGTCACCCCTATATAGTGCCTCATAAAGACGGCCAAAGATATTGGCCTTGTCCACATCTCTGTGGTGTAACGACCCAGTGGGGTCCAGGATGCCTCCTATATAATCTCTCTCCCTCTTGTCCCGTAGTTGACGAGCCAAGTGCTTGCCTATTTTATTCCCCTGTGAGTAGGAAATACGCCGAAGCCGAAGGAGGGTAAACTCTGCACGGTTATTATAATGGGCCTTCAATTTACCCCGTACAGCAGTCAGTGGTCTAAGGGTCAATCTAGACGGATTGGTTTTGTGGGCTTGTTCTAAAACAGCCAGCTCCGCTTCTAGATCTTCCCGCTACTTCCTCCTCAACCTATTGAGGTTGGCGTTGAGACTGAGGCAGGTGCCCCGCAGGGAGGCCTTACACGCATCCCAAGTGTTAAAGAGGGAAGTGTCCAAAGCCGGGTTGAAGGCCAAGAAGTCCCCTATCGCTTTCCACAGTTCCCTACAGGAGGTGTCATCCCGAACAAGGGCCGGCGGGAAATGCAATTTCCTTGTCCCATCTCCTCCAGTCGGCCAGTGGAGCCCCAGTACCAGTAGGCTATGAACAGACACCGAAAGAGGGAACACGCTAGAATCAAGGACATCTCCCCTGAGGGCCTGGCTTACAAAGATATGATCGAGTTGGGAATAGGTATGATGGACATGAGAATAAAATGTGTAGTCTCGTGTGTGTGGATGCAGGAATCGCCAGCTATCAATCAAACCAAGGTCACCAACCATACTCTGAGTGTCCGCAGAAAAAAACCCATTGCCCGCTCTCTGAGCTCTAGAACTGTCCAAGTCCTTGTCCCATATCATGTTGAAATCCCCCATAAGAATCACATGCCCCTCAACAAAATTCCCCGCTCTGTCCAACAGATCGCGGAGAAAAGCATTCTGCCCCGAGTTAGGGACATACACCACCACAAAAGTACAGATCGTGCCATGAAGCACCCCCTTGACCATCAGCCAACGCCCCTCCTTGTCACAGCTGATCCCCATAGGTTGGAAGTGTAGGGACGCTCGGAACATAAGTGTCACCCCTCTATGTTTAGTAGCTGCAGAAGATCTATAAATGAGCGGGAAATGCCTATGACGTAATCGAAGCTCATCTTTACGCGCCAAGTGGGTCTCTTGAAGCCCCACAATGTCTAAGTGGTGATCGGAGATATATTTCCAAATTTTTGGGCGCTTCTGGGGTGATTTGAGGCCCTTCACATTACAAGTCCCAACACTAATCGGCATGGGAATTAATCAGACCCCCCCCTGCATGTACGTCCCGACAACCTGCCTACGCTCCCATCCCCCCAAAGGCAGCCAAGCAGACCCCCAAGCCCCAAACAGCACCAGGCCTTCACTGAGCACCGTACTCCTCCCAGATCCCAGAAACCCAGGTTCAGCGACAGCTCCCACCCAGTTAGCAAACCCTCCCAGGGGCCCGACAGACAAGATCACAATCAATGCAAATGAAAAAAGGCCGAAGCATACCACACAGTCATTCCAGACGCCACCACCTAGCAGCCCAACTCCCCCCAGTCACCCACAACCCCCCCCCGCCAAAGCCCCAAAGTGTCCTCCCGCCTCCCCCCCCAAGACCAAAACCAAACCCAAAAGCAAACAAATGTACTTAGCAGTCCCAGTGGAAGGTAGTTCGTAAAAATCCTCCTCGGTTGGGGCCGGGGGACCATAGTTGGAGCCCCAAGAGACCACGGACCGGGGGGGTCTTCTCCAAAAGTACAATCAAACCCACGGTACCTGAAGTCATGTGCCCCTCCGGCACCTACCAGCTGGCGGCTGAAAGATCAAGCAGCTCCGGAGCTTTGCTGGGAGGACACCAAAGTCGCCGAAGCCACTGAGGCCACCGCATCTCCCCTCTCCAGCAAGCTAGCTGAACGGTCAGGCCGTCTGGCGTCCAAATCCGGGCCCACCCTCTGCCATGAGGAGGAGCGCCTGCGCCTCCGTGGCCGCGAGCCGCCTGCTTCCTGCGAGGGGGTCACGTTGTCCAAACCCAGGAGATCCTTCGCCACTTGGAGAGAGCGAATCTGTGCTAGTCTGTTCTCCCACCGAAAGATGATGCAAAATGGATGGCCCGACGAGTAGGAAATGCCGCGCGCCCGAAGGAAGGCAGTCACTGGACGGAACTCCCGCCTTTTCTGGAGGGTCAAAGCTGCCAGGTCTTGGTAGAGCTGCGGCCTGTGTTCCTGAAATTGCAGGGAAGTGATGGTCCGTGCCTTCCGTAAAATGCGTTCTTTTAGTTGGAAATCATGAACACAAACTAGTATGTCCGGAGGCGGCCCCCCTCTCCTCGGAAGCCCAACTCTATGCACCCTGTCCATTCTGATTTCCTGGACGTCATCGTCGCCCAACACCTGCAGGAAAAGGGCCTGGACATAACCCCGTAGATCCCCTGCTTCTCCGTCCCACGGTACCGTGCGGATGTTGTTCCTGCGGGAACGGTTCTCCAGGTCTTCCGTGTGAGATTGGAGGTCCAGGTTTTTCTCCGTGAGCCGAATGATGTCTTCTTGTAACTGGTGGACATCGTTTGCCATACTTAAATCGTGATCCTCCAGGGTAGCCACCCGCTCCCCGATACCATCAACATCTCTCACGAAGGTCTGATTCAAGTTGGGCGCGTAGTTCCGAAATGTCTTCCTTAATGGAGGCAAAGAGCTCCTTCATAAAGGCCTTAGTCGCTGTGGCCTCATCATCCGACTTCTTGGGTGACGCGCTGGGTCCAGGGGACGCCGGTTGCTGAGTAGATTTTGCCGCACCATCTTTCCCAGGTTTCCCCTTGCTGCGGGATGCGTTTGACATCGCAGCACTTCTCATGGGATGCGGCGTCCCCCTAGCTCCAGGTGGCGAGTCCTGCACCCCAATAATCCGCCACCTCCCGTCGACGCCTAGTGTAGGCGCGCCACACAGGCCGCGCTATCAAGTCCCATGCGATAGCTCTCTCAGGGTGGGCCCAACGCCGCTCCGCGCACCTTCACCTGCAGTCACAGCGGGAGAGCGCGGCAGTCCCCACACGAGGCCCCCCTAGATGCCAGGTGGCCACAGTTGTCGCGGCAGGCCAAGTTAGACGCGGTGGGGAAGAGTCCATGCAGTCACCCAATCCGGTCTGCCATCAGACTTCGATTGAAGCGCCAGCTCCTCCACTCCAGTAGGCCTCGCTCCGGCGCGGCCTCCCCACAATCTCCAATTCCGTACAGGACCCCCAGCAATCGGTAAGGCCCAAAATCGGTAGATTCCTCCTGTCAACACTCCGCGACCACCTCCGACACTCTCCCAGTAGCAACACAAGGCCGGGGATCACAGGCCTCCGGATCTCAAAAAGTCCTGGAGACCAGGTCGGCCGTCGCCGGGACCGTACTCCTTGCCAAGTCTCTCCTCACCACACCGGGGGAAGAAGCCTTCAGGCGCAGCGACTTTGCCGGAGCGGTCAGCAGATAGCGGGAGGAGGGGGGCAGGGTGCCGTCACTCCGCCAGATCACCCCGCCGGAAGACACGTGGCGGCCGCGGCCCCCGATTCCAACGCCGTCTCACTCCTCCAACCCTCTGCCAGCAGACCCGGTAGGCAACAAAGCTGGGGCCTCAGGTGTCAACGCCACCTCCGTCCTGCCTCAGAGTCCTCGCTTAGGAGCCGCGTCAGGGATCAGGAAGTCCAACCCCTCCAACACGCTAGGCCGGGGATTTCAGGGCCGTGTGGTGTCGTCGCTCCAGAGACCCCGTTCCGACCTCCAAAGGTCCCGTGTGTGGCACCGGAGCTGGCCCCCCACTTCAGGGAGCCGAATCAGTCCAAGTGGGACCGTAAAGCATGCCGCTAAACGTGCTAAACAAGGCTAAGCTGGGCTCGGCGCCGGAGGGACTCAAAAAGACGTCTTACTCCGCTGCCATCTTGGCCACGCCCCCTTATTTAAGTATTTTAAGTATGTTTAAGTTAATTATATTTATTATTTCATTAATTTTTAATTAATTTAAAGCATTTAAATAAAATCGATATGTTGACTAACTATATTTTTTACATCGATATTTTTGATTCGATATTTTTGTACTTGCCTGTTTGGAGATAGGAGGTCGATATCTTGGCATTCTATATTTTTACCTCGATATTTTGGTAGGTCGATATTTTGGCATTCTATATTATGTCAGTGATCCATCTGACCCTGATCAGAACACGAAAACGGGAAGAGCCTCTCAAACACAAACATTTAAAGTAGATTCCTGTTTTGCATTTTCCTTCAATCTGATTTATGAGAAAATGAGACCAAAATTATTTTAAATCTATTTACCGACAAGTGATGGTGTTGTGCGTGCGAGCTGGTGTTCTCACAGCCTATGATGATATTGCCACAAATGCAACTAATATCGTTTCTTTTTACAGTTTTGCATGCAATCTCAAGAAGCCTCCACAATAGTCCTAAAAACCTTACATGAGGACTTCCATTTGTGAATCTTGTAGCTCGTTTAAATGACGCCTTCCTTTCCATCCTCTGCATGATGCCTCTTTCCAGGACCAGCCTTCTCTAAGTCACATGCAGGCTTGCCTTTATTCCTATCCTACAAAATCCCCACACCTCAGTTCAAAGACCACAACCTCTTCTTTAAGAGTCACACATCTGCAAACTAACAACACCTAATCTCCTGTAGCTCATCTATTAATACCACCAACCAATGCATACATTCTCATATCCCCCTCTTCCACTAAAGATCACACCTCACTCCTGTTCATTTAATCTACTACATAGACACTGGAGTAAATGCACAGCACAATTTCCTTATGAGTGCATAATTAATCTCAATAACCCACAATTGCTCCAAAGAAATCCTACTAACCCTGAGAACTGGAGCAGCGTGCTACCCGACGTAAAGTGCTACATTCCTACTTCAGGGGTACTAAGTACTATATAAATTAGATTACAATATATGCCACATACACTAACACCATTAACACTCAGTGGTCGGGCAGTGATTGTAGTCCATACAGGCTTCATAATACTACTTGTAATTCTTGACACTCTTGCATAAGACAAAACTGTGTGAGTTAAGTTGATCACCCAGTGCTGTACCAGTCCACAGCAACAAACCACCCATGACAACCTAAGCAGGCATGGAATAGCTGAAGAGATCTGCCACATGCTGCTGGCCAAAAGGGAGGACTTTACTTAAGTCCACCACTGTGGGTCCCAACTAGATACATATTATGATCACCTTTTGGCATCTCACAATGGCAATCAGATAGGAGTTGATATTAACAAAGGCCATCCCAGCAGATCTCTGATCCACATCTTGCACCAACCTACACCCACTCAGAGCTATAAACTTTAAACAAAATATCTCGGGTGGACACCCCAGTACAGTAACCAGCAAAGTGGACTATGAAAATAAGAAGGGACCTCCAGAGCTGCTCTAACTTGCCAGCTTACTGAGAGAGATAAACCGAGTGTCTGTCTCTCACACTTCCTAATTCATCATACTGGTAACAATTTCATACCATAACACAGTAGCCCTCAGGCATAGCTTGGAAACACTTCCCACACAGGATCAAAACAAAGACAAGGCCCTTCAAACCACACACCCTACAAGGTAGAGGCGAGCGATTCAGCACCCACATAAGTGCTATGTAAATTTTGCGAAACAATACAATGCAAATAAATGTGGGTGTCCCTTTCTCAACCTCTGAGACTGGATCAAAATGCCTGTTAAATATCATGATGCCACAGTTGTTTTCAGTGCTATCATGTAAGAAAGGGGAAACAGGTTAGTGCCCGTACATTGGGACTTGAGAGGTGTGGCACCAGTTTGAAGGACATTTCACTGGAGCATCATCCACTACAAAAGAGAATCAATCTATCAATCAGCATTTGTAAAGCACACTCTGTCACCCCTAGGGGTATCTCGGCGATATGTCTCCGTTGAAGACTCAGGTCTTGGCTCTCTTTCTGAATTCTGTCAGCGAGGGGGGCATACGGAACTGGAGGGGGAGGTTGTTCCAGGTCTTGAATGCAATGTAGGAGAAGGCGCGGTGGCCGCTGCATGTGCGGCGGATGCGGCGGTCAGTGCTCGGGTGAGTGAAGAGGAGCGTAGGTGGCTAGCGGGTTGGTGGAATTTCAGTTGATGGTTGAGGTAGGCAGCTCCTAGATCGTGGAGGGCTTTGTAGGCGTGCATGAGGATCTTGAACTGGCATCTTTCCTGAATGGGGAGCCAGTGGAGGTCTCTCAGGTGGGGAGCAATGTGAGTTCATTTGGGAAGGTCCAGGATGAGTCTGGCTACAGCTTTCTGTATGGTCTTGAGTCTTCCGAGGAGTAGGATGGAGAAGATGTCGGTGTAAAGGGCGTTACCATAGTTGAGACAGCTGGTGATTTGAGTACCTGAGTGATGGTCTTTCTGTTGTTGGTTGGGATCCAGCTTAAGATTCTGTGGAGCATGTGAAGTCTTTGGAAGTCAGGGGAGGTGACTGTGTTAAATTGTTATTTCATGGTCAGTTGACTGGCGAGGATGATGCAGAGGTTGCGTGTGTGGCTGGTCGTGTGGGTCCAAGTTCTGCAGGCAACCAGCTGTGGTCCCATACTGAGGTGTTCTTCCCAGAGATCAGTAGTTCATTTTTGTCGGAGTTGAGTTGGAGGCAGTTGTCTTTCATACATTTGGCTATGTTGATTATGGTGTTGCAGAAGTTATTTTTGGCATTAGCGGGGTCATCGGTGAGCGAGAGGATCAGTTGAGTGTTGTCTGCGTAGGAGATTATTTTGAGTCTGTGGGATATGACGACCTCCGCGAGGGGATCATGTAGATATTGAACAGGGTGAGGCTGGGCAATGATCCTTGTGGTACGCTGCATACGATGTCTTTGGGTGCAGAGGTGAAGGGCGGCAGTCAGATGCTCTGTGTGCGTCCTGTAAGGAAGGAGGTGATCCACTTAAGGGTGTCATGCCCTATTCCTGTGTTGTAGAGTCTGTTGATAAGGGTTTTGTGGTAGACCGTGTCAAATACTACGGAAAGGTGAAGGAGGATCAGGGCCACCGCTTCTCCACAGTCAAGGAGTGTTCTGATGTCATCTGTGGTTGCAATCAGCACTGTCTCAGAGCTGTGGTTGGAGGTGGTTTTGTTCCAGGAATTCAGTGAGCTCTTGGTTGAAGGCTTTCTCTGTACTTTCTGTTATTTTTCTCACTACATGAATTTTATTGCTTGTTTTTACAGGTGATAGAGAATCACTCAACGTGTCACAAATCTGCAATAGAGTGGTACACATAAGCATAGTAAAACAATGGAAATGTTGCATACAAGCTATATCAAAAACTCTCAGCTATGCATTCTGTCATGGCTTTTATGAAAAACATACTACCTGATTCCTATTTCGAAAAAAATAATTTTGAATATGAAAGGCAATCATTTTACTTTCACATGCACATTTATTCATTTCCTAAAACTCGAATTATGAGCTAGGGGCCTCTGAAATGAAAGCGACCAAAACCCCTTTATATCTTGCCGTAAATAGCTACGAAGGTATCACTAATTTGGAATTTCTGTTTTGAATGCCAGACAGCATCCTGAGTTTAGACACAGAGTCGAGGGCCAATCGGGGAGTCCGACGTTCCTCGGTAATATGTCTACCTGTAAACGGGTGCCCGTTATGGGCCATTTCTGAAGACCGCTGATTATAAAATGGATACATTTAACTTAACACATCAGATGCGTTTTTTCATGTTTGACATCTGCACTGTTTTGTGTGTGTTTTCTTTTGTTTCTTGTTTCATAGGAGAGGTTTGAAAATTAAGATATGAGACTACTTCACAACTGGTAGGTCTACATAATTGAGACTATTTATCACGTTATGTGGTAAGTGTTGCAGTAGTGTACATCATAGGTCCTGAAGAAAGCCCGTGGGGGCTGAAACATATTGACCGACTACCATTCATGGTGAATAGTAATTTTTTACATACTATTTTCACTCTGCTTTTAAATATGCCGTTTTGATGGTCGCACCCAACAGGTATTTTTATATCACCACTATATTTGTTCACACTTTTCACACTTTGTGAGCACTGCAACTTGCCCCTACAGCCTTAAAACTCTCATCTTTTGGTTGATGGTCTAACCTGTGGATCCGATACTAGCTATCCTCAGGAATTTCCCTCAGGAAGTGCTTAGCGGATACCATCTCTCCACTACAACCCAGATGATGAAGTTCCGCCATTGTGTGGACTGATGGGTATATTTTTCCTTTATCTTTGAACTTTCATTTTTCTCTCCTCTGTAACCTCCTAGATAACCTCTTGGTATGTGTGATTTTGGATACCATTAACAGGTACCGACCACTGTTAAGATTAGTAAAGACCCTTGAAATCCTCCGTGTGTTAATATATTGTTTAGTTGGGGGACAAGATACAAGCAAGTCTATAAACACAGATTCCCCTTGGACCCTCCTTCATATTTTGTTTTTTGCTGTACATTTGAAACAGCCTGTGAGTGAGCCACGCAATGCTCCTGTGTGATGTAGGAAAGTGTGCTAAATTATGAATAACTGCGCTTTAAAATTGTAAATTCAAAACATTTCAATGTATCTTTTATCCTTCCGCGAACAGGGACATTACTTTATGTTATTGGCAGCAGAACACTCTTCTTTGTGTTTGTATGTGTTACAGAACATGGAATCTGTTCTTCATTTAGATCATATAAAAATAGTTTTACTTTTTGCTAAAGACAAAACAGAACCAGTTCTTCGCTTAAGCTGTGCAAAAAGTGAAAAGTTGGTTTTGTTGTACAAATTGATACTCTATTTTAATTAAGTCTTCAATAAAGAGAAATAGCTGTTACTCGTATAAACAACCATTGTTCTTCATGAAGCAACATTTCTTTGTTTCAACTAATCAGTCTACAATGTGTTGTCTGCATGCTTTCTTGTGATCTTACAAGTAAAGTACCTGCTGCGTTGCCTAACCACTGTGCAAGGCCGTGGCCTAACTGCATGTGGATTAGCAGCGCAGGCTGGACCTCCAGGGCTCGGAAAACAAAAACTGCACAGCCACACAAGGACGTATGTCATCAACGTGCCATGCTCGGAGTCCCACCTCTCTAGGAACAGTGGTGCTACAACTTTTCAAGCCATGACCACGGCACAGGAGGCTTCACGCTTGCTTACTTCAATGCGGTGCTCTGCCTGGCAGTGACCAAACCTGAACCAAAGGTGCACGTGCAGAAGATAAATAAATGCTGCAAATGTGCACCTGATACAGCCAGCGTTTTGTCCACACTGCCACCTCACACAATGCTGTTAACAACACTGGATTTGTAAAAAACTGTATGCATTTTGTTTTTTAATCTAAGGGCTAATTAGCTGAACTGCTGTGTCTGGATAAAGTGGGAACTAGGGGTTTCAAACAAAGTGGCTGGGGTCGCAACAGGTGGCTGAAACCCCTGGGAACCCCTAATTGATGTCCATGTGTATCATAAGTGCATTTTATGCTATATCACCTGTAACAGGGTTAACATAAAAGTATTCACAAAAGTGAAGGTGTATGATACCTGACACAATTATAACTTGTGGCCTGTGGCTCAAATCAGACAAAACCAAAGTCCCCATCCTCGCCTGGGAAGCCTCCTGGTGGCCCGCTGCACTAAATACCCCCACACCCACGGACCACGACAACAACTCTGCATCATACTGGATTTCTCACTCACGATGAACCGCCAGATCAACACCGTCTCCTCATTATGCTTCCACACTCTTCCCTGCTTTGCTTTGTTAATTAAATAGAAGTCACTATAACTGATCAAATATACAGACATAGAAATACACATCAAATAAAATATAGGGCGTCAAACACACAACACATACTAATGTTATGGTGTTGTCTAATTATAATTTGTTTCAAAATACACACCATTATTGTTTGTAACACCTGGCCCTTCCTCCACCTCGCTCCCGCCTCCCAGCTGACCCTCCCACCCACTAAAGCTGTAGGCCGTCCTCGCACTCTCATTGAGCTGTGACCGTCCTGTCCTGGACACGAGCGGTCGCTCCTCTTGCCTCCTCCTGCGAAGACCTGGTATTGTAGCGCCTGACTCTGCTGTGGAAATATTACCGTAGCGCTTGACTGCAGACCTGATATTGTAGCGCCTGACTCTGCCTCTGGAAATATTATCGTAGCGCTTGAGTGCAGATTATTTTCTCATAACGTAGCGCTTGACTGCACTGTCCTTATTCAGATCATAGTGCTTGAATTCTAATCGCTTTTTAATATCGCTAGCGCGCACTTCTTGGCTGTGTTTGGTACAGAGTTTTGCATATTTCCAAAGCGCCTCCGTTTCCACTGCTGCTGCGCTTGTTGTTGTTGCTGCCTTGTTGTTGTTGCTGCCATTTTGTTTGTAACCCCTGGCCCTTCCTCCACCTCGCTCCCGCCTCCCAGCTGACCCTCCCACGCTCCGCCCCCTCCACTATCCATATAAGACAGATGTCCCAACGCGCAGCGTCCACGCGCTACGGCCGCGCCGAAGGTGCGCCAAAGGTAAGCACGTCTACGCCCGTCCGCGCCTGGACCGTGCCCAGCGCCAGACCCCCTGGTCCCCGCATCACCCACCCCTCTTGCATCACATACGACCCATCCACCCTCCTAACACTTAACCCCGGCCGACTCCCTAACTGTTCCCAGGCCGCACAGGGACGGACCCTTCACCTGCCACTCCTGCAAGTACAATTCCATCGAGACCCACACCAAACCCACCAACACCAAACAGAGATCCAACACCAACCACCTCAAATGAATCCTTCTCAACACCCGCTCGGTTCACAAACACGGCATCGACCTTTGGAACCTACTCGACACCATTTCCCCGGACGTCGCCTTCCTAACAGAAACCTGGATGAATGTCTCATCTGCTCCAGACATCGCCATAGCCATCCCAGACGGATACAAGATCATCCGTAAGGACTGTACCAAGCAAACAGGAGGAGGCATCGCCATCGTCCATAAGAACACCATCCGCGACTCAACCAGCTCAGAAGACAACCTCGCTATCGCCGAACACCTCCACTTCCAGATCCACACCGACCCCAAGACCACTCTCGGAGGCACCCTCCTCTACAGACCCCCAGGACCCCGTACTCAATTCAGCGAAGACATCACTGACTTCATCACCCCGCACGCCCTCCCCTCAGAATACATTCTTCTCGGAGACCTCAATTTCCATCTGGAAAAGAGCAACGACAGGAACACTACCACACTCCTGGACAATCTTGCCAATCTCGGACTCAAACAACTTGTTAACACCCCACCCACTATGCAGGACAGACACTCGACCCTATCTTCACCTCCAGCAAGCATATCTCCTTCACTCACTCCACAACCCTCCACTGGACGGATCACAGTTGCATCCACTTCATTTACAATAAGATCACGATCCACAACCACCCTCAGCCAACACTGCGAAGAAATTGGAACAAAACCACAATCGGCCAAATCTCCACATCACTTCTTCAAAAAGCCCCTGCCTATTCAACGAACCCTAACCAAGTCGCCACCAGCTTCACACAATGGTTAACCCAAACCGCCGACAAACTAGCACCCCTGAAAAAACCTCAAATCAAGCAAGGAAGCAAGAACGCCCCATATTTTAATGATGACCTTAAGAAATCCAAGAAACTCTGCCGCTCCCTTGAAAAAACCTGGAAAAAAGACCCAAACACTATCACCCAAGCCGCCTTCAAAAACGCCACCCGCAAACACCACCAACTAATCCGGACAGCCAAGAAATCAGCACTCAAAGACCGGCTAGACAACAACGCCCACAACAGCAAGGAACTTTTCAACATCATCAAAGAATTCACCAACCCCACCGCCAGCTCCAACGACATCACCCCTTCTCAAGTCCTCTGCGACTCCCTCGCCTCTTTCTTCCATGACAAAATCGCCGACATTCATAACATCTTTGACAACCAACCCGTAATCCAGTCAACCCCTCTCACCTCCGAACCTGTACCCCCCCTGAATAACCTTCTCAACTGGAACCCAATCACCACAGAAGACACCATCCGCCTAATGAACTCCATCCACTCCGGATCACCCACAGACCCTTGCCCCCATCACATCTTCAACAAAGCAGACTCCATCATCGCACCCCATCTCCGAGACGTCATCAACTGCTCCCTCAAATCCGGCACATTCCCAGAAAAATGGAAACACGCCGAACTCAGCGCCCTTCTGAAGAAACCCACTGCTGACCCCACCGAACTCAAAAATTACCGCCCCATCTCGCTCCTCCCCTTCCCTGCCAAAGTCATTGAGAAAGCCGTCAACAATCAGCTCGCCGCCTTCCTCGAAACCAACAAATCACTCGACTCCTCACAGTCTGGCTTCCGAGCCAAACACAGTACCGAGACCGCCCTCATCGCAGCAACAGACGACATTCGAACACTACTGGACAACGGAGACACAGTCGCCCTCATCCTCCTCGACCTCTCCGCAGCCTTCGACACAGTCTGTCATTGAACCCTAATACAACGCCTCAGCAACATCGGAATTCAAGGAAAACCATTAAACTGGATCATCTTGTTCCTCACTGGAGGAACTCAGAGAGTCCGCCTCCCCCCTTTCAAATCAGAGGCCACCGAAGTCATCTGCGGCGTACCACAGGAATCTTCTCTCAGCCCTACCCTCTTCAACGTCTACATGAGCCCCCTCGCAACCATCGCACGTCAGCACAACCTCAACATCATCTCCTACGCCGATGACACTCAACTGATCCTCTCACTCACCAAAGACCCAACCACCGCCAAAACCAACCTCCATGAAGGGATGAAAGAAGTAGCCGAGTGGATGAAGCACAGCCGTCTGAAACTGAACTCGGACAAAACGGAAGTCCTCATCTTAGGTGCATTCCCTTCCGCCTGGGACGACTCTTAGTGGCCAACGGCCCTAGGAAAAGCTCCCATACCGACGGACCACGCACGGAACCTGGGCATCATCCTGGACTCCTCTCTTTCGATGACCAGACAAATCAACGCCGTCTCCTCGTCATGCTTCAACATCCTACGCATGCTCAAAAAAACATTTCGCTGGATCCCCACCGAAACAAGAAAAACGGTCACCCACGCACTGGTTACAAGCCGTCTGGACTACGGAAACACCCTTTACGCCGGCACCACCGCAATACTGCTGAAAAAACTCCAACGCATCCAAAACGCCTCAGCCAGACTCATACTAGACATCCCACGCACAAACCACATCTCCGGCCACCTGAAAGACCTTCACTGGCTCCCCGTCAACAAAACGATAACGTTCCGCCTCCTCACCCACGCACACAAAGCCCTCTACGAACTTGGACCTGATTGCCTCAACACGCGCCTTTCCTTCTACACCCCCATCCGCCAACTGCGTTCGTCCAACCAAGCCCTCGCCGCTGTGCCGCGCATCCCCATAGCCAACATGGGGGGAAGATCCTTCTCCTACTTAGCGGCCAAAACCTGGAACTCCCTTCCCATCCACCTCCGCATTACCCAAAACCACCTAGCCTTCAGAAAACAGCTTAAAACCTGGATATTCGATAGGTAAACCTCCCCCCCTCCCTCAAGCGCCTTGAGACCCTCTGGGTATGTAGTGCGCTATATAAATTCTGACTTGACTTGACTTGACTATGTAAGTTAACAAGAATAGAAACCTTACTTCAATCACTACACTTCACTCTGGAACTAAAAGGGATGCTCTACAAGTTAGATAGAATAACATTTCTATTTTAAACATGTAGCTGTTCCTCTCTTGAGCCGTTGAGCTGCCTGTAAAGGGGCAGGACCTCCATAGCTGGCAATTCTAGCTCTTTTGTCGAGAAGGCTGGGGCCCTGTCATCTACTCTTCCTGGCATTGTGGCTTCCAGAGTTCGGAAACAGCAGCAAAAGTTGAAGAGTTGTTGTTGGCTGCAGTGTTAGGAGGCAAGTGAGTTTTTTTTTAAAATCTGCATCATGTACACGATACACACGATCTTCAGCGGAGACGGACACATCGATCGGCTTTCGTACATTGCTTTCATACACGTTAGCCTATGGCTGTGTCTGTCGTGGAGTTTTATCCCCCTACCCGGGCAACTTCAGCTGCCTGCCATCTGCCAGCACATTTCCTGACGGCGAGGGCAGGCACCCACCATTTTAGATTCTTTTAATGAGTGTGTATGTAAAGTGCATCACCACCACTCAAAATGCTGCTAGTTTGTTTACAGATGCAAAATGCAATTGTTTTTAAAACTCTTTTTACTGCAATAGAAAAGAACATGACAGATTTAGCCATTATTCTCACAATCAAAATAGCATAGTACATTGTATTGCTCATACAACATGGACATCACCCCTGCAGTGTCAAGCAAGTATTGCTTACTATGTGATTCCGCAGGGCGAAGAATCCCATCTACGTGTTCAGTCTTCATCTAATTGAGTGGGTATACTAACAGGAGCACATATCATCCCTCTACTCACATTCCAGCTCCCAGAGATCTTGGTCCATTTCTGGGGGCATCTTCTACTCTCATAGGTCACCTTTTCTGCTTGCATGCACCAATCCATTTCCCCTTCCCAGTCTCTCAATGTAGGGCTCGAGTCAGCACACCATTTCCATGCTATATTACGTTTCACCACCATGAGGTCCAATGTAACCCAGAGTCATTCTCCAGCAGTTAAGTTTGTTGCCTCCCAAATATTCAAGTGGCATAATTGGGGTGAGGCCCCCACAGTGTTCTTTCCTAATGTTGTCATGTACAGCATCAATTCCATCCAATGCTCCTGGATTACTGGGCAGTCCCACCACATATGGATAAATTAACCCTCACAGCCACAGCCCCTGGGGCATTGCAGCAAGAGCAATCTTCTCATTTTGACCAGAGTCGTGCAAGCGTAATACGTTCTGTGTAGAATCCTTAATTGAACCAATCAGAATCATGAGCATGGGGCCACCTCTCTAGGAGATGCAATCGCCTCCAACTATTCGTCATCTTCCAGACGCCCAGCCACCAATCTTTTAGGGTGTCTGGTGAATTGTATAATATTTTCGGCCATGTCAAAGACACTGCTTTTTTTCTGCATATAATCATCTAGAAGTCCATCCTCCAACGGGGAGGATTCAGGAAGATCCATCTCTTGAGGAATGGATCTCTGCATTGCATGTCATATTTGGAGGTACCGAAAGGCTTCAGAGGGCGCCAGTTCGTATTAAGCGTGGGCGGAAAATCCGTTCCGCTCGCGGATTTTGCGGATTTTCGGGAAATCCGCAATCCGCGAGATTTGCGGATTTCCCGCAAAATCCGCAAATTCGCACGCAGCGGATTTTTTTGGCGGCGCGCGGCGTTGGTGATACAATTTTTGCGGCGCGCGGCGTTTATCATCGTTTGCCGAGTTGTTTTTTTCGATAGTTTGCGAGTGCTGCGCCATTTTGGATCTTGCTGTGTGATCCCGCGGGAATTGGCGAGCGCGATTACGTCATCGCGGCTTGCCAGCGATAGTTTGTCAACGCGAGTACGACGAGATCACGTCTCGCGGTACTTCGCAATTGCGAGATTTGAGATGCGGCGCGCGAAAATATAAATTTGCAATTCTGCACAAGAAATCCACCAGCAAGCAGCATAAACCTTCTAGAAATGATGATTTTTATGTGAATAACTCCTTAGTTTGACATTTGCCTGCACTTTTTTAGCGAGGAGTCCATTTTGGGGAGGGGGGCAGGGGGGTGGGAGGAAGGAAGTGCCCCATAGTCTTCAACTTCCTGTTCCTGTTCAGCAGGCTCCTCCCAGTGCTTTGTCCATCTCCTGGTCACTTTTCATTCGGATGTGGACCTGGAAGGATTACCTTTTGTGGATGCTGCTGGATCTTTGGATTTGAGGCCTTTTTGACTTTCTTTGGATCACTGTTGGATTAGAAATTTTACAAGTAAGTTTGTTTGGGGCATTACAGTTGCTGCAACTAAAATTTTGGGATTTTCGATTGTTGGGCTGTTTTGGGGCCTTTTCCCAGGGGTACTCAGTGGTGGGTGGACTGATTCTTTCTGTGGGTTGTCTTGAACTTAAACATCATGGAGGCCATAGATGAATTGGGATTGTGCTGATTTTTCTGTGTTTTTCGATTTTTTTTTTTGTAAAATTTTGTGTTTTTCGATTTTTGACCTGTTGTTGGGGCCTTGACCAGGGGTATTTGAGTCTAGCATGGGCCTAGTCTTTCTGTGGGCTGTCTTGAATTTAAACATCATGGAGGCCATGGATGGAATGGGATTGTGCTGATTTTGCAGTGTTTTTCGATTTTTGGGGGTGTTCATGGGGAGGGACATGCCATGTGGCTGGTGGCCATTTTGAGTGCAGCTACAGGCACTGGCCATGTGCTGGCAGGCAAGTGGCCATTTTGAATGCAGGCTTTGTTGTTAGGCCTCCAACCATTTTGCCTACTTTTCAACCTTTATTTATGCCAGGGGTAGTGAGTCTTGCATGGGCCTAGTATTTCTGTGGGTTGTCTTGAATTTAAACATCATGGAGGCCATGGATTGAATGGGATTGTGATGATTTTGCAGTGTTTTTCGATTTTTGGGCCTGTACTTGTGGCCTTTTCACCAGGGGTATTTGAGTCTAGCATGGGCCTAGTCTTTCTGTGGGCTGTCTTGAATTTAAACATCATGGAGAGGCCACGGATGGAATGGGATTGTGCTGATTTTGCAGTGTTTTTCGATTTTTGGGCCTGTACTTGTGGCCTTTTCACCATGGGTATTTGAGTCTAGCATGGGCCTAGTCTTTCTGTGGGCTGTCTTGAATTTAAACATCATGGAGAGGCCATGGATGGAATGGGATTGTGCTGATTTTGCAGTGTTTTTCGATTTTTGGGCCTGTACTTGTGGCCTTTTCACCAGGGGTATTTGAGTCTAGCATGGGCCTAGTCTTTCTGTGGGCTGTCTTGAATTTAAACATCATGGAGGCCATGGATGGAATGGGATTGTGCTGATTTTGCAGTGTTTTTCGATTTTTGGGGGTGTTCATGGGGAGGGACATGCCATGTGGCTGGTGGCCATTTTGAGTGCAGCTACAGGCACTGGCCATGTGCTGGCAGGCAAGTGGCCATTTTGAATGCAGGCTTTGTTGTTAGGCCTCCAACCATTTTGCCTACTTTTCAACCTTTATTTATGCCAGGGGTAGTGAGTCTTGCATGGGCCTAGTATTTCTGTGGGTTGTCTTGAATTTAAACATCATGGAGGCCATGGATTGAATGGGATTGTGATGATTTTGCAGTGTTTTTCGATTTTTGGGCCTGTACTTGTGGCCTTTTCACCAGGGGTATTTGAGTCTAGCATGGGCCTAGTCTTTCTGTGGGCTGTCTTGAATTTAAACATCATGGAGAGGCCACGGATGGAATGGGATTGTGCTGATTTTGCAGTGTTTTTCGATTTTTGGGCCTGTACTTGTGGCCTTTTCACCAGGGGTATTTGAGTCTAGCATGGGCCTAGTCTTTCTGTGGGCTGTCTTGAATTTAAACATCATGGAGAGGCCATGGATGGAATGGGATTGTGCTGATTTTGCAGTGTTTTTCGATTTTTGGGCCTGTACTTGTGGCCTTTTCACCAGGGGTATTTGAGTCTAGCATGGGCCTAGTCTTTCTGTGGGCTGTCTTGAATTTAAACATCATGGAGGCCATGGATTGAATGGGATTGTGATGATTTTGCAGTGTTTTTCGATTTTTGGGCCTGTACTTGTGGCCTTTTCACCAGGGGTATTTGAGTCTAGCATGGGCCTAGTCTTTCTGTGGGCTGTCTTGAATTTAAACATCATGGAGAGGCCACGGATGGAATGGGATTGTGCTGATTTTGCAGTGTTTTTCGATTTTTGGGCCTGTACTTGTGGCCTTTTCACCAGGGGTATTTGAGTCTAGCATGGGCCTAGTCTTTCTGTGGGCTGTCTTGAATTTAAACATCATGGAGAGGCCATGGATGGAATGGGATTGTGCTGATTTTGCAGTGTTTTTCGATTTTTGGGCCTGTACTTGTGGCCTTTTCACCAGGGGTATTTGAGTCTAGCATGGGCCTAGTCTTTCTGTGGGCTGTCTTGAATTTAAACATCATGGAGGCCATGGATGGAATGGGATTGTGCTGATTTTGCAGTGTTTTTCGATTTTTGGGCCTGTACTTGTGGCCTTTTCACCAGGGGTATTTGAGTCTAGCATGGGCCTAGTCTTTCTGTGGGCTGTCTTGAATTTAAACATCATGGAGAGGCCATGGATGGAATGGGATTGTGCTGATTTTGCAGTGTTTTTCGATTTTTGGGCCTGTACTTGTGGCCTTTTCACCAGGGGTATTTGAGTCTAGCATGGGCCTAGTCTTTCTGTGGGCTGTCTTGAATTTAAACATCATGGAGGCCATGGATGGAATGGGATTGTGCTGATTTTGCAGTGTTTTTCGATTTTTGGGCCTGTACTTGTGGCCTTTTCACCAGGGGTATTTGAGTCTAGCATGGGCCTAGTCTTTCTGTGGGCTGTCTTGAATTTAAACATCATGGAGGCCATGGATGGAATGGGATTGTGATGATTTTGCAGTGTTTTTCGATTTTTGGGCCTGTACTTGTGGCCTTTTCACCAGGGGTATTTGAGTCTAGCATGGGCCTAGTCTTTCTGTGGGCTGTCTTGAATTTAAACATCATGGAGAGGCCACGGATGGAATGGGATTGTGCTGATTTTGCAGTGTTTTTCGATTTTTGGGCCTGTACTTGTGGCCTTTTCACCAGGGGTATTTGAGTCTAGCATGGGCCTAGTCTTTCTGTGGGCTGTCTTGAATTTAAACATCATGGAGAGGCCATGGATGGAATGGGATTGTGCTGATTTTGCAGTGTTTTTCGATTTTTGGGCCTGTACTTGTGGCCTTTTCACCAGGGGTATTTGAGTCTAGCATGGGCCTAGTCTTTCTGTGGGCTGTCTTGAATTTAAACATCATGGAGGCCATGGATGGAATGGGATTGTGCTGATTTTGCAGTGTTTTTCGATTTTTGGGGGTGTTCATGGGGAGGGACATGCCATGTGGCTGGTGGCCATTTTGAGTGCAGCTACAGGCACTGGCCATGTGCTGGCAGGCAAGTGGCCATTTTGAATGCAGGCTTTGTTGTTAGGCCTCCAACCATTTTGCCTACTTTTCAACCTTTATTTATGCCAGGGGTAGTGAGTCTTGCATGGGCCTAGTCTTTCTGTGGGTTGTCTTGAATTTAAACATTATGGAGGGCATGGATGGATTGGGATTGTGCTGATTTTGCAGTGTTTTTCGATTTTTTTGTGCTCTATAACTGAACTGATGTTCCTCTGTCTTCCATTTTTTTTAGGTGCACAAGACTCAAGAGAACCACCAGTGCCAGGAAGAAGTCCTGCAGCGGTGTGTGTGTGCAGCATAACGTCACGCGACGTCACGTCTGGCCTCAGACAACTCTACAATTCGTGCAACTGCGGCCTGCTGTCTGACCTGCTCTGAAGAAGATGGCCCCAAAGAAAGTTCTCCGTAGCTCCTCTAGCAAGAAAGTTGCTAGTAAGGAGCAGAAGAAGCAAGTTACCAAGGAGGCTGGTGTGCCACCCGCCACTTTTTTTGGGAGCAAAAAAAAAAGTACGCCTGCAGCAGCAGGATCTGCTGGGGACCAACCTGAGAGCAGCACCCCTGCTCCATTGGGTTCAGTGCCTCCACCACCACGCCAACTTAAGTCAAAGCCCTTGAGTGCTTCAGAGGCAGTCAGTGTACTTCTCCAATCACCATCGACCAGTGATGTTGGCTCATCGCAAGAAAGTAGCAGCAATGTCCCTGAATCAACACAGGTTGTTGTAACTCATCTGACAAGTGTTGAACAACCACAGCCGCAACAACAACACCATGTGCAAGTACACGCCCAAGTACATGTGGAAGGAGAGGCAGCAAAAGGAGATGCGCAAGCAAAGGTGCATGGACGTTCACAAGTGCCCACAATAGTTGTTCCTCCCGAAGTAGGGGCACATTTGGAAATCGACAATGAAGCTGAGGTATCATTGGAAGCCACTCCTCCTGATGATCATTCATTGTCTTCCACATCCCTAGCAAGGAAAAGATCAAGGGGGGTGTCTACATCTTCTTCAAGCCCACCTCGTTCTGGTGCAAGTGATCTGTCTTGGGAACCACAACTGCGGTCTGACAGTGAGGCAGAGGCACACCATGATCTGACACCGTTACCTAAGCGTAAAAGGAAGGTCGTCCAAAAACTCAAACCTATGGAGTGTGATGAGGCTCAACAAGAAGTGACAGATACTGCTGGTGATGAAGCCTCTCACGATGACGACGAGCCAGTCATCACAAAGGTCACTGCAGCCCCACCGGGCATGCAGCAAAGAGACATTTTGACCCTATCCCGAGAAGCTGCTGAGCGTGATGACGATGTCGGCGAGGAGGCAATGGAAATGGAATCATTAGATTTGGAGTTAAGTAGTACACCAAAACCTACCGCTTCCATATTTCTTCGCAAGAAGGTACCCACCTCGTCCTCGACCTCAATTCGTGGTGGTGAAAGTGCAAAACGTACTGAAGTTCGGCAATCCACATCCTCCACTTCATCTGTCATTAGCAGCAGGACCACCACCACCAGTATCGCCGCCTCCTCCGGCCCCCGAAGACATTTCAAGTCTCCAGTTTGGGACTTCTTTAGTGTTTGCCCAAAAAAGGAAAACGTAGCCATTTGTAGCCTTTGTAAGCTTCGATTTAGTCGTGGTAAGCTTGGTTCTAACTATGGTACCGGAGGCCAGAGAGGTCATCTTGAGAGAAGGCACCCTGTCGAATGGTTTCCGCACCTAGAGGCGGTCAAGAAAGCCGGAATTGCACGTAATGAAAACGTTGATTTGTCATCTGCTGATGACGAGGTAGAAGACGATTCAAACACTTCACTTACACCCAGTTCCCATGTCAGCAGCACACCCCATGGGAGCCACACTAAGAGTGTGGGAGAGAGTGAGACATCAATGCGGAAAAGTTCATCAGCGAGCGTAACTGGGTCGAAGAGATCATCATCATCCCGTAAATCATTGGTCCAGGGCAACATTAAAAAGATGTTGTTTACAGAAGCGCAATATGAACGCAACCACCCAATGACCCGTCTGTATAACACTAAGCTGGCTAAAATGCTAGCTCTGGACCTTCTCCCTTTTTCTTTTGTAGAAGGGGTTGGTTTTCTAGAATTAGTGACAGCGCTCTGCCCTAAATGGAAGGTTCCTAGCCGGTTCTATTTTGCCCGAGTTGCGGTTCCAGCACTACATGAAGATGTTCTGAAGGTGATTGGGGCAGCTTTGCAGAAGAGTGCTGTTCACACTATACATCTGACAACAGACATGTGGACCAGTGGCGCAGGCGCTGATTACATGTGCATCACTGCACACTGGGTCTCTTTTTCAGGGGCTAAAGCAAAGCTAAACTCAGGTGTTGACACTAACATTGTTTTTAAAGGTGCTCGGAAACATGCAACACTAGCCATGTTTGGTTTGGAGAAACGTCACACAGCAGAAAACATTTTGGATGTCTTTAACACAAAGGTCCTTAACTGTCTGTCCCCACTAAAACGCAAGGTTGGTTATGTTTCCACAGACAATGGCTCCAATATAGTTAAGGCCATGAGGGACGGTTACTATTTCAGAGTGCCGTGTTTGGCGCACTGTATAAACCTGGTTGTCCAAAAATTCTTGGATAATAAACGCAGTGCAGCGTACAGTGTATTGGAGAACTGCCGAAAAATATGCAAGCATTTCAGGCATTCTTTTAAGGCCCGCAAGCAGCTGAGGAGCATGCTATATCAAAGTCAAATGCCAGTGAAAGCACTCATCCAGGAGGTGGTAACACGTTGGAACTCAACCTTCTACATGCTTGAGCGTCTGTATGAGCAGTATACGCAACTCGATCAATATTTCTTGAAAGAGGGTATAGAGGAGCGGAGGATGGGTGGGCCGCAATGGAACATAGTTGAAAGCCTAACACGCATGCTTCGTCCTTTTGAGGTCTTCACACGTGCAGTCAGCAAGGAGGACTCTAATTTGGGAAAAGCTATCCCATTGTTGTACATGCTGGAGGACCAACTGAAGGAGGTGTGTTCTGTGTTTCGAAAAGATGACAAAAAGAAAGACTCTTTGCTTCTGGCTGAGAAATTATTAGAGCTCCTACAAGGTGATGAACGTCTTCAAAAGATCCACTCAGAACAGCATTACATTTGTGCTACTATTCTGGATCCACGCTACAAAAAGGCGCTGGCAGGCAGAGCATTCTTTCCTTTTGCTGATGAAGATGTTACAAAGTACAAACGTTGGCTAGCCTTGTCAGCCAAGAAGTTTGAAACAGAACGGCTGGAAATTGAAGGAAATGGCAGTACATCAGCAGGCCATCCCCAGTCAAAACAATCCACTTCTGCACCTGTGGCTGTGGCACAAGTGACCTCTCAGCCGTTAAAGACACCGGCAACCGCATCATCTGCACGAAAGACAGCAGAAACATTGGAGGCTGAAGAGGATTGGCTAGCTCTGCGTGGGTTTGGTTCTCAAAAGGTCAGAGGCACAGCAAGAGCTACGCAAAGTGGAGGAACCTTGGAGGAGGACCTTGAGTCGATGGTGAAGGACTATCTGAATGACTCCACAGAGGTCTATGTTAATTCTGACCCATTGGCGTATTGGCATGGGAAAAAAGAATTGTGGCCACAGCTCACCAACCTGGCTTTAAACTACTTGTCTTGCCCACTCGCAAGTGTGTCTTCTGAACGGGTTTTCAGTGCGGCTGGTGGGATTGTAACTCCCAAACGGAGCCGCCTCTCGCCCAAAAATGTGGAGAGGTTAACAATGATCAAGATGAATCAGCACCTCATACCACCAGATATAAGAGTACGAGAGAGCGTGCCGGATGAAGAGGAGGTGGCCAGCACCATAGATGAGGGAATTTCTACTCTGTCAGGTGGCACTGACCTCACCCGGGCTGAATTCGCAGAGTATGATGACGAAGCCTTATTCTTATTCCTGGACCGTGATTCCGACTTCGAGCCCTGAAAATGAGACAACGAATCAATAACTTTCTTTTTCATCCTTCACTTTTATTCCTGTGTGTCTGTCTTTCTTTGTTGTGCACAGTTAATATAATTCAAACTTTAATCAGATAATCACAAAGACAAGCCCATCAGCAGAACTGTCTTCACTTGTTTGCTAATTTATTTGAAGGTGCCGCAGTCTGCATTCCTCAGGTTCACAAGTTCAGAAGAACATGCTCCTCTATCCTCCTCCTCCAGACTCCTATTTCCATCAAAGCAGAGGGCTGGTTTACGCCCAATGAAGAAAGACTCAGCACTTGTGGGGGTGTTGTTCTACCTCTTTGCAGGTGAGTTGACGGGTCTGGGGCCATTGCTGGGAAGCACTAAAAGTGGTTTGTGCCAAATCCGAGGCGGAAATTTTTTTGTGTTTTTGATGACTTGCTTGCCTTTGAGGTGCTCTTAGGGGGGGTTCCGTCTGTTTGTGGGTGAGTTTCGTGGTCTGAGAGCATTGCTGGGACACTCTAATCTTGATTGCATTTGCTTTTCAGGAAATCCGTCGTGCCAACCCCGACTTATGGCCTAGCTACGCAGCGCGTTTGGACCGAAGGCCCAGAAATATTGCAAGTATGAGATTTTGCTTTTGTCCTGTTTGGGGGTGTTATGCTTCTTGGCGGGTGGGTTGCCGGGTCTTGGGGCATTCCTGGGAAGGTCTAATACCGGGTAGAAGTGGTTGGGACAAAATCCAGGCCGATTTTTTTTGGGCTATTTCAGACATTTTGCTCTATGTAGCGTTTTCGGGGGCCTGTTTGGGGGGCTTCCTGGTGTTTGCGGGTGAGTTTCGTGGTCTGGGAGCACTGCTGGGACACTCTAATCTTGATTGCATTTGCTTTTCAGGAAATCCGTCGTGCCAACCCCGACTTATGGCCTAGCTACGCAGCGCGTTTGGACCGAAGGCCCAGAAATATTGCAAGTATGAGAGTTTGCTTTTGGCCTGTTTGGGGGTGTTATACTTCTTGGCGGGTGGGTTGCCGGGTCTTGGGGCATTCCTGGGAAGGTCTAATACCGGGTAGAAGTGGTTGGGACTAAATCCAGGCCGATTTTTTTTTGGGCTATTTCTGACATTTTGCTCTATGTAGCGTTTTCGGGGGCCTGTTTGGGGGGCTTCCTGGTGTTTCTGGGTGAGTTTCGTGGTCTGGGAGCACTGCTGGCTATATCTACTTTACTTTGCAAGAGGTTTGAAGCAAATCCATGGTGGCAGAGGGGACTTAGGGCCTAGCTGCAGAGCGCGAGCGGAGTGATTTGGGAAATTTGTGAAAAATTGACTAAGTCCCCATTTTTGTACTTTTGCTCTTTGGCTGTTTGGGGGTCTTCTACTCGTTTTCTCCTGGGTTGACGGCTCTGGGGCCATTGCTGGGAAGCTCTAATACCGGATAAAAGTGTTTTGGACCCATTCCCAGGCGGAAAATTTTTTGTGTTTTTGATGACTTGCTTGCCTTTGAGGTGCTCTTAGGGGGGGTTCCGTCTGTTTGTGGGTGAGTTTCGTGGTCTGGGAGCATTGCTGGGACACTCTAATCTTGATTGCATTTGCTTTTCAGGAAATCCGTCGTGCCAACCCCGACTTATGGCCCAGCTACGCAGCGCGTTTGGACCGAAGGCCCAGAAATATTGCAAGTATGAGAGTTTGCTTTTGGCCTGTTTGGGGGTGTTATGCTTCTTGGCGGGTGGGTTGCCGGGTCTTGGGGCATTCCTGGGAAGGTCTAATACCGGGTAGAAGTGGTTGGGACAAAATCCAGGCCGATTTTTTTTGGGCTATTTCAGACATTTTGCTCTATGTAGCGTTTTCGGGGGCCTGTTTGGGGGGCTTCCTGGTGTTTGCGGGTGAGTTTCGTGGTCTGGGAGCACTGCTGGGACACTCTAATCTTGATTGCATTTGCTTTTCAGGAAATCCGTCGTGCCAACCCCGACTTATGGCCTAGCTACGCAGCGCGTTTGGACCGAAGGCCCAGAAATATTGCAAGTATGAGAGTTTGCTTTTGTCCTGTTTGGGGGTGTTATGCTTCTTGGTGGGTGGGTTGCCGGGTCTTGGGGCATTCCTGGGAAGGTCTAATACCGGGTAGAAGTGGTTGGGACAAAATCCGCGCGGAAAAGCCTTTAGTTTTGGCACTTTTTGTAACTTAGGGTTCGTTAGGGTTAGCCCTAGCAGCAGGATTGCATGTGTATCGGGGTGTTCTAGATTTTTCAAACTGAGTTCTGGGGTCTTAGAGCACTCGTGAGCATGTGTAATTTTGGTTGCAAGTCATTTGAAGAAAATCCATGGTGGGAAAGGGGGGATTTGGCATAGTTAAAGAAAGCCTTTGCCACTATTCTTAACTTAGGGTTCGTTAGGGTTAGCAGTATTTCTATTGCATGTGTTTGAGTGGGGGGGATTTCGAGTCTTGGAGCGATGCTGGCTATGGCTACTTTTGCTTGGTTGCTTGCAAGTGGTTTGAATACAATCCACGGGGGGTAATGGGTAATTAGGGTACTTCGGCCTACTTTTACTTTCAAAGTAAGTTTTGTCTCCAGTTTTCTGCTAGGCCTCGTTTTTTGGGTGGGAGCACTGCTAGGAAGATCTATTTTTGTTCTAAAACACAGTTTACAGTACACCTAGCTTGAGGGGCAAGATCCGCTACATTAATTTGCCCATACTTATTTATCCTTCAAAAGGTGACTCAGAGTACGCACTTTCAAAAACATTGTACTGTCTGTCTACTAGGAAAAACAAATTGTGACTTTTTGCACTCCACAGCCTACATACCTTATATTTATTTATCAGTGGTGTTGTAATATTATATCACTTCCTGTTTTTCGTTGAATAATTACAGGCCGGGTTTCAGTCTCTGCAATGGGGAAAAAAGGATGGAGTCAGGCTTCACAGTAGCGAGCCACAATTCAGCATCAGGCAGGCAGTGGACAGGGTGTCTTCTGGTGACCAACATCGGTGGACGAAGCGTCGGCTGCAATGGAGGAGTGCCGCTAATAGGAGGATTTTTTTTCTGCGGGCAACTTACTTACCACTTCCAACAGGACCACTACAACCACATAGATACAGTATCCCTTGCCTTTTTCTCTGACTGTGACTGCATTTCTTTGCTCTCTCTCGGCTTCTACATTGATCCCTTAACACATCACTTAGTCCACTCCACTATCTGCACCACACATAGTCATTTGTAAGTGCTCCTACGTAATTCGCAAGTCGCAGCACGCCCCAGGCCGTAGAGGACTGGGATGGCCCCAATGATGAAGCATGTCACCAAGGGGCAACCCTGGTGAGTGAGGGGACACCTAGAAAAAAAGCAATTTCTCCTTTTCTATCTACTATACCTTCTGTCAGGTTACGCAGCCCCTAAGCGCCTACCGTACTATGAAACTACATTTCCCATGAGTAGGCGGGAGACTTGCAGACTATTTAGTGAGACTATATGAGAGTACCCTTGTATGTTAGGACATCACTTCACTGATGCCTGTCTTGTCTTCTCTTACAGGTATCCTTTCCCTGCTGACCCTACCTTTACCCATCCCACATTTTTTATTTTAGTTTGTTATTTTTCTCCCTCGCCTAATGCCTCGAACACCCTGTGTTTACACTTCTGGGTGTTGGTGACATTTGGAGGTGGAACCATATTTGCATCGACTGGATCACGGAGAGTAAACGTGACACCTTCCAGACCAACCCCATTGAGTGTTGTTGTGAATGGATTTATAGTGACCAGCAAGGCTCTCGGGTATCTGGCTACAGAGACCTTATGTTGAATATAGTTATCAATAATTCCACACAGGCCCTGTACTGTCGCATTCTTTCTTTCCACAGTTGTCGATGATATATTCTTACTCTGCTTGACAAAGAACCATTGCTAATGTGAAAGAACTTCAACCGAATTAGTAGTTATACTTTACCATTTGTTAGGCTACAATGTGGCACTGCTCTACTGTACTTCTGTCACCTGCTATATTCTCAGTTGTACCGTTGAATTGCTCAGGAGGACAAACCAGATTTCATTTTCTTTTTTTTCATAGGCATGCAACTGCCACTGTGTCACACCACTAGTACCACCGCTATGAGGAAATTTTATCCGACCAAGATTGCCAACGTTATTCGGTGTTTCCCGTGGAGCCAGCCCTGGGCCTAGCCCTACTTTCAAACACAAATTACAGGTAAGATAAGCGTTTGGTGGTTTGGGGGTATAATGGAGTATTAGTACGAGAGACGAGAGACTGAAGGTAGTACTACTAAAGTCCTAGGACTCTTGGATTCACTTCACTTAGTCTGTGAGAGGCACTTAGTGTTGAAAACATTTGGGCATTTACACTTAAAGGAAGAAAATGGAACTAAACTTTCAGGAAAACAGTCAACGTTAAACCCCCACCCACCAGGCAAGCAGTAAAAAACAGGTATGCTCAGATAAAGTTTGAAAAAGTATATTTATATCCCTAACAAAATAATCTCCCGCAAGACCCTCCCTAACCCCAACGATTGTCCTTCAAAAGTCCCCAAAAACCCAACTCCCAATTCCCACCCCCCAAAAGTCTCTAAAAAAGGGGCAAGGGACACTATGGGTGGATGCTGTTAACTTTTTGGGCCAGGGCATCATGCTCCTCGCGGAGCAAGGCGAGCTCCTGCTGAAGGCGGGACACCATCAGGGTAGTGCGGCGCAGGCGTGCCTTCACTGCCTTGCAGGTGCAAGGCCTGTGAGAAGCAGCTGTTGGCCTTGCTGCTCGGCGGTGGCGTTTGCCTTTGGCAGCCCGGCTCAGTCTCGGTGGACCACTGTGCTGGGTGGCAGCCGGTGAGGCCACGGAGGCCGATGCAGACGACGTTGTTGTTGTCGACCGCACACTTTCCTCGTCCTCCAGGGCCACCAGCCGCCGATATTCCGCAACAGTGGCCTCGATTCTCCGTTGCCGGGCCGCTCTAGCCAGCTCCTTCCTCCTTGTTCGTTTGGAAGGAGAACCTATATGAAGAAAGAAAGACATAGTCTGTAACCAATGCTCTTTAAGATTAACTCAATCATTCAGCAGAAATGTGTGCTGCAGTACAACTAGCAACTTGCAAGCGCATTACATAACTATTGAGGCCAGTATCTATCTAACCTCACACTTCTTCATCCTTGCTCTAACATTAGTGGGAGTTTAAGGAACAAATTCTATGAGCACTGTGGACTTCCATTGGAGTCGACTATGAAAGTACACCAGTCTTATTCTTCTTCTTGTCTCTTGTTTTGGAAAATTGGTACGTTATTTTCTGCAAGCCGGCATAATGCCAGCGCGGTAAACTTGCACCCGAGAAAAAGAGACGCACGCCATGAGGAGTGACCTAGACTTGCGTTGCCGTTGCGTTACTGTACCCGTCCAGTACATGCAGGTGGTGAATCTCTTACTTTTCTATTACGGGTGGCACTGAGAATACTCTGTTACAACTCAAGGGCTACTGCTTAATTAATTTAACTTTCACCCTACAGTGGAAATGAGTACTAGAAATGGAAAATTGAAGAAGATAAATAATCTGATTATCTATCACTTCACATGGGATGTTTTTGCTTATATATGGGATGACTTTAGGTGCTTTGCTTTTTATTGAGTGACAGGCAGTGATACATCCACACATGAATGACTGAGTACTACTAAACTTATTAAGAGAGGTAGGGAGTGGCCACCATAATAACCGGATCTATGCAGTGCTTGCAATACAAACTACTGCTACTACTTATGGTAGTATTTGGACAAAATTAAAAGTTCTTTTCCTTGCCTTTCCTACACTGGAACGGACGTGCGGGTGCAGTGTTACATGCTCTTCAAAGTTACACTTAGTTCATCCACTGACCATCTACTCTCTCTAGATCATGGGTACTCACAAACTTTCTCTCAGGGGCTACATTTACAGTGTAGTTTGGGGCCGAGGGCCGCACTGGTGGGGGCGGAGTCAGAGGGGGCGGGGCTAAAGCAAAACGATAACTTGTGACCATGAGGTTGCACACAGGTCCCTGCAGCAGATGCCCTCATCCACTGAGCCACCAGACCCAGCATTTACATACATCTCTCTCCCTCCTGCTGTCCCTCCTGCCCTCCCTCCATCTCTCTCTCCCTCCTGCCCTCCCTCTCCCTCTGTCATCTCACTGTGTGTGTGTCTATCGGTGTCAGCCTTCAGCCCGGGTTGAGACCGCTTCCTCAACGCGCACACACAGACAACAACACCAAAGTACTTAACAGGTCTTTAAAAGACCATTAACATATTATTGAGGCTTTGTTTGTTTTAGCGCCCCTGCTTCTCCACCCTGACAATCACTGCTTGCCCGGCCCCACAGAGCAGAGGCTTTGTTCTATTTCACCTCTTTGTGGCCTTGCATCTCCACTCTGCTCTGTGGGGGCCGGGGGAGCAGTGATTGTCAGAGTGGAGATGCAGGGGCGCTAACAGGTGAAATACAAAAAAGCCTCTGCTCTGTGGGGGCCGGGGGAGCAGTGATTGTCTGCAAGGTCTGCGCACCGCCAAGGAAGGCTTGCCGGGCCACCACCGGCCCGCGGGCCGTACTATGAGTACCCCTGCTCTAGATACACATATGCTATCTAAGAGTCAGATAGTAGCATGATCCAGGTATATGGACACATACAGTTTCTGTGTCACCCACCCAGGCTGTTGTCCTTCCACCCATCATTGCTTCATCATTCACCCAGCCATGCATCTCATATTCTTGCCTTCCCAGCTAGTCTTCAATCTCAATAAGTAAGGAATATATAAGAGCTTACCTCTGGCCGCCACCACCGTCTCAACTCTCACAGCCGCCGCCGCCGCCTCCTCCCCTGATGAATTGCCCTCCGCCTCCGTGTCGAGCACCACCACCACACTGGCCCCGCCACCAGATGTTCCACCTACAAAGTACATTTAAGAATCTTAGAATAAAGCACTCACTAGTCACTAGTATTTGGTCTAGGAATGAAGACATGTGAAAACAATGTAATTTGTGACTGTCTACGTTAAAGTTAAAAAAAATGTCCCTTTTTCCAGGGAAGGTTGTCTTGCTGCACTTTTTGGCACAACTGATGAAGGCTGATTTTTTAACACGCACCATTTTTCTCCACACAGACAGAAGATGAACTTCTAACAACAAGATCAAGTTGAAACCAGGTGAGAGCTCGGCTCGACCACAAGAAATGTCTTCAATTAATCGTCAGCACTAACCACTTTTCCATTATCAGTTAAACGTTTAGTTTTATTATGACTTCATTTTAATAAATGTGTTTACTTTTAATAAAGCTTTTAAATTTAAATACAATCTGTGTTTTTTGGTCCTCCAGACTAGAGTGACTGAGCGAAAGGTTTTGCAATTTTTGCAAGCATGAGTCCAGATAGAACACTTCAAAAGACATTATGGACAATCCCAGAGGACTGCACTAAGTTGATAGAGCTATTGCTGACTAGAATCATGGGAGTTTCGCCAACCGTGCAATCTTAGTTAGCTACACAGACAGACTAATAAGAATAATCTAGTAATACCACAGGGAGTCATAGTAGAGGCAGGATAAGAATTTAGATACAGTCTACAAGAAGAGCAAAGACAATGTTGAAAAAAGTCAAATGAGGAACGCTAGGAAAAATAGGTACTAGTCTAAAATGAAAACTTACTGGGGCCAGCAGAGGAGCCCTCGCCTGCCCGATCCTGGCCCTGTTGATGAACAGCATCCGCCGCCTGCTGCTCCTGTGTCCTCCTCTCGCCCCTGGGGGGAGCTGACGTACAACATGAAAGAAAGAACAGAAAACATGGATGATTGTTGCTTGTCAATGTCAACCAAATCAAACATTTCAAAAGAACAATAACAAAATATTTCCGCGAAATTATATTGATTATGGTTACTTTTCATTTATTTGCGGACCTGTGACTTCGAAAGTCACGTAACTCACTAAACAAAGTACTGAAACGTTCACCTAGGACTGGCAGGCAGCAGTCCGCAGGCAAGACGCAAAGTGACAGACAAACTCCATTGTGATTTCAGTCAGATCAGTGACAACACTAACAGTTGCCTGCTACATTACCAGTCATTTAAATAGTCAAACTATCAATCCACCGCCACTATTTTTCTTATTGTCAGGGTTACAAAGGAAGGGGCAGATTTAAGCCCTTGCGGCTCTTTTGCGCCGTTCTTGCGTGACTTTTGTGACGCAGCAGCTAAACAAAAAAGGGCGCCATGGTGCGGCGTATAATATTATAACAACGTGACGCATTTGGGAGATGCATCCCGTTATAAAGCCCTGCGCCATTAGGGGGCGTTCCGGCGCAAGGGAGGGCATTCCTGCGCTGGAACACATCCTAATAGTGGCTGAGGGAAATCTACAAAATATCAATCAGTCACCTTTAGGACAATGATGCGTCACACAAACCCTGCACCTGCTTGAAGCAGACGTACGGCTTGACCCAGCATTGGGGAGATAGGGTACCCCAGAGCATTGATGGAGCTGCGCCATCGTTGCGACGCAACTCCAGCAGTAAAGCTTCGGTGACGTTTTGGGCCCATGGCGCGCCGCATTGCAAATACGGCGCACCATGTTTGGTGGTGGTAGCGGGCCGCACAATTAATGGCGCATCCCTGCTACTTTGCAGGGATGCGACGGTAATTGCAATTCTGCCCCTTAGGGGCATACTTACTTACGCGTTCTGGCGCATCTCCAGAGATGCGCCAGATCAAATGCGTCACGCAAAACTACCCTTGCGACACGGCAGATGTGCCTCATTTACAATGCGGCGCGCCCTGGCGCAAGGGTAGGCACTTGCGTGACGCATCTCGTCACGTAAGAGCGGCGCATCGCTGGAGTCACGTCGCCAACGCAATGCAACTCCAGTAATGCTCAGGGCCACCCAATACTTTACATGCTGTGTCAGTCCTTTCGCCTGCTTCGAGCAGACATAAGGAATTGAATTGACGTAGCAGCGTCGCAGAAGTGCCTGCGTTAAATCTTGTAGATTTCACGCAGGCAATTTTGCGAGGCGCACAGCCGCTGGACCGCCCACCCTGCGTACTAGGAACGCACCCATTGTGGTGCAGGCCCATGGCTTTATAACGTGACGCATCTCCCTAGATGCGTCATGCTGTAAATGACTTGCAGGGATGCGGCACGTTTACGCCGCTGTTGCGTCACGCAAGGCAACGTAAACGTGGCGCAAGGGGCTTGTAAATGTAATCTGCCCCCTAGTGTCTAGCATTACGCAGTTCTGTTAAGTACACTCATACATAATAGTTACTCAGGCCAATGAGACCACGAAATAGAAAACAAATAAGCATAGTAGCAACCCCACTGAGAAGGAGAGCAGTGCACCTGAAATGCACAGAAGATTTTGAAATATAATTTAACTACAATGTAATCGTCATCAGCGGCATTATTGGCTTGCTCCATGTAAAAAACAAATATTTGCAATACAACAACACAGAGCAGGAGAAAACATCATAGTAGTGAGTGATTAAATGCCAATGGCTACTACTACTCACCAAGCCCGGGGATCTCCAAGCCGAGCTGGTCCAGCAGGTCGCGCTCGCGGTCCAGGAGGTCCGTCCAGCGATGGGTGACCTGGCTGTAGGTGCGCTGGACCCCGTAGAGGTGGGATATGGCCCAGCACACCTTCTCCCACCGCTTCCGGCGCTCCCGCATGTTGTAGCCGCCGGCCGCGATCCTGCCGCCTCCCGCGATGGTCCTGGGCAGGCGGCGCTGGACGAAGTAGACCAGCGCGCCCACTTCCTCCGGGCTGAATATCTCCCGGCGCGTCACCTGCTCCCCCCTCGATCTCACGCCTGCTGTCCTGCCACTGGGTCCAGCACTACTCCCCGCCGCCGCTGCGGCCCTCAAGTGCCTGGGCAGCTTCACGGCGCCTGGCTTGACCATGGTCTGGGCAGGTAAGGTAGGAAGAAGTAGAAAATTAAGAAAGAATAGGATAGGGAAGAAGAAAAGAAAAGAGTTTACAAAAGTAGTTTAAAAGTAAAGAAAAATAGCAGAAAAGACAAAAATATACAGCTAGGAAAAGAGAGGGATAGATAAGAAGCAAAATCGTAAAAAAAAAACTGAAAACAAGCAAAGGATGGGAAAGATATCAAGAGGATTAAACACCATGCCCAGACACAGGAAATGAATGAAAAACAAGATGGCCGGCGCCCGTTTCCGAGCGCGAAAGTCAGTTCGCGCGAGATTTTCCTCGCGATCTCGTGCGAACCTCTAGATTTCCCGCGCGATCTCGTGCGAACCTCTACTCGCAATGCGCTTACTGCGCGAGATTATACATAGCGGGCGGAAACGGAAATACGTCACGCAAACAAAATGGCCGCGCCCGTACTCGACCTTGGGGTAAATTCGCGTGTTGCGCTGCAAGCGGCTCGCGAATACTGCAAAAAAACTCGCGAAACAACAAGCCGCAAAAAAATAAAATGCTCATTCGCACGAATTGGCGGCTTCCGCGGTCGGTTTCGCACGACGCCGCGCCCCGCGAATAGCGCGAAAAAAACCGCAAAACGATTTCAGCAAAAGCAAAAGCAATGAGCAGGTGCAAAAGGTCAACCTCATGATTTGTAACGATTCTTTGTATTGCTTCCTGAGGGGGCCCTCCAGAATTCGGTTGCCTGCTTGCAACTATTGTGTGACCCTGCTCTGACCTTAACTGTATGCCACAAAGGTCCTGATTTACAGCTAAAGGAGCAGACAAGCAGGTGCCAGGCTGGAACTTTAAATTCTTTCAGTGACACATTAATTAGCCCCTAATTCATTATTGTCAGTTGGGGCAGGGCAGGTGTTGTAACTAATTTTGCAACAATGAAAGCACTTAGCAAGTGCAAAAGATCACTAATCAGGGCGCACTAAGGAAGCAGGTGCCAGCTAAAAAAATATTCTGTGACACATTAATCAGCCCCAAATTAATTCAGGTCACTTGAGGCAGGGAAGGTGTGCTTTGCTTTGCCGAAAATAATGTACACTGGACAACCAGAGGGTGTGGTGATGAAACAGAGGGTGGCATGGGTGGGCCAGAGGGTGGCATGAGTAGTCAGAGAGTGGCAGGGGTGACAGAGAGTGGCAGTGATGAAGAAGAGTGTCCCAAACAGGCTGGACATGTAGAAACAACAAGTTCGCAAAACTTGCGACCCGACAGGTAAGTTCGCAAATTGCGAAATTGTAAAAACCCTCGCGAACTGGCAGAAACACGGGCGAACACAAAAAAAAAAAAATCCGCAAATTCGCGGGAATTCGCGGATTTTGCGGATTGCGAATCCGCAAATCCGCAAAATTCGCGAACGCGAGATCCGCAAAATTCGCCCATGTCAGTGAAGGGTTTCGCCTATCCATTAGTCCATAAGTCACCCACCCTTTTTAGAGACCTATAATATCCCATTCATCAAATTCATGAGATTTCGCTAGGAAGCCCAACTGTACTGAGTCCCGCAATGGTGTGGCTCTTATAATCCTGTCACACCATCCCAGCACTGCTGTTACCAAATGCCAAAATATTGAGAAGTAGTGTAGATGTATTGCGGCTGTAAGCTCTTCAGGATGAGGTCTTCCACAAAAAGGTCAGTTGCTGGGCCTTCCACCTGTTCAGGCACCCCCAGAATTTTGAAGTTATTTCTGCAGGCCCTCCCCTCAAAATCTTTGACCCTTGCCTCAAAGGTGGTAACAGTGGTCAACAGTCTTTTACTTGCCCGTCCAGTGTTTTAGTAGTGGCCTGGAGTGTGGCTATAGAGTTGTCAGTGGTCCCTACATGGAAACCGAAGTTGCAGAGGTCACCATGTAATAAGGTAACTTCTGACGTGACTGTGTCTATTTAACCTTCTAAAGCTGCACGCACACCTTGAATCGCCACTAGTATGTCTTGCATTGTCACGGTGCCACCGCTTATGAGGTCAGTGGCTGTTGCTCATCTGCTGCTATAGCTGGAGAGTCTATTTTGGGCTGTGCGAATTTATCCAATATTGTCTGATGTGTCACTCAGACTCCTTTGTTACCTGACAACTTACCTGGACTAATACTTGCACTGTTACCGTGTGCCACACTTTAGTCGAATGGTTACTTAGGTGCCCTTAATTGTTGAGGTGGTAGCGGGAATTCTAAACCTGTAAAGCCACCATAGCGATGTTCGTATGGTATGTTTCCAGGGTCGCAGTCCCAGTCTCAAGCAATCATTAATGCGGCTTCCTGTCCCTCTGCCCCAGAAATGCTCTCAGATGTTGTATCTTCCACTGGCTTAGGATATTTATGATGATGAGGCCCCTAGCTGAAGCGGCCGGCAATATGACGTTGCTGACTATATCAGAGCTTCTGCAAAACCACCTCGCTCGGGGACCAAAGAGGGCTCCTCACAGAGGGCAGTCAGTGGGTCGCTCAACTCTTCACTGCTTCTTCTCCTCGAGGGCCAGGTCTTACCCGGCAGGGGAGCGTTCAAACATAAGCATGACAGCGGACGCCCTAACACAGATAGCACCCAACCTGTATACCTCTAGATACTCAAACATGAAATATACCTAATAAATGCACCCAGTATCAACACCTGCTGTCAAGGTGTGGTCCAAACGAGAGGACTATACAAATGTAAACAACCAGTAAGGTGCAACAAATTATATCTGTTAACAAATAAACAGTCCAAAAGGAGGGGGTTTCCAAGTTATGTACAAATCTTTTTATTCTCTAAGTTTGTTTCAAAACCCTTGTGTATAGGAACTATCACAACTTGTAATACAGATATATATATCCTTCCTGAATTCCAGACAGAGTGCAGATCTGAAACAGAGGCAGGGCAAACTTCTTCCCAATTCGGCCCGACTCCCAGTTAAGCCGCTGCAGCAACTCCGACCTCGAGTTTGGTCTCCCCACCTCGTTTTCAACAGTGTCTGCCAAGGACAAAGGTGAGAGCTCTGCCACTTCTCCCACAGTTGGGCTTTGACCTCTGTCCTCAGCCAGGTTACGCCTGTGAGTCTCCTGGCCGCCCTTGGCCACTCCGCAGATGCAGTCCTCCAGTCAGGTAGGCCGCGCTACGCTGCTGCGATCACCACAATCTTCCCCTGTCACCGGCTCGAAGTCAGTCAACAACCCCACTCTGACCCGTCCGGGGCACCAACAGAGTTGTCTCATGTGTTTGATAGAGCAGGACAGGATAATTGGAAGGATTACTGGGAGATTTACATGGCAAGCCACCGTGCCCCTTCAAGATGTGGCCATCTTGGTTGGCTTCTGCCCACGCCCCCTCCAAAATGCTTATGTTATTCAATATTTAAAACTAGCAGCCCGTCCCGACATCGTCCGGGAGCAAAAGGCTGCTTCAGGGCCTCCGCCCACCCTGATGTTAAGGCTTCTTCAGGGCTCCCGCCCGCCCTGACGTTAAGGCTGCTTCAGGGCCCCCGCCCACCCAGACGTTAAGGCTGCTTCAGTGCCCCTGCCAGCCCCGACGTTGTCATTGTGTCCCCCGGAGCGCACCCACGGGTGCTCGCTTCCTCCTGGTGCTCTATCTGCAGCTTAGACATGGCTCCTGAGCTGGTTTGGCAATAGAAAGTGTAGCGTATCCTCAGGATGTGAGTGGAAGTCAGGCCACTGACTTGCATCACTCGGTAGCCGGATGTACCCAACATAGCATGCAAGGCTTTCACTGCTGCGGTACCCGCAAAGAGGCATGAGCAGTGGGAGTCTTTCTTACCTGCTCCTGAGTTCACCGCTTTGCCGCTCCTCGCCGGTCGTCACCGCGGTACCCGCAAAGAGGCATGAGCAGTGGAAGTCTTTCTTACCTGCTCCTGAGTTCACCGCTCTGCTGCTCCTCGCCAGTCGTCACCGCTCCTCCCTGCTTGTCCGCCACTCCTCACGCACTCCTGATGTCAGCATGCACGTCGTGGCCGGCGCTTCTTCCAAGGGACTACTTTTTTTTATATAACATTTTTTAAAGAACGTATATTTGTTTTTTTAATATAGCCTATGTCCATCGGCTTGCCCTGACGTTTTCAAAGATGTATTGGGTGTTTGGATTGGTGTAATAAATCATGTAGTGCATTACTGTGGTTAAATGCAGTAGTTACACAGTTTTATTTATACCGCAGTTGATGATGTTTTAGATGAAAAAATAAAAACCTTTGTAAATAATACATTTAAAATAAATTATTTACATATTTCCTTGAAAAAATAATAGACATGTAAAAAATATTATTTTCACTGGAAAAAAACACTTAGAAATGTTGTGTACACATACGGTAAGTAACCAATGAAATTTTTACATATACATGACATCTGTGTTACATCTAGAAAATTGTGTGCAAATTATAGTTAATTTTTTTTTGTTTTTAATACAAACAGATGAACTCAGGGAGAGGGAGAAGACAGCAACCTCAAATTTTCGACCATTTCCAGACCTTGCCCTGGGGAAGAACGGGATATTATAAAAAAATTCAGATTGAGTAGGCAAGCAATTATTAATTTGCCGAGCTCCTGAACCATCTTCCCTGTGGAGGGCATTTCTAGTAAAGATGAGACCTTTTTAGTAAATTGACAAAATAATTCTAAAATACTTTTTAAGACCTAACTAACTAGTACACTTTTTAAATTCCTAATACCAAAAGACGGTGACTTTGCAAAAGGCCTTAACAGTTCATATCAGAACATTTTGGAACAAATGTGTTTGATTAAAGACAATTTTGGGTTTCTTCATGGAATCACCTATTGACCAAGTGGTATCAGCAAATGCAAAGTCTTTTATCCCATCGCTCCCATCAATGTACCCGATTAAAATCATTGAACGACTGGTTAGCAGTACTTTGCCTCAGTTCCTGGAATCTAACTCCAGGCTGCACGACCTTCCGTTCGGTTTTCGAACTGGCCATCGAACTGAGACTGCCTTAGTGACCATGTTAGACGACCTCCGACTGCGGGCAGACAGGGGACAATCGGGCATTCTTATTTTGCTTGACCTGTCTGCTGCTTTCGATACGGTCGACCATTGTATTCTGTTGACCAGGCTGGAAGAAGTCGGGGTGTCAGGGACGGCCCTAGAGTGGTTCTGCTCTTATCTATCTGACAGATCTCAGGCGGTCTCCCTTCCCCGTATCAGTCTAAGTTTTCCAACATCCACCATGGCGTTCCTCAGGGCTCGGTGATAAGCCCTATTCTTTTTAATATCTACATGAGTCCCTTGATTGGAATCATAAAGACGCATGGTGTGAAAGTGGTGAATTATGCAGACAACACCCAACTCTTCTTCTCCTTAGAGGGCAATCAGTAGATTTCTTTGGCAACCTTTCATGACTGCATGCAGGATACTGCCCAGTGGTTAAGAACTAACTCACTTCAATTCAACTCAGATAAGACTGAAGTCTTATACTGCGCAGTGGGGAAGGTCCCTTCCCCTTTTCCGGACAATTTTTTGGCCTTCTCCAAACTCGTCCACTCTGGTCTCGGCTACAGCAGTACATAATCTGGGAGTGATGCTTGATGCGTACTTAACCATGGAAACGCATGTAAACAAGGTGGTGGGGAATTGTTTCTCCCTGATTAAAGCACTAAGGAACATCCTCCCGCTGCTGCCAAAGACGCCCAGAGCGCTGGTCGTTGGTAGTATCATCCTCAGTAGACTTGACTACTGTAACGCCCTACTGTTAGAGGCCCCTACATTTTTTATTGCGCGCCTCCAAAGAGTCCAAACTGTGGTGGCCAAATTGGCACTGATGAAACCACGACGCTCATCAGGTTCACTGGCCCTCGCAGAGCTTCACTGGTTGCCTAAAATGCAGAGGATCCATTTTAAGTCCCTATGTCCGGTTTTCAAGGCCCTTCATGGCCTTGGACCCATACCTCTTCAAGAAACCTTCACATGGTACACTCCAACATGATGTCTTCGCTCTGCCACCGCTTGTTTGGTGAAAGTCCCGGAAATTCGAAGAGCTAAGTCAGGAGGCAGAGCGTTTAGCTCTGCCGCTGCCTAGCTCTGGAACAGCCTCCCTCTAGAATTTAGACAGCTTCATGATCTTCTACAGTTCAGGAAGAAGATCAAAACATGGCTGTTTCCCAGGGCTTGGTAGCTTTGGAAATGCCCTGTTTAGTTTAAGCCTGTTTCGCTCCACTGCTTGTTGAGGACTCATTTACTACAGCGCCAAGACACCCGTTGGGTGATAGCTGCACTCTACAAGTATCATATACAATACAATGTAGGAAACTTTTTATTTAATTAATAATCTCATGTGCTATCTTTGTGGTAGTGTGGGTGACAGTTTAGGCTTATCAGAGGGTAGTTTTAAGCATTTGTTGTACACACAGTAAAAACAGTTGAAAATGACAGCTGTCAGATTTGAGTCATCAGCCTCTAATGTTATCCTATGAGAGTAACATCCACTTCATCGGTACACTTACAGATGACTTACAGGATATTTCTTCTGGATTTAAGCTAAGTAGAGAACAAGGTCTAAGAAAGCACCAACTGTTCAAGTTACCTGCCCTGGGGTGTCTGGGTGCAAAGGTGCTTTATGCAGTTGTAGCCTTGAAAGATACAAGTTAAATTCAATGGGGGGAGGTACCTGTCAGAAAAGGCTGCAAGGGGGAACTTGGGGACCAGAGCAGCAGAATCCAAGGGGAGGTCTCGCTTTTTGAGGGTCTCAGGACCACACAGACACCATTGGTGTCCCTGAGCCCAGGCTTTGGAGCTCGTGTGAAGAGGGGTTTATTCCGGGGAGTTGGTGAGTTAGAGGTTCTCAAGGTTCTTAGTGCACCTGCAGAACAGGCAAAAGAAACATAGCAGGCCCACTCTCTTTGTGAAGCTGGCCTCTCTCGGAGTCCCTCAACATGCAGTTCATTTGTGGAGTTGGTGATGTTCCGACTGAACACAAACAAGCCTTGGTGCTTGCCACTGGCTCCGGTACTTTGGTGCTGGGTGGATTCTGGGGGTCCTGGTATCTACAAACTTGGTAAGGAGATGGATCAGACCTCCTGGAGCAAGATATACCTCTTTTTGGGGTGCTGCTCTATCTGTGGGCCTAGGGTTGATAGAATGCTGTAAACAGCAGATGCGTTCAGTGCCTGCGGGTGCAGGGAAGTGGCTCCTCCATAAGCATGGGCGAATTTTGCGGATCTCGCGTTCGTGAATTTTGCGGATTTGCGGATTCGCAATCCGCAAAATCCGCGAATTCCCGCGAATTTGCGGATTTTTTTTTTTTTTTGTTCGCCCGTGTTTCTGCCAGTTCGCGAGGGTTTTTACAATTTCGCAATTTGCGAACTTACCTGTCGGGTCGCAAGTTTTGCGAACTTGTTGTTTCTACGTGTCCAGCCTGTTTGGGACACTCTTCTTCATCACTGCCACTCTCTGTCACCACTGCCACTCTCTGACTACTCATGCCACCCTCTGGCCCACCCATGCCACCCTCTGTTTCATCACCACACCCTCTGGTTGTCCAGTGTACATTATTTTCGGCAAAGCAAAGCACACCTTCCCTGCCTCAAGTGACCTGAATTAATTTGGGGCTGATTAATGTGTCACAGAATATTTTTTTAGCTGGCACCTGCTTCCTTAGTGCGCCCTGATTAGTGATCTTTTGCACTTGCTAAGTGCTTTCATTGTTGCAAAATTAGTTACAACACCTGCCCTGCCCCAACTGACAATAATGAATTAGGGGCTGATTAATGGATTTTAACTTCCAGCCTGGCTCCTGCTTGTCTCCCTTAGCTGTAATTCAGGACCTTTGTGGCATATGTGTAACTATTCTGAGGTTCAGAGCAGGGTCACATAATAGTTTCAACTGGCAACTGAACTCTGGAGGGGCCCCTCAGGAAGCACTACAGGAAATGGCTACTAATGATGAGCCTGAACTTTTGAACCTGGTAAGTAGTTACTTTCAGTTTTGCTAAGATCGTATTTCTGCAATTTTGCACTTATTCGCGGGGCGCGAACTCACGCGAACAGTGCGAGCAGTGCGAGCAAAATCCGCTGCTCGCGGATTTGCGGATTTTGCGGGAGATTCGCGAATCTCGCGGATTGCGAATTTCCCGAAAATCCGCAAAATCCGCGAGCGGAACGGATTTTCCGCCCATACTTACTCCTCCACTCCAAGAGGTATGTAGTTGGTTCAATGAAGTGCTGGGCAGGCCTCCAATGGTTGGGGGAGGCTGTTCGCTTCTGGATAAGTTGGTGCAGGTGATTGTCAGGAGAGCAGCAGCCAGGCAGATTTCACTAAGTTTGGTGCTGGTCCACAGTTCCCACATCTCTAGCTCTTCTTTGTCCTTCTTCTTCCAGGCGCACAAATGTGAGTTCCTGGTGTCAGGGGGAAACCTCAAAACTATATTTTAAGGCATTAAGGAGAATGAAGGGTAGTAGCCAATAGGCCACTTACCCCAGGTGTCACTACACCCTCTATATGACCACTTTCTGTGGAGAGTGGGCATAATCCTGTCCCAGAGTTGCTAATTCACCAAAAATAAGATGGTGAAACCCATCTTTCGTGGAGCACATTAGGTAGCCCACCTTGGGTGTGTGACTAGCCTGGAGGTGCAACACGCCTACTGCATGGCTCATTTCCCACCTGTCTTGTTACAAAATGGGGCTCAGGGCAGGGGATGGCATTCCCCAGGTCTGCGGTGAAGCAGTGGTTGCATAACAAAGGCAGCATAGACATCAAGCCTTTGGGCTTGATATGCTAAATTCATAAGCCATCCTGCTGGAGAAGGTGTGAACACCTACTTCTGGAGCAGGCATTGGTTCTGACCTCAAGGAGCTGGCTCTCACCTCCAGGGGGCCCTCAAGCACTTCTGCTAAACATTGCAATGCCTCAAGCAGGCCACCTTGAATTAGTCTTCTCCACAACTCCAACTTGTTCTTGAAGGCAGATATTATGTATACATGGTGAAAGATGTACTTTCAGCTCTTTGCAAAGACAAATTCAAGGGATTTAATTTATCAAAGATGTCTGCAAGGTATGCTAAAAGCACAACCAATGGGGATTATGCAACTGTTCTGCATTGTAGGAGTTCAAATCCAGAAGGAATTGTTGTACACCATTTCTCAATTCAAAAATGTTATGCAGTACCTTCCCTCTGGATAACCACCAGACTTCTTTAGCAACCTATCATGTTCAGCTCCCATTTCTAAACATAAAATTGCAAACAAGCAAGTTCTATAGAGGTGCGCCTTTATGAAATTAACCCTTTTCACAGCAGAATTCAACACTTCCCCAAGTCCTCTGTCCATGTTTTGGACTGCAATGGCTTTCCTGGTGCATCATTCAGTGGGTCCATTGAATATAAGTAGCCACTTTCAAAACTTTGGCTTTTAAGCCTGTGCTAGCCCCACCCATTGAAGGAGCACCATCCGTACAGATGCCAAAGCAGCTGTGCCATTTTCAGAGGTGGCCAGTGTTGATCTGGGGTGGTGGGCGGGGGGATATGAGGGGGTAAGGGAGTGTATAAAAAAGAAAAATACACTTACCCCCTAGCCACTCTTTTCCACGCCGTCTCTCCTCCGTCGGCCGAACAGAAAGCAGCAGGCTCCCCTGAGCCAATCAGAACGCTGATCGGTCTGAGAACCATAATTTGGCGCTCAGGCAGGGGAGGAGGGGGGCCTGGGCATGCTCTCCACCCAGACTGTAATGTAGCCTACGTGGAGAACATACTATATCTCTTCCACACCTAAACCATTTCTTTACTGATGAGGGAAGTTATCCCGAAACCCGAGCCATGTCTCGGGCGACATCCAAAAACCCGGGACATGGATCGGGTCTAGAGATCATCAGTCCAACAAGTACTTACTTGCACCCACTTGTATGAACCACTCTTCAACTCAAAGTACCAGAATCCCAAGGGGCGACCCGGAGGAGGGGCTAGCGGAGTGCGGTCCATTGCTTTTGAATCTACAAATTGGCTCCCTTGAGCTTCGAGCTGACGAGCTCCTGGACGACGCACCTGCGTGCCAGTTCGGGCATCCAGGCATTTGACGATTGTTTGGCGGCCTTCTCTTCCACCCCTAAACCATTTCTCTACTGGTGAGGGAAGTTATCCCGAAACCCGAGCCATGTCTCGGGCGACATCCAAAAACCCGGGACATGGATCAGGTCTAGAGATCATCAGTCCAACAAGTACTTACTTGCACCCACTTGGGTGAATCACTCTTCAACTCCAAGTACCAGAATCCCAAGGGGCGACCCGGAGGAGGGGCTAGCGGAGTGCGGTCCATTGCTTTTGAATCTACAAATTGGCTCCCTTGTGCTTCGAGCTGATGAGCTCCTGGACGACGCACCTGCGTGCCGGTTCGGGCATCCAGGCCCTTGACGATTGTTTGGCGGCCTTCTCTTCCACCCCTAAACCATTTCTCTACTGATGAGGGAAGTTATCCCGAAACCCGAGCCATGTCTCGGGCGAAATCCAAAAACCCGGGACATGGATCGGGTCTAGAGATCATCAGTCCAACAAGTACTTACTTGCACCCACTTGGGTGAACCACTCTTCAACTCCAAGTACCAGAATCCCAAGGGGCGACCCGGAGGAGGGGCTAGCGGAGTGCGGTCCATTGCTTTAGAATCTACAAATTGGCTCCCTTGAGCTTCGAGCTGACGAGCTCCTGGACGACGCACCTGCGTGCCGGTTCGGGCATCCAGGCCTTTGACGATTGTTTGGCGGCCTTCTCTTCCACCCCTAAACCATTTCTCTACTGATGAGGGAAGTTATCCCAAAACCCGAGCCATGTCTCGGGCGACATCCAAAAACCCGGGACATGGATCAGGTCTAGAGATCATCAGTCCAACAAGTACTTACTTGCACCCACTTGGGTGAACCACTCTTCAACTCCAAGTACCAGAATCCCAAGGGGCGACCCGGAGGAGGGGCTAGCGGAGTGCGGTCCATTGCTTTTGAATCTACAAATTGGCTCCCTTGAGCTTCGAGCTGACGAGCTCCTGGACGACGCACCTGCGTGCCAGTTCGGGCATCCAGGCATTTGACGATTGTTTGGCGGCCTTCTCTTCCACCCCTAAACCATTTCTCTACTGGTGAGGGAAGTTATCCCGAAACCCGAGCCATGTCTCGGGCGACATCCAAAAACCCGGGACATGGATCAGGTCTAGAGATCATCAGTCCAACAAGTACTTACTTGCACCCACTTGGGTGAATCACTCTTCAACTCCAAGTACCAGAATCCCAAGGGGCGACCCGGAGGAGGGGCTAGCGGAGTGCGGTCCATTGCTTTTGAATCTACAAATTGGCTCCCTTGAGCTTCGAGCTGACGAGCTCCTGGACGACGCACCTGCGTGCCGGTTCGGGCATCCAGGCCTTTGACGATTGTTTGGCGGCCTTCTCTTCCACCCCTAAACCATTTCTCTACTGATGAGGGAAGTTATCCCGAAACCCGAGCCATGTATCGGGCGACTTCCAAAAACCCGGGACATGGATCGGGTCTAGAGATCATCAGTCCAACAAGTACTTACTTGCACCCACTTGGGTGAACCACTCTTCAATTCCAAGTACCAGAATCCCAAGGGGCGACCCGGAGGAGGGGCTAGCGGAGTGCGGTCCATTGCTTTTAAATCTACAAATTGGCTCCCTTGAGCTTCGAGCTGACGAGCTCCTGGACGACGCACCTGCGTGCCGGTTCGGGCATCCAGGCCTTTGACGATTGTTTGGCGGCCTTCTCTTCCACCCCTAAACCATTTCTCTACTGATGAGGGAAGTTATCCCAAAACCCGAGCCATGTCTTGGGCGACATCCAAAAACCTGGGACATGGATCGGGTCTAGAGATCATCAGTCCAACAAGTACTTACTTGCACCCACTTGGGTGAACCACTCTTCAACTCCAAGTACCAGAATCCCAAGGGGCGACCCGGAGAAGGGGCTAGTGGAGTGCGGTCCATTGCTTTTGAATGTACAAATTGGCTCCCTTGAGCTTCGAGCTGACGAGCTCCTGGACGACGCACCTGCGTGCCAGTTCGGGCATCCAGGCATTTGACGATTGTTTGGCGGCCTTCTCTTCCACCCCTAAACCATTTCTCTACTGATGAGGGAAGTTATCCTGAAACCCGAGCCATGTCTCGGGCGACATCCAAAAACCCGGGACATGGATCAGGTCTAGAGATCATCAGTCCAACAAGTACTTACTTGCACCCACTTGGGTGAATCACTCTTCAACTCCAAGTACCAGAATCCCAAGGGGCGACCCGGAGGAGGGGCTAGCGGAGTGCGGTCCATTGCTTTTAAATCTACAAATTGGCTCCCTTGAGCTTCGAGCTGACGAGCTCCTGGACGACGCACCTGCGTGCCGGTTCGGGCATCCAGGCCTTTGACGATTGTTTGGCGTCCTTCTCTTCCACCCCTGAACCATTTCTCTACTGATGAGGGAAGTTATCCCGAAACCCGAGCCATGTCTCGGGCGACATCCAAAAACCCGGGACATGGATCGGGTCTAGAGATCATCAGTCCAACAAGTACTTACTTGCACCCACTTGGGTGAACCACTCTTCAACTCCAAGTACCAGAATCCCAAGGGGTGACCCGGAGGAGGGGCTAGCAGAGTGCGGTCCATTGCTTTTGAATGTACAAATTGGCTCCCTTGAGCTTCGAGCTGACGAGCTCCTGGACGACGCACCTGCGTGCCGGTTCGGGCATCCAGGCCTTTGACGATTGTTTGGCGGCCTTCTCTTCCACCCCTAAACCATTTCTCTACTGATGAGGGAAGTTATCTCGAAACCCGAGCCATGTCTCGGGCGACATCCAAAAACCCGGGACATGGATCGGGTCTAGAGATCATCAGTCCAACAAGTACTTACTTGCACCCACTTGGGTGAACCACTCTTCAACTCCAAGTACCAGAATCCCAAGGGGCGACCCGGAGGAGGGGCTAGCGGAGTGCGGTCCATTGCTTTTGAATCTACAAATTGGCTCCCTTGAGCTTCGAGCTGACGAGCTCCTGGACGACGCACCTGCGTGCTAGTTCAGGCATCCAGGCCTTTGACGATTGTTTGGCGGCCTTCTCTTCCACCCCTAAACCATTTCTCTACTGATGAGGGAAGTTATCCCGAAACCCGAGCCATGTCTCGGGCGACATCCAAAAACACAGGACATGGATCGGGTCTAGAGATCATCAGTCCAACAAGTACTTACTTGCACCCACTTGGGTGAACCACTCTTCAACTCCAAGTACCAGAATCCCAAGGGGCGACCAGGAGGAGGGGCTAGCGGAGTGCGGTCCATTGCTTTTGAATCTACAAATTGGCTCCCTTGAGCTTCGAGCTGACGAGCTCCTGGACGACGCACCTGCGTGCCGGTTTGGGCATCCAGGCCTTTGACGATTGTTTGGCGGCCTTCTCTTCCACCCCTAAACCATTTCTCTACTGATGAGGGAAGTTATCCCGAAACCCGAGCCATGTCTCGGGCGACATCCAAAAACCCGGGACATGGATCGGGTCTAGAGATCATCAGTCCAACAAGTACTTACTTGCACCCACTTGGGTGAACCACTCTTCAACTCCAAGTACCAGAATCCCAAGGGGCGACCCGGAGGAGGGGCTAGCGGAGTGCGGTCCATTGCTTTTGAATCTACTAAGGGTGCATGACTGTTTGGCCGGCCCGAGATGGCCGTCCAAAGTGTCATGCGCACTTCAGTGTGCCCACCAGAACAGCCCTGCCCTGCCCCATGCTACTGCAGCAGGAACAAATAAAATGATTATAAGACGTTATAATTTTAGTTTTCCTTTCCTTCACTGCTGCAACACAGTGGGGCGACGCTCTTCCGCCTTAGCCGCCACTACCCATTTTAAGCCATTGGAACACAGGAAGTCATTGTGAATATCAAACAGTTGCCTGTCCCTTGATTGGTTTACAGAATAAAACAACTTCCAATATTACAGTGGTAATATTGGACATAAGCAAATGAATAAGCTGCATTTGTTAAGTTAGTTGCTTCATCTAATTGCAAAGCAAACATACTCAATTTCAAGGTGCTATGAGTTGTCTGTTGATATCCTCTGACACGTCAGACATGCAGCAGCAAACTATTGTGTCTGAGAGGGGTACCATTTTAAACTTCTCTGCCACTTTTTCATCAAACATTGTTCTGCCCACATCAAGAGTTGCTGGACGTTTCAAAAGTTGTTTTGCTGCCAGGTCTTTTCCAAACCACAGCCGTGAAGGGAACGGCTTTTACCTGGTACCTTTTGCCGTGAGGGGAACGGCCTCCATTACCATCAACGCACTGTGAGCGGAACAGCTAGAACTACATCTCCAGGCAGCCTCGCACCACCCTAACGCTGCACTCGTGCCCGGAGGCACCATAAAAGTCATGCCCAACTCCCCCAGCGCGGGACTTTTCAAAAGTTGTTTTGCCGCCAGGTCTTGTCCAAACCACTGCCGTAAGGGGAGCGGTTTTTACCTAGTACCTTTTGCTGTGAGGGGAACGGCCTCCATTACCATCAATACGCCGTGAGGGGAATGGTTAGAACTACATCCCCCAGCAGCCTGGCGCCACCCTGACGCTGTACTCGTGCCCTGAGGCGCCATAAAAGTCACGCCCTCCTACCGCAGCACCAGACGTTTCAAAAGATGTTTTGTCGCCATGTCTTGTCCAAACCACTGCCATGAGGGGAACAGCTTTTACCTGGTACCTTTTGCCATGAAGGGAACGGCCACCATTACCATCAACACGCCGTGAGGGGAATGGCTGGAACTACATCCCCCAACAGCCTCACGCCCCCCTGATGCTGCACTCGTGCCCGGAGGTGCCATAAAAGTCACGCCCACCTCCCGCAGCACCAGATGTTTCAAAAGATGTTTTGTCGCCATGTCTTGTCCAAACCACCGCCATGAGGGGAACAGCTTTTACCTGGTACCTTTTGGTGTGAGGGGACGGCCACCATTACCATCAATGTGCCGTGAGGGGAACGGCTGGAACTACATCCCCCAGCAGCCTCGCGCCACCCTGATGCTGGACTTGCGCCTGGAGGCACCATAAAAGTCACGCCCACCTCCTGCAGGGTGGGACGAGCGAGGTCCACGCCTGGGCCAAGGGCGGGCCTGTCCTTGCCCGTCATTACCAGGAAGAGGCAGGGCAGGGCCACCCTCCTAACCCCCAGGTCCGAGGATGGTATCCGGCATCAGGAGTCAATTGAGAGGTACTGTGAGCCCCACTCTTGATTGTCCAACCATTCGTAGTTGCATTTTAACTTTGATTTAATCAACCTGTACACCTTGTGGTCGAGTCGATTGGGAATATTTTAAAAAAACAAAAAAACTTTTGTTATTTAGCTTAGACTGACTGGACGTGCTATCCAGCTTCTTTCATTGTGGGAACCGAGGCTGTTTGTGCCGTGGGCTATTTCTTTGACTCTATGCGAGCGGGACTTACTGGTGCATGGACTACAGCCCTTGCAAGAGCCTGGTGGGACTTGGTGTCCCAGGTCGCACAGCATTGCATCACCCCAATCTCCATCATTTGCCGTTGGGGAGGCGGTGCGGGTCGCACCCGGGCAAAGCCCGGGCCAAGGGTAGGTTTGTCTGTGCCCGTAAGAGGCCGGGTTGGGCTACCTTCCTAAGAGCTTGGTCACTGTTTTTTTTTGGGAACAGTATTGTATTGTCTGGCTAATATAATAGTGTTATATATATATATATATATATATATATATATATATATATATATATATATATATATATATATATATATATATATATATATATATATATATATACGGTTAAGATGAGTAAGAGTAAGCCTAGCGTAGGTAAGGATGTGGTAGGGACCTTAGATGCTTTCCTATTGAAGGCAGAATCAGCCCTCATTAACAAGATTAAGCTTTCTGAGCGAAGGCTATCACTTGAGCCCCTACCCTTGCAGAGTAGACTTTCCTTAACTCTTGCAATCCCTGAATCTTTTTTGTTGACAAACCATGAGGTATCCCCATCCTGGATTAGTCAGTCTCCACATGTTGTTTTGGATCCAGTAACAGATATTGTCTCCTTTTCATCTACTGACCTAGAATCTAGCCCTGTTAGACCTAAAGTTACGACCAAAGGCCAGAAAGCTAAACTTAGGATGGATCGTATTAACAAACTCATCCCTAAAAAAAGGAAGAGTCGAGGAATATTGAAACAAAGTAAACCTGCCCAGAGAATAATTGGGAAGAAAGTACTACCCGCTATTACTGCAAGTGAACCTAACGAGAGCAGGTTCTTCTGTGCCTCCAAGGGTTGGGAGGTTGGAGAAAAGGGAGATACAGCCAACGAGTCTCCCCGTAATAGACCTGCCACCGGAATCTACTCCTTATGTAGTGGTTTTGGGGAGTGTTCCTTCTCTCCCCCGAGGAGCTAGGGACGACTTCGACAGCTGAAAAATAAATTAACTCATTGGTTTGCACATAACACCGTTCTGGGTGCCTGTGTGGCTAAAAACATTCTTATAGCCCGTAGGGTGAGCTGGATTGGGAGTTTGCGTAAAACGGGCACGGCTGACTGTGTAATTGTAAACTTTGATAACCCCCATACTGCGGGCAGAACCTTATCCAGGGACACTTGTCATGCTCCTTTTAAATCTGGATCTGTCATCAGGGCCTTTCCATTGTTTTTTTCATTTTATAAACACGTATCTTCTAGGGAATTGTAAAACAATGTCCCTATGGCAGCTCTTGGAGGTGGGTGGTCAAATAGACCAGTACCTAGGCAATAGCCTATTCCCATGGTTTATTCATCATTTGCAATAGATGGTCAGTTTGGCACCTGCCCTCCACTGGAATTAAATAACAGATTTTCTGCTTTACACGGTTGGAGAAGTGTGATTGACTGAGGATCCCTACGCTCTCTGATAATGAGCTTGTTGCACATAACCAGTTCCCAAAAGAGGTAGCTGAGAGGATCCTAGGTGAAAAATGTTATATCTTGGAACATTGCAGGGTTGGCATATAATCTCCGAGACCCATTATGGGTGCAATTTGTGAAGCAATTCCCTGTAATTAGTTTTCAAGATCTATTTTTGAAGGGTTACAAGGCTTTCTTTGTCCCAGCTACTCCTTCAGCGAGTGGAAGACCCAAGGGAGGTCTAGTTGTATATATGTCTTTGGCAGTCGATTGTCAGATTCAGGTCGTGCCGACCACAAACCCAGGAATACTGGCACTGATAGCCAAAAAGGGAGACACTAGATGGGGACTTATTAATTTTTGCAACTCTGTGGCCTGCCGATATGGTGCCTGTAACATCACCACACTAGGCACATTTATTAGATAGTCTTTTGTTTCTATTCTACATAAACTTATGGTTTTTGGTGATTTCAACATCCATCATCCATCCATGTGGAAACCCAACGTTATCCTGTATATCTGAGTTGGGCTGTCCCTGTATGAAGGGGTTTTATTTTGAACATCATGCCTAGGGGGAATCGCTGAATAGTTTGTTAAATGAATTCGATATGATGGCCTTGATGTCCTTAACTGCCCCGCACACTATATTTCCTGTGCCAACTTTTCAAGGGAGTGGTTGGGGTTCGTTCATAGATTTTATTCGTTCATAGATTTTATTTTAATTTCTTCTTCCCTACAAACCTTATTTCACCTTATTTCATGGTTTTAACATTGTTGAGAGTGAATATACACATAGATTCATCAAAGTGCCATTCTGCTAATTTCTAATTGCGAAAAATAGTGAATCGCAATTTGAAAATCGCAGTATGGCATTCATGAAGAAATGCGATTGAAAAATGCGAATCGCAATCGGCCGCAAATTCCGATTGCGATTTTGCCACAATCGCTTAAATTTCGCAGAATCGCCCGTTTTCCATGTGGAAATTGCGATCTCGCAATTAGCGATCTCGCAATTTGCGATCTAGCTAACTGCCAGATCGCAAAAACGGGAAGTCGCATTTCGAGCCCATTGATGACATCACAACCAGGAAGTGGGCTTTTCTCTTCCACAAACAGATCACTGAGCCAGACAGTGGAAGCAGCATTGTGAAGAGCTTCACAACAGTGATTTTGCAGCACCCCAGCAGGACACATACCACCAACATGTCCCAGGAAGCAGCAGGGAGCAGTGGCCAAGGAAGGAAGAGAAAAATAAAGTTCTCTGAAAAAAAACTTGAGTACCTCATAGAGAGGGTCTGTAAGGACCATGGACGCCTCTTCGGCAAGGACTCCCGGAGGGTGCCAGAGGCAGACAAGCGCCGGATCTGGCTGCGCATGCGCAAAAGTAAATTCTGTCGGGGTGAGTCAGCGGTCAATCGACGACTTGAAGAAGCGTTGGTATGACCTGAGAGGTCGTGCAAAGGAGCGCATTGCGGAGAGGCTTGGGGAGCGACTTGCCACCGTTGGAGGGGATCCAATTGCCATACCCAACACTCCATTGGAGGACCTTATCGAGGACACCCTCACACCAGAAGCCTGCGTGGGTTTTATTCAGCTGGACTCGTCCCGACCCAGCCAACAATCACAAGGTAAGTGCCATGCGACTGCGACCCCGTCCCCTAACAATGCCCATGACTCCTGAGCTAGCAATATGACATTCCCAGTAATGCAGGCCATGAACACCTGAAATGCCCCAATGCATTGTGGTAGTTGTAGTGTAATCATAATTCCTCAGATAGCCCAACACAGCCAGACCTGTCAAATCATAGTAATTCCAAAAGCTAGTCAGGGAAAGCAAACCTGCATGCATGTAGCAACATCTCATATGCAAGATACACATCATTAATCATGCACCCTTGTACATCACAGGTGCTGCCGACCAACTCAGCACTGACAGCGAGGCCCTACATATCGAGGAGGTACCGGAGGACACTGAGGGAGAGGGCCAATCTGACCAACAACCAGGTCCATCCCTGCCACCTGCAGTGATTCCACCACCACCCCGTGTGGACAGGGCCACCCCTGCTGCCACAGGTGTCCAGCCACCACCCCAACAGACACCCACGGCAGTTGTACAGGCAACACCACCAGCGGCTAGGAGGCAGATGAGGCTCACAGCCGGAGCAAGAACCCAGTCCAGCGGACTGAGGCGCCAGCAGCGTCAAGCCTCAACAGGCACGGGCAGGGCACTCCATCTACCTGATCCTGGCCTGGCCATTGAACGCCGCATGCTGGCGGTACACCAAAGACAGGCGCGTCACCTGGCAGCGATACATCTTGAGCTGCAGAAGACTGGCCAAAATGTCGGACAGATGACCGCAGCTGTCCGTGAAAATAGCCAGCTGCTGGTAGCTCAGCAGGACATGACCCGCCGCTGCCACCGCCAACTACTGTCCCGCCTGTCGGCCTACACCAGGTCCAACCATATAGTAGGCAATGCTACATCGCAACTGTCACGCAGATCACTTGCCATGCAGGGTCAAATGGTACAGTGTTGCCAAGATGTGGCCAGGTCACTCGAACTGCTGACAGCAGCAGTGCTCAGCATGCGGCCCACTGCCCATGGTGAACCAGGGGGGGGTGACGATGTCAGCGAGGTTGCGTCGACCAACAGCAGCATGTCCTTGCCGCCGGTGCCTGCACGCCGCCGCAGCAGCAGGCCCACAGCAGGATCACGGGCCAACACCGTCCCTCAGGACCCTGAGAGACGAATCGGTGCGTCTGGACGTAGGCGCCAGTGACTACTTTGACACTGTCTGTAGGGCCATGCTGGACACCTAAGCAAGCCCTCTACCCCTGCATGGGGAGGTATGAAGCAATACTGTCCCCATGTGACACAAAGGAAATCAAAGGCCACAATATTGTGAATTAACAATAACATTTTATGGTCTCACTTAACTCCAACTCATGTCATTATTACATTTGTCATGCATGAGTGCAGTGTTGTGTGAGGGGAATGGGTGCACTAGAAACAGTTAATAGTGATGTGGTTGCGGCGCCTGTGTCCTGCAGGATTTTCCCCGTGTGCATGATGCACATGTGGAGGTGGGTGGTTGTCCCCTTCCGACTCACTGCCAGATATCTCCACTGGTATCCTGCGCTTGGTAGCAATGTTGTGGAGTATTGCACACACGGCCACGATGCTGCAGCAGACCTCAGGCGTGTATTTGCTGGCCCCACCAGTCTTGTGAAGTATGTGGAAATGGCTCTTCAAAAGCCCAAATGTCCTCTCAATGCAATTTCTTGTGTGTATGTGTGCAGCATTGTAACGCTGTTGCTGTGGTGTGGCAGGATTGAGGTATGGGATGAGGAGGTACTCACGGAGACCGTAGGCGCTGTCACCTGAAGGGAAGAAGCACAGGGTGAGTGTCTGTTCTGCGCAGATACATGATCACAGTGTACTATTTGGGGGCATGTGTACTTACCTAGTAGGTGTCATTCGCCAAAGTCTCCCCTGGCCAGTCGAGTGTGCATGCCGCTGTGCCGGAATATGAAGGAGTCATGTGTGCTCCCCGGATATTGTGCCACTATGTCCGTGATGATAGTCTTGGCGTTGCACACCATCTGGATATTGAGGGAGTGGTAGGACTTGCGGTTGCAGTACATGTATTCCGTTTGTGCTGGTGGGCAGATGTGGATGTGGGTACAGTCAATGCATCCTATTACATGTGGGAATTGTGCGATGTTGTAGAAATGCAGCTTGGTGTCATTCAAGTCCTGTTGGGTGGTCGGGAATGAGATGTAGTGGTGTAGCCAGGTCAGCATTGCCTCCAGGAAACTCCTTAGGCAGCGGGACATGGTGGGCTGGGATATCCCCCCTGCATCAGCGACTATCCCCTGGAAGCTTTCGGAGGCCAGTAGGTGCAGGCTGCACAAGACCTGAACATGTGTGGGCACGGCATTGGTCCTCCTTGTTGGGTGCTGCATCAGGGGGTCTAGGTCTCGGATCAGCTTGATGATCATTGCCCCATTCAGGCGGTACTTAGAGTAAATTTGCTCATCAGTTTGGCCCAGAAGGGTGATCCGCTGGCGGAATATTCGCTCCTGGATCCTGCGTCAGTTCCGTGCTGCTCGCTGTAGCCTTCGCCGCCTGACCACCATGTAGAGTCCTGGCATTGTGAGAGTCCTCATGCTCCAGCTGTCCAAAAGTGTGTTTGGTCAGGCCTTCACCTGTTGGTAGTTTGTTAAAGTTTTTTTTTTCCTTACTGGTTACCACCTGGTTTGGGTTCTCCTTAAATTGCGCATTACAAATAGCTATTTTCGGGTTTTTCGCATGTTGCGATTTTACTTGAATAGCGATTGCGATAATTTTGTGATTTCGCAAAATAATTCGCAGAATCCATGGTTTCTCGCAATTTCCGATTCGCTAATGGGCTTCTTCCTGGATTCTGCGAATTACTTTGTGAACTCGCAATTTTTCTTTAGCGATTTTGCAATTTTAGAGTTTTCACTTTCATGTATTCCTTTTCTTCAAATTGCGATCGCAATTGCTAATTCGCAGCTATTGCGATCGCAATTTGGCTTCATGAATCTATCTGATAGTGACCATAATCCACTTTGTATCTATATGCAGGGCCCATTATCAGCACGAATTGGCGAGATAACAAGCAGGGGTTTACTTAGACCAACTGATGGCAAACGACGACTTAAACGGTCCCGGATCTCCCCAGACAAATTTAATAGTGAAGTAAATGTATCTTGTGCTCCTGAGATAGCACTATGCACTTCTGCAGGATCTTCTCCCAGGGAAGTTATTGGCGCGTATGAATCCATAGCGCGTAAAGTTGGTGAAATCCTAAGTGCCCCGGCTGGTAGAACGGCTACTTCCGGCCCCAGATGGTTTGACTCTCACTGCTCTCGGGTGGCGAAAAAGTTGATGGAAGCTCTGTCAGCCAAACTGAGGATTCAAATCGAGGTACGTGTAGTGCCGTAAAGAATATAAATCAGTCTTGGTCAGTCGGAAGGGTGCCCTGAAGGAGGAGGCTTGGAGGGAGCTGATTGACTCAAGCACTCTCAGGAACAGTTGTAGGTTCTGGAGTGTTGTGAATCGCCCCCTTTTTATTCAGGAAGTGGGGGGGGGGGATTTAGATTTGCATATCACTGAGGAGGAATGGGTGCTCCATTTTAAATTTATGTTGGACAGCCCTATGGAGCACACTTGGCAAGAAGGTCGGGATATAAATGCCCCTGTGATGATTTTTGAACAGGGTGAGGTTGTGGCAGGCATTGCAGGGCTATCCACTAATAAAGCACCGGCCCAGATGGTATTCCTCCAGACCTGTTTAAGTCCATCCCTTCGTTTTGGGCTCCGTTACTGGAGGCTGTGTTTAATGCAGCTGCAAAGAACGATTGTCCTCAGTCTTGGGCCTCTTCCACCATAGTCCCTGTCTTTAAGAAGGGTGACAGGAATAGCACTCACTGTTACAGGCCAATCTCCCTCCTTGACTCAGTGGTTAAGGTTGTAGGACATATTCTCTTGCAGAGACTATCCACTTGGGCAGAGGAGCATAAGATCCTGTCAGATGCCCAGTTTGGATTTTGGTCAGGACGGTCAACCGTTGCTCAGTGTCTCAATTTATCTATGTTATTGAGCAAATATATGGTTGCCCGCCCCGGCACTATCTACCTTGCCTTCATGGACTTGTCCTCTGCATTTGACTGTGTCATCAGGGTTAAATTGTGGCACTCCAGGAGGGCAATGGGAGAGGATAACAGTATTGTTAATTTTTTAGAAAATTTGCACAAGTCAACCAAGGCTAATGTCAGGTTTTCTCAGGACCTTCGGGTCACTAGGGTCCTGGAGTACGGCAAGGTTGCATCTTGGCCCCATTCTTGTTTAATCTCTATATTAACGATCTGGATATTGCATTAAGAGCCACCTGGGTAGACTACCCGTGTGTAGGGCGGCGTGCCATCCCCATCTTGCTTTATGCGGACAATGCCGTCCTTATATCTAGGACTGCACTAGGTTTGCAATCTCTATTAAACAGAAGAATAAGTCGGGCTGGCGCACAGCAGTTTTTCTGTACAGTTATTCCTGAGTGTTTGGGGTGCTATACAAGTGATGTCAGGCGTCCCTCGACATCATAATTAACAGTCCATGGTGTGTGGTCAGTGGGTCACTGGCCCCATCCTTGTATGCACACTGCTGTTCCTCTATGTGTAATAGAGGTTTCAAGAAAAGTTTCAAACAATGAGTGTAGTTAACTTTTTATTCATAAGTTTCCTTCTTATAAATCATTAGTATTCTTCATTCTTCATTTTTGTGACATAGTACTATCCTTTGTATACATCCAATGCATTTCGGGGTTGTGATACACCCCTTCATCAGGGAAAGGATACTGTAAACAAAAAACATTCGAATCATAACTCATGTCTGTGTAAGTCATAGGTTCAAGCTACATTGGCACATGCATCATAAGGACCTGCTGGGTGAGGGTAAGGAGAGTGAGGATAGTTAAAAAGGTACACCCGTCAATGTTCCAGTTGTTCCCATGTGAAAGCGAATAGTATACAAGCTCAGCGCTGATATGCTTACGTGTCTGATTCGCTGAGTTTACATGTGTTCCTGTGAAATGAAAATATAGGGAGGTACGTAAGTACCCGTGTAGCGGTCTATAGAGTTTAGAGCTATTGGCTCGATTCGTGGTGGGTAACGGGCTCAAACTGACCTGATGTAAAATGTTAGGGTCCTCCTTTCGTGGACGCTGGTTCTGGCGGAACGCCATAAACCGCGTTTCGAGTGCTTAAGGGAACGCGATCACGTGGATTGTCAAGGGGGCGTGATCCTGTCGGTTTAAAGCAACAGCGTGCTGTGGTCGTGTGAGCGAAAGTTGGTAGCGAGCACAATGCAGTTTGGGCAATGTAGTTGTGGTGTAAGAGGGAGGCATGGGTGTGTTAGATGCAAGCGGGTGTATGTTATCATGATGAGTCCGTGTAGAGGGATGGGGTGCTGAACCTAATGTTACTGAAAAAGGCATAAGAACAACTAACAGTAAATATACATGAAATTAAAGCAAAACATAAACTAAAGATACATAAGTGATCCTTGGATCGATCAGGAGTCACTGACTCAGTCCTTGAGCAACTTTACAGGTAGCAAGAGAGTTCAATCCTTTCATTAAGCCCGTTTGGCTTCTGGGTCGACAATTTTTGGATCCATTCATTTTCTCTTTGGAGCATGAATTTAGTATTGTCTCTGCCCTCTTGTTTGGGAATGGTTTCCAGTATGGTGAATTTCAGTTGAGAGATATTGTGTTTCTCTTCGTTGAAGTGTACTGCTAGGGTTGATTTGATGCTTTTTAAACGGATGTTAGATTTATGCTCTGTGAGCCTGATCTTGATTTTGCGTTCTGTCTTTCCGATGTAAAGTTTTCCACACGGACATTTTAAAGCATAGATAACATTGCTGGTGTCGCATGTTGCATTAACGTGAAGCTTGATCTTGTTACCTTTCATTGGATGATTAATTGTATTGCCTCGGATGATAGAGTTACAGTTCCCACAGTTAAAGCATGGTTTGGTTCCTGCGTAGTTGGTTGGTTTGGTCGGTTTGTATCGCACTAGTTCACCTAGGTTGCGTGCTCTGGTATATGCAAATAGTGGAGGTTCATGGAAGATCTGGTTGAAATCTGGTTCCAAGTTCAAAAGTGGCCAGTGTTGGTAGATGATCTTTTTGAATTTATTGGTGGTGGTGGAAAACTTGGAGACAACCACTAGGCGTGTCTGTTGTTTTTTGGCACTGGGTTGTAGGAGTTTCTGTCTATCTATATTATTGATCCTCTGTATGGAGTCTTCAATGATGTTTTCCGGATACCCTCTTTTACGAAATTTGCAGGCAATTTCTTTGATCCTTTGTGTGGCATTTTGAGGATTCGATGTGATTCGTTTGGCTCGTGCCATTTGTGAGAAGGGTAGGTGTGTTTTCAAATTGGATTCGTGGAAGCTGCTGTAGTGTAGCATGTTATTTCTATTGGTGGGCTTGGTGTAAAGATCTGTTTCAATGACTTGTCCTTTGATAGAAACCTTGACATCAAGAAAGTTGACGCTCTCTTTTGAAATTTCCCAGGTTAATTGTATTCTTTGGTCGATGTTATTGAACTCCAACAGTCTGTTTTGTAATTCTTCTTGTGTGCTTTTCCAGACGATAAAGATATCGTCTATGTATCTTGTGAAGAGCATGAGGTGATCCGTCCATTGTTTGTTGTTGAGTATATGGTTTTCTTCAAAGTATTCCATAAAGATGTTCGCATACGCGGGAGCCGCTGAATTGCCCATAGCCATTCCCACGAGTTGCTGGTACCATGTCTCTTGGTGTTTAAAATAACTCTGGTATAGCGTGAATAGCATAAGTTCCATCAGGAACGTTTGAAAGGGTCTTTCCGTGTCAAATTTAAGGAGAGACTGTTCTATTGCTTCAATCCCCAAGGAGTGGGGTATTGACGTGTAAAGCGAGCGTACGTCTGCTGTACATAGGATTAGTTCTTGATTGGTTTCTGGTTTTAGATTGTTTAATTTCGAGATGAAGTGCATGGTGTCTTTGGTATGCAGATCTTTACACCAAGCCCACCGATAGAAATAACATGCTACACTACAGCAGCTTCCACGAATCCAATTTGAAAACACACCTACCCTTCTCACAAATGGCACGAGCCAAACGAATCAAACCGACCAAACCAACCAACTACGCAGGAACCAAACCATGCTTTAACTGTGGGAACTGTAACTCTATCATCCGAGGCAATACAATTAATCATCCAATGAAAGGTAACAAGATCAAGCTTCACGTTAATGCAACATGCGACACCAGCAATGTTATCTATGCTTTAAAATGTCCGTGTGGAAAACTTTACATCGGAAAGACAGAACGCAAAATCAAGATCAGGCTCACAGAGCATAAATCTAACATCCGTTTAAAAAGCATCAAATCAACCCTAGCAGTACACTTCAACGAAGAGAAACACAATATCTCTCAACTGAAATTCACCATACTGGAAACCATTCCCAAACAAGAGGGCAGAGACAATACTAAATTCATGCTCCAAAGAGAAAATGAATGGATCCAAAAATTGTCGACCCAGAAGCCAAACGGGCTTAATGAAAGGATTGAACTCTCTTGCTACCTGTAAAGTTGCTCAAGGACTGAGTCAGTGACTCCTGATCGATCCAAGGATCACTTATGTATCTTTAGTTTATGTTTTGCTTTAATTTCATGTATATTTACTGTTAGTTGTTCTTATGCCTTTTTCAGTAACATTAGGTTCAGCACCCCATCCCTCTACACGGACTCATCATGATAACATACACCCGCTTGCATCTAACACACCCATGCCTCCCTCTTACACCACAACTACATTGCCCAAACTGCATTGTGCTCGCTACCAACTTTCGCTCACACGACCACAGCACGCTGTTGCTTTAAACCGACAGGATCACGCCCCCTTGACAATCCACGTGATCGCGTTCCCTTAAGCACTCGAAACGCGGTTTATGGCGTTCCGCCAGAACCAGCGTCCACGAAAGGAGGACCCTAACATTTTACATCAGGTCAGTTTGAGCCCGTTACCCACCACGAATCGAGCCAATAGCTCTAAACTCTATAGACCGCTACACGGGTACTTACGTACCTCCCTATATTTTCATTTCACAGGAACACATGTAAACTCAGCGAATCAGACACGTAAGCATATCAGCGCTGAGCTTGTATACCATTCGCTTTCACATGGGAACAACTGGAACATTGACGGGTGTACCTTTTTAACTATCCTCACTCTCCTTACCCTCACCCAGCAGGTCCTTATGATGCATGTGCCAATGTAGCTTGAACCTATGACTTACACAGACATGAGTTATGATTCGAATGTTTTTTGTTTACAGTATCCTTTCCCTGATGAAGGGGTGTATCACAACCCCGAAATGCATTGGATGTATACAAAGGATAGTACTATGTCACAAAAATGAAGAATGAAGAATACTAATGATTTATAAGAAGGAAACTTATGAATAAAAAGTTAACTACACTCATTGTTTGAAACTTTTCTTGAAACCTCTATTACACATAGAGGAACAGCAGTGTGCATACAAGGATGGGGCCAGTGACCCACTGACCACAATCTCTATTAAAGGCATTTTCTAAATTTATGGTGAATCGGGACTTGGCAATAAATAATTCTAAATCTTATATAATGCAAGTGGGGCAATGACCCCAAAAAAGTTTTCAATTTAGTGTTGGCCCTGCTAAATTCCCCTGCACTAATGTTTTTTCGTATGCAGGGGTTCTATTTGATGATCATTTAAAATGGGGTCCATTATTCCTGAGGAAAAGGGGGTACCTGGCCCGGGTGAATACGGCAATTTTTAATTTCGCCTCAAAGATAGGGAAGAAACCAACTGGAGCCATGTTGAAAATTTATCAAGCCAAAAGCATGGCCATAGCTAGCTATGGAAGTGAAATTTGGGGACATGTTGCTGTGGATTCCGTCCAGGTGGCTGAGAATTACTTTTTGAAGTGCCTGTTGTGAGTTCCGCGTGGAATATCTAACCTAGCGGCCCATGAGGAATTGAGGGTCTTGTATCTACGTGATGTCCTGACTTTGCGCCCTGTTTTGGTTGAAGTGATGGCTGAACAAGGAGTTAACGCTTCACCATTTAATTTTAAGAGAGTGTATGTTCCTCAATAATGCATCACGAATTCCTTGGCTTAATTACATTAAAAGTAGCCTGAAAGGGTAGGTCGCGCTGATTTATTTTTTCAGCCCAAAAGTATTGTTAATAAGTATGTGGAATTAATTTGGATAGCCTCCTTAACCTCAAGGAAATTGGACAGGGAGAAGCAGGAGATGTTAAAACCAAGTCTTCGTACGTTTTTAATGCTCAAAACAACTCCGACAACGGAACCTTATCTTATAGGGTTTTTATCAATACATGAGAGGTTCTTATTAACTAGGTTTCGGATGAACCTTTTTCACTTCCTGTTAGCTAGGCCTAATGGATGCAGTAGAGGTCAAGTGCTAGCTCCCTGTGGCTGCGACAGACAGTCTCCAAAGGATCTGCTGTATTTCATGTTTTTTTGTAAGTTTGATGAAACCCCTCGAAGGCATTTCCTGGTTGCCAATGTTAAAATAATGAATTTTATTCAGGCCCTCCTGCCTTTATGTATCTTCAACTGTTGAAAGAGGATTATATTATTTTCATAGAGGTTTTTTTTTTAAATCTACTGTGAAATTCAGGACCTGTATGGATGTTTAGATAATGGATGATTTATGTAGGATCTATTAGTTCTGAAGGCTTAGCTTGCGCCATAAAGTAAATATATTAGGAAGACATGTTCTCCTGGCACATTGCACTTTATAGTTACTGATGAATTTGGGAGGCTGGGTATTGGGTCTATTTATAAATTGTGAATGGGGTTTTACTTTTTAAATCATGTTTGAATGTATTACTGTTTTAAGGTACATGTAATCTTTTGATCTTTTATGGTTCTCCGACATGAAACCGAATACAAATTATTTGATTGATTGAGTGAGTTGCTGGAAGAATTACTGTTTCTCCATCTGTAAATGGCTTTTTGTTTTTGCAATGTGGTATGGCACTTAGTAAGATGCTTCAAGAAATTTGTTGATGTGAAGACCACTTCTTTCACAGGGTCTTTTTTGTGGATGATGCCTTCCAGCTTTCTGGCAAAGTTTTCTCTATTCTTTCATGCCAGTGACCCCAGTTCAGTTTCCAAGTGGCGCTTTACTTTGCTTGGTTCCAGTCTTTCAAAGGTCATGCCGCAAACCACACACAGTTATAATGAGGCATGTGAATCCAAAGTCCAAGTAGGAGGCATCATACTTCCTCATTTTTGCAGCTTCTGTTTAAGTGCCCCACAACCTTTTGCCGGCAGTAAATGTTCCATATCAAATGTGTATTTGATCTTCGATACAAAATTACAAAGTTCAATATTAATGAACACCACAGACTTGCTGCTGCATTCAGTTTAGCTGTCTTTTTAAAAAACTCTTTACAGTTCTCAAAATATCTTAAAAATGCGTTTGTATCTGCGATGCATAAAACAAGAATAACACATTAGGTCCCATCTACATGCTTAAAACAGAAATTGCAGCTGGTCCTGGCTTCCTTACGTGAGCAGGGTGTGAGCCATTAACGAGGTTCCCCTTTCTTGAGTGCACACGCATTGATAGCAATAGGTAACATGGGTGGATGGCATGCTTAGAATCCACCTCCTACCTGAGAAAGTTTTTTGCATGGCCAACTTAGCGTTCAATCTTTGTTAGGTCAGTAAATTAAGTTCTATGAAACTGAGTAAGAGTAACATTGGTTATTTGGAAAACTTAGAAAAAGCAAAATTGCATTATAAAGTACTATACAAATATGAATAAGATATTTTAAATTTAAATGTAAATACCACAAAGCACTGCACTAGCAGAAATCAGAAACGGGAGTGTGTTAATCAATAACAAAAAGTAATGACCTGTAACTTTGCTTATTAAAACAAAAGACATCAAGTTTTGTCTAGTCACTGTTTTGATTCACCATAAAGTAGCACAGAGGGTTAAAGCACCTGCTGCAAAATGTATTTACCATGCAGATCACACATTTGTATTTTAAATAACTAGCTCAGTGGGCTACTTGTTTTGTCACAGAGATCTTTTTGTTGCTGAGTTAAGATCCTAATGTAGGTCAGTGAACTATGCAACAAACAGGTGCATGCAAGGCATAGGTTAGAAACTTATATTTTCTCCTTGTCTTTCATTATCCTATGGTTGCTAAAAAGGGAGTGAGAGTGAAAATAAATTCTTATTAGTAAAGTCAACCCCAACCTCTGTGTTATATTTTAAATCTTAAATTGTTACTTACCCTCATCAAGCACTAAGGGCCCGATTCACAGAATGAACTTAAGACTAAATTCTAAATTTACTACTTTTTGGTATTCACAGAATGCACTTACTACTTTTGGCATTCACAGAATGAATTTACTACTTTCGGTATTCACAGATTGAACTTACTACTTGGTATTCACAGAATAGACTTACGACTACTAAGCTTACGTCCGCACCCGGGCCATAATTTCCGGGCAGGAATTTACGGCTCTGCCGCAGGATTTACGTTTCCGGCCCGCAATTTCCGGCTTTGCGTCGTAATTTACGATTCCGGACCGTAATTTCCGATTCCGGGCCGGAAGATACAAATTTTGGCAGCTGGTCATCTAAGCCAAGGGGAAACACCTGTCCAAGTGCCTACCATCCCCCACCATGGATCAGCTGACACACTGCAGCCAATCCCAGCCCTGAGGCATGTGTTAATGCAGAGCAGACACAAACAAACCCTTTCAGGATGTCACTGAATGTGTTTGTAGCACTGCCTCATGCCATTCGGCAAAACTACTTGAGGAGGAGGAGGAGAGCTGAGAGGATCTTCAGACAGAGGATCAACCTATTTGGAATGTCCAGCCAAGATGTAAGGGCCAGGTACCGATTCCCTCCAGAAGTCATCTTGGATATGGTATGTGAGTGGGAGCAGGAACTTGACTCTGTGACCTGCTGCTCACATGCAATACCAGCATATCTCAAGATCCTTTCTGCTCTCCACTTCTTTGCCACTGAGTCTTTCCAAAGGTTCTCCAGTGACCATGTGGGCATTTCTCAGGCGAGCCAGTCGCGGTGCCTGCATCAGGTACTGAGATGCATCACTGCTAGAGCCCCCAAACACATACAAATGCCACATACACTGACCATGAGACAAAGGGCAGCAAGAGATTATCTCCTTGCACAATTCCCACGTGTGCTGGGTGCAATTGATTACACCCATGTGGCCCTTCAGCCACCACGCCACATTGCACACATCTTCTGCCACAGACACAGATGGTATTCCATCAATGTGCAAGCTGTCTGGGATGCCAGTGGGAGGTTCATCAATGTGCATGCAGTGTTCCCAGGCAGTACCCATGACAGCTTCATATTTCGCATGTCACCTCTTGCCCTGTGGATGGCTGCTGGAGAATTTGCCGATATGTGGCTACTGAGTAAGTACCAAGCCCTAAAAATTAGTGATATGTGTCATTGAAATGTCTGAATGCCCCCCAATATTAACCATTGTACAATAAGAATCATGGCCCAACAGACACTGCATGTAGGAACGTATAGATCATGTTCCGTGCAAGTCAAAGAGGGAAATGTTAACAACTGCCCTTTCTTCCCTCCTCAGGCGACACTGGGCATTGCATTCTCCCCGTATCTCTTCACCCCTTACAGGGTGCAAACACTGTACCTCAGCGTAGGTACAATAGGGCACACATACAGACTCGAGCCATCATCGAGCGCACTTTTGGTCTGTTGAAGTTGCGATTCAGATGTCTCGACCGTTCAGGGGGTGTGCTGCTCTACTCCCCAGAAGTCTTTTGCACGATTTTATTAGCCTGTTGTGTTTTGCACAACATTGCTTTAACGCATGGCTTACACATGCCTCTGGAACCTCGGCTAGCTCTGAATCTGGGCAACCGGGCCATTCTACATGACCGACGTCAGGGCATGCAAGCCCGTGATCAGCTCGTTGCCATGTTTTTCACATGAGCAACCTGTAGTGTCATGGAGAAAATGTGGTTTGGTGTCTGTTGTCAATGATGAAACTTGGATATACACGACTGTGTCAATAAATCCCACCCTGAGACGACTTTGCAAGCCACACTAACTGCATGTAAATCACAGCCGCTGACAGTAGTCTAAAGGTGGAGTGTGCCTCAGGTAATGGGCCCATGTCAGCGATCAGTGTAATGGACATCCGTAAAAACAACTATTCACGCTGATGACAAACAATACATGTCCTGAGAGACATACCTGGACCTCATGAGATGGGTCACCTAATCACAAAAGGCCATAACCCTTGCATACTCAGGCCTGTGACCTCAACAGATTTGACTCCCCCACAAATGATGGGCCCAGAATGTGAGTGATGATGTCATTGGAGAAACCATGGGGCAGAATTACAATAACTGGTGCATCCCTGCATATCAGCAGGGATGCCCCAGTTATTCTGCGTTACTGCAGACACCCCTTGCGCCATCATGGATGCGCCCCATTTACAATGCGGCGCACCACGGGGCAAGACTAGACAGATGTGTGACGCATCTGCTGCCATGGACGTGAGGGCTGTGAGGGAGTGATGTCTGTGATTGGATGTGTGGGAGCGGTGGCTGGTTTGATCTATGCTGAGGACATGGTTTTGTTTGTCTGGGAGGAGGCTGATGAACGTTGCTTGGCGGAGGATGTGATGCTGTGTCATCAGAATCGTCATTCACGGAGTGGATGGATATGTGGTCATCATCATCCTCAAAGTCAATGTCCTCATGATCTTCCTCCTCCCCTTGAGCATGACTTGCTGCCGACATTACAGCCTGGAGGATCAGGGGATTCTCCCCTCTGATTTCACGTCGGCCAGCACTGGTCGTCGGTCTGTCATCCTCTCCCTCAGCATCATCTGAAACACAGAGGTTGCAACCGTATTAGTGATTGGCCTGGTATTACATGTGGTGCAACACCAGGGTTGTATTAACTGTAATTTGCATCAGCAGATGAGGATCATGCGACCTGGTTAGGGTACCCCCCACAAATGACCGCTCACACCATAGCACTGAGGTGTTACACAGAGATGTACATAATACTAGCAAACTCACCAGCTCCAGCCACAACTTTCTGTCCCTTCGCGTTCCCCCGTGGTGTAGCCTGCTGAACCTGTCTCCTCATAGATGTTGTAGACATAGCTGTAGAGGGACAACATTCTCAAAGATCTACATCACCAATTGACAGACAGGCACATGTGACACTCCTGATTTGTATTTCACTTTGTAAACAGCAACTGTTGATTCCATGCAGAAGGGGATCTTGATCTCTGTCATGGCCTAGTAATCAAAGCTAGTGACACACCGCATGCCAGATTTACCTGAGGGACAGGCTCCCGAGGGTTTCGCTGCTGCAGCCAGGATGTCATGCATCCACCCGGATGCTGTCCTCTGCAATGGTATTATCCTGCCAGCACCTGTGATAAGACATACATGTCCATATTTTAGTACAACAGATTGTAGCTATGAGTCAACATGTCATTCTCAATAACCATTTGTAGATAATACAGGACAATGTGCACCATGTTTACCTCATGGACTTTACATGTGGGCACCTGCTCACATGCAGCATTTGACAGCTGTTACATCCATGCAGCACTGACATCAATAAGGTGACACATCAACTGACACTCTTGTATGAGAAGGTTACTGATATTTTAAGGAAGGGGATAAATGACCCAGACGCATCCACATCACACTGATTACACCTTTACCATTGAGACTGACATTTTTCATGAGTGTAATGTTGTCTGTTGACAAGTCAGAAAGGAGTTCATGTGAGAGATGTGCAGTAGTCAGGGACATGATGTTGCTCATTTGTGCTTCCCTATCCATGAGGTCACACAGCTCATGTTTGAATGTGAGAACACAGATTTCCAATGTCCATCCTTTGAGTGTCCTCTGTTACCATACTCTATTTCCAACATCATGGGACTACTTATCTGACAACGGATGGGTTCTTGTGCAGCTGACATCCAAACCTCATATGTCAAACACTCACCTATACATATGAATACGATAGAAGGGAGGTGAGCAGAAAACAACATTTGGTTATGATCACACATTGCAGATTATGTGAGAAGCTTTGAGGCCTCCTGCCTGCACTGGATTATTGTGTTGCTCTTCAGCCAATTCATTTTGCAGGTGTAACTGCATGTTGAGTCACCTTAGCAGCCCTTACACCCATCTCAAATGTACACAACTGGCATCAGTGTGTGCCTCTGCCATACCAATTTCAGTAGAGGTGAAAGGCCCAATTAATGAGCATTCAGCCAGGTTGACTTACCTTGGCCCAACACCGAAGCAGTGTGTGGTCCCTGAACAGATGTCACGTCCAACCTTTGTAGCAGAAGTCAGAATGTGTCTTTGATTCTGGGAGGACCGCATTGCACCTACAATGATAAGTGTGTTTTGCAACATTAAATTTCTGCTGCCACATGTTATGCACTCAATTTCTGGCACAAAGGACGAGCACAAGCAGTTGTGGGCACCACCGTTGCAGAAGTGTGTCATTCATGATGTCAATAGTGATCCCACATATAACTTAGAATGGGCCCACTACCTTGATGCTACCTATATCACAATTACATGCCTACGAATCCAGACGTAAGGTCCACTATCGTGTTTTGTTGATGCCCAACAAATAATCCATCCAATGTAAGCAGTACATGACCAGCTGTGTGGACTGTGCAATTTAATGTCTATTTGTAAGATTCTAAGTTGGACAGTTGATGCATTGTCAATACTACTGAGACTGGTATCTCATTGCTTGTTCACCATCACCAAATCTGTGCAAATAGGATTTCTTGATTAGGTCTACAGACACAATTACAATATAGTCGGCACACCCTTTTGACTAGTTGTGGCACTCGATTACAGGATTGGATTCCCCGGTCTGTCTGGGACTGTTGGTAAGATACATGTTGGGTACCACAATTACAAAGGTATGATGAGCCAAGACATGTTATATTTTGTCTTTCGCTGTTCACAAATGTCACATGGTAAAGGTGAATGTCCATTGACAACTCCTATTGTAGTGAAGCAATTTTTGCATCTCTGATTGAGCTTCATAGGTGGGCACTATTTGTCCCTCTGTCGTCTCCTGACAATGTATGCATTTTGACCATCTCCTGGCCAGTTTGACTTACCAGTTAGTGAGGTTGTCATGCCTTCCTCTGTACGTTATCGATTCCTCCCAGTAAACGTGGTGACCTCTGCTACTGCAGTTGTCTGTGCTCTGGCTGGATGTGTCAATGGGTGAGAATAGAGAAATGTAACCAAATGAGAAATGTGCTTGTGGAACTTTTCAGGGATTTCCCATATCTTCTGCTTTCTAACAGTGTTGTGAAGTACTGCCGCAGATGGGGCTGGTAGGAGCAGTGGTGTGTTGGGGATGTAATGGTGTGGCAGAGTTTTGTCAGTAAGAAAACTTTATTTGGTTAATTACAACCTTAAAAGTATACCCTATACATAAAATTACTGTTAAAACTTGAACAAGATCATATTAAAAACATGGCATTTGTACTTCCCGTAAAATAGTACATTCCTTCGTACTAAATACAAAAATACCCCTAGGGGTAATTAAGTCAGGTAATTTCCATCAGCATCAAATCAATTCCAAAGGATCCAAATCACAACGTTAACCTTTACATGTACAGGCTCATCCTCCCCCCATGAGCGCCGCCTAAGGTATTTACTCTGAACACTTTAGAAACAACTTGACTTTACACAAAAATTTCCCCATAGCACAAGCAATATCTAGATACCTCATTTCAGCTATAAGGCTAGCAGCTTGCATCCTATTTCTGATCCTGTATTTTTTAAAAATCGGACATAAAATTTCTTTTCGTAAATCTAAAAACATCATACAATCTAGTAAAATGTGTACAATATCGCAGTGGGTACCCAACCTGCAAGTACAGGTTCCATTATTATTCAACATAAAATTTTTGGCTTCCTTGTTCCCATAGCAGGGGTTTATCCCCATTCGCACTTTTAGGACCTCACGTCTTAGGCGGTAGCTGGGCAATCTGTCTAAATAGGGGTACTGTTGGTTAAGTTCCCAGGCCAGGGTCATATATGACACCGAAACTTTCTGCGAGAGATACTCTCTATCATATGTGCGGGACGTCTCGGCTCCCAATGACCTCAATTCCTTCCTAGCTATATGTGGATGACTCAGTTCCGGGCATAGTTTTAAACCCAACACACCATAGGCTTCACTTAGTGCGGCTCTTGTTTCTTTCGCCCAGGTCAGTTCGCTAGCGACAATTTCACTTTTACACCACTGTGAAATTTTTAGGTGCTCTCCAGACCCTAGGCGCTGCCAAAAGCGGATTAGTGCCATACAGGCAGTTACTGCCCAGGAGGTAATTCCCAGCTCCAGTCTTGCAGCATGTACCATAGAAGATTTAGGCAAAGAGAACAGGTTTTTTAAAATATTTCCCTCCTCTTTATCCCACCCTTTTTTCCCACTTAAATAGAGCACTTCTGCCCCGTACAGGAATTGGGGGGGGACCATTGCTAGGTAGGCTTTTATGACCGGCCTATCTGAATTTTCCCCGTACACACTATTAAATCTTTTTAGCCCCTTCACGGAGGCAGATGCCCTCATTTTGAGAGCCTCCAGATGGGTATACCATTTAAGGTCACTCTTAAACCAGATTCCCAGGTATCTGTATTCGTTCACCCTTTCGAGTGGCTTTGTATCCAGGTACCACCGGAAGCTAGTTTTATTCCTACCGAAGCATAAAATTTTAGTTTTATCCATGTTCACTGTTAACTTTTTATTCCGGCAGTATTCATTGAACATGTTTAATTTCCTCTGGAGGCCTATCTGTGTCAGGTCCATAATCACTAAATCGTCCGCGTATAGTAGGCACGAAACATGATTTCCTCCCAATTTTGGACTCGCCCCTTTAACCTCACTTAGTTTTGCTGGTAGGTCGGCCAAAAACAGAGAAAAAAGCAGTGGGGCGAGTACGCAACCCTGCCTCAAGCCATTTCCAATCTGGATCTTCCCAGACAATCCACCCTCCTCGTCCAAGATTATCTGGGCCCAGTTTTCTGTGTGTAAGGCTTTTTTAATGGCCAAAAGGTCTCCGTGTAGATTATATCCTTCCAAGGTTGCCCATAACTGCTCCCTACCCACAAGATCGAAAGCCGCGCGGAAGTCCACAAAACAGCAGAATAAATTACCCCTCTGTTCTATCGACTTCCGCGCGATGGCTCAGAGAGCAAAGCAGTGGTCCACCGTCGAATGCCCTTCTTTGAACCCACCCTGTTCTGGGGGTACTAACTGGTTATCCTCTGCCCAATCCTTTAGCAGGCCTAGGATTACCTTGGAGAATACCTTTTCCCCAATATCGAGGAGATTTATTAGGCGGTAATTTTTTGGGGAATTTACATCACCTTTTTTATGAACCGGTCTAATGATTGCCCCTTTCCAACTTTCTGGCATGATACCAGTCTTTAATATCCCCTGAAACATATTTGAAAAAAACTCGGCCCACCATTCTGAGTTAGTTTTTATGATAATTGCTGGTAAATTGTCTGGTCCGGCCGCTCGGGTTAGGTTTAAGCCAGCTATTACATTCCGAATATTTCCTGAGGTGAAATGCACTAGTATGTCATCCCTCACTTCTGGCCAGCTTGATGAGATTATTTCCCCTTTGCTCGGCCACATACCATATATTTCCCCTAGGTAGGCTACCCACTTGACCTCTGGGACGGAGCACAGCATGGATCCCGCCACCTCACCCGTGCATTCCTTAATCAGCTTCCAGAATCCTTTAACATTTTTTCCTTCAATAGTCTCGAGTAAGCTCGTCCAACATTTTTCCTTAAATAACCTTTTTTTATCTCTAATGGTCGTCTTATATTTTAATCTTAGGTTTTTTAGTTCTGATGATGAAATATCATAATTATTACCCCTAAGGCCTCTTTCGTGTTTCCTGATAGCAGCCTTTAAATACCGACATTCATCATCAAACCAAGGGTTATTAGTTGGGGGAGCCCTAACTCTGCTTTTTTTCTCATACTTTCCCTGTTTGATTTTTATCCTAAGGCATTCCACCATTTGACTTATTGTATCCTCATACCAGGATAAAGCCTCCCCTGGTAGGGGGTTTTCTAACCCAACTAATAATTGGAGAGCTCTCAGTTTCTTTAGAAATTCCTCACTAATCCGGGTTGTAAGCCGCTTTGGGTAATCCACGTCAATTTGTAGCACCCTCTGTCTCGGCGGGTCCCTGTTTATCCGTAATTCCATCAGCAGTGGGAAATGGTCACTACCCTCCACCCCAAGTACTTCAAAGTGGTTTATTAAGTAGAAGCACCAAGCCTGAATAAATACATAATCTATGGGGCACAACTGCTTCCCTATCTTAAAAGTACGTTTAGCGGGTCGATCCGTTTCTTTCCTTCCGTTAGCACAGATCAGGCCCATAGCACCCAACAGCTGCCCAAGCTTTACATCTTGGGTAGAGCTATCACTGTAAGAGAAATTTGCAAATTCTATGTTATAGGCTCTTAGCACGTCACTCTGCCATGAGCCAATTTTATGGGGGTTTAATCTATGATTGAAATCGCCCAATATTACGAGCACATCTTTAGGATATATGTCATACAATCCTTCCAAATCCTTCTTTAGGCAATCCAGCTCCACGTTATATTCTTTTAATTTCCCTTTCTGTATGTACACATTGATTATGCATAGCCCTCCCCCACCTGCAAAACTGTTTGATATCAATACCCTGCTGCCTAATGCCCAATTACATTTAAGTTGGAGTGATTGTATGTCTTTTGCTATCCTTGTTGACACAAGGGTCATCAGGCCGCCTGATGGCCTACCTACATGATTCTTTTTTGCAGGCCTTACATGATGTGCAAAGCCTTCGGTAGCTGGGGTTTCGTCGCACAGCCAAGTCTCCTGGAAACATGCAATGTCAGACTTCCCAAGGATATTTTTAAAACCTTCTTCTAACACTATTCTTTTGTATCCATTTACGTTCCAGGACACAATAGATAGGTTGTGCGACGACCCAGTTTCCTAGTCATTGCTGCTCAGATACCCCTCTTCCTCATGGCCCATATATGCCAGTTCTCTGTATCTATTTCCCATCAGAAGATCATCATCCTCCCAGTCTAAATTTTTTGGGATTATCGTAATTTCAAGGGCATCCTTAGTACCCCGACCAGATGTAATCATTTTTATTTGTCGTTCTCCTAGCCCCGCATGGTTCCTGAGGAATGTTTTCCCTTGATTCCCCAACATCACCTCTTCTCTTTTCAATATTCTAATCCCTTCCTTTATCATCTCAGCCTCTGCTTTTTCCATAGCAACTTTTATTAGTGCTGAGTGAAGGAGGACCTTTGTTACTTCATCCCCTCTGATGTTACTCAGGAACCCTACTTCTTTGAGATCATCTGTGCTAACATATTTTAAACTAGGGCATTTTGCAAATAATACAAGCAAATACAAATACAAATAACAGTGTTGTGAAGTACTGCCGCAGATGGGGCTGGTAGGAGCAGTGGTGTGTTGGGGATGTAATGGTGTGGCAGAGTTGAAATGGGCAACAGAATATATGTATGACATATATAGATCCGATGATTCTCTCACCTTCTGCTTTGTGAATTAGGCTGGCACAGGGTGATGTACTTCTTGGAGAATTTGTGGCAGGTTTACACGCCCCTTGAATAAGATTTACACTTTTGTTGCATCACTTCTGTGACACATCGGTGGTGTACAACAGACAACACATTTAGAATTATTCGCAACGTGGTACATCTATGGTAAAGCGACACGTTGTGAGGGCCTGCAAAACATTGAACCTGCATCAGCTTTGATGTAGGCAGGGTGGGCATTCCTTTGGGATATGCAGCGTAAAAGTGATTCAGTGAAATCTACAAGATTTCACAGGTTCACTTTTCAGAGGCCGCTGCGGCGCAACCTTATGCCTGCTTGAAGCAGACGTGAGGAGTGGCGCAGCACGTTAGGTATGGGCAGTCCATGGACATTATTGGAGTTGCATCGCTCTTGCGACACGACTCCAGTAAAGCCCCCTAAACACCATCAGATTCAAAACACATGTGTCTGTCCCTGGGCCACAGTGCACCGCCATGTAATTGCAATGCATCCGTGGTTGCACAAGGGTTAAACTGCATGTCACATTGGTACTGGCGCTTGCCTGCTAATATTTGTCAATTGCTACTTAGCAGGGTTGTATATGTACGGCAGCAGTACTGTGCCCATGTTTTCAAAAGGGGATGAGGGATTAGCCTTTTCTAATGCAAAGGATTCTGAGATTTGTGGTGCTACATAGAGGGTGACACATGAGTCTCTGACTGACTATATTTTTATACACACTTTGGATAAGTTCCTTACTCTCAATGACAGTGTGACACAGGCAATCTTTTCATACACTTTTTCTTTTCATTCCATTTTCCTGGTACCACATAGCGGAAGTCACTGACGGGCAGCCCATGAACCAAGTGGGGGTATATTGTTGTGAGTATATCCTCCTCCAGTGGTGTGAGGCGGATGAGGGGTCCCGGGTAAGCAGAAGGGAGGATCCTGCTTAATTCAATCTTGGAGTATTTCTACTTCACCCTCTGCCTTTCATCCTGCCACTTTTTCTTTATGTCCTGTACTGTGCGCCTCTCCTCCCCCAATGATGAGACAGCAGTGGCTAACTGCTGCCATAGCGCTGCCTTCTGGGTTCCACTGGTGCTGTAGGGTGGGAGTCCATATAGGTGTTTGTGGTGCCTGACTATGAACTCCACAAGCATGGTGGTCTCCTCTGTAGAAAAGTTCCTCTTTCTCCTCATTTCCATTTTCACTGGCAATGTGAGCGTTGTGGACACAAACTCTCTGTGGCCAAACCTGTTCCTTCAATGTGTGCTGCTTTTATGTGTTTTGTGGTGCTGGTCAATTAGTGTTATTTGGCTTCAGCTGGAGCGTGGTGGGGGATGGTGGGCACTGGCAACATTTAGCATGGCAAAATGGAGCTATTGGCTGCGATTGACTGCAGTGTGTCAGCGGATCCATGGTAGCGGATGGGAGGACCTTGGACAGGTGTTTACCCTTGGCTAACATGACCAACTGCCAAAATTCATACACATGCATTATTAATTGTCTCTGTATGTGCCTCTATAGGTGTGTGATGTAAACTCCTCTGACACCCAGCATTTGTATGAGTAGCACTGATTGCAGAGGACAGTGATGTGGAACGAAGAATGGGAATTGTGATTGATTTGTTTGATATTGAATACAAATAAAAATCATAGCTAACAAGCAGACCACATATGCTCAAGGTGCATATTGTGTCCCTAGCAGGTGAACCATATCCTCGTTCATGCCAGTGCCCCAGGAAGTGCCCCTCACTGCAGTGCAAAAGTTCAGTACACTGGGAAGCTTGGTGTCTGAAAGGAAAATGGCATCGTTGTGAACACATGTGACCGTGCACTTGGTGCAGGAGGAGGGCAACATGTTGCCGGTTAGACTGGTTCACCTGAGCCTTCGTCTTTGGACTGTCTTCGCAAGGTAAGGGTCAGAAGAGAGGTGGTGAAAGATTGCAAAACACACTTGTCTAGAGATGGAGGCCAACAGACACCAGTCATTTCGTTTTTGTGGATGAAGTTCATTCTTCCCAGAGTCCACTCCCAACCACAGATAATCTGACAGGACAGATAAACGATCCAAAATGCAAATTACATCCTTATATTGCTACTGTGTATCCCTGAGAGTTCGACGCCGATGCTCCCCTCATAAGTGGTGAGTCTTTTCCGGCAGGACCAAGTTCCAATTTCACCACAGAACAACTCTGTTGCCTCACAACATCAGAGAATCCATACTAATATAATAAAGAGAGAGCCCAAACCTTTGAGGCGGGTAATCTCAGGAATCACAACACCAATCACAACACCCAATACAGCGTTGGAAAGGGCAGTTGTAGCAGAAGAACATAGGCTATGCAAACGCCCACCATAAACATTTAAAAGGTAAAAGAACCATGCCAGCAAAGTAGTCCCTTGAAGGCGTGTCTGCATTGTGCTGTGGGCGTGTGCTGGCGGCGTGACAAACGCTGGGGGCGTGTGGTACGTTCCGCCCTTCCTGCCATGTCTCATATCGTGTGCTAATCCCACCCTGCTCCCTTTAAATACCCCTGCACCCCATAATCATAACCCACCCTTACTCCTTAAAATACCCCAACACCCTTAAACACTAACCCATCTTAATCCTATAAATATACCCTGTAACCCAAACCTCAAACCTATCCCTAAAGCCTAAAAATACCCCTGTACCCCAAAACCCAAACCTAGCCCTGAACCTTATAAATACCCCTGTACCTCAAAACCCAAACCTACCCCTGAACCATAAAAATACCCCTGTACCCCAAAACCCAAACCTAGCCCTGAACCCTAAAAATACCACTGTACCCCAAAACCCAAACCTACCCCTGAACCCTAAAATACCCCTGTACCCCAAAACCTGAACCTAGCCCGGAACCCCTAAAATACCCCTGTACCCCAAAACCCAAACCTACCCCTGAACCCTAAAAATACCCCTGTACCCCAAAACCCAAACCTAGCCCTTAACCCTAAAATAACCCTGTACCCCAAAACCCAACCCTACCCCTCAACCCTAAAACACCCCTGTATCCCAAAACCCAAACCTAGCCCTGAACCCTAAAAATACCCCTGTACCCCAAACCTAGCCCTGAACCCTTAAAATACCCCTGTATCCCAAAACCCAAACCTACCCCTGAACCCTAAAAATACCCCTATACCCCAAAACCCTAACCTAGCCCTGAATCCTAAAATTACCCCTGTACCCCAAAACCCATACCTATCCCTAAACCCTAAAACTACCCCTGTACCACATAACACAAAACTTTGGGCCAGATGTAGGTGCCTTAATACCGGTCGGAAATGGCCGATTTCGGCCGTTTCCGACCGGTATTTGACTTTTGAGATGTTGGGGGCATCTGATTTACAGAATCGGTAAATTTACCGATTCGGTAAATATACAAAATCGGTAAAATACCGAATCGGTAAATTTACCGATTCTGTAAATCATTATGTAGGTGGCACTTCACAGAGTGCCACAGGCCCTTTAGGAGTCGGTATTTACCACCCAATCCTATTGGGTGGTAAAATACCGAATTCAGGTGTGCATGCACATCTGTGCATTCACACCTGTGCCATGTGACACACAGACATGCCCTTAGGGCATGTATGTGTGCCACATGTCACACAAGCCTGTACTTGGGGTGCTAGAGGGTGTCAAAGTGACACCCCCTGCACCCTTGCAGGATTCGGTATTTACCGATTCGGTAAATACCGAATCGGTATTTCCCATTGATTCCTATGGGCTTCAAGGCCCATAGGAATCAATGGGCAATACCGATTTGGTATTTACCGAATCGGTAAATACCGAATCTTACAGATTCAGTAATTGTGTTTTAAAAATTACTTACATCTGCCTCCTTCTAATTTACCGATTCATAAATACCGAATCGGTAAAATTCGGTATTTATGAATCGGTATATTAGATTTACCTACATCTAGCCCTATATCTGAACCCTTAAAATACCCAAACACCCCAAAACATATACCTCAGTACCCCAAAACATATACCCCTATACCCATACTTACCTTATCCAAACATTAAAAAAAAAAAACATGTAATGCCATGCGTTATAATGGCATTGCGGAGTCATGGTACTTTCGTAATGAAAGTATGCGGAGTGATGGTATGCGGAAAGAAAGTTGCGGAATAATGGGTGTTTACCCTCCCCCGGTAAGTACATTGGTGGCACGGCGGCCCACATCTCCAGCAACATACTCATATTTTTTTCACCACCCATTTGAAAAATGCACAGGTCTCTCTCATTGATGGCCAGCAACGACATACACTTTTAGACACACCTCCCGCCACAAGTTCTAGAATTGCGAACTTTAGAGCTGGGGAGCTACGTTCGAATCTCGGCATCAGCTCAACATCCTGTGATTCCAGGCAAATCACTTTGTCTCACCGTGCCTACCACAAATGAATGTGTTCTTCTGTAATGTAAATTGTGCTCATGCCATGTTGTCGAATTCGCGCTATATAATATTGCAAGGAAAAATAAAGTAGGGAAACTCGAGTTCACACACTACTGAATGCGCACTCTTAAGTGCATCAGCAGTGCACTGTGAATCGGAGCGTTTCACAGGCCTGTCACAGATAAGAAATGCTATCAAAACGAAATCCTACAAAACGATATATTGGCCGGCAGCAATTCATACACGGACAACGTCGGGACGAGCTGCTAGTGTAGAATAAAGACGCACTCTCTTGTGTATCTTGAAGTTTTAAGGCTGCTTTATTTTAACACGATGCCTTCCCAACGCGTTTCACCTTCCCCCCCTGAAGGCTTGATCACGGATCAAGTCCTTGTGAGGCAACAGAGTTGTTCTATGGTGAAATATATATATATATCTGGGGCCTCATTTATGAAAAGTGACGCATCGCTGCGTGAAAACAGCGATGCGTCACTTTTCACTGCGCACTCCTTGCGACACCAATGATGCGTCATATTTAATGTAGGACGCATCATGTCGCAAGGACTTACAGATACGTCAGTATTTCTGACGCATCTGTAAGCGCAAAAGTGACGTATTGCTGGAGTGTGTCACAAAAGTGACGCAACCCCAGCAATGCGTCCTTTCACATGGGAAAAGCCCCATGTGAAAGGGCTTGCGTCAGTCTTACGCCTGCTGTGAGGCAGGCGCAAGATTTTGACGCAACAGCATCCTAAAAGTGACGCAGTGAAATCTCATAGATTTCACTGCGTCACTATTACGAGGCTTTTTGCGGGGAAACGCCCCCTCTGCATACATTATACCTGACGCAGGTATAATGTGGCGCAGGGGTTTAAAAAGTGACGCATCTACCTAGATGCATCACTTTTTAAATATGGCGCAACAAGGCGCATTTTGTACGCCGCTGGTGCGTCACAAAAAGTGACGCACCGGCGGCGCAAAACTGACGCAAGGCCTTCATAAATAAGGGCCCTAGTGTACACTGTAATGCTCTTATGAATAACTACTAATCAGATTTACGTACTGTGACATACGTGTTTACATAGAAAGAAGCAGAAAGACATACACGCGCAATTTATCTACTTATATGTGATTTAAATAAGATGTATTTATTATGTGTTATGAGATAAATATATATGTAATGTGAAAGACATACATTTATTGTTATATATAGATTAGTTATGGATGGACATGAGAAATCTGGAACTGCATGACATCTCATTAGGGGTTTAAACCAAGCCAATACTCTGCAATACTGAGATTGTGCTTATTAAGAGGACAACAGGTTTGCCAAATCCAGACAGGATTTACCCTCACAGAGCTATAGGAAGGTCAGTGCATAAAAGAGATAGTACAATAAAAATAACCAGACAAGATTGTGCCCTGTAATTTTGGTGGCACGGAGAAATGTATCCAGCAGAGTGTTAATGCAGTGGCATAACATTAGCCCCCACGGTGTGGGGGGGGGGGGCAAGCTCCAGGTGCCACCTACGGCACTGTGCATGGGCAACGGGCCACTAGCTTGAGAGCTCCCCACTGGATCCAGTTTGGGGGGGCCTCATGTACATTGCAGGAGGCCCCCTCAAGCTTTGTTACGCCAGTGTGCCGACGTAGAGGTTGTCCAGAATTCACACATATCCCAGAACGGTAGTATTAGACTATACAGCTCTGTCATGGGTAGCACACAAGTACTGCACTGCAAAGACATCACAAAGATCCTGGGAGGATAGTGGTCAAGTAGTACCCCACACTGATGTAAAATCCCACAAGTATTAGATACTGTATTACAAAGATTTCACAAAGAAACTGGGAAGTGGCAGCTCGGGTCTTGTAGAGCACTGATATCACAAAGATTTAGGAAGAGTAGCCACTGAGTTTTTGTTTGCTGAAAAAAGCATTACTGATCAAACACAGTGTCAGAATTAATCTACCAAAACTAAAACAATAACTGTAAAGATGAGTTACATTCGAAGTAGGTTTAAGCTGAAGGTTTATTGTAACAAGTCCAACACATACATGAAGGTCAGCGAGGATATCCGGGAGAGAGTCCAGTCTCTGCAGCCACCAGCTGTCATCTGTCAGCATTCCAGAATGCACAGCTGATGGCAGGAAGTAGAGAGGGTACAGGAGAGGGGAGGCAACAAAGTAATGAATAATGCAACACATCTTCCTCTTTACAGAGGCAAACAAAAGGTTCATTCACGTACATAATCATCAATTTTTCTTGGGAGTGATCAAATACCAACCCGCTCTGGTTCTCTGGGGTAGGGAGCCGACATTTCCTGCTGCACCAGCACGCCCCTCAAAGCGAATGGGGGTGTTCTGGTGAATGGCACGAGAGGGAGCCACCTTACCTTCCTCCTCCCCACATCCCTGGAACCTGCAGGTAAGGTTGCATCATGTGCATGAGATAAGACAGATTCATGCATTTCTTGGTTGACAAGAGAGACGGGTGTAGGGGATAATGTGGGTTTTATGCAGACAACATGGAGAGGTGCCACACTCTGCCATCACTCAAGAGGGCTCATGTGGTTTTCTGAGTGGTTTTGTTTCTATGAAGCTAACCAATGAACACATCAGAGGTAAATTGTGGGCCGTTATCGCTGAGGATACATTTGGGCAACCCTCCCTGATGAATATTTTGTCCAGGAATTTTACCACACTGGGGGCATCAGCCTTACTGACCTGGGATTTGTCTGAGTTGCAGAATTTTAGACAATCTCTGATGACTCTTTCAATGGCAAGGTTGACACCGGGCCACCAATACAGGTTCCTATCCCTGCACTTGGTTTTACTGATCCTCAAGACTCATTCGTGGCAGATATCGAGGATTTTCTGTCTCAGTTTGGAGGGGCAATAATCTTGCCACTCCTCATGAGAAAGCCTTTCTCATGCGAAAGTTCATGTTTGTATTCCCAGAAGGGATGAATGTCTTTGGCACTTAATCTTTTCTCGGGCCAACCCTCTGAAAGCATGCTGAGGACTTTTACCAGAGTTGTATCGCTATCCTGTGCGGTGGTCCACTCTTCTAAGGATATGCTGTGTACCTCTTCATGTCGTACGCAGATTCTTGCGCAAGAATAGGCATGCGGCTTAGAAAGTCTGCCACCACATTGTTTGCGCCCGGCATGTTTTGTACTTCCTAATTGTAGTCAAATAATCTTACATACATCCTTGAAAGTCTGTAGGATGCGTTGTCCAGCCCTTTAGTGCTAAAGTCTTTAATGAGGGGTTTGTGGTTGCTGCGTAAAATTACTTTGTTACCCCATAAGAACTGCCTGAAATGTTCCAACCCTCACACGCAGGCCAAGGCCTCCCGTTCGATGACAGAATACCTTTCTTCTGTGGGCGTCAAAGAGCGAGAGGCAAAAGCAATCGTGCACTCATTGCCTTTGTAATCTTTCTGTGTGGATACTGCTCCCAAACCTTTACCACTGGATATGAGCCCACATTTCTTTACAGGCACGACATCACCCTCTCGCAAATGAACAGGTTTGCACCCACGTTTTGTGTCGTAATGTTTCTTGCTCTCAGCTTTGTCTATAACTTGGTCAGAAGACCATCCTACCCTTTTGGAGGCAGATAACCAACCCACGTTGTCTTTGGACATGGGTGTCCTACCCCTCATCAACAGTCATCAGCTGTCGTCTGTCAACAATCCAGAACCCACAGCTGATGACAGGGAGGTGAGAGAGTAGGGGAGAGGGGAGGGCACAATGTAATGAACAATGCACACTACAACAATAACCCACACCACCTGCAAAATAACACCCTTTAAGACAAGATAAAGAAGACAAGGTCACACCAGTACATAAGAAGAGGAGAATTAGCAGGTTGAAGACACTCAGACTCTGAAAGCAGAAATACTGAGCTGGTAGCATTGGTTTAATGAACAATAGGGAATTTCACATAGCTTCTTTAAACACATGAGGTAGGTTTTCAAAACTTCTTGGCCATCCAGAAGTTATTGTTCATGAGAGTCATGAAATTTAGGATGTTTTCTGGACTTTTGTTAAGGATATTTCACAGCCTGGTGTGAAAACAAATCTGTATATATTTTTTTTAAGTGAAGGAAATATGCACATGTCCAATGAAATCCACAACACAGAAAGTTTTTTTTATGTTTAATATGAAAATTCTAAACACCAGACGGGTTTTTGCCATCAATAGGTCGATGACACCACTAAATAGAAAATACATCTTGTCCACAATAGACATGACCTTCAAAACAAACCTTAGTAAATGAGGAAATCCGAAGGACGTGATGGTCTCAGCTTGGTGAAGAAACACAAGAAATTTACCACAAATTGCACAGGCAAAGAAGGGCACCAGTGACCAGGAAGATAAATTTACTTTAGAATATGTGAGTAGCACCTCCGTTTTAGCAGCTTTCGCCCCTGTTATGCCACTGGAATATGCTTTCCCCATTGTGTGTGCACAACGACTGTGACATACTGTGCTAACGCCTTAGAACCAGCTTCTTAAACGTCTAACATTATATTGTATTGTATAGCAACATTTTAATATCACTTACTACCCCTAAAAAGTTCCCTGAAGCCCTTGGCTACATGAGTAGGATGCTACACTGTGTCGGATGTAATTGGAAGTGTGTTATTTTTGTTTTAAATCCTATGTTGAAAATGTTTTCATGTTATGTGTGATTACCACTGAGGCGCAGTTATCATGTTATTTGACGCTGCACTTAGCAATGTCATGAATGAAGAAGTGTGAGCGTGACAAGAACAGATTATAGTTTTCCATACGCTGGCAGTTTCTTAGCAGCTCTACAGTTTTCTTTTAATCATAGTCCACTTTGCTGCTTACTTCATTGGGTTGTCCACTCCCTGACAATTTGTTTAAAGATTATGGTCTTAAGCAGGCGTAAGTTGGAGGGTGAAATGGTGAATTTGCTGGGGAGACGCATCGCCTGGTGGCTGGGGGCATTAAAACGGACTACATAGCCCAGGAAGAAGCAGGCTAGGAAGCCAACCCGCAGCCACTCCCTTTCCAGCACCGAGGCCCTATTTCAACTTCTCGCACCTCACGCTCCGCGGGAGACGCATCGCCTGGTGGCTGGGGGCATTAAAATGGACTACATAGCCCAGGAAGAAGCGGGCTAGGAAGCCGACCCTCAGCCCCTCCCTTTCTTGCACCGAGGCCCTATTTCAACTTCTCGCGCCTCCCGCTCCACGGGAGACGCATCGCCTGGTAGCTGGGGGCATTAAAGCGGACTACATAGCCCAGGAAGTAGCGGGCTAGGAAGCCGACCCGCAGCCCCTCCCTTTCCTGCACCGAGGTCCTATTTCAACTTCTTGCGCCTCCCGCTCCGTCGAGACGCATCGCACGGTGGCTGGGGGCATTAAAACGGACTACATAACCCAGGAAGAAGCGGGCTAGGAAACCGACCCGCAGCCCCTCCCTTTCCTGCAGAGAGGGCGTTTAATAATTTCCTATCTCCGGCCTTGCGGGACGCGCGTGGGCGCATGCCGGGCGAAGTCCGGGCAAAGGGCGGGCTGTCTGTGGCCGTCAGGGGCCGTCATTGGCTGGGCTGGGCCCCACCTTTCAAGAATAGCTTTTGGATCATTGAGGGCATGTTGGATCCCGTTGGTATTGACTCTGGGCCGACGAGAGAAGAGTTGGGGCCTTTGAATGTGAGTGACTAGGCAGAGCTGCCACCCCAAAACTTTTGCATCAAGTGTAAATAGAGGGGTGGAGTTGGGTGGCTTGTTAAACTGGTCAGCAGGGGTGGCTCTGATCCAATTTACAGATTGACTTTGGGGCTTGGAGTTGCTTTTCGGTTGTGTCTGCAAACTAGTTATCTAATTTTGTAGACTTGTGCTAGACTTGTAAAATAATGGCCAGCACTGTGCAAACAAGATCAGCCAAATTGTGTCATAGTATTCCATCTAACTCCCGTTCTGAGACTAAACAAAAGGGATCATTCCCCCCTACTACTGTACAGCCCACTGCAATTGACCGAATGTTGCGAAAAGCTATTGGGGCGGTATCCAGCGAAATAGAGCGAACTGAAAGGCGCTTATCATTAACCCCGCAAATTGACCTGACCACTATGACTCAAGAGCTTGAGACTGATGTTATGGTTAATTCCTCACATAGTCTATTAGCGTCGCCAGCCTTGGAAATCCCGTGTGCTCAGATGGCGAATAATATTGATCCTGAGAAACCCAAAGCCGGGAGAAAGGCATCTAACACTAAGAAAGAGGGGGCTAGCCTTAGGAAACCCAAGTCCCGAATGAAGCAATAAGTGTGGCAGGAGAGAATGCGGGGCATGTGTCGCAATTGCAAGTACCCCCCAGCTGGGTGTCCCAACTTATAATTGATCTGCAGAGCCATTTTGAGCAAATTGTTAACACACAGATGAAACTAATCGTAAGTCGATTAGATAAAATAGTAACCCTATTGAAAACAGGGGGGGGGGGTGCAGGGTAGCATTATGCCTTCTACTACAGTAGCTAACTCTAACGTCCCCGAGATTATCCCAGGGAACTTGCATAGTAGATTTCCAGCTGTGCTAACTAACCCCACCATATATCCAACATTATCCCTAATCCCCCAACAGCCAAGTATTAGCAGTGCCCCTAATAGAACCCTCCCGAGTATAGGCAAGGCAATCATTGCCCCGCCAACTACTAATGCACAAGCGTACCACCTAGAACCCCCATTGTTGGGCCAACCAAGAGGGTCACCCCCCAAGATGATTACTAACCAACCACCCAGTATAAATTTACCCCCAGAGGCATCCCCATATGTAGTTATACTTGGGGTGCCAGAATTGAAGACAGAACATACAGAATCTTACGTAGAAATAAGGAATAGAACCATGTTCTGGCTGAATAATAACAGGCCGCTTCTAGGGAATGAACAGAGGGAAATTTTGTTCGTGCGGAGGGTGAGCTGGTTGGGGAATAGGAATAAGGACATCACTGGTAACTGTGTGGTAGTAAATTTCAGGGACCGCAGAGTAGTTGACCACATACTAAGAGGGGGAACGGCAAATCAACCAAGCAATATAAGACATTTGCCTTTGGGTTACTTCTATCTGAGGGGAACCCCGAGTTACAACCAAGGTCCTGCACATCTAGGAAGAAGGGATAGTTTCCACTATAGGATGGGACTGTGTCACCCAAAAACAGGGGCCTTTCTGGGAAACCAGGGTGTATTGAGTCTGGGGAATAGTTTTGACCATTGATGTCATTAGAGGGGCTCGATTGCCTAAAGAGAAATAGAGCTCTTCTGAAGAAGTTCTTACAGGAAGAGGGAGGTCTCATTATCACCCACCAGGTTGCATCCCTATCCTCCCATCCCACACTGAATGTATCCACTAGCTATGAAGACGATCTAAGTTGGGGCTTTCAGTTGAAGCATTTACCAACAACAGAGGAGGATGCCCCAATAACGGAGTACCCCATTAAGAGTCCTCCCGATTCCACCACTGGTTTAGGAAATCCCTTTAGGCTTCTGTCCAAGACTTCTGGGAGTGAGGATGTACTGGGATCAGATCAGTCCTCTCCACCATCTCAGAGGCAAGCTACTCAACTTGGGCCCTCAAGATTCAATGATGACCCAAATGGTGAAAGACCGATTGATAAAATTCCCATTACACCTTAGCCTATAAAAAGACAAATGCAGGGAGGGGGGGGGGTCAAACTAGTATCGTGGAAGATAGCCGGTCTATCAGCTAAATTTGATAACTATGAATGGAGGCAGTACATCACAAGGTTTTAGATAATTTGTTTGCAGGAAACCTGGGCGGTAGATTGTAGCCTCTTTCATTTAGCAGGGTACAAGTGCTTTTCTGTGCCCGCCCTGAACTCAGTGTCGGGAAGAGCCATGGGAGGGCTATTTATATTTGTGGATCTGCACATGGAGGGAGTGTGGACCAACTTAAACTGGACCTCAACCAACATGCAGGCTCTTGGGTTCTCTAGAAATGGGATAAGTGTGATATTGATTAACTTGTATAATGCTGTTGCAACTAAGGGGAACAAATCTATAATACATGAAGTAGACAACAGACTAAGTGTAGAGACAGCTCAGAGGAAGGGGGTAGTGGCCCTGTTCGTGGTAATAGCTGGCGACTTTAATTGCCATCTATGCCTTAACCTATTACCCCCCCAATGAAGAGTGGTCTTGTTGCCCGGTGGAGGAAGGCTCGCATTTCGAGCATACAAGTGAGGGGATTGAAATAGGTAAGGTCTTGAAAATCCATGCTCTGGAACATACCATTGATTTGGTTAGTATCAGAAGGGAAGGTGTTGTTACTCCAACCTTTAAGGGTAGAGGGTGCAGCTCGTACATAGACTACATTGTGGTGTCTGGATTATTTAAGGACTAGATAAGAGGGGCTGAGATTGAAGGGAATCTATTTAGCGACCATAGCCCTCTAGTTCTCGAGATAATAAACCTGCCCCCCAGAAGAGATAGGAGAGGGGTGGTGGCAGGCAGTATCGAGAAGGTAACGTACCAGGGGAGATGTCTGAGATGGTCTAAAGTTGATGGGGATGCCTTCTATAAATCACTAATGGAAAGAGGGAAAGAACCGATTGGGGAGTGTTTAGATCTCTCTGTGGAGGGGTCATTTGTGGTTAGGGCATTTGAGGCAGTGGCCCATCTGATAGATGGTCTATTAAAATCTACTGGGCCTGTGAGGGCAAATACAACTCCTAGATGGTTTGACAAAGATTGCTTTCGAGCACAGAAAGACCTAAAAATTTGCTTGAAAAGCCGTCCACGAGACAAGTCAAGAATTGCGCAGTGTAGGAGTCCATATAAAAAGGCGATTAAATGCAGGAAGACCTCCCTTCAATCACAAGCCTGGGAAGATTTAAGGGACGCAGCAGATAGAAGGGACATGACTGTGTTCTGGAAAATAATAAACAACCTGTGTTTCCAGGACACTAATACCCTAGAAATTGGCACAAATATCTTGCCTGAACAATGGTATGACCATTTCAAAGGCCTGTGTATTCACACGGAGGAGAACAATCATGACATAGGGAGGGGTTGCCAGTTGGTCTCCTCTGTAGAATTTTCTCTGGAGGAAATGATAGTGGCCATCCAGGGTCTAACACGAAATACAGCCCCGGGACAAGATGGTATCCCACCAGACCTTTTTTAAGCAACGTTGAGCTAAGGGCCCCTATCCTTACAAGAGTAATAAACGCGGCCGTCGCAACTGGCCTCCCGAGTTCATGGTCATCGGCAACAATAGTCCCAATTTTTTAAGAAAGGAATAGGGATAACCCTCAGTGTTACTGACCTATATCACTGATAGACGTGACAGCTAAAGTCCTGGGTCGAGTGGTCCTAATGTGCCTTATGGACTGGGCTGAGGAACACCAAATTATTACTGATGTCCATACGGATTTAGGGCAGGGAGGTCGACGACGGACCAGTGTCTGAACCTTTATTTATTGGTGGCTAAGTATACCATAGCCAGCAATGAAGCTGTATATTTAGGGTTCAAGGATCTCATCACAGCCTTTGACCATGTTAACAGAGAGAAGTTGTAGACCCTGATGACACGTTTAGGAGTGGACCAGGGCTTGATAAATATTCTTAGAGCATTGCACTGGAACACCTCCACCAAAGTGCGCTTCAATCTGAAGGGGGGCCTTAGACAACCTTTTCCCTGTACTAGTGGGGTCAGACAGGGATTTATTCTGGCCCCCTTTCTGTTCTCTCTGTCTATTAACAATTTAGATCAGGCACTAGGCAAGTTAAAGGTGGATTCCCCAAGAGTAGGTGCTCGACCCGTCCCAGTGCTGCTGTACGCGGATGACGCGGTACTTCTAGCCCGCACCCCTAAGGGACTTCAGTGTCTGATAGATGGGTTTGTTAGTTTTATGGATACCCTAGATCTATCGGCCAACCTGACAAAGTCCTATGTTATGTTGGTTGGAACTAAACCCTGCAAGAAGTTCTCCTATAAAATAGGTGCACACAAAATAGGACAGGTACAAACATTTTCCTATCTTGGCCTGTTATTCGATGGGCTTTTACATTTTAAAACATTAATTGAAGAGCGGTGTACTACGCTAGTGGCCTTGACCGGCGCTATAATGAATTATGGGCGCAGGCTGGGCAGGGGGTCGCCGGAGCAAATAATAAATTTGTATAGCTCAATATGTTGCTCAAAAGTGATTTACGGTTCCGAAGTCTGGGGTTTTGTAAATATCCGGCAATTACAGCTGGAGGAGAACAAATATTTGAGAAAGATGCTCAAAACACCACAAAGCATACCGGCCCTGATCGTCCATGAGGAACTGGGTAGGGCCTATATTGAGGACTTGGTAAAGGTTAGACCCCTTATGGCCTGGCTAAAGATCTGGACCAACACGGAGGCAGACTTGAGCAGGCAAATTATTAGAGATTGCCTGGATAGGGATAATGGAATGAGTATCCCATGGTTAAAGTACGTGAAGACTTCCCTTGAAGGAATTGGTTGTAGGGATCTCTTCACAAAACCAGCCGAAATTATCCGTCAAGACAAACTTAGAGTTAAGAGAATCTTTTTGAAGCAGGTAGCCTCACGTAGAGCAGTAGTGGAAGGAGGCAAACCCACAGTCTGCGCCCACAGTATGGTCAAGGCAGGGGAGGGTATGGAACCTTATCTCGCTCTCATGTCTAATGTGCAGGACAGATTTTTAATTACTCATTTTAGGCTCAACCTTTTTCATCATTTACTGGCCGATCCACCAGGTTTTACTTTAACCGTTGAGCAGAAGGGTGCCTGCGGCTGCGACAATCGGTATCCTCAGGACACCCTTCATTTTGTATTATTATGTCAATTTTATGTATTACCCAGGGGCAGATTTTTAGTAGGTATTTTAAAACAGGCCAAGTTCAGACATGCTAAGGTCGCCCTATTATTCTTGCAAAGGGCCAATGATCCTCTAACGTTGTTTTGTATTATGAATTTTATTAAGGTTGCTTTAAGGCTAAAGAATACAAGAGGGTTGTGCTGAATGAATTTCCTGTCAATCATTTACTTTTAACTCAGTGGTGGGCAGGTGCTTATGATGTTTATGAACTGTATTTTAACTGTTTTTTTAAATGTATAAATATGTACTTTTATGGTGTTTTATTAATACTGAATAAAGGATTATTTATTGATTGAATTTGGTGGACTAGAGTTTGTTAATATCATCCAATAGCTGATTGTCATTGTGCGGGGCCAAGGAGTGGTCATTGCGAGTAGCTTGACCGGCTCTGCAGGGGTGCACTAAATTAAAGTCCAGAAACAAAAAAAGAGAGAAACCCTTCTAGCACAAAGGTAACTGGCTTAAAATACATAATAACAAAGGAAATATTCCCTATGATGTTCTATCTTGTTTTACTGCCTTATGCATACACATGCCCACTACATACAGACTAAAGGCCTAGTTTTAGTAAAAAGTATCTCCTCCTTCATTGAAAAAATAAAAATAAAAATTGTATATACACCAAAAAAAAACAAAGTTAATATATGAAATTTCATTAAATGAGAGGGCAAAATTTGTTTTTTACTTGCTCACTCTCATGTAAGTCACATTAATCTATATAACAGTTTTAAGTGAAACACATTTCTTTATGATACAAGTCACATGATTATATATTGTTTCCTTTTGCTTAAATTCCAGTTACCAATCTTATACAGAAAAACATATATTTGTAGACATACAACCACAATGTACAATATAATCAAAACAATACTATAGGAGAAACAGTTATCAACGTGGCGTTTCGGTGGAATGAGATTGGTTGGCACCACCTTCTTCCAGGACAGCCTCATAAGTTGAAAACAGTATTGTTGAATCTGTAAACACAAATAAAACAAGCATTTGCAATGCAATAGGTCTCGTATTAGGAAATTTAGAGCTATTGGTATTGTAAATGGCAATTTTTTTTATTTTTGTGTTGGTTTTTAAAATAGCTAAATTAATAGCTTTGACATTTACAATGCCAATAGTTATAACTTTCGCAAATGTGACACCTATAACATTTGTAATGCAATATGTGTTGTATTTACGTGACTTTGATGTATTGCTATTACAAATAACAATGGCTTTTAAATAATTAATACTTAAATAAAAATTATTGTAATTTATAATAGCAATAGCTTAAACTTTTGTAAATAACTTTTGTGAAGATTATGTTCAGTGTATTTTATTGTGACGAAAATCCAAGAACAGAAGTGAAATATTAACATCTTTCTGTGACATTTGTAATAAAGCTTGAAACATTGAGAGAACATATTTGAACCAGTTGTTGTTGAATGGTTGCACCGGTAGGTTGATGTTGTGGTGGCGCCGAGTGATGCTGTGGCGTTCAGTGATGGTGATGCGCTTCCTCAATGTGTGTACAAGCTTGATATATATGCCCTCATTGCCCCGGTATCGCAAAGTACCGTAATGAAGTAACAGAAACTGAAATATGTATTCAACCTTATGTCTCCGATTTGGGAAACTGCGGGTGGGGGCAGATAAGTGCAGGATGCGCAGATTTACAAAGGAGTAAATTAAAGAACAGGACACGATGAAGCACGCGGCCTATTATAAATGTGAAATGCGCTGTACTACAAAACATTTAAACGTGCCTCGTGAGTGTCTCCATTATTGAGCACACGGCTATAAATTGTAGTAGGACAAGCAACAGGAGACTCTGCAGACCTTTGTTGCATTGGGGATTGCTTTACTGTGTATAGAGGGGTAGGGTTGAGGTCGATGCCATTATTTGTAGCTGTAAATATTGGCCTCCTGATACTTAACAAAGTTTGTAGATGCGCAACGGTTAAATTAAAAGTGACATGCTAGAACCAAACAGTATTACTTGAAATAGAAAAGGCGCTTCCTGAATGTGTGTACATGCTTGATCTATATGCCCTCATTGCCCCGGTATCGCTAAGTACCGTTATGAAATAACAGTAAATGAAATATTTATTTAGACTTCTATGTCTGATTTGTGAAACTGCGGGTGGGGGCAGATAAGTGCAGCATATGCGGCTTTACAAAGGAGTCAATAAAATAACATGACACGATGAAGCAAGCGGCCTATTATAAATGTGAAATACGCTGTGGTACAAAATATCTGAACGTGCTTCGTGAGTGTGTCCATTATTGAGCTCAGGGCCCATTGTAAGTCATAAATGCGCTGTCATTAAAAAAATGTAAAGGTTCCTGGAATGCGCTGTGTGAAAACAAAAGTTAGACGTACGGAAGGAGTAAACTTAAATAAATAACATACTATGATTAAACACGCAGCGTACTGCAAGTCTGTATTGCGCTGTGGTAAACAAAAAAAAGGAAATGTGCCTCTCACTGTCTCCATTAATGAGCACGCGGCTTATTGTAATTCTGCAATACGCTCATCTATGTTAATTGTAAAAAAATCCTGGAAAACTGTAGGTACGCTTTAGGTATGTACGCCTGTGAACATTAACAAAAAAGCAGTGTATGCTTAACGTTACTAGTTGCTGCGCGGCTATTTCCTGATAATTCCCCCTACATTCCAATGTCTCCAAGTGCTGAAAAAGCGCGTCGAAAAAAATAAAGAAATCGCCACATTCAAATGTCGTGACCTGTTCACGAGGAGCGCGACTCGATCGCTGCCTCCCTGCCATGCTGTAATGATGGCATGCCTTAAGGTGTTAGCATTTCCTTTTTTTGTGAAAGATGCAGCAATATCCCAATATCGGTGATATAAGACAACGATTCTTGGAAATGAAATGTATCATAGTTTGTAAAGCAACTTACCCGGTGCAAATGGTCAGACGGAAGTTAATCCAAAACTTCTGCGCGGTGTACATGAACGTCCGATATGTTTAGCAATGGGTAAAGGCTTCACTTTAAGTACAGGTTGTAGATCAGATAGCTGTCTGTAAGGGTCATAAAATAGCCACGAACACATGCTAAGGGAACGTATAGGCAGTGTGTGAAAATGGCCAAGTGTTAATAACAAGTGATAAGATGTGCGCACCCACTCAGGAAAACGAAACTAAGCATGGGGGCGAGACTTCCGTCTTGTGCGCGAATCAGCGCGAATCAGCGCCCACGGAGTTCCTGTGACGCGGGGCTCCCATGCCCGAGGGAGAGGCTACAGAACACCGGATTGCCGGTAAGTGGGACTGTATTGGGGGGGGAGCGTGTGTGTATGCGACGGCGGGGGTGGGTTCTCTGTATGTATGGGTGCATGCATGGGTGCTCGTGTGTGTGTCTGTGTGTGCGTGTCTGTATGTGTGTGTGCGGGGGGGGGCAGCGTGTGTATGTGCGTGCGCGCCTGTGTGAGTGCAGGGGGTGGGGGCTGGCTGTGTGTGTGTGCGCCATGTTTGCATGCAAGCCAAGCGAAAGCAGGGGCTGTGTGTACGTGTCTGCGCAAGCGCGTCTGAGAGGCGCGCTCCCGCGGTGAAATCTGGAAAGGAAAAGCGCGTGGCACATTGCTGTCCACATTCCTAAATACGGGTAACATTAGGTCTGAAGCAGACACCATCAATGCTCACGCATTGAGGGTAGGTCTGCTCGACCTAAAAATGAGGTAAACATATTCAATGAAGGAGGAATACTACCATCACCATAAAAAGGCTCAAGATTTATTGCTATACAGCCCATTCATATCGCTCGGTATTAATGGTGCAGAAAAAGGGCCATCAAAAATATCCTTATGCTGTTAACCCCATATACAAAACAAAATACTTCTCAGGGCCACTACCAATTACTAAACAATCATTCCCAAACTCACATACGTTTGTACTGGGCAGTAACTTACTTTAAAAGAATTATTTTTCTAATTTTGTAAATGATGTTCATCACATATGGTTCTTCTCATCAATACAATTCAATCCATATGTGGTCTGGGGTTTTCTTCCTATGCTTCCGACAATCTGAAATATTATATTTTTGATTAAAAAACTGTTTATATGACAAAAGCCTATGTTATTCCAAGTAATACGTGGCTACTATATATGCTCACCCTTGGATTCAGAAAGGCATAACTTATTCCTAGATCACACAAGATGTCTTTGGGTTATAATCTTCTTAATAATTTATGGTTCAGGCTTGAGATTCATAAATTTCTCCACGTAATCACCTATCATTAGGAGCCACCTCCTATATAGGTTCTCCCTCTTGGTGGCTGTTAAATACACAGAAGGAGACAAAAAACGAATTTAATTTCTTATTTAGACCTATGTGAGTATTCTATCTAACTATCTCGAGGTAAATAAGTGGAAAAAGGTTGGTATGTATGCTCACCCTTGGAATCAGAAAGATATAACTTATTCCTGGACCCCACAAGATGTCTTGGGGTAGTTGTCTTCTCGATAATTTATGGTTCTGGTGTGGGATTCATACATTTCTCCACACAATAACCTGTCTTTAAGAGACACCGCCTCTATAGGTTCTCAATATTGGTGGCTTTTAGATACACTAAAGAAGAAAAAAAGAAGAAATATAATTTCTTATTTAAAACGATGTTAGTGTTTTATCTAACCTTCTATTGGCAAATAATAAAATTAATTGGGAAACTATTGGTGCTATGTTTATACGTGTCCTTGCATGAGGGTCAATTGTACAATGGTCAACCAACAGTCTAGGTCAATAATGTATTAATAAACCAACAGTCTTAGTCTGGGCTTAAAACAAATGTAAAAACTCCTCACTTAAGCATTATGCTCCGTTTAATCTCTTCGCAGAAAAAACATTCTCTGCGATAGAGTATAATTAAATAAATTGGAACTTGATTCTTACTATGTTTATATGTGTCCTCGCCTTATGGTCAATGCTATATTAATGAGCCCACAATCTAGGTTAATAATATCTTCATAAACCCACGGTCTTATTCTGGGCTTAAATAGAAGGCTCCTCACTTAGACGTCGATTATGATGGCGGACGGACTTGCGTCCGTCTGCCACCCCCAAGGTGGAGGGACCGTCCGCAGGGGCAGCGGCATTCACTCCATCGGAATTAGGATGTGACCGCCACCCTGGTGGTCACATCCCGTATATTTAACATTGCGGCGGGTGCTGCTTTAAACAGCACCCGCCGCAAAGTTAAATATGCATGGTTTGCATTTGCATGCACAAAGCAGCAGGCACCGCGTGGTGCCTGCCTCTTTGTGCACCCAAATGCAGGGGGGTACCATAGGTACCCCCCTGTGCACCCCCATCCCCCGACACCCTGGGGGCTCGCAAGGGCCCCCCAGAAGCAAATGTCCACATGCTTTTCCATGGCGGAAAAGCCGCAGCGGAAAAGCATGTTTGCACACACATCGTAATTTGGCTGGTGGTGTCTTGCAGACACCGCCACCAAATTGCGGTCAACACCCCGCGGATCAGCGGCAGACAGACCTGCTGTCCCCCGCTGATCCCACCTCCATCATGATCTGGCGGGGGTGTTTTCGAGGTCCGCGGAGGTGAATCCGCATCCTCCGGGCCAGCTGTGGCTTCCACCGGCCCGGAGGATGCGGATTCACCGCAATCATAATCGACCCCATAGTAATTATGCTCCGTTTGCTCTCTTGACAGATACAACATTCACCGCGATAGAGCGAATCAACTAGTCAGCATAGTTTCAGGCCATCACAAGGATTACCCTAAATCACTCACCATGCACGAAAGAGTACGTGTTATCCGATAGAAGATCCCCGATAAGTGGTATTTAGTCTGTATGTAGTGGATGTATGAGTAGGCATGTGTATGCATAAGGCAGTAAAACAAGATAGAACAGATAGAACATGATAGGGAATATTCCTAAATTAAAGAATTAAAGTCCTCTATTGGCCGGCTGATTGTGACAGATCTCTTCCGTTATTCCATGCCTGTTTATTTGGTGATTGCCGGTTTAATGCTGTGGACTAGCACACTAAGCACACTATTGGACCGGATCCATATCAAGTGTGTCTTTTTTGAGTGCAAGAGATTCAAGCAGTATAAGGGAATTATTGTCAGATGCACTAACCTGGGATATCCTGAACCCAGCACTAGCGATGTTCGTGCTTGCCCTCCCACGCCCCTCACTGTGATGTGGACCACATTTCTGCCGGGCCATGCCACAATGAAGGGAATGGAGGAATGGGACTAAATAATGAAGAAACAAAATCTGGTCCGTTGGCTCACTGGATACCCTCGTTTGTGGTTTGCGGATGGGCGTCGCCCTTGACATAATACCAGGTGGGCGTTGAGGATGTAGAGCACGCTATAATATAAATAGACCTAGAATTACCCACAGATCATCACACCTAATGCAAGCACTCCCCTGCGCATCCCACCACGCTCACTTCGGTATCTGTATAACCTTTTCACACAACCAGATCAGCAGGTAGCCTAAGATCTTGGCTCAGGAGGATGGCAGGCTGTTGCATTCAGTTAAGTCACTGAATAATCACCTGAAGGAATAGAACCCTTCTCCAATCCGAAAGTGCTGTAAGGCACCTTACACACGTTCCCCACAATAATGAACTGTCCAAACCTGAAGCAAGTAAACCTTCGGGTTACTTCACCCTATAACTATCCCTGGCAGCTATCCTTAAACATTGCAGCAAGCTGGGCATGAGATGATGAGAGCAGTGTCATACGTGCTAATAGTTGTGGTCCTATATATACTGACTTGTTACCTTTGCCGAGAGCTCTTGTAGCGAGATTCTATTGTAAGGCATTAAAGATGCCCCCTTGGGGGTGCGTGACTGGCGGCGCGACTTACTGTACAGTTTGCGACACGCCGATTTCCACTACAGGTCTGTGACACAGGATGACGTGCTGACGTGTACAGTAGACTTGTGACACAGGATAATGACGTCCACCGTAGACTCCAGTCCCCATGACAATTACTATTCAGCCTGCATGAACTACAATCGACTAATTCACTGATGAGTGTTATGGATTCAGTAGGAGCGGTATGTAATGTAATGTAGTGTAATTGCACTTATATAGCACTTACTACCCTTGACAAGGCATGCTTTATGTCGAGCAGCACACTGCTCCAGAACCCAACGTAAATCCACCCTTTTCCTGCCCCTGTTGTTGGTTATTGAGAATTTAAAGGACAGTCTGTAATCTTTGAAATTAGGTGTGGGTAATGTACAGAAATGCAATAATTGGGATTAATGCAAACATTCATGTGATTTAGAGTAAGCAGCGCTGAGAGAGACGAGACACTCAGAGAATGGAAAGTAACTAGAGGGCCATTTGAAAGAAAAGGGAAGGCAACAAATCGAAATTTTAACGCAAAGTTAATTTTCCTGTGAATACAGGCGGCTTTATTCAGACTGCATGCTCAGAGATTGCTGGTTTCAGCTGTGGTGAGCTTGATTGTGATATTTTGACCTGTGGCTCTTGCACAAACTACTACTGCACAAGCTGCAAATCGAGTACAATGCCTAGCTTTCATTCTTCCTGGACTTAAGGGCATGGTCAACATGCCAGAAATCATAGAGAGAGTGAACTGCTCGGATTTCGCATAAACACATAAAATTCATTTTACCGCACTCAGTACTATAACCGTAGCAATAAAAATTTCTTTTTTTACCTTTATCATACGGCACTTTTGCCGTTTCCAGGCACTGTAAGGAACTGATGTTGACTCCTATTTAATGACTAAATCCCAGAGGAGATTGGTGGAACACACTTTAATATTTCTGGGTGGTTCATCCACCTGCTACAGAGATCTGCAACCAGAAATCCGATTGAGGGCAATACAATGAGTACAATTGAGTGGAAGCCGCCTAATACCAGTTATTAATGTAAAGAGCAACAATTCAAGTATAAATGTACCCTTAAGCGATATTTAATATGAATGAACAGGATTGTTCAAGATAGGTTTTGAGGGTATTTTGGGCACATGCTTACCCCGTGTCTGCACTGTAAATACTTTGTACTGAAAATGGATGCTGATAATGTAAATGAAATATAGATTACTAAGGGATCAAAATTCATACAATTGTAGAAAGTCCATTGTTGCTGAGCACTTTTAAACAACAGAGCGATTGTTATGATTACTTACCAGTAATCCTCATTACTCTTAGTCCTACGCCTCCTCGACCCAGTCATAACACATGAGGTATATTCCACTGACAGGAAACACAACAGTAAATGCTTTTAGGCTCCACCCACCCTCCTGCCAGGGGCTATAACACCATAGCCAGCAGAAAGCACTTCCTGACATACCAAGCACAAAAAAGGCCTGAACCAGGGAGGGTGGGTGAGAAATAAGAGTAATGAGGATTTCCGGTAAGTAATCATAACATTATCTCCACCTCCCTCGTCCTCGACCCTGTCATAACACAAGAGGTATACCAAAGCAACCAACCAAGCGAAGGCCTTTGGAACACCACCAGATACCAAACTACACAGCACACAGGAGGGAAGCACACCACAGTGAAATGTTTAATTGCATAACAGAATCAAGGAGGAGCAACAGGCTCCACAGTATGCAAAATACTAAAAACAAAATTCAAATGGTCATCCAGAGTTTAATTCAACCTGTAATGCTTAATAAAGGTAGATCCAGAATCCCAAGTCCCAACACAACAGATCTCATCCAAAGACTCAGCAGGAAAGGCAGCCCAGGAAGCTGAGACACCCCTGGTGGAACAGACTTGCACCCCTGAAGGCTAAAGCAAAACAGAGCCCTGATAAGCCAAATAGATAATGGACTTGATCCAAAGATCCTGGGTAAGCCAAGAAGCAGCCTTCCCATGACTAGTCAGCCCAGACGTCACAAACAGACTGTCCGAGGATCGGAAAGCCGTCAACCGGTCCACATACACTTGCACAGCACGCTTCACATCAAGAGTGTGCAACAACTGAACAGCAGGAGAAGAAAGAGAAGGGCAGGAAGAAGGTAAGACCAACTCCTGAGAAGTATGAAACCTAGAATGCACTTTCGGCAGAAAACCAGGATCCAAATGCAAGATCACAGTGTTGTCCACAAACCTCAAAAGGGGGGAACAGCGCAAAGCAGAACACTCAACCAACCTCAGGGCAGAGGTACTGGCCACCAGAAAAAGCCACCTTAAACGAACTTGAGATCAACAGATAACAAAGGCCCAAAAGGAGAGAACTGAAGAGCACGCAGGACTTGAGAAAGATCCCACTGAGGCGCCGAAAAACAGGAGAGGAGAGAAGAAAACTCCGGAACACATGAGACACCAACAGCCCATCGGTAGAGTGCAAGGAATCCAGATCACGGACAGTCTGAATAGTAGCCCACTGGCTCTTCAGGGTAGACAAAGCATAACCTTCCAACAAAAAACTGCAGATTATCACAGACAGAACCAGAAGTAGAAGACAGATCAAGATCAGAACACCAAGAGTCGAAAAAAGACCAATGCTAAGAATAAGAATAAAATATAGACCTCCTACGGGAGGCCTGTATCACAGAAATAATGTGGTCAGGCACACCCCAGCCCCTTAGCGACCACCGTTCAACCTTCCGACCGCTAAGGTGAGAGGGACCAGCAGGGGAGGCATGGAGGACCTCATGGGAGATGGTTATCCTGGCAAGATCCATGGAGAAACCATCGCCAGACTGAGCAACAATCGGATCCAAGCCCTCCTTGGTCAGTGAGGTAACAAAGTCACCGCTTGAGCCCCCACCCTCTGAACCTTCAACAGAAACGGGGGGATGACAGGAAAAGGAGGGAAGGCATACAGAAACCAAGGGGGCCACAGGAAGGACAAGGCCTACACGCCCCACACTCCCTGTTCCAGAATCTGTGAACAAAAGAGGGGAAGAAAAGCAAACAATTCCATCACAAGAGTCCCTAACCTCTGGCAAATCAAATGGAACACCCTGGGAGAGAGGCACAAAGTCAGAGAGGATGAAACCTTTGGCTCAGAGAATCCACCACCACATTGTCAAAAGTCCCGGATGTGCTGAGCAGAAATGGCCTGGAGATAAAGTGCCACCCAACCTGCAATCGCACAGGCCAACATATTCAGGGACTAACTGTGAGTACTGCTCTTATGATTTACATAAGCCACAGTCACCGTGTTGTCAGACCTCACCAGAACATTGCAACCCAGCATGCAATCCTGATAGGTCCAAAGGGCCCGCTCCACAGCAGAAAACTTCTTCCAGTTGGAGGATCGGCGGGACTCCGAGCCTTGCCAACCAGCCTGCAGAATCCACTGACCCTGAGTTGCACCCAACACGATTCACGGGCATCCGTTGTCAACACCACAGGTGGAGTGGGATGAAATCACATACCCGGTGAGAGGTTCAAACAGGCCATTCACTGCTGTAGAGCGCTCACTGTCTCTAGACACACTGGAACTGCATTGAGAAATAGTGAACAGGGAAATGAACAAAGCGGTGAAGATTCAACAGCAAGGGGTGAAGTTGTAACCTGGCCCATGGAACAGTGAACACCGGCCCTGCCATGTGACTCTGTACCTCCAGCCACTAAAGCAGGGGCACCGAAGTCCCAGGCAACAGCCTCATCAACAAAGACTACAGACACATGATCCAGGAAGGAGGCAGGAACACCTTGTCCAGGCAAAATTGAAATCTGCCCCTAAAAAGGACCTCCGGGTGGCATAAGAAGATGGCACTTCGGAAAATTCAGGAGAAAGCTGGCCTTTCTAGCTTACAGATGGTCAAATCCAGATGCTGGACATCACCAGAGCAGGAGGGGCCTGCAGAAGCCAATCGTCCAGGTAGGGAAACACCAACACCCCCAGAAGGTGAAGATGAGACTGGCCACCACTTTGGTAAAGGTTGTGGGGGATGAACACAGGCCGGAAGGGAGGATACCAAACTGCCAATGATGACCCCTCAGGTAAAACCTCAGAAACCATTAGAGCCCCAAGGATACAGGAACATGTAGATATACATCGTGAAGATCCAGGGTAGACATCACCCTGCCAGCCTTAATCAACGGAATTACATGCTGCAGGATCTCCATCTGAGATTGATCACGATCCAAAAGTCACCCGTAACATTCAGCACCAGAAAGATGACAGAATAAGTCCCCTGGCCCACTCTGACTGGGGTACAGGTATAATCGCCTTCTTCCAGAACAGTATTAGAAACTCATCCAACAGGGCTTGATGACACAACATTTCCTTTAGAAGCGTGGTCCGCACCCTGCCCAGCGCAGGGGGAGGGGATATGAACTCAGTCCAGTAGCCCCGCTTCAGGACATCCAGGACCCACTGGTCTGTCATTGAGAGATGCCAAGCTGCAAGGAAATGGTGGAACCTCCCACCTCTGGCACCAACCCAGCATGAATGAGCTGAGCGATGGCATAGTCAGGAACGCTGATACCAGGACCGGCATTGCGGGAGACTTCTCTTGAAACCTCCACTGAAAACCATTCCCAGGACATTTCTGGTTCATTAATGAATTCCTCTGCAGTCGAGCAGGTTGCCGAAAAGACTTAGCATTTGTGAAGAATGACACCTTACAAAGTTGCTGATGCCGGAAGGACAAGGGAAGTTTCCGTTCTTTGAACACCTTATGCAACTTCTCGTCAATGCCTTTCCCAAAAAGATGAGGACCAGTAAAAGGCAAAAGCAAAGCCATGGATCGTTGGACCGCATCCATAGTAACAAGTTCCGTCTGGCAGCAACGGACGCACCACAAGACAGGGCCGAAACACGAACAGAGTCAAAAGCAATATAAGAGAGGAACTCAGCCTGACGTTCCATGGACTCCAACGAGTCAGAGCAACTACCACCTTCCTGCATGGTGGCGAACAGGGTTTTAATATCAGACAATAAGGATTGTGCAACTCACCATATACCCCAGAAAGGATGGCCAGATGCGACCCCGCATAGGCCTTCTTCAAAGAAGAATCAATCTTCTTAACCGCAGCATCCTTCAGGACATTAGCCTTATCAGACATGGACAGACGCCCCACCAAAATGGCTACAATAGAGTCAACATGAACCAACTCCAGAATGGTATACTCCATGTTCTGCAAGGGGTACAGCTTAGACATGACACGAAGCATCATAATGTGGTCAGGATCTTTCCATTCCTTCAAGAGCACATCCATAACAAAAGGATGAATGGGTAAAGCCTTCACGGTCTGCTTCCGAAACTGCAGCAACAGCAAATCTCAGGATAGGCCACCAACCTCCACATCAGGGAAACCCATGTTATCACTGACATGGGAAAGAATGTCCAGCAACATATCCTTGGAGGTCAGTGCTGGAAATATCATAGGAGAGGTCATGACCCCCACCAGAGCGCACACCAGCAGTTTTCCTGGAGAATCTTTTAGGACATTCTTGATTCCAGATTCATTGGTGGTTTATTTAATTGACAGAAGTGTAAGATCCACGAGACGGAAAAAGCTGCCGTGATTGTTCAAGGGAAAAAAATAGTTTACAATAATGTCCTTCCTTTATATAAAAGAGTCTGTGGTTTGGTTGAGAAGGGCAGTCATCACACAGATGCAGAGTCAAAATAAAATTAATTTCTAGTGTGTCAGAACACTTAGCACAAACGAAGACCTTATAGTATTAGGGTGAGGGTGGTATGACTGAATACATGGATGTTGATAACGTTACCCAATTTAACTCAACTTAGGATTGATGAAGGGGCAAGAACGTTTTCAAATGTGAAATATGCATGTAGTGCAATTATGTCACCAACAAGCTTTTAAATCAACATGTCATCTGTCAAGCTTGAAACACTACAACGTAACGTACAGTTATTGCACCTGAGAAAATTGCATTTTTAAATGGTATACCTCCAATGAAGGGGTATTACCTCTGGCACTGTGATGCATTTGATTCATACATTGGGTGATGGCAGTAGAAATTACTAATTTTATATATTGTGGCATGAAATAAAACACACTGTTGTTCCTTAAATTAATATTTCCTTATCTTAGATGTAGTCCAGTGCTCTGCACATACCAACAACCTGTTAAGTGCTGTGGTCCAGGATTGTGGCTCTCCATGAAATTCAGAAAAAAGTCTGACTATCAGCGCATATCTTAAGCATCTGTTTCTCAGAAGATGGACTATGTAAACACCCTGGAAAATATCCCCAATACTAATCATCAGCATGTCAAAGACCTTAAGGTGTTATTTGAGTACAAAATCAACAAAATCCAAGACTAGATCCCTAGAAACTCAGGTAGTCACTTTAAGCCCATAGCCCTGCCTCTGCTCCAGACCATCTCACTCATTCTCTTTCCTTTGACACAGGAGAGAATGTCGAGTAGGGGCCCAAAGTCAAAAGCCTGTAATCGACAACTGCAAGCATGAAACAATTCATCCTCACGTCTAGGAATCACTGAAACTGGATTCATAAGCCTTATGAAGAATCTATGAGTGACCCAAACGTATTCATATCCTCCCCCATGCTCAGTTTGAGTTCCATACCAGCAAGTGAAATGGTATCCACCCTAAAAGGGACGTTTTGCTGTCAATGGGCAGAAATAAAATACACACCTCAAACCCTTTGACCTCTAGAAGCCTATATGACACGGTGGTAATTGGAGGGCAGGGCCTTCATACAAACGTCTGGAGCCATTCAGTTAGAGGAAAGTTCTTTATTTCATGTTAAACCCTTAGGTTACAACCATGCCTGATTGGTCCTGTATGGGTCTATTCTTCCTCTAGCTGTAACTATATTCCATCTCCAACACCACAAACATACACCAACATTCTATTACATTATGGGCTCTCACCATTCCAGACATCCCTCAGGTGTGCAGGGAATGGGGACACATAATATACTACACACCTCCCTTTCCTTCAAACAACAAAACAAAGAACAGTCATCCACTGTATAAACAGTACAGGGACTATCATTCACGATTACTCAACCTCCAACATGTCCAGGCTACACATTCACCCAACACGAATAGTGAAACTCTCCAACACTCATGCAGACACACTAAGACTACAGATGAGCAGCCCCAGTAACTCTATGGCGTGTTGAGGGAAATCTTGGAACCCCAAGACACGAGGCTCCCCACAAATCATGTTAAAAAAACAACAACTAGGTTGCACAGTAGTCTGAGACCTCCTAGGATATGTGGCCCTATCAGTACATCGGTGCACTCACAATGACGCCACACAACATTGATAATAATAGGACATGTAGTTAAAAATGCCATTCCGATACGCTCGAGATAAGGGTAATTCACAGGTGCAGCGTATCACCAACACCATCACGCTAAACTCTAACGTGTCTCCACCGCTTACTCGAGGTGGCATATAGATTACCCAATTTGGGTCAGCCTCTTTATAAGGTACATGTTTGGGTACTTAATGTTTGGATTCCATAGCATTCACGATTTGGTCCTAAATACTGTGTTGATTAGATTCACTCGGTCCTGACGAATTGCCTATTGATCTTTACTGACTCCACGATGGCACGAAACATGTTGACTTTTGAAACTCCTGGGCCACTAGGGATCATTGTCTCCACTGGTGGTCATCATGTTTTTAATTGGACAAGCAAACTCACCAAATGAAACCCCTTTTAGAGAATTGCTTTTTCCATTTCTGAGTTACTATTCACTACACACTCACATCTACATTTCCTTCATTCTACACCCAGGGCCCTACACCTGCACTTCACAGATGGCATTGAGACAAAAGATCTCCGATAAAGAGCCCCCTCAAGCATGCCCATCAGGCATCGCAGCACCAGCCCGATGAGGAGCAAGCCGATGACGAAGCATGACACCCATTTGGGTGTATGAGGGCCCTAATTCCAAAAAGGAACCACCTTAGAAACTAGATACCGTTTTTTGTTCCGATTTATCCCAGAGCATGTATACTGGACCTTAATGCTTTCCTAGTTCCCCTATTTTCTGATTGGTTGGTCACAAATGCCTAGTCATGTGACAATCAGAGCATGGAACCCTCAAATCTCCTTCCACAAAGAGTTCCTCCGTCATCCCCTAGTTTACACATTCATGGCACAAACAACACAAAACAGAAAGTGTAACCATACATTATCTCAACTCAAAATTCCCATGACCCACCTCAAACATAAAACCTACCCATGAGACAACTCTCACCTTCATCATCCACAAAGAACACGAACATTCCTACAAGGAGACAATTCTCAATACTCACACACCCAAAACTGCAGACCAGCACTTCAACGCATCTGACTCCCAGTCAAACTAGCTGGCCAAACCAACATAACCAAGTGCCAGAGAAAAGAAAGGACCTAAATCTGCACCCAGCACAATGCCCTTTGGAATTAACACAGACATCAGATAGAATATATCCTGCACACAATGAGGACTCCCTCCAGAACGCATGGACAGAAAGTCCTGAAAACGCAACGTTTAAACATGGATAGACTCAAGTCCCCGCAATCATAGGCAATAATTCATGTATTCTGCCTCCAGTACCAGACACCTGTCAAATCCTCCAATTTGTACAAAATGATGACTAGTCCAGAGCACAAGTTATTATTATTATTATTATTATTTATTTTTATAGAGCGCGTAGTCATCCGGAGGTATCCCAGCGCTAAAGTAGGAGAAATGAACACAACAGAAAACAAAGAGACTCTGTAGCTCACACTGATGTACTCTGCTGCCAGTACTAGTAGGCATCTGTTGAAACTTCCCATTAGTAATCAATCAATCAATCAATCAATCAATAATGCATTTGTCGAGCGCACTACTTACCCGTGAGGGTCTCAAGGCGCTGGGGGGTGGGGGATGCTGCTACTGCTCGAAGAGTTAGGTCTTGAGGCGTCTTCTGAAGGACAACCGGTCTTGGGACTGCCGTAGGTGGATGAGGAGGGTGTTAAAGGTCTTGGCGGCGAGGTGAGAGAATGATCTGCCACCGGTGATTGCTCTTTGGATGCGGGAGACTGTGGCCAGGGCGAGGTCGGCGGAACGGAGCTGGCGGGTGGGGGTGTAGAAGCTGTGTCGGCTGTTAAGATATGCTGGACTGGTGTAGTAGAGTGTTTTGTGTGCATGGGTGAAGAGTTTGAAGGTTATCCTGTTGTTGACGGGGAGCCAATGCAGGCCTCTGAGGTAGGGTGTGAAGTGGCTGCAGCGGGGGATGTCGGAGATCAGGCATGTAGAAGCGTTTTGGATGTGTTGAAGCCGTTTCAGGAGTTTGGCAGAGGCTCCTGTATAGAGGGTGTTTCCGTAGTCCAACCTGCTGCTGAAGAGGGCCTGGGTGACCGTTCTTCTTGTTTCGGTGGGGATCCATCTGTAGATCTTGCGGAGCATACGCAGGGTGTTGAAGCAGGAGGAAGAGACGGCGTTGACCTGCTTGGTCATGGAGAGGGTAGAGTTGAGGATGACCCCTAGGTTGCTTGTGTGGTCGGTGGGTGCTGGAGCTGTACCCAGTGTTGTCGGCCACCAGGAGTCATTCCAGGCCGAAGGGGTGGGTACAAGGATGAGGACCTCTGCCTTTTCCGGGTTGAGCTTCAATCGGCTGTTCCTCATCCATTCAGCGACAGCCATCATTCCTTCTTGGAGGTTGGTTTTGGCGGTGTGGGGGTTGTGGTGAGGGAGAGGATTAGCTGGGTGTCGTCGGCGTAGGAGATAATGTTGAGGTCATGCAGTCAGGCGACGTGGGCGAGTGGTGCCATGTAGATGTTGAACAGGGTTGGGCTGAGGGATGAGCCCTGGGGTACGCCGCAGATGATCTCGGTGGCTTCAGAGTGGAAGGGCGGAGGCAGATGCTCTGTGTTCTGCCAGAGAGGAAGGAGGTGGTCCATTCCAGGGCTTTCTCTCGGACCCCAGCGTCATGGAGGCGTGTTCGTAGTGTGTGGTGGCCGACCGTGTCAAAGGTGGCTGATATGTCCTGGAGGATGAGAGCTGCGGTTTCTCCGTTGTCTATCAGGGTCCTGATGTCGTCGGTGGCGGCGATGAGGGCAGTCTCGGTGCTGTGGTTGCTGCGGAATCTGGACTGGGATGGATCCAGGATGCTGTTCTCCTTGAGGTAGCGGTCAGTTGTTTGTTGATGGTCTTCCCGATGACCCTCACCGGGAACGGGAGCAGGGAGATGGACCGGAAGTTCTTGAGGTCCTTGGGGTCCGCCTTGGGTTTCTTGAGTAAGGCGTTGATCTTGGCGTGCTTCCAGCCGCAGTCCAGGTTGCTGTCTTGAAGGAGATGTTGTAGGTTTTCCGGAGATGGGGGCGACGGCGGTGCTGACTTTAATAAAGATGTGGTGTGAGCAAGGGTCTGACAGAGATCCGGAGTGGATGGTGTTCATAATCTTGATGGTGTTGTCGTCGTTGATGTTGGTCCAGGAGAGAAGGTGGTTGGTGCGGATGGTGGTTGTGGGGGCTGGAGTCTCAGTGGTTGTCGTGGCAGTTGTGTTGTTGAAGCTGTCATGGATGTCTACGATCTTACTATGGAAGAAGGTGGCCAGCGAGTCGCACAGGTCTTGGGAAGGTGGGATGTCGTTGGTGTTGGAGCTGGGTTTGGAGAGTTCCTTCACTATGTTGAAGAGCTCTGTGCTGTTGTGTGCGTTGTTGTCTAGGCGATCCTTGAAGTAGACTCTTTTTGTTGATCTGATGAGGTGATGGTGTCTGCGGGTGGCGTTCTTGTGGGCTGCGTAGCTGTCCGGTGTTCGTTCACTGAGCCAGTTCTTCTCCAGCTTTCGGCAGGTTTGCTTGGAGGCCAGGGGTCTTCAATGAACCAGCTGGCTTTCTTGCTGGAGTGACTGTTGGAGGGTTTCTTAAGCGGGCAAGGGTGTTAACGCAGTCATCGAGCCACTGCCTGACTTTGCGGACGGCGGTGTCGTTGGGCTCTGGAGATGGGCTCTGGGCGAGGGTGGTGGATAGCTGGTCTTCGGTGACTTTGCTCCAGCAGCGGCGAGGCATTTGTTGGGAGCGTTGGTGCGTGGTGGGTTTCTGGAAGGTGAAGTGGATGCAGCGATGGTCGGTCCAGTGGAGTTTGGAGGTATGGCTGAAGGAGACGTGGAAGCTTGCTGAGAAGTTGGGGTCCAGTGTGTGGCTGGTTGATTGGGTGGGTGTTGTCACGAGCTGTCTGAGCCCGAGGTTGGCGAGGTTGTCGATCAGGGTAGTGGAGTTGGTGTCGTTGTTGTTCTCGAGGTGGAAGTTCAGGTCTCCCAGAAGGATGTAGTCCGTGGAGGCGAGGGCATGCGTGCTGACAAGGTCGGCGATGGAGTCGCTGAATTGTGGTCTGGGTCCGGGGGGGTCTGTAGATCAGAGTTCCTCTGAGGGTGGTGTTGGGGTCAGTGTTGATCTGGAAGTGAAGGTGTTCGGCGGTGTTACGGGTGTCGTCCGAGTTGATAGAGATCTTGAGGGTGGCCTTGCGTACGATGGCGATTCCTCCTCCAATTCCATTGATGCAGTCTCTGCGGGTGATCTTGTAGTTGTTCCGGGATGGCTATGGCGATGTCTGGTGCCGATGGGTCGTTCCACCAGGTCTCTGTCAGGAAGGCGACGCCTGAGGAGTTTGACGGCGTGTCTGTGTGCAGAGCTGGTGTTCAGGAGTATGCAACGGAGGTGGTTGAGTCCTGTCCTTGTTGGCAGTTTGGCAGCTCTGGTGCTGGTGAAGCTGCAATTTCGGCAGGAGAAGGGTCCATGGGTGCGCTTCGGAGCTTCGGTGTGCTCGTCCGGTGTTGAGTGCGTGGAGGGTGCTGGCATCGTAGCGGAGTCGGGCGCCGTGGCGATCGCTGGGGCCAGGAGTTCTGGTGTGGACGGGCGCAGACAGGCTTGCCGGAGGTGAGCCCGCTGCGCAGCAGCCGCCATAAGAAGGGGAGGTGGGAGGGAGGAGCAGCTGGGAGGGGGGATTGGACGAATGGGAGAGCGGTGGGCGGGGCCGCAACAGCGGGAAAACGAGGGAGAATGGCGAGGGTACAGAAGGCAAAGGGGGCAAAGAACGAGGCAGGAGTGAGACAGGAGGGATGACTATGTACAGAAAACAATTACCAACACAGCACAGTACAATTACGATAAATATGGGGTCAGGGCCGCAGGGGGGCTCAGCGGCAGGAGAGAGGAACGGCGAGGGGAGACAGGAGGCTAAAAGGTACAGAGCAGTCGCAGAAGGCAAATACAAGCAATACAGTAAAATACAGTGCAAATGAAATACAGTGAAAGAAGAAGGCAGATTAAGCAGAGAAAAACAGTACAATACAGAAAGCAAACCTACGGCCTATCACTGCCCACCAGGGATGAGGCGCAGGTGGTAGCCTGTGATGGAGCAAGGTGGAAACTTTTGTATACCCCTTGTGAGATTAACTTTTCATAACAGTAATAAGTACTAAAGGTGTGGTTTTGAAATTAGCCAACATAGAGTAGAATGCACACACACAAATATACGTGGGATACTATTAGACCTGGCACCTTGGTGTGAGTCTCCCTTCCACTTTTTGCTGATGTGCCTCATGTGTTTTGCTGGTGTTAGCAGCTCAGGGCACTGTGCCACTGCCAATCAGTGCCACAGTGCCAGTGCTCCCTATGAAAAGTGTATACATTGATTGGTGTCCATGATTGGCTTACTTGGTTTACTGTCAGTCCCCAGTAAAATGCATCAGGAGTGCCAGGGCTCGTAAATACAAATGCTGCTGGAGGGCCTGCAGCACTGGTTGTGCCACCCACAGAAGCGGCCTAGTAAAATGTGTCTAAGGTCTGCCACTGCAGAACCTGCGTGCAGTCTGGTACTTTCATGCTGACTGCACAAGTACACCTACTTGCCAGTCCCTAAACCTTCCCTTAACTTCATATTAGTCACCCCTATGGTAGGCCCAAGGGCAGGGTGCATTGTAAGCATAAGGTAGGACAAGCCCTGATGTGTGTGACAAATCCTAATGGTGAATTACAGCCATTTTCGTTTTTCACTATTGTAAGGCTACCTGTTCTCATAGGCCAGAATGGGCTGCTGGCATTATTACACTCTATAATCCCAGCTGGATCAGGGAATACGGTAGAAAGTCAAGTTTAGTATGCCTGAACTCAGAATAATAAAATACTTCTTTTAGTAAAGTTTATTTTAATATCCTGTGTTTGCAAATGCTACTTTTAGAAAGTTAGCATTTGCTTGATTTTCTATTTCAGCCCGCCTCTGCTAGGATGTGTATCTGCTGTCTGGTTTCTGTGAGTGACAGGGCTGGGGGATTCCAGGAGACAGTCTGGGCTGCCAGGTGGTGAATAGAGAGATTACACCAGGATGGGTGGGAGGAGTGTCCCTTGACTCTGAATAGGGCTGTGCTCTGCCACCACAATGCTGGCTCCACCTCCTGCGGAGCGTCTGATGTCTCTGACCTGCTCACTAAAAGAAGAAGCCAGTGTCACCACAACAAAGTGTTCCAAAACTGGGTTGAACTAGGCCCAGGCACCCCTGGCCTGCAAAGACAAAAGAAATGGTGTATAAAAGTAGGAGCCCTGCTCCCAAGAAATTAGATCCTGTTTGTGCCAAGAAGAAACTCTGCCCGAAAGAGAAGGACCTGGGAAAGATGCATGGAGGACTACTGTTTATAGCCTGAGAGACTGGCCTGTGGTGGGTGCCTTGCTGCAAGAAGGAGAGGAGGAATGACGGAGACAGACTTTATTTTATTCAACTTGTGCAATCTCTGAAGCAGATCTCCAAGGGCTTGCGTGTGAGCCTGCCCCCTGACCTGAGCCCCAGGAACATTGGGCTCTATCCTCCTAAAGAAGGAAGCTGTTGCTGGTATTGTCTTCCCATGCAGCGCTGACCACGGAAACCTGAGTGCGCTGAGAAGTTGTCCCGCACTCTGAGAGCCTGTGCACCCCCGTCCCGCCGAGCAACGCGACTCCTGAAAGATTGTGCCTCAACTTGCACAGTAAAGCACCGTGACTGCTGCTACATCGAGCTGGAGCTCGCACCGCAAAAACGGACCGTCCGGTCCAAGCATCGTGAACCTCTGGCCTCTGAGCCGTAGCTCACACAGTAAAGACAGACTGCGCCTGGGCTCGCCCCTCCGTGAAAACGCCCTGCTGAAAGCGCCTCGCCGCTGGAATCACCTCAAGTCGCTGCCCCCTCTTCAGGACCGGAGCGTCGCCGAGACCAAGAACCTGCCCCACAATACATCGCTGCCCTCTGTGTGAAGAGCCTGCCAAGCCATCGAGCCGTAGCTCGCACCGAAGGAGTAAGGCACCGCAACGTGGGGCGTTGGACCTCCCTCAGCATTGTCCGCCCCGGACCCCCTCTGCAAACTAAAGTACTGTGAGCTCGTACACGGCGTACGAGATTCTGCGTCCTGGACTGATGTGTCCTTGAGGTGCTTGAGCTTCTACGAGGCCCATCCGTATTGCTGTATGAGTCGCACTGTGACACTTTGACTCGCGCCACCTGTTTGTAGAAAGAGTACCCGTGTACGCATTTCCCAATACTGCGCTCCGGACTGAGACGTCCGTGAAGTGCACTGCCTTGTGAAAGCTTTTGTTTGTGAAACGTGGTACGCATCGCACAGGAGTGCTGCGCACCGCACCCTCCCTTTGCCCAGTTGATCGCACCACACTTCGCGTACCGCAAGGCGCGTGAGGTTCGGCACGATCTCACCGTTCGCACTGAACGCGGCGCACAGGAGGCCAACAAAGTGCACAGGAGCCCAACGAAGCGCACGGCCTGCTTTTTAATAACCAAGAACAAACCGAACTTTGGTTTTAAGAACTGTGGCATCATTTTGAAAGTTACTGGAACCATTCTGAAAGTATTAGGTCTATACCTAAAGCCTGCTTGACCGTTTTGATATAAAGAGTATATTTTTACAAAAGAACAGTCTTGTGTCTCTGAGTAGTGGGTTGGTAAATTACTGTGTGGGATATTACAAATGCTTAACCATATGTACTCTAGAGATTAGCCTTGTCTGCTTGCGCCACGCCGCCTAGAGGGTGAGCAGGGGTTATTTCTGGGAGTAGTCCTTTGCCCTGAATAGAGGAGCGGGTCCCTGTTTGTCACAAGTGCATACCTGTGCCAACCAAAGACCCCCAATTCTAACATTGGAGGCAGCGGTGAGGATCGCGAATTTGCATTTGTAGTATCTATACCCACGTTCTCCTGTGACTTTAGGCTCACATCTGATACCTGTCTTCCGTTCGCTCAGTTGATCGACACATGGGGTTCGCTCAATATCGAGACTCTCTCCGACATCATCAGTAAAATCAAATCCGGTTCCCTACTGGATCCTATTCCCCCCCAAATTCTAAAAAAGCTAGACAATTCCTCCCTAGAACTCATCATGGATCTTCTAAATTCCTCCCTAAGAGAAGCTACTGTACCTTCCGCATGGAAACACGCGATGATAATGCCTTTACTAAAAAAGGCTAATGCTGATCCCAGCATTCTAGCTAATTTCCGTCTTATCTCGCTTATTCCGGTATTCTCTAAAATCTTAGAAAAGTACATCAACTCCCAACTTTCCACCCATGTTGAGTTAAGGGGAATTTTACATCCGTCACAATCTGGCTTTAGATCCGGTTTTTCGACGGAATCTACTTTGCTGGGAGTCTCGTTTACGAGTTGACAGGGGGGAAACCGTGGCACTCATTCTGCTTGATCTGAGTGCCGCATTTGACACGGTTTCCCACCCCATTCTTGTCAATGCCCTCCTATCATCTGGCATCACCAGCTCAGCTCTCAACTGGCTTGTTAGCTTCCTATCCGACCGCACCTTCCAAGTCTTCTCTTCCTCATCCGCTTCCCAAACTTTCACATCTGCGTATGGAGTCCCGCAGGGTTCCATCCTGAGCCCCTTGCTCTTCAACTTATACATCAGACCTCTGGCGTCTATTGCGGAGCAAGCTGGGCTCACCATTTACTCCTACGCAGATGATACCCAGATCATCTATTCTCTTCCCTCAGACTCCCATGCCTCCTCATCTGCCCTCTGTTCAGGATTGAGCAACATCGCAGCTTGGATGTTGGACAACAAACTGCAACTGAATGGGGGAAAAACAGAACTTCTTCTGTTTGGCCGCAATACCACTCTATGGGGACCCCAACACTGGCCCGCTCCAATGGGCACTCCACCCACTCCTTCTAAATCAGCACGCAACTTAGACGTGATTTTCGGCGACCAATTATCTATGAAAAGCCATGTGGTCAAAACTTCCTCCACCTGCATCACAATCATCAAGTGGTTGCGCAAGATCATCTGGATGCTGCCTGTGGATACCCAGAAAACTGTAGTCCAGGCTCTAATCACTTCTAGACTAGACTACAGTAACATTTTTATCCTGGGTGCCAGCAAAGAGGTGATCCGTAAACTGCAAACAGTCCAGAATATGGCAGCACGACTGCTCTGCAAACTACCTAATACTTCCCCTACCGCACGAAATTCAAGGCTCTCTGCATCATGCACAAAATAAATACTGGTCTGGCCCCACCATATCTCCTATCCTTGGTTCACCACCATTGGCCCCCCGCACTCTGCGTTCATCTAACCAACACCTTTTCTCAGTGCCTAGAATCAGAAAAGCCAGAATGGGAGGCCGTTCTTTTGCCTGGCTAGCCCCTTCACTTTGGAATTCTCTTCCCCTTCAGTTACGAAAAGAACCCAATTATCTCAGATTTCGCAAACAGGTAAAAAATTGGCTATTCAACATGTAGCTTCCTCCCTTCTGACTTCCCCTCTCCTTTTGTTGGTTTTAGCGCCGGGAAACCTACGGGTAGCTGAGCGCTTTATAAACTTAAATATATTAATAATAATAATAATACAGTGATTGTTGACCATTGCATAGAGAGTACAGTTCAGTAACTCAGCCACAGACCCTTTTAATTTTTTGCTTTGCTGGAAGAGATCCCTTGTGTTTGAAGTCATGCCTGGCTCATACAGCATAGAAAAAGCAGCATCTGAAACCTCTGAAGTAGTAGAGGTAGAATGGGATGAGTCAAAACTGGACAGCTACAAGAAATCCGAATTGAAGAGCTTCTGCAGGAAGTTCAAAGTTCCACATGTGGGATGCAAGATCAAGCCAGATCTCTACAAAGCCCTGAAAGCCTGGCTTGAATCAAGGAATGCGCCTGAGGATCTTGTGATAGCTGAACCAGCAGAGAGCGTCCATAGCTTTGGCAGAGGCCTATTGCGAGAGGAGCTGGCAGATAGACAGGCAACCCGGGACATGAAATAAAATTGGCAGAGCTGAAATTAAATAGCCAATTGGAGCTAGAGAGCAAGAAGATGGCTCTGGAAGAACGGAAAATTCAGATGGAGCATGAGATGAAAATGAGGGACTTGGAGCTGAAAGCCAAAAGTTTGGAAAACACTCCCTCTGGTGGCAGCACAATGCCGGGGCAGGTAGAGTCAAGGGTGTACATGCCAAAAGATGTAGTAAAAGAGTATTTTTAGAATGATGACATAGGGCAGTGGTTCAATGCCTATGAGGTAGCCATGCCCTCCCACCGGGTCCCTGAGAGAGATTGGGGAGCGGGGTTGTGGGGGCGGTTCCTTAGCGAGGGGCGGGACACACTCTTAGATTTGCCCTCTGAAGTCTATAACTCTTACCCCCACATGAAGGAAGCTTTAATGACCAGATATGGGCTAACTCCTGAATTGTATAGGCAGAGGTTCAGGGGGTGTACAAAGATTCCTGGGGGTACCTATATGGAGTATGTGACCTTTTTCTGCAGAGCACTGGATGGTTGGGTGAAGGGTAGCAAAGTGAATGATTTCCAAGGTCTCTTTGATTTAATTGCATGGGAGCACTTGTCCAGTAATTGTTTTCCTGAGCTACACCAGCACCTGATAGATAGCAAGGTGACTAACCCTAGGAAGCATGCTGAGGAGGCGGACCGCTGGCTCAGCACCAGGGTCCACAAGGGTCCAGTGGGAGACTCAGCCAAGGGTGGGCAGGGTCCCCAGCAGAAGAGCGGGGGGGCAAGGGTAAACAGAAAGGGTTCCAAAAAGGCCCCCAAAGTAATCCCCAAGGGAACCAACAGAAAGGTTCTCAGCCTCCCCACCCCAGAAGCAGACAGGGCTCGACAGGTAACCCTGTTCAAAAGGGGCCCCCAAAATGTTATAAATGTGGTGAGCTGGGTCACTTTGCCAGTGTCACGCCTGCCAGTCTCCCAGAGAACGCAAGACACGAGCGAGACCAATCCAAGATGGCCTCGCTACATTGCGCATGCGCGAGGAGACAGAGCAGGAGTCAAAACCCGACCTGCTCGAGGCTCAGCGATTCGCTCTCTAGTTTCTCGCTGTTCGTACAGTGCGTCACTCTCGCCTCGCCTCTTTCGGATTCTTTGCTTCAGATTTCCCGTTGTGGCTGGTTGTTACAGAGCCTCACTCTGTTCTTTGTTTCCTGGATTTATAGAGCTTAGCGATTATCTTGCTATCCTGAAGCTCTGTTCATTTGTTCTTCACACGCCTCAGCTGTTTTGTGACGTTTACTCGGTCCTCCGAGTTTAGCCCTCACTTCCCTTTGTCCGTGCGGGCAGTTCTCTCTCTCTGTTTCTTCGGGGCCCTCCTGACCCGGGCTGCTGCTTGGTTCGTCTTTCGGCTGGACCTGTGTACCGTCGGTTGGCTGGCCGAGCAGGGGCGTGGGTGTTGGTGCTCAGGGGGGCATTGTGGGAGTTGTGGTCCACCTGGCAAATCCTCCGTATTATCCCTGTCCCTTTTATATTTTATTTTGCTGTTCTCTGGATCCGTTGGATGCTGGCATTCGTCACAGTGCATGGGACTCGAAGACCTGGTAAAGCGCTTGTAGCGCCCTTTACTTATATAGTGTTCCCTGTTGGGTTCAGCTGATGCTCTTGTCTGTATTTACTGTATTTCAGTTGAGCTACTTCTGTGACCCGATCCTTTCACTATTCTACCACACAGCTCAAGCGATAGCCATTTCAGGGTAAGACGCTGTAGATCTATGTTTCTATACAATTAGGTACTCCAGTATCCAGGGGTAGTCCATTTTATTTACACCAGGCATTCAGTGGCTCTCCAGGCACATTGAATACAACTAGGATCCCAGTATAACACCTCATGATACCCTATTTACGGCCAGGTAAAGGTTGTCCAGGTATTGATGTTAAGTGAATGTGTCAAGTGTCTTTTTTTTTTTTCCTCATATACCATTATCGGAAATCTTGATGGGAAACTGGCCGCCTCTATACAGTTGGTCATACTAATCCAGCCCTAGTTTCATAGGAAAAAGGAAAAAAAAGAAACCATTTAAATCATGAAAAATCCATTCACTTATCCTGCCAGGCCACTAGGGCTGCCCAAGTCTTAACAAAACTTGTAGGATCACGTACCATGTCTGATTTACTTGTGAGAATAATATGTTTTAAACAAGCTGAAAAGGTAGGGGGGATTGGATCATTCCAGGCTCTGCAGATTTCATGCCTAGCCAGAAGAATAACATAAAAAACACATCTCGTACGAGGTTCATTTACCCTATAATCCATGCACAGCCCAGAAAGAATGGTTATTGTGTTGAGATCTAAGGGTACCTGAAGGACTTCTTCCAAAAATTCCCGAATTCCAGAGAATTCTCTGATCTCTATACAATCTACAAACATATGAACATCGTCCGCTGCACAATATTTACATCTTGGACAGTGGTACTCCAAGTTAGAGAATTTAGCCAGTTTTTTGGGGGTAATATAGGCCCTATACAAAGTGTACAGGTGGTTCCTTTTCAATGTTGCAGGTTTTACCACTGCTTGTAAGATGACAAAAGAGTCAGACCATAGATCTTTAGTATTCCCACCATTTGTGTTTAGAACATTACCCCATAGTTTTTGTAACTCTGGTTCATTAAGGATTTCAAGATCAAGCACAGCATAGTACCAAAATGAGATCTGATTTTTCCACCTTCCACGTCTAAATACTGAATCAAATTTCGGGTTTGGATCGTTAGAGTTCCATGTTCTAGTCAACCACCATCCAGATAGTTGATAATATTTAAATCTGGTGAGAGTACCCCCAGTCAGATTGGAAAGGGCCTCCCAACTTAGAAGCTGTGCACCATCCCGTAAGCCCCCCCACCTCTCTAGTCCTGCTAACTTCAAGGGTTGGGACAGTTGGTCATCCAAACAGGTAGGAGTCCCAGGGGAATCCCAGATCAGAGCTTGTATTGCATAATATGGGATATCGAGCCTTTTTCTAATAAAAACCCAGTTTTTTAGGGCTGCCTCCAGAATCTTGAGCCTCACTTTCTTATAAAACTTGGGGTCTCCAAATTTAAAAAGAAAGGAATCCTGTCCATGCGGGATGTCCTGCAATAAAGCTGAATAGAGTATGCCGTGAAAGGATAAATCAATTTTATCGGCTAATAGTCTGAAGTTTTTAAAATGAAATGCATGGCAATATATGAATAAATCAGGCAGAGCCAGCCCTCCTGTTCCTAGACTTCTCCTAAGCTTTTTCCATGATATTCGTGGAGATTTTGAGTTCCAAATAAAGGATCCTAGCTTCCCTTGTAATTTTTTTATGGCAGGTGTAAAGAAAGTTAATGGAATGGAATTAAACAAAAACGTTATTTTAGGCAGAATTATCATCTTTATTAGATTAACTCTCCCAAAGATGTTTAAAGGGAGAGATGACCATCTCTGAAGTAGGGCACAAACATCCTGGATACTCTATCTAGATTGATTTTGGGTATGTCTTCAATCTTTTTGGTCAAATATATCCCCAGACATCTCATCCCTGTCTTTGACCCTGGGGTTGCTACTTCCTGGTTCCACTCCATAATCTCAGTCTTATCTTTGTTGATCGTGTATCCTGAGATATCACCGAACCTTTCTGCTAAATCTATTAATCTAGGCAGTGCTTCTGTTGAATTTGAAGTGTACATTAATAGGTCATCCGCATATAACGCAAATTTTAATTTCTATGTTGGAAATCATAAAAGGTTTAATTAGTGGATCAGACCTAAGCAAACAAATAAAATGCTCAATATATAAATTAAACAAGAGGGGCGACAGGGGGCAGCCCTGTCTAGTTCCACGAGCAATGGGTATTCTTTCTGTAAGAGACCCATTAACTAAGATCTTAATGTTCGGAGCAGAATATAGAGATTTTATGGCAGTCGTAAAATTATTTGGAAGTCCAAAACCCCCCAGCGCCATCCATAGATATGACCACTCTACTTGGTCAAACGCCTTGGCAGCATCAACCGCTACCAGGGTCAGTGGCAGTTTTTTTTCAGATGCTACATCTATTGCGGCTGTTACTTGAAAGGTTAGCTCATTAAGTTGTCTATCAGGGATAAAGCCCCTCTGATCACAATGAATGATGGTTTTGACTACCCTGGCCAGTCTAGCCGCCAATATTCCCACAAAAATCTTGTAGTCCGAATTCAGTAGAGAAATCGGTCTATAGGATTCTATTTTTTTCGGATCTTTATTTGGTTTTATTAGTAACGTAACAATGGCTTCCGACCATGAGTTTGGGGCTTGCTCTCCCCTTATGAGAATTCCATTAAAGAGTGTTGTTAAGGTATAGACTATTTGATCTAGGACTATCCTATACAACTCTACGGGAAGCCCGTCAGGCCCGGCCGCTTTTCCTTTAGCCATATTCAGGACCTGGGTTCTCACCTCTCCCTCTCTGATCTCAGAGGCTAGAAAAGATCTGTCAGCCTCAGACAGGGTCGGGAGCTGTATGTTATTTAGCCAGTCTTCCGCACGCCGCGTACAATCTGCCGGATTAGCTTTATACAGATTATGCATGTAGGACTTAGCCTCTTCTCTGATCTGATCGTCATCAAGGGTGGTATCGCCTGAGTTAGAAAGTAATAGGCTATTAATATGATTCCTGGTCTTATCCACTCGAGATTTCCATGCGAGCAAGCGACCGCATTTCTCCCCATAGGAAAAATTTTGGAGCTTGCTGGCATCCCATCTGTCTTTTAATACCTTATCTATACTAGCTTGGTATTCTGCCCGTAAGCTATTCAATTCTTTTTGTATACGGGGTCTGATGTCTAACTGCTCTGCCGATGCTTCTTGAAGCTCCCGTTCTTTCAATTTGACCCTCAGGATATGTTCTTCGTTCTTCTCCCTTATCGCCTTATTTCTTCTAAACATCAAGGAACTCAAGGAACCCCTAACAAAAGCCTTGAATGTCTCCCAGATCACCTGTTGACTTGTTGAGCCATTATTATGCTAAAAAAACACTTCTGTCTGCGTTGCTAGGTCTTGCCTAACACCTTCTTAAAGTAGTAGAGCTCTATCTAGTGTCCACCTTCTTTGCTGTATCTTCTGATTAAAAATGATTACAATTTCAACAGTTGAGTGGTCCGACAAGATGGCAGGAATATAAGATATAGAGTCAACCGCAGAAAAAAGCGATTGATCCAAGAGAAAAAAATCGATTCTGGAGTGCTGACCGTATTTACTACTATAAAAGGAAAACTCCTTTTTACCAGCATTTGTAACTCTCCAGATATGTATGAGGTTAAGGTCTTTCATAGTGTTTTTAAGCTCCATTTGGGACCTTTGGGGGGCCTGAATCTAACCCTAGAGGTTCGGTCTAATTTTTCATCAAATATCATATTAAAAACGCCCCCAATATTATTGGGGCTACGGACTCCACCAAGATAGATTTAAGCTTCATAAGTGACCATGGAGCGTCCAGGTTAGGCCCGTAGTACACTGCACATGTAACTGACGTCTGACCTATAGTTAATAAAGCCACCAGCCATCTCCCGGAATGGTCTGTCTCGAATTTCACCAATCTTATCCCCGCATTGGCTCTAATCAACATTGCTACCCCCCTTGTATTACCACTTTGGTCTGAACAAATAATCTCTTGAATCCACCTCCGCCCTTTAAATGCAGACTTACACTCCCGTCTCTCTAGATGTGTTTCCTCAAGAAGACAAATATGGACTCCTGATTTATACAAATACTCAGTTACCCTATGCATTTTTCTTCTATCCCTCAGGCCGTTGACATTCCAGCTAATAATTTTTATTTCGCTTGACGTATTAGCCATATTGACCTTTTGGGTGTACTGCTGCCCCGCTCTCATCAAAACTTTTATCTTTCTTCATAAGTACATGAGGATTAATTTTTCCCCTTTTTTTTACCCCTCAACTGACTACCCACCACCCATGAGGAACCCCCCTCATACCTATTTTGGCGATCTTGTCGCCTATTCGGGGCTCTCGATGTACCTCCTCTTATAGACGGTGTGTGGGCACCTAATGTAGTCTCTAGTGCATCTAATGTGTATCTAATGTGCTCTAAACAAAAATTCTCTCTTTTTTTCTCTTCTTTTTTTTTTTATATATATATATTTTTTTTCTTTCTCGTTCTCCCCCTTTAACTTTGTGTACTCCGCCCGCCGTGTCATGTGAAACTCCTGTGCACCTTCTTCTCTTTATATGTACAGTTTTTTTTTCTTTCCCGTTCCTCTCTCCTATATTGATGAATCTTTCCCCTTTTATCTCTTTATCTCCTTATTTTATCCTGATTTAAGAAGAACAGACATATCTTATTATCATCAATCTTGAGGTAGGTTAGCAATGCTCCTTTTGACTCTCTCATTAAAATCAAAAAGGAGTCTACTTCCTGGGACGTGAAAAAGTTGTGCGTTTCATTTCTCCAAACCACTCTCAGAAAGGCTAGGAATTTCATCTGAACCTGTGCACCCAGGCTCCTCAGATCTGGCATCCTATTCCCCAGTTCCCACTGTTGTTGTGCTGTTGCATTCCCGACGTCTGAACGGATAAGGTATTTCATAGAATCTATTTGAAGAGTGGAATCTGACAGTGCTCTACCCAAGATTAGCTCTTTGATAGTATGCGTTAAGAAATTTACCAGGATCTTTCTGGGGGCTTTCTATTAGTATGCTGCCTAAAGGGGTCCCTATGGGCCCTTTGAATCTCTGACTCTAGATCTATATCGGGTCTATCCTTAAGAACTCCGTCCCTAAGAAGCTTACATATCAAAGACTTAACGTCACCATTTTCCGCCCCTTCTGGAATACTCAAAAATTTTAGACTATTTCTCCTATAGTGAATCTCTAGTCTTTCAATATCCATTTGGAGGGCAGTATTTTGGGTTTTCAGAGTCTCAATGTCCCTGTCATGTCGTTGCGAGGCCCCAGTAAGCAAGGTGACTTCCTCTTCCAGAGTGCCTGTTCGCTTACAGACATCGTCCAATTTGGCCTCTAGATTAGAATATTGCTCATGGAGACTTTTCTGATTAGCCTCTGATATTTCAAATTTGGATAGTAAATCGCCTCTTAGGTTGTGCAGAAGTAATTGTACCTGTGAAAGGCCTCCATCCAAGGCAGCCAGTACTGTCTCATTGCCTCTGTCACTCTTGGCTGATTCAGTTAGTATGGCATCGGCTACAACAGCGGGAGTAGATGTACCTTGTGCCCCTTGTGTAAGACCTTGATGCCCGGGCATATTCTTCTCTGGCAGCGCCTGCTCACCAATTTCTAGGTCATCTGCTAAGACCGCATACCTACTCCCCAGGGTCACTGGCTGAGGCCCTATAGTCTGGGCAGCTGGCTGCTGACTGAGTGAGGGGGAAATGAGGGTAGCGGTAGAAGAAGAGGAGGAGGGAGGCGAGTTAGGACCCACCAGTTTCTCCATGATCTTAAAAAAAGGTTTTTAGAGATGGAGTAGGTTTTAATTGAGAAGGACAAGGTTTTGGCAGTTTCCGTTTTTTAGTCTCCCCCATTGTGAGATTTGTATCCCTTTTTGCATTCTTCCTTCCCTTAGGGATAAGTGGTATAACCTGTGACCCTGTTAGAACACCCAGGTCTGTGAGCCCAGACTTCTGTAGTTCTAAATGGGACCTAAGTTGGTACCTGCTTCTGACAGGTATAACAGGTATAACTTGTGGCGTGGGGGGTCCAGATACCAGTGTCTCTTCGCTGTCACCACTTCTCCCAGAAACTACAGGTAAAGTTGTCCCTTCTACTCTGAGTGGGTTGTTCAACTGTGTAACTGTAGACTTTTTAATTAAGTCCAGCCCCTTGCATTGTGCCAGTTTGAAAAAGGTGGCGGCAGCAGCACCTGTTTCTATGTCTGTATCTGTGTTAGGCACTTTTGAGATGAAACAGCCAAGATATTGGGCAGCAGCAGCACGCGATGGATCAGCGATAATAACAGTGCTTCCTGCAGTACCTGGACTGCAACCCAGCCCTCCCCTTACTGACCGTGTACAATTGTCGATATAACTACAAGGTGAGCGGAGGCCAGTTCAAATCAGTATCCATCTTCGCCATAGACTGGCCCGACTTCCTTGCAAATGCTGCCGCCTGACAGTGCCACTCCCCGCTATCGGTGCCGCAGCAGCTCCTGCCGCCAGTCCTACCTTACCGGTTTCCTCCACACAGACCGGGACGCGCACAGGGGTAAACTCAACGCCCATTGGAGGCGCACTCTGGACACACCGCCTCTCTCCTGCCGGCCTCCCAAACTTCCGCAGGGTTCCAACACCAACGCTGAACAGACGCCGGTCTCACCGCAGCCCACCGACCGGGGTGACAGGGAAAACAGCACCAGAAAAGAGAAAACTATGGAAAAGAAGGTTAGCACTCAGTTCCTCATACATTAAAGCAGGCTCCCACATCTGCTCACCATTTTCAATATCATTATTCTTCCTATCTGAGAGGGAAAAACTGCTGTCGGATCAGAGCTCCCATGGCAGACGTCAACCCGCCGCCACGTTCCTCCTCCCCAAGTGAATGTGTCTTGACTGTTGCTGTATTAATCAAACCATTCTTTTCAGGGCATACTTCCATGCAGAGGGAGAACTGTCCACAAAGTCCAGTGTCTATTCCCCTCCTTTCCTTGTTTTGTTCCCTCCTTTCCCTCCATATCACCCTTGCGTTCTAGTGTCTGATAGACGCAAGAGGTGTAGGGGGGAAGGGTTGGGCTATTCGTCGGTTCCTGGCACTCCTGCGGAAACTGCTCTTGAATCTTTACAGCCAGTGACCCCAAGTGTCGCCAGTATGTAAAACCAGCACCCACTGGTGCTCCACCCTGGCAGATGACTAGTGTAGCCTTTGGGGAGGACGTAGAAGTCCAAGGTGGGTGGGACCCCGTTCAGATGACCCTAGTCTCACTAGGAGACAGTGAGATGGTCCCTGAGAACTACTTACCCTCTAAGACTAAGAAATATGGGCAAGTAGTGACTGTCAATGGGAAGAAGGTAGAAGCTCTTAGAGGCACAGGCGCCAGTGTGACTGCAGTCCAGCAGCACCTGGTATCTCAAGAGCAGGTTGTACCCCATGCCTATTGCCGTGTTGTCAATGCTGACAACACAGAGAGTTGTTGTCCAATGGCTCAGGTTCCCTTTGAGTTGGGGGGTCTCTGGTACTCTGCAGGTTGCTGTGAGAACTGCCATGCCTGTAGACTGTCTGCTAGGGAATGACTTGGAGAGCTCCCCTTGGAAAAAGGTGCAGAAAACAATTCACCTGCGGATGGTGGGTTTACCCGACTGGGCGTGTGTGACCACCAGGTCAATGGCAGCCAGTAGGGGTGTTCCTGAGGTCCTGGAGCCTGACGGAGATGCCCAGGAACCGGCCTTATAGGGAGGGCGCAAGAGGCGCGGGAAACCGGCCCCTGAAGTTCCCACGGTCCAGGAGGAAGCAGACCTTGAGGGGGATGCCCTGGAGCCTGCCGGGGAACAGATAGCCAAACTGGGGGACCTGCCTGAGCTGACCCATTGGCAGCAGGAAGGAGACCCCTCCAGGGAAGAATTCTGCAGGGAGCAGAGAGAATGCCCCTCTATCGTGGGTGTGCGGCAGCAGGCTGCAGACCAGGCCAATGGTGATCAGTCCGGTACACATTTCATCTACTGGAAGAATGACCTCCTGTATTCAGAGCCTAAGGTTGCTGAACCTGGGTCAGCCCATGCGCAGGTGGTACCCCAGAAGTTCAGAGCCTTCCTACTGGGGCTGGCTCACAGTGTGCCATTAGCAGGGCATTTGGGACAGGACAAGACCTATGAAAGGCTTGTCACCCACTTTTATTGGCCTCGAATGCACAGGAGCTCAGATGCTCATTATAGGACCTGCCACACTTGCCAGGCAAGTGGTAAGAGTGGGAGGAAGCAAAAGACTCCTCTCCAACCCTTCCCCGTAGTCAATACCCCATTCCAGCGAGTGGGCATTGACATTGTGGGTCCACTGGACCCCAAGACAGCCATGGGCAACAGGTTCATCCTGGTCTTGGTGGACCATGCCACCCAGTACCCTGAAGCCATCCCTCTGAGGACAGTGACAGCCCCCGTGGTGGGACGGGCACTGATGGGAATTTTCTCCCTAGTGGGATTCCCTCTAGAGGTGGCGTCTGACAGGGGCACCATTTTCATATCCAAATATATGAAATCCCTTTGGCAAGAGTGTGGTGTAACCTATAAGTTCACCACCCTTTACCACCCCCAAGGAAATGGGTTGGTTGAGAGATTCAACCGTACCCTCAAGGGCATGATTATGGGTCTGGAAGAACCCGTGAGGCATAAGTGGGATGTCCTCTTGCCATGCCTGCTCTTTGCATACCGTGAGGTGCCACAGAAGTCTCTAGGGTTCAGTCTCTTTGAGCTCCTGTACGGCCACCCGGTCAGAGGACCTTTAAGTTTGGTCAAGGAAGGCTGGGAGCAATCTCCCAGGAGACCTCCCCAGAATGTATACAGTTACATGCTGGCCTTCAGGAACCAGACTAGGCGTTTCAGGCAACTTGCTGAGGCAAATCTGGAAGCCAGCCAGGAGGAAATGAAGCGGTGGTACGATCAGAATGCCACTCTGGTTGAGCTTCAACCTGAACAAAAAGTGTGGGTCATGGCCCCTGTGTAGCCTTGTGCACTCCAGGACAAGTGGACCGGACCCTTTGAGATTGTGGAGCGCAAGAGTCCTGTCACCTATTTGGTGGACTTGCAGTCTCCAAGGAACCCCTTGAGGGTCCTACATGTCAATCACTTGAAGCCCCACTTGGAGAGGTCCGAAGTGGGCATGCTCTCGGCAACAGATGATGGGGTGGAGGAGGAGTCTGAGCCTCTTCCTGACCTCCTGGTAGCCTCAGAGCGAGATGGGTCAGTGGATGGAGTTAACCTCTCACCCACTCTGACCCCTGAACAACAGGATGACTGCCGCCAACTGCTGGGGCAATTTTCTGATCTGTTTTTCCTGGTTCCGGGTATCACAGATTGGTGCGTCCATGATGTGGACACAGGAGACAGCTTGCCTGTAAAGCACAAAGCTTACAGAGTGACTGACAGGGTCAGGGCCTGCATCAAGGAGGAGGTCTCCAAAATGCTTGCTCTTGGGGTGGTTGAGTCCTCCAGCAGTCCTTGGGCCAGCCCAGTGGTATTGGTCCCAAAGGCTGCAGCGCCGGGTGCCACACCCGAACTCCGGTTCTGTGTGGACTACAGAGGACTCAATTCAGTCACCAAGACTGAAGCGCACCCCATCCCCAGAGCTGATGAGCTCATAGATCGGTTAGGGGGTACCTCACCACGTTTGATTTGACATCTGGGTACTGGCAGATCGCCTTGACTGATGGGGCTAAAGAGAGGTCAGCATTCTCCACACCAGATGGGCATTTCCAGTTCGGGTTATGCCATTTTGGATGAAGAATTCCCCTGCCACCTTCCAGAGTTTGGTCAACCAGGTGTTGGCTGGGCTGGCTGAGTTCAGCGCCGCCTACCTGGATGACATCGCAGTGTTCAGTGGCACATGGGAAGAACACATGTGCCACCTCTGGGAAGTGTTGATGGCACTGCGCAAGGCAGGCCTCACGATCAAGGCAAGCAAGTGTCAGATCGGGCAGGGTTCTGTGGTGTACTTGGGACACCAAGTGGGGAGCGGCCTGTGGCGCCCCTCCTACCCAAGATTGAAACCATCCTGGCTTGGGAGCCCCCAAAGACCCAGACAGAGGTGAGGGCCTTTTTAGGGCTCACAGGGTACTACAGGAGGTTTGTCAAGGGGAATGGCAGCATTGTTGCACCCTTGACAGAGCTGACTTCTAAGAAGCAGCCCAGGAAAGTTATCTGGACTGACACCTGTCAGAAAGCTTTTGACACCCTGAAGACTGCCATGTGCACGGCGACCGTGCTCCTGACTTCTCCAAGGAATTTCTAGTGCAGACAGACGCTTCAGAGCATGGTGTAGGGGCTGTTCTCTCACAGATGACTGAGGAGGGCTGGGACCAACCTCAGTAAGAGTTTACTTCCACGGGAACAGAGGTGGAGTGCAAATGAGCGAGAAGCATTTGCTATGGTCTGGGCACTGAAGAAGTTAAGACCCTACTTGTTTGGGTCTCACTTCCGGGTTCAGACAGACCACAGGCCCCTCAGATGGTTGATGCAAATGAGGGGTGAGAACCCAAAGCTGTTGAGGTGGTCCATCTCCCTACAGGGTATGAACTTCACGGTGGAACATTGCCCTGGCACAGATCACGCCAATGCTGACGGCCTGTCCAGATTTTTCCGCCTTAGTGATGAGGAACTTCCCGGGGTAGGGTAGTTCTCCCCACATTTCAGCTGGAGGGGACACGTGTTAGACCTGGCACCTTGGCGTGAGTCTCCCTTCCACTTTTTGCGGATGTGCCTCATATGTTTTGCTGGTGTTAGCTGCTCAGGGCACTGTGCCACTGCCAATCAGTGCCACAGTGCAAGTGCTCCCTATGAAAAGTGTATACATTGATTGGTGTCCATTGGATTGACTGCAGAACCTGTGTGCAGTCTGGTACTGTCATGCTGACTGCGCAAGTGCACCTACTTGCCAGTCCCTAAACGTTCCCTTAACTTCATATTAGTCACCCCTATGGTAGGCCCAAGGGCAGGGTGCATTGTAAGCATAAGGTAGGACAAGCCCTGATGTGTGTGGCATGTCCTAATAGTGAATTACAGCCATTATCTTTTTTCACTATTGTAAGGCTACCTGTTCTCATAGGCCACAATGGGCTGCGGCGTTATTACACTCTATAATCCCAGCAGCCTCAGGGAACATGGTAGAAAGTGAAGTTTAGTATGCCTGAACTCAGAATAATAAAATACTTATTTTAGTAAATTTTTATTTTGATATCCTGTGTTTGCAAATGCTACTTTTAGAAAGTTAGCATTTCCCTGCCTATCTATTTCAGCCCGCCTCTGCTAGGATGTGTATCTGCTGTCTGGTTTCTGTGAGTGACAGGGCTGGGGGATTCCAGGAGACAGTCTGGGCTGCCAGGTGGTGAATAGAGAGATTGCACCAGGATGGGTGGGAGGAGTGTCCCTTGACTCTGAATAGGGCTGTGCTCTGCCACCACAATTCTGGCTCCACCTCCTGTGCAATCTCTGAAGCAGATCTCCAAGGGCTTGCGTGTGAGCCTGCCCCCTGACCTGAGCCCCAGGAACAATCCCCTAAAGAAGGAAGCTGCTGCTGCTGGTGTCTTCCCTTGCAGCGCTGACTCCGGAGACCTGAGTGCGCTGAGAAGTTGTCCCGCACTCTGAGAGCCTGTGCACCGCGTCCCGCCAAGCAACGCGACTCCTGAAAGATTGCGCCGCAACTTGCACAGTAAAGGCCAGCCCCGCCTGGCCTGAGCACCGTGACTGCTGCTACATCGAGCCGGAGCTCGCACCGCAAGAAAGTACCGTTCGGTCCAAGCATCGTGGACCTGTGGCCCCCGAGCCGTAGCTCACACAGTAAAGACGGACTGCGCCTGGGCTCGCCCCTCTGTGAAAACACCCTGCTGAAAGCGCCTCGCCGCTGGAATCACCTCAAGCCGCTGCCCCCTCTTCAGGACCGGAGTGTCGCCGAGACCAAGAACCTGCCCCACAACGCATCGCTGCCCTCTGTGTGAAGAGCCTGCCAAGCCATCGAGCCGTAGCTCGCACCGAAGGAGGAAGGCACCGTGACGTGGGACGTCGGGTCTCCCTCAGCATTGACCGCCCCCTCTGCAAACTAAGGTACTGTGAGCTATTCGCGGCATACGAGACTCTGCGTCCCGGACTGACGTGTCTGGCATAAATCATGAAGATTGGTAAGTAAAACCAGGCATATATGTTGCTTAAGGATAGGTAAATACAAATCCGGGTTATCACTAGAAAGGGGGAGGTAAACAGAAAGGGCTTCATTTCGTAAATTTACATTTATTTGTGTTTGTTTTCATTATAGTTCCTAAATTGAGGCCTATGCGAGAAAATAAAGATGGACGCTGACTGAAATTCTGAGATGGCAATAGAAATGCGCAGGCGCCAGATTGGAAATGGGACCTGTCTATGACTGAGCTGTATGGGTCAAGGACAGCGTGGCCATTTTTTGGGGCCTAAGCCAAAAGATGGTGAAGTCAGCATTTGGTTCGTGGGAAGAATCCAGCAAATAACAATTTAAAGGACACTTCGAAGGAAGTAACATTTTGGACAATGACACCACAGTTTGCCGCAACGTGAAGATGACCATGCATAAAATTAAACGTAAAACGATGAGTCGATGCTCTAAATTAACCAATCGCAGACATTCTAGAACTTAAGAGTTACACATTTAGATAGATAAGTTAATGAAAAGGGTATAAAAGAGGACATTTTGGACACTGAAAGGAGCTTGCATTTTGACTTGATCCTTGCACCCCGAGACGCTGTCAATCTGCGCAATTTTTCCTATGGTGCAGGTATTTTGACATTTTTCTCGACTTTAACTTTTGAATGGGTGCGAAATCCTGAGAGAGAGAGAGGGAGTTAAAGACAGAGAGGTTTTTCGTTTGGAACTATTACATTCTATGCTGATGTCTTCGCTTCTTGTCATGCCAAAAAATGAATGTTATTGAAATTTAACTTTTCTTTCAGGATTTATTGCATACCTGAATTATTTATATTTTAATAAAACGTAAAGGTCATGCTAAGAGATTAAGGGCCCGATGTAGGTACCAAATACCGGTCGGAAACGGCCGATTTCGGCCGTTTCCGACCGGTATTTGGCCTACTGAGATATAGGGGACCTTTTTTTGTCCGATTCGGTATTTTACCGATTCGGTAAAATTACCGAATCGCAAAAATACCGAATCAGTAATTTTACCGATTTTTTAAATTTGGGATGTAGGTGGGACTACTTTCAGTCCCACAGGCCCTTCAGATTCGGTATTTTAACACCCAATCCAATTGGGTGTTAAAATACCGAATCCAGGTGTGCATGCACATGTGTGCATGCACACCTATGCCATGTGACAGACAGACATGCCCTGTCTGTGTGCCACATGGCTCACATGCCTTTTTTTAGGGGGCTGGAGGGTGTCAAAGTGACACCCCCTGCACCCTTGCACAAATCGGTAATTACCGAATCGGTAATTACCGATTCGGTAATGCCCATTGATTCCTATGGGCTTCAAGGCCCATAGGAAGCAATGGGGGATACCGAATCGGTATTTACAGAATCGGTAAATACCGAATCTTACAGATTCGGTATTTACCGAATCTGAAATACCTACATCTCCCCCCCTCTAATTTACCACTTCATAAATACCGATTCGGTATGATTCGGTATTTATGAAGTGGTAAATGTAGATTTACCTACATCGGGCCCTCAATCTCTAAATAAAAATTAAATAAATGGAGAATTAAGCAGGTCTTGTTTTCCACAGTTAACTTTTACTAGCAGATCAAATAAAATAAATGAATAGTGGGGGGTTTCTAAAACTTCTTCTTACAGAAACCATGGTATTAGAAATAAAATTGGGTTCATGGACTTGTCATCAGCCTTCGACCTGGTAAATAGGGGAAAACTGTGGGAAATCCTGAAGAACTTGGGAATTGACCTTTTTTTGTCCGATTCGGTATTTTACCGATTCGGTAAAATTACCGAATCGCAAAAATACCGAATCGGTAATTTTACCGATTTTTTAAATTTGGGATGTAGGTGGGACTACTTTCAGTCCCACAGGCCCTTCAGATTCGGTATTTTAACACCCAATCCAATTGGGTGTTAAAATACCGAATCCAGGTGTGCATGCACATGTGTGCATGCACACCTATGCCATGTGACAGACAGACATGCCCTTAGGGCATGTCTGTGTGCCACATGGCTCACATGCCTTTTTTTAGGGGGCTGGAGGGTGTCAAAGTGACACCCCCTGCACCCTTGCACAAATCGGTAATTACCGAATCGGTAATTACCGATTCGGTAATGCCCATTGATTCCTATGGGCTTCAAGGCCCATAGGAAGCAATGGGGGATACCGAATCGGTATTTACAGAATCGGTAAATACCGAATCTTACAGATTCGGTATTTACCGAATCTGAAATACCTACATCTCCCCCCCTCTAATTTACCACTTCATAAATACCGATTCGGTATGATTCGGTATTTATGAAGTGGTAAATGTAGATTTACCTACATCGGGCCCTCAATCTCTAAATAAAAATTAAATAAATGGAGAATTAAGCAGGTCTTGTTGTCCATAGTTAACTTTTACTAGCAGATCAAATAAAATAAATGAATAGTGGGGGGGTTTCTAAAATTTCTTCTTACAGAAACCATGGTATTAGAAATAAAATTGGGTTCATGGACTTGTCATCAGCCTTCGACCTGGTAAATAGGGGAAAACTGTGGGAAATCCTGAAGAACTTGGGAATTGACCCATGTCTGGTGAATTTTTTAGATACCCTCCATCAAGGATTGAAGGCTAATATTCGGGTTAACAGGGAAGGGGGGATGCACTCGCTACTTTGACTCTAAGCGGGGGGTAAGGCAAGGGTGTATCTTGGCCCCTCTGCTCTTTACACTCTACATAAATTCCATTGATAAACATCTGGAAATGGCCACCCAGGATACCCCCTTTGTGGGAAACTCTGCAGTCCCGGTCCTCCTTTATGCCGATGATGCGGTACTGTTGGCACGCACAGGACTGGGGCTGCAGAGACTTTTAGACTCCTTTGGTGGCTTCATGGAATCGTTAGATCTGAGGGTGAATAGTAAGAAGTCTCATGTCATGGTGGTAGGAAAGCGCCCAAAAACATACAGAACACTGCCCTTCTCCTGTAATGGTGTTGTCTTATCAACTGTCCCTGTATTTACGTACCTTGGTGTAATCTTTGATTTAAAGGCAAGCTGGGCCCCTCAAATTAATGCGAAATGTTTAGCGGTTGCTAGATCATCCTCTGCTTTAATGGCCTTTATAAGAGGTTAGGTTCCAGGCCTATGGAGGCACTTTTAACCATTTATAAATCTAAATGCCTTTCTACCGCACTGTACGGGGCCTCACTATGGGGATATTTGCAACAGGAAAAACTCCAAAAAATAGAGAATACGTTTTTACGGGCCCTCTTAGCTGTTCCCCAATCAACGCCTGTGTATACAATTCACACTGAGTTGGGACTGAGCTATATTTCCGATCTTATACGTTTAGCCCCTATAACGTGCTGGGTTAAAACTTGGACTAACAAGGAGATCTCATTGAATCATGCTATCCTTAAAGATGTAATGGCACTTGATAAAGCACACAAAATACCCTGGCTATGCTATATTAGAGATGTCTTTGCCAAACTGGGACGCCCAGAGCTTTTTCACTCTCCGCACTTGTTGCATAAAAATGACTTGAAGTGGATAAAAACGAATTTCATGAGGATGGTAGAGCAAGAGCGGGAATATGTGGAGATGTATAAACCCCTTGCTAGATATAATTATGTTTTAAAAACTACTCCACATATAGAACCATACCTCAGAATTGTATCTATTCCACAGCATCGACATCTTCTGATTAGATTCAGATTAAGTATTGTTCAATATACTCAGGGTATTTCATGTGTGTGTGGGAAACCAGACCTTACACCTCCTTGTAGCTGTGATAGTTTATCTCCCCAAAGCCTTTTGCACTTTATTATGTTTTGCCAACATTTTTCGGATATCAGGAAGCAATACCTAGTGCCAATATTAAGAGAAGCGGGATTCACCCAGGTCAAACCAGCACTGATGTTTTTACAAATGTTAAGCACCCCGAAGGTGATGTTCGGGGTTGCCAGCTTCCTGGTGGCTGCTGTTCGCAATAAGAATAAGAGGGTGGCACTTATGCAACTGGAGAACTGATTATATCCCTTTCTCAATGAACTGATTACACCCCTCTGCAAACGAATTTTGAGATTTTTTAACTTTTGAATGAACCCATTACCAATACCTGATTTTATGTCTTTTTTACATGTTACATGTATATATTTAATGTTTTTAATATTCTTGTGTGTAATATTGATGGAGCAAGGGTTCGCACGTATAGCGCCTTGCTCGTATGCAAAACCCTTATCTAAATGGCATAATAATATTAACACCATTGTTCGTCATTTGTAAAGTGTTTTCCCTACACGCGGGTGTCCCTAGGATGCTTGCTTGTTTGTCTTTTCACGTACTAACGAAGCTTGCACTGAAAATGGCTGCTTTGCCGCAATTCAGTCTGCGCATGCGTCGGTCATACCCATGTGATGTGACGCACTCGCATTCTGGAGGGATTCTGTGCTCATGCGCATTGATGCTGAATATGGCCGCTTGTCTCTCACCACGCTCTCTGCTTACTGCAGCAGCTTTTAGCCTATCTATTCTTTCACATTAATCCCTAATGCTATAGTTATTATAGAAGTAAGGGTTGGTTATCTCTTATCGCGGTATACAGTGCGATCATTTTTATGTATGATTCTAATTTGTTTTCGCTTACTTTTCATGTACCGCGTCTTTGTGGGCTGGGTAATCATGAGCGGAGCCATGCTTGAAGCTCTGCTGGGCACTGTCACGTGACCGGAGAAAGTTCCATCTGCGCAGAAGCTAAGCCTAGCCAGCTGGCACCTGAAGCACAATGCGCTTGGGAACGACGCTGGGAATACGGCGCCTCACCTTGGAAATCGCAATACTGTTGCTACCTATTGAAAACTGTTCTGTACTGCTGTATTCTATGCATGGGAACGTGAACCTGAGGGGCGGGTATTCAAATTCGCATATTTATCATGTGAAACTAAAATTCTAGGAGGTGGTAAAGACCACACCACCTCTCCTGACCAATCACAATATGGGAAACTGTCACTTGCAACATTAGGGGGTGGTCTGAGGGTCCCCAAAATTGTATAATTACCCTAGTTTAGCTTAGGAAAATTGTCCGACTTGTCCGAGTAGCAGACCTGTCACTGACCCAACGATCTCAATAGGTGCTCATTCTGAAAGTGCTGCGGAGCACTTTGTCCATACTTTCCACAAACTCCCAAGGGGTGGAAAATCCTAAGTGCTGGCGAAGCACTTTGCTGGGGAATTCGAAAATCCAATCGGGGTTTCTGGCGGATTACTTGCAGGAGGGGGTAACGCAGGCGTTGCTGTCCGAAGCTGTGGGTGTTGGTCGTACCCTGGGAGGCCCAGTCCTTGATCCGAACCTGAGGGGTATCCTGTCCTTATTTTCCGTGAGCTGTACCTGCTCACAGTCTGGCATTCCTTTTCTGAGGGTCTCTGTCCCCGTCTTCCCAACTGACCCGTGGCCAGGGTTGGTCTTCAGTCTGAATTAGGTAAATATAGATTGTGGGTTTGCGTATCTTTTTATCTCTTTCTTTCTCTCTCTCTCTCTGATCTATTAAAGCATTCTTACCTATGTTATTGCCTTATTGCCATTGAACTTATATGTGCCTGAATTTTAGTTGGTTCCTTCTCTCCCCTTTCCTTTAGAAATTCATTGATTTTATAATCCATAGTATGTTCCCGTTTTCCCTTTCCTTTAGTGGATTGCAGTGAAAGTAGCAAGAATAGTTCAATACTTAGGTTAAGTACATGTTCTAGGTCCCATTCCCATCCTATGTTCTAGTGTAAAGTTGCAGTGAATAGTATGTGCTAAACTTCTCCCTGTAGTTTCCCATATATTCTAAATGGTCATATTGTTTGTGCAAAGTTATCTTTTGGTATTGATTTTGATGTTTGATATATTACTCTGTGTATCGCTTATTATTTTGGCTTCTTCACTTTGAATTCTTATATAAAAACTAGAACTTAATCAGGTGTCTGTGGTCATTTTACAAAACTGTGGAAAGTACATTGTGGATTTTCAGGTGTATTGGATGTTAGGCCTGTCTACTTTTCCTTAACAGCTCCAGGTCCGTCAAAGAATTGCGCCTGTGGTAAGTCGGGTGCATGGTAAGCAGAGGTAAATCCAAACTTGATTACTCCTAGCAGCGTGCAGGAGGAGAAATCCTCACCCAGTTTCACCCAAACGAAATTAATGTGTTCTTCACGCCAAGGGCCCAGTGCGTGTTAGAGAATTGGTATCCCGGGAGACCTGGGGAAAACTGCGCGCTCTAGCAGTAATTTCTGGCTAGCAGAGGATGGTTTGGACTAGTTAGATTAGGTAGACAGGATAGTTATAAACAAACCGTGAATACAAAAACGTGCTGCTGATTGTTACTGTATTTTTACAATATTTTTGAAATATGTTTTTATATGTAAATGTTCATGAATTTGCATTGCTGTTATAAATACTGTATGTTGAATTAACCCAGAATTGTTTGTAAATGTTCAGTGTAGTCTGAATCCCCGGGGAAGTATTTTAGCTAACGGTGAGTAGAATCCGGTTAGCTGTTGAAGTCACTAAGTTTGAATAATTAGTGCAGGGTTAAGGATAACTGGAAGCACTAATTAGGACCTTTGTTTCTGGAGTGAATGATAGCTACGAGTCCGTTATAAAACTTTCATTGCGATATCACCTAGTAAGGGTCGCATACGGAGGGAGTAGTAGGGTCTCCGAGGCTTGTCTGGTAAGTAAAATAGTTCGCTGGTGAAATCCTGGCTCAGTACATATCCCCGACTAAGGTGGATGAGCTAGAAGAATAACGGGTTCTATGTTACTAGTGTGAAGGGACAGGCAAAGAAGTCTATCCAGGGTGAATGAAAAGTAGACAGAAGTGGTTTACTAGTAGCGAAAGAAAAGTCTTTTCTCTTTTTAGAACACTCAGACATAGTGGCAAACGTTGCGTGTTATTAACTAAAACTTGCACTCGCACTTTAGAGAGAGTAAAAAGTTTCCGTTACCTTGTAAAGGCGGGAGTCAGTCGGAGAGCTGCTCTGACGTCACTCCGTGCCGCGCTGGTATTGGTCAGGACAACGGGCGTGTAGTGAAGCTGAATTTGAGAAGGAGGGGTGAGCGCCGAAGCAGGAGACTCTGTCTTGCGAAAAGGCCGCGCACCCATTGGTTGACTGTAGTTGTATTCTCTGACCTGATTGGGTGGCGCGAAATAAAAGTCGCGCTAGCATTGGAAGTACAAAAGTAAACAAAATTGATCAAGCCGAGTTCAAAGAGAATCCCGAAGATTATATGTGGTATCCAGATTTTATACCTCATCCCAAATACCTAGGATTTTATAAGGATCAGCTTAGACGAGGTAGACCGCACATGATGTATGGAATAAAGAGAAAATTGTCATTTTCGGATAAAGTAAAGAATTTTTTCAAAACTGACAAGCCCATTAGAACGAGAGAAGGTGTACTCATTCCCCCGCCAAATACCCCTGCTTCTTTTATGTTGTTTGATAAAGGGTATCACACTTGTGTCTGGCTAGAAAATTGGGCAAAGTATACTCTAGATGACGGAGTCCTGGCATTCCCTGTTGAAGGTACATTTAATGGTCGGATCCTGTTTAACTTAAGGACCCGCATGAATGAATTACACCCTAGACCTAGGCTGACCCAGTACGAAGCTTTGGAGGAATGGGAGATTGAGGCTGCAGAGCGGGATAAACCCCGAATGGATAAAGGAGTGAGTAAGTGGTATCCCAGACTTCCCACGCCGACCAAAGAGCAGAAAATGAAACAGTGGAGGCAGTCTATGTTAACTGAAGGACTGTTTCCCATGATGGGAGTATTAGAGGAGAAGAAAGGAAAATGTAAAGCAAAAACCCATCACCTAGCACCTATGGGGGATGTAGAAGATGAACACCTGGAAGACTTGTTAATGAAGGATCCACCTCCCTATGTAGCAGAATCAGATTCGATGCATTCTCAAAGCTCTGTTACCACTTACCCCCGGAGTAGGAGGGAAAGTGATACAGACAGGATAGCTACAAGCGGTAAACCTAGTGGAAGGGATGAGTTTTGCAGACCCAAGTCCACAGTCCCGAATTATCAGCCATTCGGGGAAAGTCCCCCTCGATTGGTTACCCCGACTGCCCCGAGTATTTATCCCTCCTTAGTACCCCAGGTATTACATGGCAATACTGTTGAAAGGGGGTTGCAGGAAAAAGAGAGAGAAGTCCTCTGTAAACAACGAGAGGATTTAGCCAGAACCATTGCACAGATGCATCCCCATCCTGAGGCCTTGACCATTCCGGTAACTATTGGTCCTGCTATCCCGATGTATAAGAATGACTTGATTAGTCCCCTTCCTCCTGTCATCACCCCAATACTGCCTACTCCTAGCTGCCAGACCCCGAGGAAAGAAGTATTCATAGATGAGGATCAGGAAAGTGAGTGTGAATCCGGAAGTTTAATGGATTTGCCCATAAGGGAGTCGAGGGCCAGTGTAATAGGGGCAAGGAGTCAGCCCAGACAAAAGGAAGTGGTGATTGAAAGTGCATCTGGAATTAGGAACGCCTCTTTAGTTTCCCCTGAAGAATTAGACAGGTGGACAAAGGAGATAGAGAAAGAGACCACTTCTCAACCTAAAACATTGGAAATATATAAATTAAGAATAGAAATAGAAGAAATGATGGCTGGGAACGTGGGAGTTGAGCGCCTGAGCTCGTATAATGAAGAAGAGTTACTATTCATCAGTAAAAATCTTACCCGGAGTGCTAGGGTGCTCCACGAAAAGATAATGGATGCCGCTACAGAAATGGGAGTTGATGTTAGTCGCTCCAAAGTTCTTCAGAAACCTTACAGAGTAGACTTCACAGACAAAGACCTAGAAAGCCTGAATGTGATGGGGAAACAGATCCAAGTAAAGGAATTATTGAAACTCCTGCAGAAATGGGGCGAAGTGGGGAAGTGGAGAACAAGGTGGGCAAAGAAAAAGGAAGGCAGCAGGGCTGGGTCAGTAACCTCAGAATTTGTATTAAAGGAAGTAACCCCAACAGAAAAGTTGTGTCCCATGAGGGAGGTCCCGGGAGGAAAGTATGTCCATGTCCCTTGGTCCAGACAAGACATTGTGTCATTTACAAATGACTTCCCGAAATTACGTGAGAAACCAGTTGACTGGTACCGACAGGTAGAGCGGTTCATAAAGGTTCAGAAATGCCTGTTGAAAGACCTGGATGGGTTTTTCGATATTGTGGTCCCTGTGGATCTATGGACAGAGTGTAAGATAGAAATTGATTGGCCTAATGATGAATACCCCAGAGATGAGAGAACGGGAGCCCCTTCACCGGATGTGATGAGGAAATATGACCAGGTCATACAGTATCTTAAGAAAAAGGTGCCAGCCAAAGAGACAGATTGGACCCGAATAGATAGAACCACCCAAGAACGTGATGAGACAGTGCATTCATTTTACGAAAGGTTACTACAGGTATTCAAAACTTACAGTGGTATTGATAATGTGGACATGAAAGACATGACCCATTTCAGTTACAGATTTGTGCTAGGATTAAGGCCTGAAATATCACAGTGGATTCGAGATAACAAAATCAGTTGGCAGGGAAAGCCCATAGATGATGTCCTGAAATATGCAAAATACTGCGAAGATGAGATCGAAAATAAAAAGAAAGCCCTCAAGGAGAAAGTGATGTGGGCACAGGTGAAATTAGCTGAACAGCAAGAAAAACAGTTAAGTAAAATGACTTCTGATAATAATGTTCAGAATACCAATTCTGGGGGGGGAGGAAAGCCCAGACCTAAAATGAGTCGTGAGGAGGCCATGAAAAAGTTTCCGTGCCATGGGTGCGGCCAGATGGGGCATTGGAGAGACGAGTGTCCACACCTACAGGCTGGTAATGCCCCTGTAAATGGTTTAAATCCACAGGTGCCGAAAGAGGGGACAAGGAAAACCCAGCAACAGGTAAAATTACCTCCAGTACCTCGCGCTCCTAGACAGAATTTTAAGAATCAGGGTCAGCAGAATGAGAGGGCGGAAGTATGGGAGGTTGAGAGTGAAAGAAATGCAGTCATTCCACAATACCTGCTAAGTGATACCTTCCTTTGTGAAGATCAAGATTGACGGGGCCTGAGAGGGGAGGATGAGGAGTGCGTACTTGGCGCCTCCTTACCGGTAGACCAGACTGGACCATACATTGAAGGAAAGGTTGAAGGCAGAGATGTCACCTTTCTGTTGGACACTGGTGCTACCAGATCTACTGTAAGAACAGTGGATGTTCCTAACCTACCCCTCTCGGGAGAAGCGATCCAAGTAGTGGGCGTATCAAATCAGATAATAAGTACCCCTGTAACTGAACCAATGGAGATTTCCATAGGAAATTTCAAGGAAATGCACAGATTTGTGGTCTGTGATTCCAGTCCTGTAAACCTACTGGGACGTGATTTGTTGTGCAAGATGCGTTGTACCATTTACTGCACACCAAATGGCGTTGAAATTCAGACCCCCGATGAAGATGGCCTGTACAAACTAATGTTGGTCAGACAAGATGCTGATATCAAGCCTTTGACAATTGAGGATTTACCTGAGGAACTCCAGCTAAGAGTAGTACCTGAAGTGTGGGATTTCACGGGAAAAGATGTAGGCCTGATGGCAAATGTGGACCCGGTTAAAATAGCAATAAAAACAAATGCTGTATACCCCAAAACAAGACAGTACAAGATGAGTGCAGAAGTGAAGGCAGGAGTAGCGACTGAAATAACGAGGCTGCTAGAAGCAGAAATAATAGAAGAAGTGTTGAGCAGCCCCTGTAATTCGCCTATCATTGGGATCAAAAAGCCTAGTGGGAAGTACCGGGTGGTGCAAGATTTGCGCAAGGTAAACCAAATTGTTGTGCCTTGCTGTCCTATTGTACCCAACCCTGCAGTCATTCTCTACCAGATTCCCTGGAATGCAGAATGGTTCACTGTCATTGATCTGTGCCACGCATTCTTTTCCATCCCATTGCACCCTGAAAGCAAATTCCTTTTCAGTTTTGAATTCGACAGCCATATCTATGTCTGGAATCGTGTCCCCCAGGGGTACACTGAAAGTCCATCGATTTTCAACCAGATACTGAAAAAGTGCCTTGAATCCCTAGTGCTGCCAAGAGAGTCTGTTTTGGTGCAGTACATAGATGACCTGTTAGTGGCATCTAAAACTCAGTCTGACTGTGTCACTGACACAATTGCCTTGCTGAATCACCTAGGAAAGGGAGGACATAAAGTGTCGCCTGACAAATTGCAGTTTTGTAAAAACTCAGTGAAGTATCTGGGGCACCAGATAGAAAAAGGAATCAGGAAAGTAACTGCTGAAAGAATCAAAATAATTAGAGCAATGGAACTGCCCAAAACTCAGAAAGAAGTGAGAATGTTCTTGGGAGTTGTGGGTTACTGCAGGCAATGGATTGCAGGATTTGCGGCTCTAGCCCGACCCCTGATAAATATGACAAAGAAAGGAGTGGAAGACCCCGTCCATTGGGACAGTGAAAGCATGAATGCTTGGGTAACTCTGAGAAACTGTCTGTGTACCGCACCTGCATTGGGTATGCCTGAGTACAATAGACCATTCGAACTGTTCTGTGACACTAGAGAAAATTGTGCTCTTTCAGTCCTAACCCAGGAGCACGGATCAGTCAGAAGGCCAGTCGCCTACTTTTCGGCCACCCTAGATCCAGTGGCGGCTGGACTGCCTGGCTGCTTAAAAGCCGTTGCTGCTACTTGCGTCAGTCTGGAACAGAGCGAGAGCATTGTCATGGGACATCCCGTCACTGTCTATGTTCCTCACTCTGTTGTCATCCTACTGACTAGAACTAGGACCCAGTACCTCACACCTAGTCGGCTGACTAAGTATGAGAGAATATTGATTGGTGCTGAAAATATAACTATCTCCCGGTGCAATGTCCTAAATCCTGCGACACTGTTACCTGTCCCTCTGGATGCAGAATCGGATGAGGGTGGGGAACATAATTGCATTGATCTGACTGAATATAGCACCAAGCCCCGCCCTGACATTCGTGAAATAGCACTACGGGACGGGGATAAAACAATGTTTGTGGATGGCTCGTGTTTGAGACATGAGAGTGGGAGTCTGAGTGCTGCCTATGCTGTGGTTACTCTGACAGGAGTCATCGAGGCATCTTACATGCGCGAGGTGAAATCTGCACAAGTGGCGGAGCTTATAGCGTTAACTCGAGCATGCAAGAGGGGAAAAAACAAAAGAATTACTGTTTACACCGACAGTCAGTACTGTTTCGGGGTTGTTCATGACTTCGGCCAATTATGGTTGCAAAGAGAATTCATGACTTCCTCTGGCACACCTATCCGAAATGGGAAAGTAGTGCATAACTTACTGGAAGCTATCCAATTGCCCAAAGAATTGGCTGTGGTCAAGTGTGCGGCTCACAGGTCTGGAAATGACGACGTGACTGCCGGTAATAGGTACGCTGACAAAATTGCACAGTTTTGTGCCCGACACCAGATGTCCCTACAAATTGCCCGGTGGGATGGAACCAGCTGCCAACTTATGTTGTTTGATAATGTGTCAACGTGGGAAGAATTAAGAGAAATACAACAAGCCACAGACAGGCAAGAAAAAGGCAGGTGGGCCGCAAAGGAATGCGAGTTGCGAGAAGATGGTGTGGTGGTAAATCCGGATGGAGTGCCTGTACTGCCTGATAGCTTGATCGACCCCATGGTCAGAATGATACATGAGCCAACACATATGGGAAGAGATGCGATGTGTCGGGTGTTTGAACAAGTGTTCTGCAATTCAGGGTTCAGGGACCAGGCGGAAAGGTTTTGCCAGAGGTGCCTGGTGTGTCAGCAATTCAATGCAGGAAAGAAGACTGTAGTGAAACAGAGTACTATTGGAAAGGCAGTAGGTCCCTTCGTAAGAATACAGGCAGACTTCATAACCATGCCCAGATGCAATGGATACAGATATGTTTTAGTCATAGTTTGTCTATTCTCCAGGTGGGTGGAAGCATATCCAGCTAAGAAAAATGACGCTATCACCACAGCCAAACTATTGCTCAGGGAGTTGATACCTAGGTATGGGATCCCAGAGGCAATCGAAACGGACCAAGGTGGGCATTTTGCCAACGATGTCCTATTGGAACTCTGTAGAGCATTCAAAATGAAGCAAAGATTGCACTGCGCCTACCACCCAGAGGCTTCTGGGGTAGTGGAACAAATAAATGGCACTCTGAAGTCCAGACTGGGAAAAATGTGTGATTCCACAAAAATGAACTGGATAGAAGCTTTACCCCTGGTACTGATGAGTTTGAGAAGTATCCCAAATCGAAAGACTGGCCTGAGTCCCCATGAAGTGTTGATGGGAAGAGTGATGCGCCAGGCATGGGTACCCGGAAACAAACTGCTAAGCATTTCTGATGATATGGTGCTAGAATACTGCAAGCAGTTGGGTGACCAAGTGCGTTCTCTCTCTCAGCAGATTGGAGAGACTGAAGACGAGTGGCCAAAGACTCCAGCACACAACCTGCAGCCAGGAGACTGGGTGGTGTTAAAGAAACACACCCGGAGCAGCTGTTTGAAGCCAAGGTGGGGAAAGCGACGACAAGTGATCCTCGTCACCACCACTGCTGTGAAGTGCGCTGGTGTACCGAAGTGGATCCACGCCAGCCACACAAAGCGGGTATCTGGAGAAAACGCGACTGGAGCTGAAGGCAGCACAGCCGAAGAGAACTCCGAGGAAGAGAGTCCGGAGCTAGCTGACATCGAACTGCCGAGCACAAGTCAAGACGTTGAATGGTATCCCGCCGACGAACCGGTTCATGATCCAATACGAACCCGGAAATATTCTTACTTAGACAGTGAGTGGGATAGTCCAGGTGAGTCAGAAATAGAAGAAGCAGGTCAGGTCAACGAAAGCCATAACCCACCTGATCAGGAAGTAGGCCAAGTAGGGTCAGATCAGGACATCGACACTCCTCCTGAAACTCCCGAGAAGGGAGAGGGACAGTTAGAAATTAGGGCTGACGTTCATGCAGAAGAAAGAGAAGAGGTCGAAGAGCATGAACAGGAACAGATAGAACTAGATCAAAGTGCTCAGACAACGGAAACAACAGTAAAAAAAAGTAAGAAGAAAGTGCGATTTGAATCTGAGCAGGAACAGATTAGCGACCAGGCAGAAGAAATAGATGAAAGACCTGGAACTAGTCAGACAGGCAGGAAAACAGAAGTGCCACAACAAAAAGTGAAAAGAGTGCACGAAGAAGGAGAAGTCTCCTCAACCACTGGGAGGCACGGAGGAAGAAGTACACCTCGATACGTCAAGAGACTAAGGCTCAGACTAAAAACAGTCGAAGAAAACGATAAAGACCGAAAAAGGGCTTTAAGTGAAAGGAGTGCAGCCCAAGGCAAATCGCTGAGAAAGAGCGACAGAATAAAGAAACAGAACCGACTGTATCGGAGCCCTGAGTGGACGTACTTTGTGTTGGAAGAGATTGACGAGCCTCACCACAGTGGCAACAGTGACCACGAGTCCATTGCTGATCGGAGTTCGGACGAAGACCCTCCTTAAAAGAGCCGAAGTGAGCCTTTGGTGCAGAGAAACGAAGAGGGGTAGCAAAAGCCACCTGTAAGCTAAATATGTCTGATCCGAGTGTCTCTGGGAGATCCCGCTGTGGGTGTCTCAAAACCTGTTGTAAGATATGCTTGTGTAGTGTAGCTATGCTAATAGTAATGTGGATAGGACTAACAGTTTTTCTACCTTTTATGATAAGTAAGAATCCTAACTTGTCCCCTACTGAACCCGAAGCAGTAGATGTAGGGGTTGTACCGACTGCAGAAACACCACGAAGACTAGAGAGACGCGACAAAAGAGTAGGACTGACACACACACGACCTGATTTAGAAGCACCAGATGAGGATGGACTACATTTTCACAAAATGAAGAACAGGACGCACTTAAATGTTTTTGCTAACTTGTTAGTGCATTATGTAGAAGCTATGGAAATAGAGGACTGTTATGTCTGCATGAAGCTGCCAACTTCAGTGGCTGAAGGCGTGACATACCACCACCTACCTTTGACCTATGGAATATCCTGTAGTATATTAGCTAGCTTGTTCTATAGAAGCACCTTGCAGTACTATTATTCAAATGATGACGTAGTATTTTCTGAACTTCCTATTAGAGGACATTTGAACCGTGTACATACTACAAGTGACGTGACCCGCTATATGGGAGAATATTTCCTGACTATAGGTAACATAGACTTAGATCAAGCAAGGGAAGACAATCTGACCTGTTCACTGCAAGAGCAGGAAAAGATGTTTATAAAGATGGCAGACAGAAGGAGAGAAAAGTTTCAGAAGAAGGCAAATGACGAGAAGGATAGAATCCCTAAGTGGGCTGAGCACATGAATAACACCTCAGAAGGCGAAGCCAGTCCTGCCTTGTTGCTGGATTTTGAAGGAAGGGGGAAACTTTGTATTCATAGGGAAAGGACAGAGTACTATAACAATGTATTCATCGGTTCCAGCGAGTGTGAACATAATTATAAGGTAATTGGAGGTTGGGGTTTCAAAAATGGGTCAGAACCTGTGTTTCCCGGAATATATTATATATGTGGGAACAAGGCTTATTTCAAATTGCCGGATCACTGGTATGGGAGCTGCTACTTTGGCATTGTTTTCCCGAAAATATACCATGTGAACAATGCAGCTGGAAGCGATGATGAAACTAATGGCTTAGTGCGTAGTAGACGCGAAAGTGTAGGCGAAATTGTAGGTGATATTTTTAGTGCACTGATACCTGGAATGGGGGTAGTTCTGAACACCCATAGAATCTGCAAATTGTCTACAGTAGTGGACCGGTTATCAACGGACACTGCTGCTGGTTTCCTGCTGGTCAATACTGAAATGGTTGCGATCAGGTCAATGGTTTTACAAAACCGTCTTGCCCTTGACACCCTATTAGCAAAAGAGGGCGGAGTCTGTAGAATGCTGAAAGCGCAACATTGTTGCACCTACATTCCTGATAAAAGTATTGAATTAAAACAATATGTGAGGAACATAACTAATTTGGAAAAGGAACTCAAACCATTGGAGGTTGACAGTGCCTGGACGAGACTGACTGGAGGTCTCTCCTCAATAGGTAGTTGGTTTACTAATCTAGGTAGAAATATTCTATGGAAAATACTGATGCCAATAGTCATAATAGGTGTGATTGTATTGATCATTTTTATCTGCTGCAAATGTCAGAAGTGTAAGAAGAAATATACAGTCAATCCGAGGGGGGTGAAAAGAAACATTGATGAATTAGAATTAGAAGAACTGAAAAGTGCAATTTATAAAAAGGCGAAAAATCACCACTCTCATAAGGAAGCTGAAAGAAAACTAAACAATAAGTTTATTGAAATCGAAATGGACGATATGAATGAATGAGAAAAGTTGGCATCTGTTTCCTTCGTGTAGTGATGATAGTAAATATCATCAAAGAGGGGATTGATGGAGCAAGGGTTCGCACGTATAGCGCCTTGCTCGTATGCAAAACCCTTATCTAAATGGCATAATAATATTAACACCATTGTTCGTCATTTGTAAAGTGTTTTCCCTACACGCGGGTGTCCCTAGGATGCTTGCTTGTTTGTCTTTTCACGTACTAACGAAGCTTGCACTGAAAATGGCTGCTTTGCCGCAATTCAGTCTGCGCATGCGTCGGTCATACCCATGTGATGTGACGCACTCGCATTCTGGAGGGATTCTGTGCTCATGCGCATTGATGCTGAATATGGCCGCTTGTCTCTCACCACGCTCTCTGCTTACTGCAGCAGCTTTTAGCCTATCTATTCTTTCACATTAATCCCTAATGCTATAGTTATTATAGAAGTAAGGGTTGGTTATCTCTTATCGCGGTATACAGTGCGATCATTTTTATGTATGATTCTAATTTGTTTTCGCTTACTTTTCATGTACCGCGTCTTTGTGGGCTGGGTAATCATGAGCGGAGCCATGCTTGAAGCTCTGCTGGGCACTGTCACGTGACCGGAGAAAGTTCCATCTGCGCAGAAGCTAAGCCTAGCCAGCTGGCACCTGAAGCACAATGCGCTTGGGAACGACGCTGGGAATACGGCGCCTCACCTTGGAAATCGCAATACTGTTGCTACCTATTGAAAACTGTTCTGTACTGCTGTATTCTATGCATGGGAACGTGAACCTGAGGGGCGGGTATTCAAATTCGCATATTTATCATGTGAAACTAAAATTCTAGGAGGTGGTAAAGACCACACCACCTCTCCTGACCAATCACAATATGGGAAACTGTCACTTGCAACATTAGGGGGTGGTCTGAGGGTCCCCAAAATTGTATAATTACCCTAGTTTAGCTTAGGAAAATTGTCCGACTTGTCCGAGTAGCAGACCTGTCACTGACCCAACGATCTCAATAGGTGCTCATTCTGAAAGTGCTGCGGAGCACTTTGTCCATACTTTCCACAAACTCCCAAGGGGTGGAAAATCCTAAGTGCTGGCGAAGCACTTTGCTGGGGAATTCGAAAATCCAATCGGGGTTTCTGGCGGATTACTTGCAGGAGGGGGTAACGCAGGCGTTGCTGTCCGAAGCTGTGGGTGTTGGTCGTACCCTGGGAGGCCCAGTCCTTGATCCGAACCTGAGGGGTATCCTGTCCTTATTTTCCGTGAGCTGTACCTGCTCACAGTCTGGCATTCCTTTTCTGAGGGTCTCTGTCCCCGTCTTCCCAACTGACCCGTGGCCAGGGTTGGTCTTCAGTCTGAATTAGGTAAATATAGATTGTGGGTTTGCGTATCTTTTTATCTCTTTCTTTCTCTCTCTCTCTCTGATCTATTAAAGCATTCTTACCTATGTTATTGCCTTATTGCCATTGAACTTATATGTGCCTGAATTTTAGTTGGTTCCTTCTCTCCCCTTTCCTTTAGAAATTCATTGATTTTATAATCCATAGTATGTTCCCGTTTTCCCTTTCCTTTAGTGGATTGCAGTGAAAGTAGCAAGAATAGTTCAATACTTAGGTTAAGTACATGTTCTAGGTCCCATTCCCATCCTATGTTCTAGTGTAAAGTTGCAGTGAATAGTATGTGCTAAACTTCTCCCTGTAGTTTCCCATATATTCTAAATGGTCATATTGTTTGTGCAAAGTTATCTTTTGGTATTGATTTTGATGTTTGATATATTACTCTGTGTATCGCTTATTATTTTGGCTTCTTCACTTTGAATTCTTATATAAAAACTAGAACTTAATCAGGTGTCTGTGGTCATTTTACAAAACTGTGGAAAGTACATTGTGGATTTTCAGGTGTATTGGATGTTAGGCCTGTCTACTTTTCCTTAACAGCTCCAGGTCCGTCAAAGAATTGCGCCTGTGGTAAGTCGGGTGCATGGTAAGCAGAGGTAAATCCAAACTTGATTACTCCTAGCAGCGTGCAGGAGGAGAAATCCTCACCCAGTTTCACCCAAACGAAATTAATGTGTTCTTCACGCCAAGGGCCCAGTGCGTGTTAGAGAATTGGTATCCCGGGAGACCTGGGGAAAACTGCGCGCTCTAGCAGTAAAACTGTGTGAACGCTTTTATGATTTTTAGTAATCGAAATAAAGTGCTATTGACTTGACTTGAGAAATAAAACTGCAGTTGTAAATAAGGTGTAAACTTAGTCTAGGCACTCCGCTATAGCACCGCGACTCCTCTTTTGGATCCTCGGAGCAGATGAAATGTGTGAATGAATGCAAGCTAAGAATGATGGGCCCACTTGTAAGAGAATAGTGAGTAGCTCCGTGGGTAGGGTGATGGTTTTATGAAGAATTTTTGGATCCGCGCTGCACCAGTAATTCTTGGTAGCAGAGCATTCGTTGCTATAGGTTAACTAGGATATATGATGTGTAGAATAGAAAATATAGAATTGTGATATACAGAATTTTTTGACTAACATCTGTTGAGTTCGTATTGCGTTATATGTATTCTGGAAAAGGCTTCCGGATAGTGTGGGAAGCTGGTCACTCTGTCTGCAGGCATAGGAAGTGTGGCAAGAGAAGTCGCGCATCACATAGTCTGTTTCAAAGTGGTGACATTGTCGTATGTTACAAGTTTAGGGACCTTTACATGTAAAAATGGTGAATGTATAGCAAGGGCAACCTGTGAAATCTTGGGTTTGAGTACCGGGATCATTGCGTATTCTGTCCTAAAACTCTACCCGAGAGAGTAATAAAGTTTAACCTAAGCTTGAGAGAAGGGTAAGGTAGAGGAAAGTGCTACTTTATCAGTGAAAGTAAAAATTCTGTGGTAGAGTAGAGGTAAGCTGTCTACTGGAAATACAGAATTCTTGTATGATTGAGGAAACTATCCTTTTGGCTTTAGCGAAACAGATCAATGGAGTTGTTTTATGTAGTTACTAACTGATTTTGATGTATAGAAGTGTAAATACAGTGTGCCGATAAATTTTGTAAAGGAGGAGTCAGTCGAAGCTGCAGAAGCCGTAGCAGGGCTGATGTCAAAAGTGTCACACTGGGATTGGTCCGTGTGACCAAGACAGAGTAAGGGCTGATTGGTGCATCAGCGAAAGCAGCAAAATAATTGGTTGAGCACTAATGAAACATATCTTATTCTAATTGGTGCGATAGTGTGAACCATGCTGCGACAGGGTGGTGTTACGAAGCAGTTTACGGAAGAGAGAGCGATCTTTTGAAAAGACAGGAGAATTATAACAAAATGGATTTCTATTATGGAATGGAAAAAGAGAAACCTTCATGGTTCAAAAATCGAAAAATGTATTAAAAAAAGACAAAGTAATTGAAACTGGAGAGGGAAAAATAATTTCTCCACCGAAAAAGGCTGCATCATACATGATGACAAAATATGGCTGCCATACATGTAAATGGTTAGAGAATTGGGCAAGATATACCAGAAATGATGGTGCATTAGCTTTCCCAGACAAAGGATCTTTTAGTCTTGCAATATTAAGAAACTTGAGAGACAAAATGATGAAGCTTGAACCAAGACATAGACCAACACAGTTTGAAGCTTTGGGTGAGTGGGAAGATGAAATGCATGCTTTAGAGTAAGAAAGGTTAGGAGACTACCTAGGACCAAGGAATAGAGGTCGTAGATTTTGGAGAGAAACGCACAAGACTAGAATGCGAAGATGGAGAGATGCTAACATGTGTGATGAAATGTATCCGGTTAGATTGGTAGATGAGGAATAGGGGCGGATATGTACAGAAAAGAGAAATAATATAGAAACAGGAAAAAGGAGTTATGAGGATTGTGGATCCGAGGATGAAGTATTGCAAGAGATCCTAAATAGGAGACCACCGCAATACCAAGCAAATTCTATGGGTACAACCCCAAGTGCTCCGCAGTTAGAGGATAAACTAGCAGACACTCCTAAATGATTCTCAAATTTTAGAGATCTCCCAGAAAGAGTAGAAATGAGATATGAAACCGATGTTCCATTAATCGGAACAAGATATACAGGGACACCTAAACAAGGAAATGGAATGGAAAGTAAGGGAAACAGAGTCGAGCAACGAGAACTGCTGAATGTATACGTTCAACAAATGAATTAGCTGAAAAGATACAGGAGCTTAGTAAAAATATGGAAGCTGTAACTGTTCCGGTAACAATAGGTCCAGTAATCCCAGTGTTTGAAAACCAGAAAATAAAAGAGCCATCTTTAACTATTCCTTTAAATCAGAGTTTACAAAAAGTAAAAGAAAAGATTTATCCAGATTTGTCAGAAATTAAACGTACTAACCAAATGACACCGCCAGATTTGACTTTTAATCAGAGTCTTCCGTATAAATTCCCAACAGGAGCAGCAGGGCTGGACTGGGAACCAAAACAGGCCCTGGCAAAGTACTCAGCCGCCCTCCCTCCCTTCCCGTGGGGTTGTGGGTGCCGCCGAGCACTTTGCCAGGGCCGGTTTTTGGCCGATTTTGTTACGAGGCCGATTTTCTGCAAAAAAGGCCCTGTAACAAAAACAGCCCCCAGGGACCCCAAACCGGCCCCCCACCCGTGCGGCGCACCGGGGGATTGCCCGGTGCCCGTTAAGGCCAGTCCGGCCCTGAGGAGCAGAGTCAGATTCTGTAGCTCCTGAGAAAAGTGTAGAGAAAATCGATTTAACACAAACTCCAGTAGGGCCAACAGAGCAAGAATTAAGCGATTGGATTAAAGCCTTAAAACTGAAAGAGACAGAATCAAAATTGCTAGATGTAGCTAGGTTACAAGTTGATATGGAAGAACTAATAATTGGAACAATTGGTACAGATAGATTGAAAAATTATCAGGATGATGAGATCACGTTTATGTGTAAAAGTATTACGTGGAAAACAAAAAGCATGCATGAAAGGTTTGAAAACCTAGCAAGTGAAATGGATGTGGATTTTACAAAATATAAAATTTTGCAGAAACCGTGTAGAGTGGATTTTACTGGCAAAGATATAGAAAATATGAATACAGCAGGAAGAATTACTCAAATAAAAAAATTAATTGTGTCATTGAGAAAATGGGGAGATGTGGATAAGTGGAAAATGATTTGGACAAAGAAAAGAGAGGAAACAGTGACAAATCCACATTAGCATTCCCAGTAAGAGAAAAAGAAGAAGTGGTAAAAGAATTTCCTATGAGAGAAATAACTGGAGGAGGATATGTACATGTACCTTGGAGCAGACAAGATATTTTATCATGCACAAATGATTTTTCCCGATTGAGACAAAAACCAGTAGAGTGGTATAGACAAGTAGATCGATTTGTGGCTGGTTTCAAAGGTCTTATGGGAAGATTTAGATGGGTTGTTTGACATAGTAGTACCAGCAGATTTATGGTCAGAATGTAAGATTACAGTGGATTGGCCAAAAGAGGAATATCCACAAGATAAAGTGACAGGTTTATTCATTTTATGAAAGACTGTTATTGGTTTTTAAACAGTACAGTGGATATGAGGAATTGGATGAAAAAGATATGAGTCATTTTGTATATCGCTTTGTGTTTGGATTGAGACCAAAGATAGGGGATATGATTAAACATAATTTAATGGGATGGCAGTCAAGTTCCTGTGGACGAAGTCTTGAGACATGCAAAATATTGTAGTGATGAAATTGAGGTAAAACAGAGAACACTCAAAGAGAAAGCAATGTGGGTACAAGTAAAGGTTGCAGAACATCAAGTAGCTCAGTTAGAAAATAAGAATGCAGAAGGTAACCAAAATAGAGTGAAAGGAAATTCTAGCAAACCAAAGTTGACTGGGAATATAGAAGAATTAAAGAAGAAATATCCGTGTCATAATTGCGGTAGGATGGGACATTGGAGAAAAGAGTGGAAGAATCCACCGAAAGTTATTCCGGAAAATACATCATTGAATCCGCAGGTGCAGAATTAGATAATTCAGCAACCATCGCCACCGCAACAGGTAGTTAATCCACAGTGTCAGGTGCCACAACCTCCACTTCCTCACAATGTAAACCTACAGAGATACAGTACAGAGACAGGATTCTGCGCAGGAGACCGGGTAACGAGAAATAATAGAGTGCATGTGAGTCCTCAATATTGGCTGAAAGAGGACGGAAGCAAGTCGGATGATAGTTTCTGACGGTGCCTGAGAGAGGGAGAAGAGTGCGTGCTTGGCGCTACTCTAGAGATAGATCAGTCTGGCCCATATGTGAATGGAAAGGTGAATGATGTAGATGTGACTTTCCTAGTGGACACAGGTGCTACCCGTTCTACTGTTAGATCAGTGGAAAATCAAAATCTTCCTCTCTGGGGTGAACACATTCAAGTGGTGGGTGTAGCAAATCAGCAGATTAAAACCAGATTAACAAAACCAATGGAAATTGAGATTGGAAATTTCAAAGACATGCATCAATTTGTCGTGTGTGACAGTAGTCCTTTAAATCTCCTTGGAAGGGACATACTGTGTAAAATTAACTGTGCCATTTATTGCTCACCAGATGGCATAGAGCTCCAAACTCCAGATGAGGATAGTCTGTATAAAATGACAATGACACTAATTGAAGCTGAAAATAATAAAATGTTTCCTGTGTTTGATCGAGAAACAATACCCAGAGAACTGAAAGAGGTAGTCAAAGAGCAAGTGTGGAATTTTACAGAAGAAGAAATTGGTTTGATTAAAAATGTAGATACTGTAAAAGTTTCTGTAAAAAAAGGAGTAAGCTATCCGAATACACCTCAATACAAGATGACAGTTGAAACAATTGAAGGAATAAGGCCATTGATAGAAAAAATGATTGAGCAAGGGATTTTGAGAGAAATAGAAAGCAGTCCTTGTAATTCACCGATAATGGGATTTAAAAAGCCAAATGGAACGTTCAGAATAGTACAGGAACTGAGAAAGGTAAATAAGATAGTTGTTCCATGTTGTCCAATTGTGCCAAACCCAGCAGTAATTTTTATATGAAATTCCACATGATGCAGAATGGTATACAGTCATTGATCTATGTAATGCGTTCTTCACAGACCCATTACACCCTGAAAGCCAGCCAATATTTGCGTTCCAATTCAAAAACTGTATTTTAGCATGGTGTTGAGTTCCTCAGGGGTATACTGAAAGTCCCTCAATCTTTAATCAATTGTTAAAGAATCATTAGAAGATCTGAGTTTACTGGAGAATCAGTTCTAGTGCAGTACATTGACGACCTGTTATTGGCATCGAAAACAAAAGAAACATGTGTTACAGACACTGTTACCTTGTTCAATCATCTGGCAGATGAAGGACATAAAGTGTCACCATCAAAATTACAGTTTCGTCAAAAGGAAGTACAATATTTGGGACACAAGATTGCTAAGGGAATCAGACAGGTCCCCTTAGAAAGGATCAAAATGATACAGGGAATGAAACCTCCAAAAACACAGAGACAGGTGATAATGTTTCTTGGAATGGTTGGATATTGTCGACAATGGATTAGTGGATTTTCACTAATAGCTAAACGTTTGCAAAGATTGACAAAAGCAGATGTAAAAGACCCAATAACTCTGAATAAGGTAGAACTGGAAGCCTTTGAGCAACTAAAAACAAGTCTATGTGAAGCACCAGTTTTAGGAATGCCAGATTATGAAAAAGAGTTTGAGCTATATTGCAGTGAGAGGGAAGGATATGCTTTGTCAGTTTTAATACAGAGACATGGAAAGCTGAGAAAGTCAATTGCATACTTTTCTGCTGTTCTGGATCCCATTGCAAAGGCATTGCCGGGATGTTTAAAGGCAGTAGCTGCTACAAGCATGAGTATTGAACAAAGTGAAGGTATAGTGGTGGGATTTCCGTTGAGAGTGTATGTACCTCACTCGGTGGAGATTCTTCTCACTAGAAGTAAGACATCGTATCTTACCAATAACAGAATGACAAAATATGAGAAGACAATTCTAGGTACAGACATTGTTATAATTTCAATATGTGTAAATGTGAATCCATCTACATTATTATCTGATGCCATGAATGTGAAAGTAGGAGATGAAGTGGACGAATGTCTGAATGTACTAGAATATTGCATCAAACCAAGGTCTGATATCAAAGATGTACCTTTACCTGAATCTGACTATGTGATGTTTGTGAATGGATCATGCATGCGAACAGATTAGGGTGTTTTTGAGCGCTGCATATGCTGTTTGTACAGTAGCAGATGTCCTGGAAGCATCTTGTCTGAAAGGAATCCGCTCAGCTCAAATTGCAGAATTGATTGCTTTGATTCGAGCATGTGAGTTGGGAAAAGAAATCAGGATTACCAGTGACTGACAGTCAATATGGATTTTGGGTTGTCCATGACTATGGTCAGCTGTGGTCCCAAAGAGGTTATATGACTTCGGCAGGATCCCCCATCAGAAATGCTGAATTTGTGAAAATGTTGATTGATGTCATACAAATGCCAGATAAGCTAGCAGTAGTTAAATGTGCAGCCCATAAGAAAGGAGATGATTATATAACAAGAGGTAATAAATATGTTGATTCAATTGCAAAATAATGTGCCAAAAATCAAGCATCCATTAATCGGGATAGACAAACTGAACATGTTTCAAGTCCTTTGATGCTAACAACTGTAGTGGAAACATGGCATGAGGTAAAACGAATGCAAGAAGAAGCTAGTGAAGAAGAAAAGGATAACTGGTTAAAGGCAGGATGTTGACAAAGAGAAGAGGATGAAATCTGGGTTTATAAAGATGAAAGACCAGTAATGCCAGATAACATGATTTCAAATATGGCCCGAATATATCATGGTCAAGCCCATACCGGAAGAGACGCTATGATTAGGTTGTTTAGACAGACATGGTATAATCCAAAGTTTAGGATGATTGCTGAAAGCATTTGTCAAAGATGCCTTGTATGTCAACAACGGAACCCAAAAAGAAAAACTGTTGTGAGTCTGGGAACCATAGGATGGGAGGGAGGTCCATTCACTAGAATGCAATTAGATTTCATAGAGCTTCCTCCATGTAACAGACTTAGGTATATGCTTGTGATCATTTGTCTATTCTCACGATGGGTTGAAGCATTCCCCACTAGGAAAAATGATGAAGTAACTGTTGCCAAACTCCTGTTGCGCGAGATAATACCACGCTACGGTTTCCCAGTAACTATTGAAACAGATCGTGGAACTTACTTCCACAATGAACTAAAGTAAATGATTTGTGAAGCACTGGACATTCATCAAAAGTTGCATTGTGCTTACAGACCAGAAGCTTCAGGGGTGGTTGAACAAGTAAATGGAGCAATAAAAAACAGAATCGTCAAAATGTGTTTGGCCACAGGACTAAAGTGGCCCGATGCCCTGCCACTTGTTCTAATGACCCTGAGGAGTACTTCTGACAAGAGAACAGGAATAAGCCCACATGAGATTTTGATGGGAAGAGTAATGAGACAAACATTTGTACAAGTTGATAAACTGTTGAGCATAAAGGTTGATATCATACTGGATTACTGCAAAAATCTGTCTGACGTAGTAACTTCTGTGTTCCATCAGGTGGGAACTGAGTCACAAACGAAAGAAAAACATCCAGCTCATGATCTCGTTCTTGGAGATTGGGTATGGATAAAAGTTCACAGGAGGAGAAATTGTTTGGTGCCTCAATGGTAAAGACCACGACAAGTCATTCTTGTTAGTACAACTGCAGTTAAGTCTGCTGGACTCAAAAGATGGGTGCACGCTAGTCAAACTATTTGTGTGCCAGAGTCTGAAAATCTGCAGGAATAAAGTGAAAGCACCACTGATTCAGATACTGAAGGTGAACCAGAAAGAGATCCAAATACTGAAGCTCAACGTGTTCGTCGAGATATGGAGAGATCAAATACTAACTCTGCATCAGAAGGAGAAAATGAAATTATTGAAATACCAAATATTGAAGATCGACCTGTAAGTCGAGATTTGGTAGAGACTGATACCAGCAAAGACACGAGGAAAGTGCAAAGAAAGCTGGTAATTCGTGAAATACTGAAGGACAGTCTGAAAGCTCTGAAAGCAGGAACCGAAATCTCGAAACTGGTGAAAAGGAAACAACTTATGATGAGGATGAGCTTCCAGGTACCAGCTATGGAGAAGTTCTTAACAGAGTGAATGAACTCACCAAAGACAATTTAAATTCCGAAAAAGAATCAGATGCTGTGAAATTCATTATAAATGAAAGTATAGAAAGGTGTGAAACAGAGACAGATGGCTGTGATGATGAAACTGAATTAAGGAGAAGTTCGAGAAAACGAACTTGGAGAGTGGAACGAAACACTACTGAACCTGAAATAAAAAGCGTAAGAAAAGGAGATAATTGGCCTAAAGAAATTGATGGACTGAAAATTAAACTGGTTACTAAAGCTAAAGAGCAAGAGGATCAAGTAAATGAAATAACCAGTCAAAAAGAGTTGTTGGGAAAGAAAATAGAAGTTGTGCAAAGGCCAAAAAGAGTGAGAAGACCAAATAAAAAATACAAATCACCTGAGTGGACATCCATGGTGCTGCCTCTACTAAGAGAAGTAAACAGCAGCCAAGATAACTTATATAGCCAAGGTCTTGAAAAGGAAAGTGAGTAAACTGTAACATAAAGAAAGCAAAAGGATTTTCTAAAGGTAAGAGTGAAAAGAAAGGGATATATAGATATATATATATATATATACCACAGCTTTGACGAAAATCTGCCTGCGCCTCTTTTCAATGGCGGGCCTCGACGGGGTTTCGTCCCACCCCCGTAAATCCAAGAAAACGCTGTCTCTTTTCCTCACAAGACAACAAGTCGAGGCCCAATTTGCTTTTTAAGTGAATTTATTTAGGCAACAACACCCAACGCGTTTCGCAGCCTTCGCCGCTTGCTCACGAGTGACAGGTTGTGTTTTACAAATAAAGATATATACAAAAAGAAAACGGAAACTTAGTCATGTGACTTACAAAAAGTGAAAACATACTCTCGCATTAGACATAACATCATGTCACAATATATGTTTTTCGATACAATTGTTGGTTCTCATTGCATCCTATTTGCTTAACAATTGTGATGTAAACAACGTTATTTAAGCCATTAGCGAGAGTCAGAGCTGTATTAAGCGTTTGCAGGACTACATTCCCCACAATTCATCTTGTTGGGCTCGTAATGTAAACCCCACTTTCTTTGTTCGTTTTGAACTTAAATTGTATGTTCAATTAATCCATTCAATAACGTTCTTGCCCTATTGTCAAGGGTTTCCATAAACTTGTTGGTTCACTGAATTGCGTCATTCAGTAACGTGTACCAATTATACACAGTCCTCGTTGGTTTACAAAAATACAGCGTGTAGCCCCAGTGGGCAACTTATACCAAATATTTGCAACATAGATAATTGTTCACGTTGCTATCATTGTTGGTGCAATCTGGTCTTTTTACGTAGCCCAATGCAATCCATATTGTCTCCTGACTAGTTGCGCCCCAGTGGGCAAATCACTCAGTATTCGTGTTCTACACATTTGCAGTTCATAACAACTTCGCTTTCACTGTGCTTAATGCACCTACGATCACTCTTCACTTTTTTGGCTTTCAAACGTATTCATGCACTCCGGAATGAATAAAGATTTGTGTGTGACCTGTAAAATGAGAGAGTATAACCATTAAAATCCGGTCTCAACATTTTTGAAGATAATGTCGTACCTTAAACATTAAAAACATTCTTTTCTGCAATTACATTGAAGTCAGCAAAGTTTGTTTACACACTGTATTTAACACTAGCACAGTTATTACCCAAGGTGAGATGCCAGTCCCTCATCAGCATTATGTCCTAATGGGAAAAGTGTTTGGAATTTGATTATAAACCTAGATTCCAGTCGTCGCAATTCTCTCACCCTGTCACCACCTCTTTCTCTCTTAGGTATACAATCTAATACCACAAATGATAATAGATTTGTATTCTGATTGTGTTCATTGTAGAAATGGCAAGCAATTGGATATTGTTTGTCGTGGTGGTTTATGGCCCTCAGATGCTCAAGTACTCTTTTCTTTGCCTTATGTATGGTACTCCCTATGTAACTCAGGTTACATGGGCATCTGAGGGCATACACTGCATATTCGGTCTCGCATGACAAGTGTTTCTGAATTTTGAACGGGTCACTGCTGGCTGACAACTTTACTGATTTGCAATTCTTACTGTGTTTACAGGCCTTACATTTGCCACAGATGTAAAATCCCTGTATTGGGCTTGCTTTTTTAGTTGTTAATCTGGGTAAATTCGGAGGGCTTACCATGTCCTTGATTGATCTCCCTTTCCTAAAGGTGATTTGTGGTGACTCGTTTATTGACTTTTCTATATCAAGGTCTGTCTGTAAAATGCTCCAGTGTTTTTCCAGGCATTTTCTTACTCCATAGGCTTTGTTACTGTAAGTGGTTACGAATCTCACCTTCTCACTGGCTTGTGTTGATTCATCACTAGTCTTACCTTCCAACAGCTCCTCTCTAGTTCTTATTCTAAGCCACAAATGGTTAATGAAGCATTGGATGTGTTTGAAAAGGGAGTTAAAAATGGCTTTAAGAAACTATGTAACATTCCCTCAAATGCAAAAGGAAATCTAACAACCCAACAGATTTCCGCGATCCAGACACTACAGAATGACCCTGCAATTGTGATAAAAAAATCCGATAAGGGAGCATTTTACAGACAGACCTTGATATAGAAAAGTCAATAAACGAGTCACCACAAATCACCTTTAGGAAAGGGAGATCAATCAAGGACATGGTAAGCCCGGCGAATTTACCCAGATTAACAACTAAAAAAGCAAGCCCAATACAGGGATTTTACATCTGTGGCAAATGTAAGGCCTGTAAACACAGTAAGAATTGCAAATCAGTAAAGTTGTCAGCCAGCAGTGACCCGTTCAAAATTCAGAAACACTTGTCATGCGAGACCGAATATGCAGTGTATGCCCTCAGATGCCCATGTAACCTGAGTTACATAGGGAGTACCATACATAAGGCAAAGAAAAGAGTACTTGAGCATCTGAGGGCCATAAACCACCACGACAAACAATATCCAATTGCCCGCCATTTCTACAATGAACACAATCAGAATACAAATCTATTATCGTTTGTGGTATTAGATTGTATACCTAAGAGAGAAAGAGGTGGTGACAGGGTGAGAGAATTGCGACGACTGGAATCTAGGTTTATAATCAAATTCCAAACACTTTTCCCATTAGGACATAATGCTGATGAGGGACTGGCATCTCACCTTGGGTAATAACTGTGCTAGTGTTAAATACAGTGTGTAAACAAACTTTGCTGACTCCAATGTAATTGCGGAAAAGAATGTTTTTAATGTTTAAGGTACGACATTATCTTCAAAAATGTTGAGACCGGATTTTAATGGTTATACTCTCTCATTTTACAGGTCACACACGAATCTTTATTCATTCAGGAGTGCATGAATACGTTTGAAAGCCAAAAAAGTGAAGAGTGATCGTAGGTGCATTAAGCACAGTGAAAGCGAAGTTGTTATGAACTGCAAATGTGTAGAACAGGAATACTGAGTGATTTGCCCACTGGGGCGCAACTAGTCAGGAGACAATATGGATTGCATTGGGCTACGTAAAAAGACCAGATTGCACCAACAATGATAGCAACGTGAACAATTATCTATGTTGCAAATAATTGGTATAAGTTGCCCACTGGGGCTACACGCTGTATTTTTGTAAACCAACGAGGACTGTGTATAATTGGTACACGTTACTGAATGACACAATTCAGTGAACCAACAAGTTTATGGAAACCCTTGACAATAGGGCAAGAACGTTATTGAATGGATTAATTGAACATACAATTTAAGTTCAAAACGAACAAAGAAAGTGGGGTTTACATTACGAGCCCAACAAGATGAATTGTGGGGAATGTAGTCCTGTAAACGCTTAATACAGCTCTGACTCTCGCTAATGGCTTAAATAACGTTGTTTACATCACAATTGTTAAGCAAATAGGATGCAATGAGAACCAACAATTGTATCGAAAAACATATATTGTGACATGATGTAATGTCTAATGCGAGAGTATGTTTTCACTTTTTGTAAGTCACATGACTAAGTTTCGGTTTTCTTTTTGTATATATCTTTATTTGTAAAACACAACCAGTCACTCGTGAGCAAGCGGCGAAGGCTGCGAAACGCGTTGGGTGTTGTTGCCTAAATAAATTCACTTAAAAAGCAAATTGGGCCTCAACTTGTTGTCTTGTGAGGAAAAGAGGCAGCGTTTTCTTGGATATATATATATATATATATATATATGTATATATGTATATATATATATATATATATATATATATATATATATATATATATATATATATATATATATATATATATATATATATATATAGATAGATATATATATATATATATCCAAACGAAATCTGGAATTGAATTTGAAGGAACATTGTAAGTGAAATAAGGTTGTAAAGAGACAATTGAAAGTAAAAAGATTGAAATACTGCTGTGTAAAAAAAACACAAAATGGCTACTAATGAAGTGACTAAATCCAAATGTTCTATTTTTTGAAAATGGTGTAGAATGTGGTTAATTCGTACTGGAATATTGATGTTGATATGGGTAATTCTTGCGATTTTTATTCATTTTACTCCTGACATTGAAACACTGAAAACAAATGAGAGTCTGAAAGATAAAAATAATGATTTGAAAAATGTGAAATTACATTTATATAGCCTGAAATCCATCAAGATAATTCGTTAGCGATGGAGAAGTGTGGCTCAGTGGTTAGAGCAGGCAGACCTCGATGCAGAGCTCTGGCCAGGGACCAGGGTTCGATTCCTGCCTCGGCGGGTCTCGGGCTCAGTAATTCCCCTGACCGGATATTCTCGCCTCAGTGCCTATTCTGATCATGGGTCCCACGCTGCAACTCTGGGCAATAACTTGCTTAGTCTCCACAACGCGAGAGATGCCTGGTCTGCACCATGGGGGTGCCCAGGAGTGGACACTTCACAGGGAAAGCCAGGAAGGGTTCCCTTGCGGTATTTGTTCAAGCGCCGGGAAACCCACTGCGGGTAGCTGTGCGCTGACAAGTACAAAAAAAACCACAAAAAAAAGCAAGGTATTACCTACCACCATTTGCCATTGACATATGGTGTGACCTGTAGTGTTATATCAAGTCTATTTTATAGATCTGGAAAATTAGAACACTACTATTATGATTCAAATGATGTATTTGCAAAATTGAAAATTGTAGCAGAACTAAACCATATTAACCATGCTAAGGTTTTTGGAGAATATTTTTTGGAAACCCAAGAATTGACTCATGATTATGCTTTTAAGCATAATTTGACTTGTAAAATGAGAAATGAAGAAAAAGCTTTCTTGAACATGGTAGAGGAAAGGAGACAACAATATAAGAGATGAGAAAAAGTAAAACAGACTAAATCTACAAAATGGGTATTTTCAGATGATAATATTGAAGGACATGATGTAAATGTGGCTATAAGTATAGATACATCAATGTTAGGGAAATTATGTATTCAAAGAGATAACACTGTGTATGAGAATTATTTTGTGGGTGCAAGTCAATATGAAGATACATATATCATCAAAGGGGGATGGGGATTTAAAGGTGGAAATTACCCAGTTTTCCCGGGAATGTATTTCCTGTGGGGGAACAAAGCTTATTATAGGTTACCTGACCACTGGTATGGCTCATGCTATATTGGATTGGTCTTTCCAAAAATGTTCCATGTTGAGAGAGGTACGAATGGAATTCATGACATAGGTAAACCCTTAAGTCGTCGAAAAAGAGAAAGTGTAATTGAAATAATAGGTGATGTTTTTGGAGCATTGATACTAGCAGTAGGCATATCATTTAATGCAAATCGAATCAGAAAATTGTCAACAATAGTAGATAGACTGTCAACAGATACACCTGGAGAAGTTTTGATGGTTAACACTGAAATGTTTGCTATGAGAAGTATGGTAATGCAAAATCAGCTTGCTTTAGATATAGTATTGGCAAAAGAGGGAGGAGTCTGTGGAATTTTAAAGGTCCAACACTGCTGCACATACATTTCTGATAAGAGTCAGAACATTGAGAGATACATTACAACTTTTACACAATTGCATAAAGAAATAGAACCATTAGAAGTAAAAGGTGTTCTTGAGAAACTTGGTAGAAGTTTATCAGCAGTTAGAAATTGGTTTTATGAAATTAGTAGATCTATAATAGGTAAAATACTAATACCAGTAACTATAATAATAGTGGTGATATTAGTTTTGAGATTAAGTTGTCAATGTAGGCAGAGAAGAAATATCAAAAGGTCTTTGAAAAAAAAGATTGAAGAAAAAAAAGACAGGGCAAGAGAAAAAGGTGATATTGAGATTGAGCAGTATAAAGAAAGGTTTCATCAAAATACAAAGAAATTAGAAGAAACAGAATTGTAACAAGTACTAATTAAAAGAATTTGAAACATTACATTTTGGGAGGTATTTAATCACCAAAGGGGGAAGTTGATGGAGCAAGGTGGAAACAAAAATGTTTGTATACCCCTTGTGAGATTAACTTTCCATAACAGTAATAAGTACTAATTGTTTGTTTTTGAAATGAACCAACATAGAGTAGAATGCACACGCACAAATAAATGTGGGATACTAATTTGCATGGATTTGCAAAGCATAATTTACTAATTTGTTGTATATTGTGTCATAAAGAGTACGCATTTGTTATAATCTAATTGAGAATTGCATGGATGTGCTTTTGTCCGTTTGTTTGTGGCATAAATCATGAAGATTGGTAAGTCAAATCACACATATATGTTGCTTAAAGCTAGGTAAATACTAACCGGGTTATCATATGGCCTGGATACCCGTCACCCCCTCCCAACACAATCCCCAAGAATGGGAAGACGGATACAGTTCTTGAGCTTTTGGAAGGCGGGAGGGAGTTACCCTCCCGGCCGTATTTATTAAAATATGAAACAAAATTAAAACATTAAAATAACAGTTTCATATCATGTACAATTTCATTTATACATTACGATGTTTATTGGCTAACCTTAACATATCTCTAATACAAAGGTTCTCCTAGCCGATTCTAAAACATCCTGTAAATGCATTTCTCGAAATTCAAATTGTACATCCTAACATTACGGGCCAACGGCAAGGTCGTAACCGGTGTCAGATCCCTAATACCAGAACTCCCCCCCTTACTTGTGAGGGGCGGGCGCACAGAGGACTGTACCTCTGTGCCAACTTCCAATTTCCCTTGTCTTAACGGGGGCCCATATTTACTCGACGCCATCTTGGTGGTCGTTCGAGGACTCGTGTGAGGTGTCTAGAAGGTAGCGTAGACCCCCCTCCCACCCCACACTACTTACCACATCCGCCGTCGCGGATGTCCTGGCCCCGGGAAATTCCAAGGAGGGGACCCGTAGCCCCTCCTCCCCAGGGAGGGGTCTTGACCGCCTTCCCTTTCGGCGGTCCCATCCTTAGAAGGGTACCGCCTCCCCGTGTGAGGGGCCAATGGCCGCCTCCCCCCGGGCGCTCCCATCCATAATGGGTGGCGCCCCACCTCTAGGGATCTTCCAATTACTGCTCACCGATCATGACCTTACCGCCCGACCAAAAAATAAATACGACATTGTTTAATCTAATGAGAACGAAAACAGTTATACTAGCATTTCAAGTATAAACTTTTATCTCTACAATACACTTCTTTCATCACAGCTGCGATACTCGCCTGAGTTCATGCTAAAAGAGCAACCATTTATTGTATATCAAAACATCAAACTTTATTAGAAAACAACCTGAAAAAGAGATAATATCATCATCAATCGACTTTATTGCAATACAAAACGCTGTCATCAGGGGCTGGTGGGATGGTCAAAATTGGCTCTTGTTTCGTCAAGGGCTCACGTGCAACGAAGAGGTGCCGCTTCCAAGCACAGGAACAAGAGGATGCTTCCTTGGATTGCTGCTCCTTTTATTCTTCTCCGGGAGGGCGTGGACCCTCCTCCGACCGCCTACAGGGCGTGGCCAACGGTGTAGGTGTCTAGGACAACCCCTCTTGGGCGGGAAAAGGCGCGCCCCGGCTACGCCGCATCGGGCATACCAGCCGTGACACGCCTCCCGCCCAAAATGGCTTCCCGGGGGGATCGGGGCACCCGACCATACGTTCGGGGGGACCGAGTGGTCGCCCCTTTCCATATGGCCTGGATATCCGTCACCCCCTCCCAACACAATCCCCAAGAATGGGAAGACGGATACAGTTCTTGAGCTTTTGGAAGGCGGGAGGGAGTTACCCTCCCGGCCGTATTTATTAAAATATGAAACAAAATTAAAACATTAAAATAACAGTTTCATATCATGTACAATTTCATTTATACATTACGATGTTTATTGGCTAACCTTAACATATCTCTAATACAAAGGTTCTCCTAGCCGATTCTAAAACATCCTGTAAATGCATTTCTCGAAATTCAAATTGTACATCCTAACATTACGGGCCAACGGCAAGGTCGTAACCGGTGTCAGATCCCTAATACCAGAACTCCCCCCCTTACTTGTGAGGGGCGGGCGCACAGAGGACTGTACCTCTGTGCCAACTTCCAATTTCCCTTGTCTTAACGGGGGCCCATATTTACTCGACGCCATCTTGGTGGTCGTTCGAGGACTCGTGTGAGGTGTCTAGAAGGTAGCGTAGACCCCCCTCCCACCCCACACTGCTTACCACATCCGCCGTCGCGGATGTCCTGGCCCCGGGAAATTCCAAGGAGGGGACCCGTAGCCCCTCCTCCCCAGGGAGGGGTCTTGACCGCCTTCCCTTTCGGCGGTCCCATCCTTAGAAGGGTACCGCCTCCCCGTGTGAGGGGCCAATGGCCGCCTCCCCCCGGGCGCTCCCATCCATAATGGGTGGCGCCCCACCTCTAGGGATCTTCCAATTACTGCTCACCGATCATGACCTTACCGCCACAGGCCGGATAGTTGACCGGCTATCCGGACCCCCCACAAAAGCTCCTACTAAAGGTCATGGTTACGTAAACTCTTTAACCAAGCTAAGAAGTCTCCTATGAGTAAGACATTTCCCTCCCAGGACAAATGAACCCCATCCGCCAAATACATATGGTCCCCCCAGATACACCCGTGTGGAATACACTGCCATTTACCTGTACGGAACAACCTACTCAATTTGTTATTAACCTTCTTTACTGACTGGTTCAAAGCTGGCACAGAGAGGGCCCCCCGCCACACCTTCCGAGGAATCATGTGTGACCATGCGATTGTGCACCCCGAAACCCTTCTTGCCAACCAACTTACTGTGGACAAAATTAACTCGAGAAGCACTCGTCGACCAATGGTCACCAAATCATTGCCCCCAAGATGCACTATGATTACAGATGGCGGTGACCTCGTCCGCCCTAACAGTCCCTCAATGAAACTTTGAAACTGGTCAATACAGAGCTCGCCCCTTCCGTGGAAGGTCACCCTGTACCCGTATTCCCCAGCCACGTGAATCATGTCACCTGCTTTGAATACGTCTGCGGCGCGCCTCACGTATGAGTGGCCAACGACCCACACCACTCTTTCCTCAGCCGGTGATCTTTGACCGCTGGTCCCCAGGTGTCGGGTCAACTGCACAGTCCGCCCCGCAAAGCCTGCTCGCGAAACTGTAAACCAAACAGAAAACAAGAAGCGTGAGTGCATGACATTAGCTTCACAACATGTGCAAACGCACATACCTTTTATAACAGTTTGAGGACCAACGCCCCAACCGCTTTACTTTTTCAACACTCAGACCCCTGGCTGTAGCCTCTGTAGCAGCCCCTATCCGGAAGGAATGGGTCCCAAAATCGCTCGGGTTCAAGCCCGCCGCCGCGATTGCCATTGTTAACACCCGCTGAAACTGAAACCTAGTCAGTGGGGTGGCATCGGTGTGCCTCAGCAAGCTTCCCCCCCAAGCTGCCGCCCTCAGCGCTAAGTACTCTTCAACGCATTTAACCGGGCACATGGGAGATCCCGGAATCCGCTGGACTACCACACTGTCCCCGATTGCTCCCTGATCGGCCTTGGACCTGACTATCGAGATCACCATTGTCTCGCCCTTAATTTGAATGTGTTCTCGACACAGTCCTCCCCCAGTGTCCTGCTTGTTCCTCGCTACCAGTTCGCTTACCCGCATAGCCCCATGGAATGCTAATGCAAAAGCGGCCCGGAACAGCACCGTCTCGGATTGAGATGAACATGTCGCAGGAAGTATGGACATTAAAAGGGACAATCTTTCCAAACCTATCGGGTGCCTCTCATCCACTCTACGACCCTCAAGGCGTTGCCACCCACGCAGCGCCTTCTGTACCAGAAAGGACGATGTGGGGTCCTGGATGCCATGAGCCCGCGCCATGAAGGAAATGGCGGCCCGGTGCCTATTGGCCGTAGCCACTGATCTGCCTGCCTGATGTAGTGATACCAGAAATTTCAGGACATACTCCTCCTGCCCCCAGTTCTCCCCCCTAGCTGAACCCAAAAAGGACCAATAGGAACGGAACGCCCCTTCATATGCCTTCCTTGTCCTGGGTGCTAGACTCTCTCCCACGAGGTTTTGTAATCCGGGGCACCGAGAGACCAGAGAGCTTCGGGAAATGGTGCCGCCACCGAGTCCGCTGAGGGCAGAAAACCCCGGAAGGCCTGCATATGGGAACGAGAGAGTGCATCAGCTGCCTGGTTTAGTACCCCTGGCACGTGTCTTGCCCTAAAGTGGACGTTTAGTCTCATACATAGCAGGACAATTTCCTTCAGCAATCTCAAAATCCATTTGCAGCGTGCTGCCTGATTATTGATACACTCAACCACGGTCATATTATCAGACCAGAACACCACAGAGCGATCACGAAACCCCTCTGGCCAAGTTTTCAAGGCCACCAGAATGGGGAACAGCTCCAGAAACCCAATGTTACCAGTGAGTCCATTATCGTGCCACCACACAGGCCAGGTTCGTGCCGACCATTGATTTCCAAATATGGCGCCAAAACCTACACTCCCTGCCGAGTCGGTCCACAACCCCAGTTCTTCCGAGGAAACTGGTGGATCGGTCCACACGACACGACCGTTGAAATCCGCCAGAAATGCCAGCCATATGCACATATCCTGGCGAACCTCTGCTGACAGTCTTGTGCGGTGGTGCCCTTCCTTGAGGCCCACCATGGCTTGTGCGATAGAACGGGAAAAGGGGCGAGCCATCGGTATTACTCTCAGGGCAAAGTTAAGCTGACCCACAGCCTGTTGTAACTGATGGAGAGTTACTTTTCTCTCGCCGAGACACATTTCGAGCGAGGCCCTGAATTTCGTTACCTTCTCTTTGGGCAAGCGGAAGCACCCCTCTACAAAATCGAGCTCAATTCCCAGAAACTCGAGTGTAGTAGATGGCCCTACCGTCTTACCTGGTGCCAGTGGCACGCCAAATTCCTTCATAAGATTACAGAATTCCCTCAAAGCCTGTGCACATTCCGTGTCCCCGGCTGCCCCCAGAAACAGAAAATCATCAAGGTAATGCATAACCTGTGTAAAGCCCGTGGCTCTTGTGAACGCCCATTGCAAAAACTACTGAATTTCTCAAAATACGCACAAGAGATGGAGCAACCCATTGGCATACATTTATCCATGTAATAGCGTCCTTGAAACATAAAACCTAGGAGACGCTGATCATCTGGGTGTACCGGGAGCAACCGGAACGCTGACTCGATGTCAGATTTAGCCATCAGCGCTCCGGGCCCCAGGCGATTCAAAATGGCGACGGTCTCATCAAAGGAAGCGTACCGCACCGAACAAACTCCCGGGTCAATCGCATCGTTCACCGAAAGACCCCTAGGAGCTGACAAATTGTGTATTAACCTGAACTCACCTGGGTCCTTCTTGGGGACTACTCCCAACGGTGAACAAACAAAATCGCCAAGTGGTGGCATGTCATATGGTCCAGCAACCCGACCTCGGGCCACTTCCTTCCCAATCTTTGCCTGCACCACCGCCGTATTTTGTTGAACCGATAGTTGGTTCTTACATTGTGCCTCCCCCCGAAAATCCCCCGCCGGGATGCGGAAACCATATGAGAAACCGTCTCGCAACACCCCAGCGGAGATATGATCAGGGTATTCGTTCAGCCAAGGGATCAGTGCCATGATATCAACAGGAGTAGGTAATGGTGCCCCTCGGTCGATTTTAGACCTGTTTGGCGCCTCCTCTACCTCCCGTATCACCATTCTTGGCTCTGCACGAACTTTCGGGGTGTGAGGACTGTCCGCACCCTGCACACTCATGCCTGAACTTGCATGTCCCCTGTGGCCTAGTGCACTTGCCTCTGTTAAAGTTCCAACAGACCCCTTTCCTACCCGAGGTCCCATTATTCTTCGCGTTCTGATCACTGCTTGTGCCCGCTCGAAAGGGCGCCCCCAAAGAATGGCGGGAAGGCTCAACCCCGTTCCCGCCCAAAGAAGGCGACTTCGCCGTGTTCGACCTCTCAAGTTTCTGCCAGGAAATGGAGTCGAAACAATCCCACGTCAGGGATGAGTCGTGCTCCTTGGACTTACGAAATGTGCTATCATAACAACACCATTTATTGCCCCCGTACGATTCATAGAATTCCATGATACGTGTCTGATAAACGGCTAGTTCCAACAATAATTCGGGCCTACGTTCCCCCATAATTGCAGTGAACATTCCAAACGCCCTGGCCCAATTGGCGATCGTTTCATCTACTCTGAAACCCGCCATCTTTGCACGCCATACACTAGGATGCAACAACTCTTTCTGATTTTTCACATGCTCAATCTCATAGTGATCGGTCAACAAGGAAAACATGTTCACATATTTATCTGCCCAAATCCTTTCTTTCACATCCATCGGGATATGTTGCACAACTTTTTCCCTCCTTGAGGGTAACGACCCCTCCCCCGCCATCGGCAATGGCTGCTTACGCGAACCAGTAGCTGTGACCGTTGTCGCTGCCGAACCAACGCCCGATACTGGTTGCTCCACGGGAACCTGCGGGGAAACAAGAGGACAAGGTGCCTTCGCAGCATCTTTCGATTGCCGCAACTGCTTCATTATCGACCTGGCTTCATCAGCCGTGGCCCCCTCGTTCTCTCTGCCCAACCATGCCGCCAACTGGGCAGCCAGCTCAGGAGGCATATCCCCCTCGTTCACAGGAGTGACCACCACAGGGATCGGTTGTCCCGCGTTCGGGCCCGGAACAGGGGCCTCGATCGGAGTGACTGGGCTCGCTGGAGGTGATTCGGGAACCGGAGCCTCCCCACCTGATGCCCCCTTCCTGGCCCTTCTACCTCTCCCGTTAGGGATTACTCCCGGCAATGCTGGTCCGATGACTCTCTTTGGTCCACCCGCACCATTCATTGCCGCCATCTGCTTCTTCATGTCCGCCATGTCCTTCACCAGCATACGAAGCATCTGGTCGGTTCCAACCTTCTTTCCGACCTTCTTGCCAGGCATCGTTCACGGATATTCCTCGAGGTCCTAGGTCAAGAAGCTTCGAAATCGCTGAAAGAAGAAACACAAAATTAAAAGTTCTCAAAATTGGCTCTTGTTCCGTCAAGGGCTCACGTGCAACGAAGAGGTGCCGCTTCCAAGCACAGGAACAAGAGGATGCTTCCTTGGATTGCTGCTCCTTTTATTCTTCCCCGGGAGGGCGTGGACCCTCCTCCGACCGCCTACAGGGCGTGGCCAACGGTGTAGGTGTCTAGGACAACCCCTCTTGGGCGGGAAAAGGCGCGCCCCGGCTACGCCGCTTCGGGCATACCAGCCGTGACACGCCTCCCACCCAAAATGGCTTCCCTGGGGGATCGGGGCACCCGACCATACGTTCGGGGGGACCGAGTGGTCGCCCCTTTCCATTCGAAAGGGAAAGGTAAACAGAAACGGCTTTATTTTGTAAATTCACATTTATTTGTGTTTGTTTTCATAATAGTTCCTAAATTGAGTCCTATGCGAGCAAATAAAGATGGATGCTGACTGAAATTCAGAGATGGCAATAGAAATGCGCAGGCGCCAGATCGGAGATGCGAGCTGCCTGTGACTGAGCAGTATGGGTCAAGGACAGTGTGGCCATTTTTTGGGGCCTAAGCCAAAAGATGGTGAAGTCAGCATTTGGTGTGTGGGAAGAATCAAGCAAATAACAATTTAAAGGACACTTCGAAGGAAGTAAAATTTTGGACAATAACACCACAGTTTGCCGCAACGTGAAGATGACTATGCATAAAATTAAATGTAAAACGATGAGGTGATGCTCATCCAACTTTAAATTGACCAATCATAGACATTCTAGAATTTAAGAGTTACAAATTTAAATAGATAAGTTAGTGAAAAAGGGTATAAAAGAGGACATTTGGGACAATGAAAGGAGCTCGCTTTTTGACTTGATCTTTGCACCCCGAGATGCTGTCGGTCTGCGCAAACTTTCTTATGGCGCAGGGACTTTGACATGTTTCTCGACTTTAACTTTTGAATGGGTGCGAAGTCCTGAGAGAGAGAGGGAGAGAAAGACAGAGAGGTTTTCTGTTTGGAACTATTACATTGTATGCTGATGTCTTCGCTTCTATGTTTGGGTAATATGCTTTTTATTTTCTTGAAAGCTGTCATGCTAATAAATGAATGTTATTGAAATGTAACTTTTCTTTCAGGATTTATTGCATAACTGAATTATTTTCATTTTAATAAAACATAGAGGTCATGCTAAGAGATTAAATCTCTAAAGAAAAATTAAGTAAATAGAGAATTAAGCAGGTCTTGTTGTCCATAGTTAACTTTTACTAGCAGATCAAATAAAATAAATGAATAGTGGGGTGTTTCTAAAATTTCTTCTTACAGAAACCATGGTATTAGAAATAAAACTGCAGTTGTAAATAATGTATAAACTTAGTCTAGGCACTCTGCTATAGCACTGCGACTCATCTTTTGGATCTTTACTGAATCCTCGGAGCAGATTAAATGTGTGAATGAATGCAAGCTAAGAATGATGGGCCCAGTTGTAAGAGAATAGTGAGTAGCTCCGTGGGTAGGGTGATGGTTTGAAGAATTTTTGGAGCCGCGCTGCACCACCTGCGGGTGGAGGTGGGCCTCGAACACTGGCACAGTGGCGGCAGCTGGGCTAGGGACACGGCACAGTTAGGTGGAGCTGCGCGGCGATGGGAGCGACCTCCCTGGTTAGTACATTATTGACTGGTCCCAGATCACACTTGGCTTCAGGCCACAACACACGGTATACTACAGTTCCCCACATTTCTTCTTACTGCAGGGTACTACTCTTCCCCACTTTTACACACCATGGGGTGCTACTCTCCCCCACTTTTGTATACCATAGGATCCTCCCCAGGCATTATCACATTTAGGGTGCTACTCTTCCCCAGTTTTGCACGACATGGGCTAATCCCACACACTTCTTCATATGACACAGTACTACCCGTTCCCACTTCTGTAAGGCCAGAAATTAGGTTATTGCTCATTCAACAGCTGCACACCAAACTACATGTGCCTCAATGCATACCTTGAAACAGGGTTCCCCTGTTCCCTGTCTTTGCATACAATAATCCACACAACCACAATAGATCCACAATAAATACTTGAGAATTGAATACCATTTCCACAATTCATATTCCAGACTCCACAGCCAAACACAAAGCACAATGTCACCCATAGTAAGTCTGTGATGACAGGGTCCTGAGGCACCAGGCCAGTCAGGGGTTAGTGGGCTCCAGTTGCATTGACTGGAGTTGTTCATCGCTGGTGTACTGGGTCCACATTACTAATGGACAACAAACTAGATGACCAAGTACTCCTTGACAGATAACCAAGTACTCCTTGACAGCAGTTGACTATCCGCAAGTTAGCTAGACAGAACAGCCCAAAGCTTAGTCAAGGAGGTGAGGTGGGTTAGACATTCAGAATACAGTTTACCCCATAAAACCGGCTAAGAAGATTAATGTTTAGTCAGGGCTTAACTTTATTAAGGAAACGTACATTAATACACACAAGAAAAGATATTCTACACATAGAATTAAGGTAAACTGTGAAAACTAGAAGTCTCTGCAACACGATGGGCCAGAGTTCTGACCTCAGACAGCATTATAGTGCCTTCATGCTTAGCCCTATATAAACACAGTTAATATTGCATTATACAGTCAATGTAGCACAGGGTTCCTCTTCCAAGCTAGAGCGATGGTACAATAGGTATATTGCAATGTTATGGTTTCAGCAGTCAATATGAAGTAAAAAGTTCCTGGCCCATCTACTGTCCCTGCTCTGTCAAGGCCTGGAAAAATCCAGGTCTGCAGGGTTCTCTACCTAAGACCCTTGCAACTTTCATTGCAACTAATCTCTTATATTCAAAGGTAAATTCCAAAGTTAATGAAAAGCTAATCAAGTTAACAAAAGTGTAATCATAATACTTTATGCACTCATGTTTTGAATCCGATTGTTTAATTAATTCACATTTACATTTTGTCAAAAATTGTACAATCAAGTAAAATACATTGCAAAAAGAATAACTGTGGGTCAACTATGTATCTATGTGTGTCGAGATGACTCGAAGTGTACTCTGGGTGTGTTAGTAGAGCACACAACAGGATATCACACTGTATGGGAAGATATCCATCAGTTACTCTCCCTTTGCCGCCCTTTCATCATTTGAACCACTTCCCAAAGTGGAGAATCTTTGTTGTTGCCACCTGTTATGGGAATGACTACCAGTTTTGAACAGGTGATATCTGTATCAATTTTTATATTTCACTTTGGAGCAGTAGCAAAAGTCATAGGTCCTGAAGAAGCGGGAGATACCTTGGGATCTTTAAACTACAGCAGAAACATGTCGACCATTACATCGGGCCAGTAACTATTAGGTTTACTTACTGGCTATTTTGCACTGAATTGTTTTTAGTTTTGGAAGTGGACGGCAACAGAATAAAATATTTTCGCGTTCACTATTCAATTTTATCATAGAGCACATTTTCTTCTTTTTCACAACTCTTTCTTGCACTGCTTTCAGTTACTAATACTATTCCCCTTTAAGTCCTTTACCTTACAACAGTAGTCATTCCCATAACAGGTGGCAACAACAAACATTCTCCACTTTGGGAAGTGGTTCAAATGATGAAAGGGCGGCAAAGGGAGAGTAACTGATGGATATCTTCCCATACAGTGTGATATCCTGTTGTGTGCTCTACTAACACACCCAGAGTACACTTTGAGTCATCTCGACACACATAGATACATAGTTGACCCACAGTTATTCTTTTTGTAATGTATATCATGTTTAGGGGGCTGTAACTGCGTGGTCGTTAAATATTCCCTGGGACACTCGATTTATCTGTTTGTTGTTCTTGTTCTAGTGTAGCTATGGCTGCGGGTCCTTAGTAATACTGAGTTCCATTGTGAACTCTATCTTCACAACTCAGTTTTTGCGAAGAAGATATATATAGTTGTAGTGTGCTTCGCTTGAGAGCCATTCAGTGACAGTGTCTCCAAAAATAAACAGCACAAAGTTTGTTCTCCTATTTCACCACTACTATCTGCTCAGAGGTCAATTAAAAAACATCCACCATGGGAGCCAATCTAGGCTTGGCCTATGATGAGGCTGAAATACAATCGATTCTGGATGATAATCTGAGTATGCTGGACCTCATGCCTAAACCACAAGACACTGGGGACGAAGGATGGTCCAAAATACTAATACTAAAAAAGAGCCATTCTCGTATATGCATTCATGGCATTACTATGGCTGAATACTTGAGAGGTGACGGTGCCCCGACAGGCCTAATAGTCAATAATGCCCCAAGACTCTTTTTAGATGACAAAGAATTTATTAGGGATTGGTATTTAATCGCATGGAAATGCACGCGCAATTGGCTCGCCTTAATTATTAAAACAGCCAAAAAAGCCGCTGATAAAATCCTGATAGAGATCCAGACATTAGAAGGCCAGATAAAAGCCACGATTTCATCAAAACTACTCACTAAACAACAGGATGAGAGCAACAAGACTAATAAAGAATTTAAAGATTCGATCTTGTTCTCTAAACTGGAGAAATGTAAAAAGGATTTGGCCAAATTTTCAAAAGAAAGAATCTATCCTTACACGGGTGCCACATATACACCTACGCCTTACAATAGAAATGGGAGGAGAGGTGGCTCCACCTATGGGACCTCTACATCAGAAGACCCCTCCAGCGATTCCGACTCTTCCAATCAGGGGTCCTCCATGAACTTCAACCGAGGGAGGGGGAACAGAAGACAGAAAAGAGGAAACAACCTAAACCAAGGGCAATTCAATCCATGGTGGACTCCAAACCCATGGATTTCAGGTCAATTTCCTTTCCCTCATCAGGTAGGACCGTATGGCCCAGCACCATTCCAACCAGGCCAGGATATGCCTCCTTTTTTAGGGTTTGGCCAGGGGAGACCGCGCGGCAGGCGACGAGCTCCACAAGGCCAAGTGCAGTGGAATCTGCTCCCACAGTCGATGGATCTGAGGAGCGGGAGGAAGATACCACAAGACCAGGCGGGCACGAGCGCGGAGACGGGCTCGTAGTCAATCTAAGTTCACGAACATTGACGCCTATAGAAGAGAAATTACTCAATCGAGGTTTAGGTTTTGTGGCTACAACCACAGGAGATGCTTTCCAAACTCAGATTGAGATCTCAAAATTCTTCCGGAAAGTACGACTGCACTTTTTCTTTTCAAAAAATGATGAACAAACATCAAATGAACAAAATACTGGATTAAAGAACCCATCCACGTTCACTCCTCTTGTCACTACCATTCCAGCGAAAGTGACTACTTTTGAAGAGGCTGTCCAACATGATGTACAAAATCTTTTCAAAGAAAGGCAAAAACCCTTTGTCAATATCACCAAAGCCGTACAGCAGGCACTCCAAGAACTGACGAAAGACTCTTCGGTTACGATCAAACCCGCTGACAAGGGCGGTGCAATAGTTCTGCTGGACACCACTACTTACAGGACAGAGTGTCTAAGACAACTTAGCGGCACTCGCTCATACCGACTTTTGTCAGAAGATCACACGTCTAGATTGATAACGCAGATCGGCCATTTGGTGGAAGAAGCACTTTCTGAAGGGTGGATAACCCCTAATGAATGCAACTATCTACGCAGAACACATCCCACAATGCCATACTTTTACATATTAGCGAAAATACATAAAACACAGCGGCCACCTCCAGGCCGCCCGATAATTTCGGGAATTGGCTCATTAATGGAACCATTGTCATCTTTTGTAGATGTGTTCTTGAGACCTATGGTGCGTCTAATGCCGACTTACTTACAAGACACGAAAGACTTGTTAAGACTACTTCCAGAGATCGATTTCGATGCCACATCAGATATACTTGTGTCTTTTGACGTGGAGTCGCTGTATACCTCCATCCCTCAAGATGAGACACTAGAGGTGATTGAACAACTTCTCAATGCGAGTGACCTGGATTCCATCACGCCGGTCTCTCTTATAATGGACCTAGCATCAATAGCTATGAAAGAGAACTTCTTCCAGTATGAGGACAGCTACTACCTACAGACGTCAGGTACCTGCATGGGCAGTATTTTTGCTCAGAGCCTGGCTAACCTCTACATGAACAAATTCGAGCAGGATTGTGTATTAAACATTACAAACCCGTTTCTACCATCTGTATGGGTTTGGAAAAGATATATAGAGGACATCTTGGTGGTATGGCGAGGAAACGTGCCTGACCTCATGAACTTTCATACCTGGCTGAATAACCGGAATAACTTCCTACAGTTTACTGTGGAATACAATCATCAGTCACTTGCATTCCTGGACCTTTTAATAACGGGAGCACCAGAAGGATTGAGATCGGAGCTGTACACGAAGCCCATGGCTCGTAACTCACTCTTAGAATACGGCAGTTGTCATCCCAAATCCCTCTGGGACAACTTGCCATTTGGGCAATTTCTACGGGTCCAATGTAATTGCTCAACAAAAGAGAGTTTCAACAAACATGCCAAGGACCTGGAAGTACAATTACTTGAAAGACAGTACCCCGAAAAACTGGTCCGCACGTCTAAAAAGAGGGCTTCCAATAATAATCGGGAGGCTTTATTGGAACCAGCCCCACCAAAAAGACAGAACAAAAGGATGACATGCGTCAATACATTCAGTACTAGATCAAACGCTATCCAACGGATAATCCGCAAACATTGGAAGATCCTAAACACCGGTCCTGACACTTTAGAACAACCTCTATTTGCCTTCAAGAGAGGCACAAGTATCAGAGACCAGTTGATACACACAAGACCACGGTCGGGAACCACACATCAGGTGGGCACACTTTGGGACATGCCAGCAGTGACAGGACACCATCCCTGTGGGAATTGTGCGGCGTGTCCACAAACAAAGAAATCGACAAGCATTGACATCGGGACAAGTAGAGCTTGGGAGCAAAGGCGCTTTACAAATTGTAATAGCAGCAATTTAATTTATTTGATCACCTGCCCATGCTCCTTAAGATATGTCGGCATGACAACACGGAAGATCAGAACCTGGATTTCCGAGCATAAAAGCACTATCCGCTGCAAAAACAGGCAACCCGATTAACCAACCATTTCCTTGAAGTGAATCATAAACCCACAGACTTCCAGTGGACAGTATTGGAACAACCATTAATTCCAACTCACATTACAGATGTGTCTAAACACCTATTCAAAATAGAACAGAAGTGGGTGTACAGACTTAACACTGACAAAGCCGGCCTTAATGAAGACATCCCATGGATGTCACTATAATGTATCCTTGGATGATCTTGTTATCTAACCTTATATACTGTGCTATGAGAGCACCGCATAGAAAAGGATCACAAAGGCGGTGATGATATTGACTCAGGGTGTCCTCTTCCTTACATTATCTAAAGTAATAACCTCAGCCCACTCCCTATTCAAATAACTAACATTAACGTGTATAAGTAATAAGCATAAATGGCGCCAAGTTAACTCTGATCTCCCTTCTAAAACACCACATAGATACCCTGACCTATTTCATTATTAATACCATTCGGTAGGAACACAATGTTTTACTGATAAATAGGTGTTTGAATAACTGCAAGCCATCTAAAAAGCACTATAATGACAAACGATAGGTAGCCAAATTACGTTTCTCATATAATCACATCAAGCGTTCACAAACAAGCGCCGAAATCGCGCACACAACGGACTACATTTCCCATCATGCTCCGTCGGGAGCGAATGACGTCTATCCTAACCTATCACGCACTGCAACGCACATAACAAAATACTTCCACTTACGCGGCCCCGGCACCTCCCCATACAGCCCAGATGGCTGCAGAGTGTACTGACGGGCAGGTAAGCAGACGCCACACGAATACGATCAGGAGTGCATTTTGTCTCTAGACCCATAACCAATAAGTGCGCAAATAACCGCTAGAATCACGGTAGCCGATGCACAATTATGCATCGCTGGAACTTCGAACAGACGGGCGATATCTGAGTAAATTACATCTCTGAATAACGTCGGGACACATGAGACCTGTTCAAGGGTCGATATTGTAAAGAATTCGCTTAAGATGAAAGTGAGGAGTTGGTACAGTACGAGTAAGGAGCTGGTACAAACCCCGCTAAAAAGAAAAATGCATGGAGGAATATTTAGAGGGACACTCCATATTCTGGGTGTAAATAAGGAGATTTGCAATTCAGTTTAATGTATGGAGCACTTTCCTGTCTTGCTCTCGCGTAGTTTTTAACTATGATTCTATATACCACTTTCTCTATACCATAGAGCGGTGCACTATCTTCCTGAGCTGCTGCCAGGCGAGGAAAGGCACGTTCCTCTTGCGTTAGAGGTGAGCTAGAGGAGATGTTTGAATTGGCTAAAAATCAGCTTTTCAACACAGAATTGCTTAACAAACAGTTGACAATAAGATGACTTACACTAACTATGGTAATGTCGTTTTTATCTTTGTATGTGTCTTTTATCTATGTTGTCTGTGTCTTGATGACTTGCATCCTGGGACATCCCCTGCACAAATAGGAGGACTACCAGTTTTGAACAGGTGATATCTGTATCAATTTTTATATTTCACTTTGAAGCAGTAGCAAAAGACATAGGTCCTGAAGAAGCGGGAGATACCTTGGGATCTTTAAACTACCTCAGAAACATGTCGACCATTACATCGGGCCAGTAACTATTAGGTTTACTTATTGGCTATTTTGCACTGAATTGTTTTTAGTTTTGGAAGTGGAAGTGGACGGCACCAGAATAAAATATTTTTGCGTTCACTATTCAATTTTATCAGAGAGCACATTTTCTTCTTTTTCACAACTCTTTCTTGCACTGCTTTCAGTTACTAATACTATTCCCCTTTAAGTCCTTTACCTTACAACAGTAGTCATTCCCATAACAGGTGGCAACAACAAAGATTCTCCACTTTGGGAAGTGGTTCAAATGATGAAAGGGCGGAAAAGGGAGAGTAACTGATGGATATCTTCCCATACAGTGTGATATCCTGTTGTGTGCTCTACTAACACACCCAGAGTACACTTCGAGTCATCTCGACACACATAGATACATAGTTGACCCACAGTTATTTTTTTTGTAATGTATATCATGTTTAGGGGGCTGTAACTGCGTGGCCGTTAAATATTCCCTGGGACCCTCGATTTATCTGTTTGTTGTTCTCAATCAAGTAAAATACCACAAACTGCTATTTTCAAAAAGAACAAACAACTCAAAATTACAAGTGCCAAAGCATTTCGGGTTTTCAGACAGGGTTGTGGGGACAGAGCAGTTTTCAGACAGGGTTGTGGGGACAGAGCAGTTTTCAGACTTGGTTGTGGGGACAACCTTTAGCAGGGCACTCCCGTATTGATTTAGAATTTGATTATATTTTTGCAACTTTTTGATTAAACACGGAGTGCAGGTCTAAACATTTACAGAGTTGTCCATCTACTGTCCCACCACCCTAAGCAAAAGAAGTGCCCACCCTTGCCAAGGACACTGGTTTCAGAGGTCTGGAAAGGGGTGTTTGGTGCCAGGGCACTGTTACTGGAGTCCCACTAAGTCCAGTAGGCACTGGAAAAGATCTAAAAGGGAAATGCCTCGCCAGGGTGCCATTCCACCCTGATAGCCTCATGGTGACACATAAGAGGGGGTGTCCAGACCACAGAGCCCACTGGTCACAATCAAGATTTTCTAACAGCAGAGCACCCACATGAATGGTGCCACTTGCTACCAATGCACGACAACCAAGGACAAAGCTAGAGACTATGCAAGTCCTGGGACAGGGACCAAAGGTTAAAATAGCACGCTCATCAACAGGGCACTCTTCCTCCAGCTACAGGTGGTAAGTGGAAGCCCCCACAGCACATCGAAGGGTCAAGGGCGAAGCAGTCTCACCTTCAATAACAACATGGAGCTTCCTCCATCTCCCTCAATGTGCAGCGCATTTCCTTATCTTGAGCAGCTGTCTAAAAACTCCTTGAGTTCCAAATAATAGCCTCCATAAACCTGAGACCGCTCGTTCTCTGTTCCGATGCTCATCCGAGAAGCTGTAGCTCAGCTCCTTCCATCAGACTGGTAAATTCCTTTCACCAGTAATCTGTCAAATACACACCTTCTCAAGTTCAAATCCTATACTCGGTCTGAAAGAATAGCAATTCAACCTTTGGACTCTACTCCTGGATCTTGGCTTCCTTAACAGACCCTGTGGATGCCCTGTCAGAAAAGAGAACAGCCTTGAACATGAACTTGTCTATGAGAACAGACTTTTATCATTCTCTGAGTGAAAGGCTAATCAAAGGTCTGCTACTTTTGCATCCTGGATTCTCCTCGAATTCTGGGGCATGTTTCCAGCATTTTCACTTTGTGATCAGCCCATGTGAGGAGGGCTCTCCCAGTCTCTTGGTATTTGTCTTTCCTATCCCATCTCCCAGAGAGGAATTTTCAATAACTTCAGAACAGGAGGCCCTGACCATCACTTAGCAGAAAAGGAGGGGTAGTCCCAGCAGAGGGAGTGTTAGCTAAATACAGATAAGAGCTAGTGCCTACTTTACCCCGCTAAGCTTGTGCTAAAAATAGGGAGGGAGACAGGGAGCGGGAATGTCCAGCGGAACAGATACCGGCTCAGCTCACATTAAACACAATGGCTCACAATCCTCACTTAGTGAACCCATTGGCTCTCCATAAAATTAATCGGCGTTCAGCGGAAGCAATTGGAGGTTGCAGAGTGGCAACAGAGAGGCGTGCTTGAGTTAACAAGAGGCACTTGTTGGGGGCTATGGAGCTGAGGGAGACCACTGTATTGCTTCATGGGCATTTTCGAGCCATCTGCAGAGCTTGAGCCTGGTAAACCGTTCTCAGGCCCCACTGACTCTGTCCTGTCCCGGATGTCGCCAGGGTGGGAGTGTGACAGTTTTCTGCACAGCTCAACCCCACAATTGACCGGCGGACCAACAGGTCTTCCAGAGATCAGGGTATCTGTTGTGGGAGTCGCGGGAGAGCAGCCGCAAGGAATGAATAGGACGAGACTATAGGGGCTAAAATAAGAGCTAAACTAAGCTCTGAAGTGCATGTGGTCTCGTGAACGCGCTTCTATCCGCCTGCCTCGCATCACCACATAAAAGCCACACACACTTCAAAGGCTCCGCTCCCCGCCCCCTGCCTGCACTTCGCACTCTGTGACTTCCCCTCCCACCTCCCACCACCGCTCTTCCCATTCACGCGCTCGTTACCATTTGCTCCCGAGCCGCATTTCTCCTCCCCCCTAATCACAGCAATGCCAAGAGCTTGTTGTTTACAGGAATCCTCTCTACAAACCAGCACATTTATTGCAGCCAGAGCAAGTATCTTTAATTTCCAGGAGGTTCGTAATGTTCATGTTTGTAATCGTACTCCTTGCTCTACTGAAAATACTTGACGGCAGAGAGCAAAGCAAAGTGGACTCCAGGAATTTTACAATTTCTAAAGCGGACTTCATTTACTTATTTATTTAATGCGCTTTTATATAGCGCAAACATTACCCGAAGGTGTCCTTCCCCTCCCTTGTTCCACCCCTCCTTCCCGCGTGCACCATGCAGTCCTTCCGCGGCTCACTTCTTTCCCCACATTTCTACCTGGGCCGCTTCTAATCCTGTGACCACCCTCTCCACTTCGCTGTCTCTTACTCCATGTGGCCTGTTTCTTTTCACTCGTTCTCTGACTGCCTTTGTCCCAGTGCCTCCTGATGCACACCACCACACACGTCACTCTCTTGACCTCTCTGCGCAGTCTCTCGTGCTCCTTCTCTCCTTCCGCTACGCCTCTCCCCCTCACTATACCATTCCATTGCACCTACTCCTCTGCCCCCAATCTCTGGCTACGCCTCACTTCTTCCACATCATTACCTCCCCAATCCCCTCGCTTTGCTTCCTCTCACCACCTGTAAGCATCTTCAGGTGCACTCTTTTCATGCCCTGTCCTCCCTCTCCTGGTGTACCCTCTAGAGCAGCACTCTCTTTTATAATGTTCTCTCATCCACTTTCTTCACATCACTTCTCTTTGCCTCCCATTTCTTACAATATTCCACGCTAGAGTCCTCACCCATCACTCTTTCCTACCCTTCTTACGCATCCACATTTCATTCTTGTCTCTCTTCCCTCTGCTTCTCCTTTCTCTTCTCCCCTCCACTATTCCCTCAGAAGCTTTTTCCCTCCTAGTTCCTATGCTCGCTCCCTCACCCTTCTCCCTCCCTCCATGCCCTTCACTTCTCCAGCCTCCGTCCCATCCTTTCATCCTTATCTCATTGTTTTCGTCCTCTCTGCCATCGTCTCTTCTGTATCTCGTTATCACTCTCGCCTCATTTTCTTTATTTTCTCTCCCTATGCTTATCCGTCCTCATCTCCTTCAGTTCTCCCCACCCCTCTTTCTCATCTTCCGATGTTCTTTCCTCACCTTGCAGCGTCCTACTTCCCCTCTTACTGCGTTAACCCCTTCTCTTCTCCACATCTGTTTTATTCTCTCCCTGCTCGTAATTTCTAGCATTTTTCCGTCCCCACCGCCATATGTTCACCTCCTCTCTCCCCTCTCCTCCCGCCCTTCTCATCTCTTTCTGGCCTCACCTCGACCTTGCACCTTATTTTCTTCAGGACAGTCTGGATGCTTCACAGCTCCTCTGGCCTCCCTGCCCCCTCCCCCCTGATCTCTTTCTTGCTCCTCTCCTCTCCAGCCTCCTTTTCCTCTATAGTCTCTTTCAACTCCCATCTCTTTTGAGTCTCTGTCTTCCACTTACATCCTCGCCCTTATCTCATCCACCCTCTTCTCACCACCTTCCATCGTTTTCTCCTGGTCCTTCTATCCAACTCTTTATCCTCTCACCCCCATCTCTTTCCTGCCCGCTCCCCATGCTTCTCCATTTCTTCTATTTTCTTTTCTCTCTTCTTCCCCAGCTTCTGCTCTTTCTGCACTCTCCCCTCTCCTGCCTCATCTTATCACCTTTTAGTTCTCCTCCCTCCATCTTCCACTTTTTCCATCGATGTTCACTCATCTCCCCGCACCCTTCTCTCATCTTTAGATCCCATGCCATCTCCCACTCTCCTTCCCCCTATCTAGTCTTGTGTTTCCTAGAACTCGCAGGTATTCAGAGGGTAAGAGGCTTCTGAGTTTCTAAAAGTACTTTGCACTTCAGGAGGTCTAGCCCACACAAGAACAGTCATCCCCCTTGAAAATCATCCTTCATGTGCTGAATCGCGACTCTCCAGTTCAGGCGTGTGTGCTCTCTAGGGCCCAAGCATGATTAATTGTTGGCAAACTGGCCTGACCCCTACCTAGGCTAGTGACCTCTCTGTGACAAAGAGCCATGGCTTGTGGACTACCAGATCCTGTACACCTGTGCTTGCATACATTCAGTTCATAGTGGGCACTTCACACACACAAACTGCACCCTCACACACACTGTACACACTGCACCCTCACACACACTGCACCCTAACACACACTGCACACACTGCACCCTCACACACTGCACCCTCACACACACTGCACCCTCACACACACTGCCCACACTGCACCCTCACACACTGCCCACACTGCACCCTCACACACTAAACCCTCACACACACTGCACCATCACACACACTGCACACACTGCGCCCTCACACACACTGCACCCTCTTACACACTGCACCCTCACACACTGCACCCTCACACACACTGCACTCACACACACTGCTCCCTCACACATTCTGCACCCTCACACATACTGCACACACTGCACCTTCACACACTCTGCACACACACACACTCTGCACACACTGCACCCTCACACACACTGCACCCACACACACTGCACCCTCACACACACTGCACCCTCACACACACTGCCCACACTGCACCCTCACACACACTGCACACACTGCACCCTCACACACACTGTACACTGCACCCTCATACATGCTGCACACTGCACCCTCACACACACTGCACACACTGCACCCTCACACCCACTGCACACACCGCACACACTCTGCACCCTCACACACACTGCACACACTGCACCCTCACACACACTGCACCCTCACACACACTGCACCCTCACACACTGCACCCTCACACACTGCACCCTCACACACACTGCACTCACACACACTGCACCCTCACACATTGCACCCTCACACACTGCACCCTCACACACACTGCACTCATACACACTGCACCCTCACACACTCTGCACCTTCACACACATTGCACACACTGCACCCTCACACACTCTGCACACACTGCACCCTCACACACACTGCACACACTGAACCCACACACACTGCACCCTCACACACTGCACCCTCACACACACTGCCCACACTGCACCCTCACACACACTGCACCCTCACACACACTGCACCCTCACACACTGCACCCTCACACACTGCACCCTCACACACTGCACCCTCACACACACGCTGCACCCTCTCACACACTGCACCCTCACATACTGCACCCTCACACACACTGCACTCACACACACTGCACCCTCACACACTCTGCACCCTCACACACACTGCACCCTCACACACTCTACACACACTGCACCCTCACACACACTGCACACACTACACCCACACATACTGCACCCTCACACACACTGCACCCTCACACACTCTGCACACACTGCACCCTCACACACTGCACACACTGCACCCTCACACACACTGCACCCTCACACACACTGCACCCTCACACACTGCACCCTCACATACTGCACCCTCACACACACTGCACCTGCTCACAAACTGCACCCTCACACACTGCACCCTCACACACACTGCACTCACACAAACTGCACCCTCACACACTCTGCACCCTCACACACACTGCACACACTGCACCCTCACACACTCTGCACACACTGCACCCTCACACACACTGTACAGACTGCACCCACACACACTGCACCCTCACACACACTGCACCCTCAGACACACTGCCCACACTGCACCCTCACACACACTGCACACTGCACCCTCACACACACTGCACACACTGCACCCTCACACACACTGCACCCTCACACACACTGCACCCTCACACACACTGCACACACCGCACCCTCACACACTCTGCACCCTCACACACACTGCACACACTGCACTCTCACACACACTGCACCCTCACACACACTGCACCCTCACACACTGCGCACCCTCACACTCTGCACACCCACACACTCTGCATACCCTCACACTCTGCGCACCCTCAAACTCTGCGCACCCTCACACACTGCACACCCTCACACTCTGCACACCCTCACACTCTGCACACCCTCACACTCTGCACCCTCACACTCTGCACTGGAACATACACTCCAAATACCATTCAGTTGCACATATTTACACTGCAATCAATGCAACATACACTCCAAATACCACTCAGTGCCACATAATTGCACTCCACATAATTACACTGCAATCAATGCAACATACTCTCAAAATACCACTCAGTGCCACATAATTACATGCCACATAATTACACTGCACTCAATGCAACATACACTCCAAATACCACTCAGTGCCACATAATTACACCCCACATAATCACACTGCACTCATTGCAACATACACTCCAAATACCACTCAGTGCCACATAATTACACGCGACATAATTACACAGCACTCAATGCAACATACACTCCAAATACCACTCAGTGCCACATAATTAAGTGCCACATAATTACACTGCACTCAATGCCACATACACTCCAAATACCACTCAGTGCTACATAATTTCACGCCACATAATTACACTGCACTCAATGCAACATACACTCCAAATACCACTCAGTGCCACATAATGACACGCCACATAATTACACTGAACTCAATGCAACATACACTCCAAGTACCACTCAGTGCCACATAATTACATGCGACATAATTACACTGCACTCAATACAACATAAACTCCAAATCCCACTCAGCGCCACATAATCACACGCCACATAATTACACAGCACTCAATGCAACATACACTCAGTGCCACATAATTATATGCTACATAATTACACTGCACTCAATGCAACATACACTTCAAACAATACCACTCAGTGCCATATAATTATATGCTACATAATTACACTGCACTCTGTTGGACAGGCCACATGACGGGCTCGCTCCCTCCCCGCATGACAGAGCCGGGACGTCAGCTCTCCAGGTGCTACCCACCGAAGCAACTCACACTCCGTCCCCTACGGGACTCCTACTCCCGGACATCTCTGTATCACGGGCCCGGGCCACCGTCAGCACCATTGCCCGGCCCGGCCGCCATCTTGGACACTGCACCACGAGGCCGCGTGGCCTCAGCCCGACCCCGACCCTGGGCCTGGCCAGGCCCCGACATCCCGGCACCACCATCCACCCAGGAGGTGAACGGCCCACTTGGCAGGTCAATGGGAGAAAGAAGTGTCGATGGTTCTCCCCCACCAGGTGCCGATCGCCCCCAGCCTCCCCGGGCGCTGGCTCCACCCCCCTGCTGGGTGTATGGACTCCCTCATCCCGGACAGTGCGAGGGTCCGGACATCAAAGGCCGCCAGACCTATAACTGGGGCAGCTCCAGAGCAGGAAGGCAGTTGTATCCTGGAGTCGAGAGACACCGAGAAGAACTCATCCTTGACGGACTGCTGGCGCTGCCGCAGCCCTACCTTGTGAACTGTCGTCCTGCCGCTGGCGCTGCCGCGGCCCTCTGCAATCTACATCCTCGTCGGGACCTGCTGGCGCTGCCGCGACCCGTTGTAACTATCATCTTCGTTGGGACCTGCTGGCGCTGCCGCGATCCGTTGTAATCACCGTCCTCGTTGGAACCGGCTGGCGCTGCCGAGATCCGTTGCATCTACCACATTCATCGGGACCTGCTGGCGCCGCCGCGGCCCGTCCCTCAAGAAACACAGAGCTCGAGGATTGTGAGCTACCCATCATCTCATCGCAACTACCAGTTTGGTAACCAGACTGTCCCGCTACCCCCTTTCCCATCCAAAAGACTAGAAGCGAGGGGACCCCTGAGTCCAGACCTCCTTGTACCATTCTACCGTACTTCAAGATTGCTTATAAAGAACGTTAAATCTTATCTTTGTGTGGTGCCTATCTGTGGGGGGGAAGTTACTTGTCTGTACGATCTCTGGAGACGGCTCTTCCCGGAGACCTCTCCCCTTGTCCTCGGCCGACCCTCCAGGTCCCGTCTAAAATTGGTGGCCAGCGGCGCGATCCGAACCAACGCGTAATCGTACAGAAAGCAACTCACCCCACGACTAAACCACAATGCCGGCCCAGGAAAGCGGGTCTACAGAGAAATTCCAAATGGACAAGCTGGAGGAGTACAACCATCGAGAATTAAAACAATTCTGTATAGAACTGGGCATTGCTACCACCGGTCTGAGCACAAAAGATGACTTTAAACACGCCCTAGAATCATGGGCAGAGGTAAACACCGCTGGTCCCCGGGACCAACACAGCGAAGCCCCGGAAACTAACTCCGCTCCTTCCGAGGAAAGGAGAGCAGGTCTCTCCCGGGAAGAGATCCAAGAGCGAGAGAAAACCAGACTGCATGAATTAGAGTTGGCACGGCTCAAAATGGATGGAGAACTAAAACTAGCGGAACAAAAATTGAACCTAGAACACTTACGGCTCCGAGAAGAGCGGGAGGAAAAACAAAGACAAAGAGAGCTTGAAGAAAAAAGACTGGCATATGAACACGAGTGCAAACTAGCCGAAATAGAACTACGTAAGCAAGGCAAGGACCTGGGGGTGCCCGAGCGACCACGCACCCCAGGAACTTCAGAATCAAAGGTCCACATTCTCAAAGATGTCGTCCGAGAGTTCTACCGAAACGACGACATACAGCTGTGGTTCAAGGCCTATGAAATCGCCATGTCCTCTCACCGGATCGATCGAAGTGACTGGGGAGCTGGTCTATGGGGGAGGTTCGTCAACGAAGGCCGGGATGCCCTGTTACAGCTCCCGGATCACCAAATGACGTCCTATGATCACATGAAGGCCGCCCTCCTCACTCGATATGGGCTAACACCCGAAATGTACCGCCAGAGGTTCCGCGACTGCACCCGAATCCCGGGTACCACTTGGGTGGAATATGTGAACTATTTCAGCCGAGCCCTCGAGGGATGGATAAAGGGGAGCAACGTAACGACCTACGAGCAGCTTTTTAACCTGGTTGTGTGGGAGCACCTCTCCAATAACTGCTTTGTCGAGCTCAGGCAGCACCTCCTCGACAGTAAAATGACTGATCCACGGCAGCTCGCCGCCGAGGCTGACCGATGGGAGAGCACCCGAGTGGGCCGGGGTGGCCCGAACGAGCAGAATAGGAACAACCAAGGCCATCACCGTCCCCGAGGAGGAGGAGGAGGCCAGGGCCGGGGGAAAGACACCGTCCCGGCCGCTCCCACTACCAGCACCCCGCCCCCGGCCAACAGGGGCAACCCTCCGATGCGCCCGGGGTTCAGAGCCAATGTCACGTGTCACCGATGCCAGCGAGTCGGTCACTACGCCAATGACCCGAACTGTCCACAGAACCAGACTCCGAGGCCCCGCCAGGTAGCGGCCGCCGCCCTCGGAGAAGAGCAAGTCTCCGAGGAACAGGAAGAGTACGAACACGAGCAACAAGAGTGGGAACCGGCCGCCATGGTCCTGGCGTGCCTGGGGGGGAGAGACATGGTCCCGCGGGCTCCCCTACCCGCCAACACTAGAAAGTATAGTCAGTGGGTGAGCATAAATGGGCGCAAGGCCGAAGCCCTACGGGACACAGGGGCCAGTGTGACGGCCGTCCGCTGTCACCTGGTGACCCCCGAGCAAATAATACCGAACATTCTCTGCCCCGTCCGTTCAGCCGACAATTCAGAGAGCATGTGTCGGATGGCCTGCGTCCCCTTCGAGTGGGGAGGAGTATCCGGCATGCTGAAGGTGACGGTCCGCGATGATGCCCCCGTGGACTGTCTCCTGGGGAACGATCTCGAGAGTTCCCCATGGGCCGCCGTAGAAAGAAGAGAACACCTGGGGATGCTGGGCCTTCCGGACTGGGCGTGCGTAACCACCCGGTCCATGGCGGCCCGCGCCATCCCCCGACCAGAAGAACCCGAATGGCCAGCACCTCCTCCCCCGATCGCTCCAGTGGGGGACGCCGACACCGTCGACCCCCCAGAACAAACCCAAGAAGAACTCGCTCAGCCCCAGGATCTCCAAGACCTGGCTCAGTGGCGTCAAGAAGGGGGACCCACCCAGGAACAATTCCGTCAAGAGCAAAAGACATGTCCCTCCCTCGAGGGACTCCGACAACAAGCCCTCGCCCAGAGCACGGGAGAAACCGCCGGGGCCCACTGGATCTATTGGGACAATGATCTATTGTACAGTGAACAGAGAATCGCCGAGTTGGGGGCCAGTCGAGTGTTAGTGGTGCCCCTCCGTTTTAGAGACTTCCTGCTGAACTTGGCCCATGATGTCCCCCTGGCCGGACACTTGGGTCAGGTCAAAACCTACAACCGCCTGGTGACCCACTTTTACTGACCCAAGATGAGAAATGACGTACTCAACCACTGCCGGTCTTGTCCCACTTGTCAGGCCAGCGGGAAGAGCGGCCGCAAACTCAAGGCGCCCCTGCAGCCCTTTCCGGTGGTCACCACCCCGTTCGAAAAAGTGGGAATAGACATTGTGGGGCCCCTGGACCCCCGAACAGCCCAAGGACATCGTTTCATTCTGGTACTGGTGGACCATGCCACCCGCTATCCTGAAGCCATCCCCCTTCGAACTGTAACCGCACCGGTGGTCGGCCGAGCCTTGATAGGGATCTTCTCCCGGGTGGGCTTCCCCCGGGAAGTCGTCAGCGACAGAGGCACGAACTTCATTTCGAAATACATGAAATCCCTGTGGCAGCAGTGCGGGGTCACCTACCGATTCACAACCCCCTATCACCCACAGGGGAACGGACTGGTTGAGCGGTTCAACCGTACACTCAAGGGAATGATTATGGGGTTAGAAGAGCCCCTCCGCCGCCACTGGGATGTGCTCCTCCCGTGCCTCCTCTTCGCCTACCGAGAAGTCCCTCAGAAGTCCCTCGGCTTCAGCCCCTTCGAGCTCTTGTACGGGCACCCTGTTCGAGGGCCCCTCAGCCTAGTCAAGGAAGGTTGGGAGATGGCCCCCCTGAAAACCCCTCCAGACGTCTACAAGTACCTCCTGACCCTCCGCAATCAGACCAGGCGGTTCCGAGAAATCGCCAAAGCCAATCTTGAAGCCAGTCAGGAGGACATGAAGAAATGGTACGATCAGAACGCCTCCTCCATAGAGTTCGTACCTGGCCAGCAAGTATGGGTGATGTCCCCCACCGAACCTTGTGCCCTGCAAGATAAGTGGACGGGCCCTTCAAGGTGGTCGAACGCAAGAGCCCCGTCACCTATCTCATCGACATGGAATCTTCCCGGAACCCCCTCCGGGTCCTCCACGCCAACAGACTCAAGCCTCACTTTGTGCGCTCGGAGCTCAGCCTATTGATGGCTACAGACAGTGGGACAGAAGAAGACTCCGAGCCCCTCCCTGACCTACTGAGGACACGTGAAAAGGATGGTTTGGTAGACGGGGTCCGGCTGTCAGATGCCCTGACCTCAGAGCAGCGCCAAGACTGTCGGGCTCTCCTGCTGCAGTTCGCAGCTCTCTTTTCCCTCACCCCAGGGGTCACCCCCTGGTGCCTGCACGACGTGGACACGGGGGACAGTCCCCCCATCAGACATCGGGCGTACCGCGTGCCAGATCGGGTACGTGCCTGCATCCAGGAAGAAGTCTCCAAGATGCTCACCCTCGGAGTCATCGAACCCTCGGACAGCCCCTGGGCCAGCCCAGTCGTACTGGTCCCCAAAGCTGCTGCCCCCGGCACCACCCCTGAGCTCCGATTCTGCGTTGACTATCGGGGCCTGAACGCTGTCACCCGGACCGACGCTCACCCCATTCCCCGAGCCGATGAACTGATCGACCGCATGGGGGCTGCCCGCTACCTCAGCATCTTCGACCTGACAGCGGGCTACTGGCAGATCGGCCTCACCCCCAGGGCGCAAGAACGGTCCGCTTTCTCCACCCCGGATGGCCACTACCATTTCAAAGTGATGCCATTCGGCATGAAAAACGCCCCAGCAACTTTTCAACGCCTGGTGAACCAGGTATTGGCGGGCCTCGAAGAATTCAGCGCCGCCTACCTGGACGATATCGCGGTTTTCAGCCGCCACTGGTCAGATCACCTCCGCCACCTCCGAGAGGTCCTGCGGGCCCTCCAACAGGCCGGCCTCACAATCAAGGCCAGCAAATGTCAGATTGGCCAGGGGTCCGTGACATACTTAGCACACCAAGTGGGGAGCGGTCTGGTGGCCCCCCTCCAACTCAAGATCGCTGCCATCCAGTCCTGGCAACCGCCCGTAACGCAAACCGAGGTCTGGGCCTTCCTGGGGCTCACCGGATACTACCGGCGGTTTGTGAAGGACTATGGCAGCATTGTGGGGCCCCTCACTGCCCTGACCTCCAAGAACCAGCCAAAAAGAGTCGACTGGACTCCCGATTGTCAAGTGGCCTTCGAAAAGCTGAAGGGCGCCATGTGCACCGCCCCGGTACTCCAGGCTCCCGACTACAGCCGGGAGTTCATCGTCCAGACTGATGCCTCCGACCATGGCATTGGGGCCGTCCTCTCCCAGCTGAACCCCGAGGGAGTCAACCAACCAGTGGCCTTCCTCAGCAGACGTCTGTTGGCCCGAGAACAGCGCTGGAGCACCATCGAGAGGGAGGCCTTCGCTGTGGTATGGGCCCTCAAGAAGCTCCGGCCCTACCTCTTCGGTACCCACTTTCGGGTGCAAACAGATCACCGCCCCCTGCAATGGCTGATGCAGATGCGGGGGGAGAATCCCAAGCTCCTGCGATGGTCCATCTCCCTGCAAGGGATGGACTTCACGGTGGAACACCGCCCCGGCCAGGAGCACGCCAACGCGGATGGCCTGTCACGATTTTTCCGCCTCGACGAGGAGAGTCCCCAAGAAGATGGGTGACTCTCCCCGCCTTCAGCTGGGGGGGACGCATGTTGGACAGGCCACATGACGGGCTCGCTCCCTCCCCGCATGACAGAGCCGGGACGTCAGCTCTCCAGGTGCTACCCACCGAAGCAACTCACACTCCGTCCCCTACGGGACTCCTACTCCCGGACATCTCTGTATCACGGGCCCGGGCCACCGTCAGCACCATTGCCCGGCCCGGCCGCCATCTTGGACACTGCACCACGAGGCCGCGTGGCCTCAGCCCAACCCCAACCCTGGGCCTGGCCAGGCCCCGACATCCTGGCACCACCATCCACCCAGGAGGTGAACGGCCCACTTGGCAGGTCAATGGGAGAAAGAAGTGTCGATGGTTCTCCCCCGCCAGGTGCTGATCGCCCCCAGCCTCCCCGGGCGCTGGCTCCAGCCCCCTGCTGGGTGTCTGGACTCCCTCATCCCGGACCTCCCGACCTCCAAGTGCGAGGGTCCGGACATCAAAGGCCGCCAGACCTATAACTGGGGCAGCTCCAGAGCAGGAAGGCAGTTGTATCCTGGAGTCGAGAGACACCGAGAAGAACTCATCCTTGACGGACTGCTGGCGCTGCTGCAGCCCTACCTTGTGAACTGTCGTCCTGCCGCTGGCGCTGCCGCGGCCCTCTGCAATCTACATCCTCGTCGGGACCTGCTGGCGCTGCCGCGACCCGTTGTAACTATCATCTTCGTTGGGACCTGCTGCCGCTGCCGCGATCCGTTGTAATCACCGTCCTCGTTGGAACCGGCTGGCGCTGCCGAGATCCGTTGCATCTACCACCTTCATCGGGACCTGCTGGCGCTGCCGCGGCCCGTCCCTCAAGAAACACCGAGCTCGAGGATTGTGAGCTACCCATCATCTCATCGCAACTACCAGTTTGGTAACCAGACTGTCCCGCTACCCCCTTTCCCATCCAAAAGACTAGAATCGAGGGGACCCCTGAGTCCAGACCTCCTTGTACCATTCTACCGTACTTCAAGATTGCTTATAAAGAACGTTAAATCTTATCTTTGTGTGGTGCCTATCTGTGGGGGGGAAGTTACTTGTCTGTACGATCGCTGGAGACGGCTCTCCCCGGAGACCTCTCCCCTTGTCCTCGGCCGACCCTCCAGGTCCCGTCTAACACACTCAATGCAGCATACATTCCAAATACCACTCAGTACCACATAATTACATGCCAACAAATTACACTCTACTGAATACAACATACACTCCCCATATTACCACTCAGTGCCATATAATTACACACATCATACTTACACTGTACTTAATGCAACATAGATACACTTCATCTATCTGTCTATCTATCTATGGCCCTCATTCTATCTGTCTATCTATCGCACTCACTCTATCTATCGCCATCACTCTATCTATATATCGATCGCCCTCACTCTATCTATCTATCTATCACACTCACTCTATCGCATCACCATAGCATCACTCAGCACCACCACAGCATCACTCAGGGGCACCACAACATCACTATGCGCTACCACAGCATCACTGTACGCCACAGTATCACTCGTCGCCACCACAACATCACTCAGCTCTACCACTGCATCAATCTGTGCAACCATTCAATAACAACTGGTTCAAATAGGTTTTCTCAATGTTTCAAGCTTTATTACAAATGTCACAAAAAGATGTAAATATTTCACTTCTGTTCTTGGTTTTTCGTCACAATAAAATGCAATGAACATAATCTTCACAAAAGTTATTTACAAAAGCTATTGCCTTTATAAATTACAGTAACTTTTATTTAAGTATTAATTATTAAAAAAATAAAAGCCATTTTTATTTGTAATATCAATACATCTAAGTCACATAAATACAACACATATTGCATTACAAATTCTATAGGTGTTATATTTGCGAAAGTTAAAACTATTGGCATTGTAAATGACAAAGCTATTAATTTTGCTATTTTCAAAACCAACACATAAATACAAAATTTGTCATTTACAATACCAATAGCTCAAACTTTCCTAATGCGAGACCTATTGCATTGCAAATGCTTGTTTGGGGGTAGTGGGGTCTGTGGCCACAGCAATCTGAGCGGTGCAGGCTGGGTACACACTGACGATGTAGGTCAAAAACCAGCATCGGAAGCTGAAAGAGCAGACTGCAGTCGGGCTACTGGGCAGCTGCCGGGGGCTGCAACAATGAGAAATCACCAGCCCTAAAGAAAGTTTTGCCTTTACATCAGGACCCAGGGCATTGGAATTGTATATCACAAGTCCTAAGAAGTAGGGCTAAATTTGCTGTGGTTCCTCACATCCACTAACAACCGGGCCCGCCTAACTTGCAGTTTGACCAAAAAAAAGCCCCCGCAGCGCCAAGATCATTCCTCTGACTCAGGCATCACCTAGAAAACTAAGGAGCGCACAGAATGCAGCCTCCACTTTAAAGTCCTTTCTGCAGAACCCATCAGCATGTCTCATACCCCAATTTTTACATAAACGTCTCCCTAATGTCGGGAACTCTCCTGTCCTGACTGAATCCTTCAGCAAGAGCCAAGGCCAGCAAAGAAAGAAAGCACCTTTTAGAGAGCCCTCTTAACAGTGATTCCCTCACAATAATGGAACAATTTATTCATACTGGGCGACACCAGTCCCCTTCCAGCCCAAGGTTGTGCCGTTCCCCAGGAAATTAACTCTAACCTGTGAGGGACTCACTTGCCAACACCACCGCTCCATCCCCAGGAAAGGGAAATCATGAGCAGGTTGTTACAGCTCAACTACACTGCCCACAACCACTCCTGCAGTCTCCTGTGCAGCCATGTCCCTCAAAGCTCCCAGGATCTGGACCAACTAAAATTGAAGTACCCGGGCATCCTCAAAACTTAGGATATCTATCACCGATATTTTTTCAAAACTTGGAAATAAAGATAGAAAGAACACTGGAGCTCACCCCAAAGCTTTTCTAAACGGCCAAGGATATCTGGCTCTCCCCTCCACCAATTCAGAGTCGTCAAAAAAGCAGTTTCATCAATGACTCAGGACTGACTCTAACCAGTAAAAATAAATCACTTTATGGCAAGGGCATTACTCCGGCAATCAAACAAAATAGAGCTACAAATCGAGCTCCTATCAACTATTGCACTGCGCCTAGTGGAACTAAGCAACAAGGTGGACTATATAGAGAACAAGCTTTGCACCAACATGGATAACTGAGCCTGCAACTGCTTGTGCACAGTACTCATTGACAAATGGGCAACACTTCCGAGCATTCTAACAGACCTGGTAGTTTCGCTAAAGGCACAAAAAGGAGGTGCCTCTTGCTTGCCGAACAACAGTCGTACCGACCCTCAAGTAAATTCAACCATAAGCAATTTGGGCCACCCTCTAACAAAGCCTGACAACCAAGTCTTACCAGTGCCAATCAACTCCTCTACCAGCCCATTGAGACCAAGTCCTAGTCCTCGTACTTCACTCTCTTGCAAAGAAGCTGAGGGTGATGCCCTCACACTGGAAAGAAAAAATGAGCCTCTCTCAAGGAGGGCCAAGAAAAAACTAAAGAAACAGGGAAAAAAAGGCCAAAGCCACTAAAAACGTTGCCCTTGCGTGATCAACCCACAATCAAACATCACAAGTTAATGATGACAAAACACAGATCTATCCACTCTTCACTAAAAATCATGCCCCAAGCAACTCCACACTCACAGCAACAACCTCAAAAGACATAAACAAGTGCCTGTTAGAAAATCACATCCAACCACCGGAACAGGAGATTCTAGCCTATTAGGCCCGGTAACTGCAATTCAACCAGTCTCCTTACCAAATACCACGAAGTCGGAGCATAACAGCCAACAACCCTCGCACATAGAAAAAGGATCTAATATGGTGGCATTCACCATTCGAGGTCCTCTTCACCCGAACCCCCAGAGGAACTGTGACACAACTACCTTGCCATCTCAAAGACCCATTCTTAGTCTAGAGTTCTGTCAACGGAATGTCGGCTCAAGCTCCAATTCAAGTTTTGCACAGGCAGGATTAAGAGCCCCACCTAAAGAGGATCAAGCCAGCAAAACAACCCACGAGGTAATTCTCACGCCCATATATTACATCAAGGGCTATTACGACATCCTAAACAGGAGCAAAATACTTTGCTTATTTAAACACATCCCTACTCTGACAGAAACACAATCGGATGATCTTGTCGGTCAAGTTCCTGAGCCTTCCCAGTGACTCCCATGGGGAATCAACCTCGATAGGGTTGCGCCGTCACACCTGGGTGAGGGTAACATCAGAAGAATCATCATTAATGGCAAATTGTGGCATTGACACTGCATTTCCCGTACCAGAGAAATATCCACATGTGCTAACAGTACTCCCGTTAAAGAATGTAGTTTATTTAGTCTTTAGGGGGACAGCGAGTAACCAATCTGAGAACAGTCAAGTTGATAAGCCAAAATCCTATAATGCTTATAGGATGACAAGCACTTTAGATCACAGGACAGTTTACACCAGTGAGCCCAAGCAAGCCTTTGAACACGGAACTAGGACCCGACCAGAAGGTCAGCCACTACGATGGCACCACTAATATCATAAAGGGCGCCTTACACCGGACTAGTACCGAAATTCCGGGAACTAACCCATCATGCTAAAATGCTGCTGAAGGAATTAGAAGCCTGGGCAAAAGACAACAACATCCTTCCTTTTTTCAATCCGGTTTTTGGCCTGACAGTTCCACCACAGATAACATCTTAGTTCTGGGACACCTGTCACACCAAGCAACTAAGTTATCACAACTTCCCCTCTTTTGCTGTTTCGTGGATTATAGTGCAGCATTTGACTGGGTTGATCGAGGGAAGCTGTGGGAAAAACTAGAATCTTGGGGAATTTCCCAACAGCTGCTAAAGGCAATAATTGCTCTACGTCAGGGGACTTGGGTTCGCATTGAGTGGCAATGTCTGGTACTCCCAAGTTGCAGGTCTTACGGCATTGGACTATGCAGAGAAGTCTCAGACCTGTGCTTTTCTGCTAATACAACTCAAACAGTGACCAGACTAGGAAAATTCATCGATGCAATCTGGACTGCACTTACACAAAATATCAAGAACTAATCAAACGGCCACAACGCAAGAGAAACTATAATTAAATATTTTTTAAAGTTAAAATATTATTCCTGTTTCTGCAATGCTCTTAGAGTCCTCTCTCGGATAACATTTGTCACAAATTCCAGGCAAACAAGGAAATACAAAAGATCAAGACCAGAGGACTAAACAAGTCAATCCAGATACCTGGCACCGAACCAAGAAACATTAACACTAACGGGTATAGGCTCATCTAAAAAGTTATGCAAACTTGGCCACCAGATGCAGGAGTAAGCCAAACGCATCAGCAATTTAGTTCCAGCTCAGACAATCATTTTAAGACTTTTACTCTTAGTTCTTTAGCTTTTTAAATGATGGTATATTGCAATGATTTTAATTAATTGAACAATAAAGTATACTTGAACTTGAACTGGCTCTCAATACACACATTGCCAGAGGCAAAACCCAGGTAAGGTAGACTTCACAGACTTTTCCAGGAGGGAACTGGTAGGAAGCCCCTCCTAAAGGTACCCCGAAGTAAACAATAATGCTGCCACCACAGTAAGTCTACCACAGTTTGGATAATAAGGGCAGTAGCCACTTTCTGTAAAAGAGGCATGCACTCTAGATGTCCCCTCAACCAATCCATGTAATCAGGGAGTGTAAATGTTTAATTGTCATGTTAACTGAGGTAGAGATCAAGAAAACCGTAGGGAAGTAGGATCTCCTTTCATGGTTGCCCCCACTTTTTGCTTGGTGTTAGTATGTTTTAACCTAGTTCGACAGGGATCCTGCTAATCAGGACCCCAGCCACTGTGCTTCTCCGTAAATTGACCATGGTAAGTACATTTGTCCATCCACAATTCGCTATGGGTGCACCCTTGTAAGTCCCTAGTACCTGATACTAAGGTACCCAGGACATAGGTTCACCAGGGGTCTTCCATGGGCTGCAGCATGTGTTGTGCCACCCATGGGAGTCCACTTAAACTGTGACTACAGGCATGCAATTGCAGCCTGTGTGGGTTGGTGCATGCACCTCTCACAACAGATATACGTTTCCTTATATCTGAGGTCACTGCACTTAAGACCTATACGTCACCCCCATGGCAGACTCTTCAGTGATGAGGGCAGGCTTAAAACGGAACTCCTAACTTTCCTAACTGAAGCAGCAGGGTGATTAATACTCAAGTCAATTAGGTGAGAATAACACTGTTTCATAGTCTTTCCTTTCGATGGTAAAATGGGAAAGTTAGGAGTTCCGTTTTAAGCCATATTTAAAAGGGGGGCAACCCGGGAGAATAAAGCAGACGTTTTAACCAAGTGAGAAGTATGTAAATGAATGTTACAAGAGGGTTATTTTTTTAAAAATGTGGGGAAGTCTGATTTAACGTCCTGTGGCATAAGATGATTAGCATTATAGAGGTATTGAGTTTGTGGTCGAGTCAATTACAGTTTAAAGAAATATATTTGTACATATTACTGAATATACACGATGGTTAGATAACAAATGTTTGTTTTCATTGTTACTTGTAGTGACCCCTGACGAATGGCCCCAGCGGCCCGAAATGCATTGGTTTTTTTAAATAAACTCTGCTTCTGGATGAACAAGTGCATCTATTCATGTTTTTGAAAAGAGGCCTGGATGGGCACATCAACGACATGATAAACCTGGCAAAATGGCATTCATCCCGTGCCTGTGGATTTAACTGGATACAAGCGACAAGATTGTTTAATTATATGAGTAAATGACTAAAAACCTGAGAAATTTGGTTAAGACATGAAAGTAGTAAAGTAGCTATCGCTGTGCCTTTGGATTGGGGTGAAATGACGCCCCATAATTACGGTACTTTAATTCCAAGTGCCACCTGGGCAAGGTGCTTTTTCCAAGGAGCACGCATTATCACAATCACTGGACGAATATTGATTACAATTTAAATAGGTGTGCATTCCCTACTTCTCAAAATGTATACAAGCACAGAAAATAGCCATGCACACAGAAAGGCCCAAAGCAAGATGAAATTGAAAAGCAAGATGACATGAAAGCATGTCAAAGCTAAAAAATAGTAAGCACTGCCTTAAAGCAAGGTAAAGTCAGAAAACAGAATTACATTAAACCATGTCAAAGCCAATAGTAAGAACTCATAATTCTCACCAATGCACAATACAATATACATTCCTCCACAACTGCATGCCTTCAAATGCACATCCCACATGCTCTGCTCTTGGCAAGACTGTTCCACTCCATAACAGCTCCCATTGAAGGACAGCAAGATTATAGAACAGAAGAGAAGCAGGCATATTCAGGAGTATCCTAAATTAAGGCTACGGTAAAATAACACACTAAAGTCAGTTAAAATGGTGGTGGTTGAGTGTCATCATAGGGTGCCAAAATCACAAGAGTGGCTTTTTTATTACAGTATTGTGCTGATTTCTCGGGTAGGAGTTATACCAATGTGTTAGTGAGTGTTGTGTAATAAATAGAAGTATTTATAAATAATCACTGTCTGGTTCTTTGTCTTTTAACGTACACTATTGATTAAACGGGTAAAACAAGCTGCTTAACATTCCTTTAAGATAAGCCTGAAGGCTGCTATCCACAGCTACCAGTTGGAGAGCTTTCTATGGTTATCAAAGAACACTAAAAAAAACGATAAGGGTTGCCTGGATTAGTGCAAGATGCATCACTTAAATAAGCCTTCACCATATATTAAGCCAGCTTCCTACAAAAGCCTACAGTGCTTTCAAATGACTTGCCAAGAGATCAACATGGGGCAGGGAGGCACGCTCTCCAGAGCATTGCAGAAGACTCCCCCTCCCAAAAAAGTCTAACTCAAATGTAGAAGGTTACCCAATGCATTATAGAACAACTTCAACAACCAGACCGTGCAAACTCAAATTTTGCAGCAATGAACATTATGCATTACCTTCTAGATGCATACAATTATGCAGCATTACAAAGACGCCTCCAACAACCTAATATTTAGGAGCCATCTAAAACACTAAAAAGCATTTAAATTGCCATAGGTTTTCCTAAATACCTTTATTTGCAACTATAACATTACAAGCTTTCATACACAACTAGAAAACACATACATTAACTTTGTAAAGATTCGTAAGCCTTAAGCCAGTCAACTGTCAATTCTACAACATATCTATAAAACATAAGATACCATCTGGCCCCTCTGCCTAGGCACTCCCCCGCAACCCAAAGAACAAATCAAGAGTCTCGGCATCTGGCTTGACCGAACTCTCACTTTTAACTACCAAGCAACCAAGCTTGCTGCCACATGCTTTGGGCTTCTAAGGCTACTCCGTAAAATCCTCCTCCTTCTCCGATTTCACTCAAGATGGATCATGGTCCAAGGACTGATTCTATCCTGCCTCTACTGCGGAAACGCCCTATATCTTGGGGCCCCACAGTCCACGCTCAACAGACTCCAAATCATCCAAAACTGCGCCGCCAGGACCCTACTCGACATCCCACGTCGAGTCTCAGTCAAAGCCCGACTGAAGGATCTCCACTGGCTCCCTGTGAAAGCGAGGATCGAATTCAAGAGCATGTGTATTGCTCACCGCTCTTACTGGGGAACAGGTCCTGCTATCAACCGCCCCCTGGTAAATGCATATCATCCCAATCGCCTCCTCAGATCGGGGACCTCCTATCTAACAACAGTGCCACGAATCAGAAGAGCCAGATGTGGTGGCCGGCCGCTCTCCTACAACCTAGCCAAAATCTGGAACTCTCTCCCCCTCTCAATCAGATCAGAGCCCAAACTACTCACCTTCCGAAAGCTCCTTAAAACTTGGCTTTTTAATAAATCACCTGCTTAAAAATTCTTCTAGAAACCTTCTGTCTAGCGTCCCCATTTAGCCTATAACCTCTGCAGCGCTGGGACGCCTCTGGGTAGCCATTGCGCTATATAAATTTTCTTTTAATTTCATTTCATTTCATTGCTACTGAACTAAACCATTAATCACAGAGATGCAAGAATAACATTTCCTGCATACTAAATAATCAACCAGTAACATAGGACACTAGCGCTCTTAATCTTCATACCCAAAGCTCACAATGAACATAACACAGGCATGAATTGTTAGACTTGGCATCTTTTGGCGTGTTTCCCCTGAGTTTTTGCTTTCTCGCCTCCCTGTTTTGACTCTGTTTGTGCTGGCTTAGTGTTTCTGCGCACTTTTCTCACTGCTGATCAGTGGTAAAGTGCAAGTGCTCCTGTGGTACAATGTGTTATGGTTTGGTGTTTCCATGATTGGCCTATTTGATTTATGTGTCAGTCCCTAATAAAGTGCACTGCGTGTGCCAGGGCATGTAGCGCAAATGCTGTTGGGGGGCTGCAGCACTGGATTGTGCTGCAGCCACCATAACAGCCCATGAAGGTGACTCTGGCCTGCCATTGCAGAGCCTGTGTGCAGTCTGGTACTGCCATGTCGACTTGACAAGTGCACCCACTTGCCAGGCCCTAACTTTCCCTTTTCTTACGTGTCAGCCACCCCTAAGGTAGGCCCAAGATACCCCTGTGGGCAGGGTGCAGTGTATGTGAAAGGTAGGACATGCCCTGGTCTGTGTGGCATGCCCTGATAGTGCATTACTGCCAATTTAGTTTTTCACTATTGCACGGCTAAATGTTCCCTATAGGACAGAATGGGAAGTTTATTTATAACATCTTATAAACATAACTGGCCCTGGGAACTAGGTAGGAAAATAAAGTTTAGTATGCCTGAACTCAGAATCTAAAGATGCATCTTTTAGTGAAGGTGACTTTTACATTCTGTGTTTGAGAATACCACTTTTAGAAAGTAGGTATTTTCTTGCTCAGTCATCCCGTGTGCCTTTGCTGGAATGTGGATTGCCTGTCTGGGTTTTGGTTGACAGAAGGCTAGGGAGCAGGGGTGGCTCCAGAGAGTCTAGGTGGGTCAGGAAAGGGCTGAATAGACCTGGGCTGCAATTGGGGAAGGAGGGGAGATTTCCTCGCACCTCAAAGGGCCTGGTCTGACAATGCCGTCTCCACCACCTGCCAGGAAGTTACACCAGAGAAGGCAGAACTGGTTCTGGCTGGGCACAGACACTCTCTGCCTAAGAGATCAAAGGATTTTGGGATATAATGATAGGGGCCCAGACCCCTGAACTTTAGAACTCTTTTGGATCAAGAAGACTGCCAAAAAAAAGAGCTGGAGAAGCTGTGAGGAGGAACTACCACTTTGCTGTGTGCTTTGCTGTGTTGGCCTGCAGTGGCTGCTTCTGTCTTGGGCAGTAAAAGGACTGGACTGAAGTTTCTGCAATCTACATTTGGAGTTTCTCCAAGGGCTTGAGGTAGAGCTTTCCCCCTGTTCAAGAAGTCTTAGGAACAGCAAATACTTCAAGCTCTTCTGCCCTTAGCACTGGTGACTGTGTGCTTTGTGCTGCAATAGAGAAGAAAGCCGCCCGATGCCATCTACGACGCCACTGCTGACTCCGTGTCCTGAAGGCCCCGCAGAGGGCACCGTTGCAACGCCGCACAGTGACCCTGGTCTCACGACGACGCCTGCTGATGCTGCCACCAAGCCGCTGCTCGCACCACAATCTGTGGGCACTACACTCGCTTCACAACGATGCCTTGGTATCCCCGACGACGACGCTCCTTGCCGAAATCGACGCCGCTGCTTGCATCGTGGTTCGAGGTCACCGCTCAAAAACTTACACGACGCGCCTCCCTCATCCCGCATCGCAGCCTTGGCCTACCGACGCCAGCGCCATCGACTAGATGTCGTCAGCCGACGGCATCGCTTCAGCAACTACTTCACTGCTTGCACCACGACCTACCAGCACCGCATTTACTTCGCACCATGACCCTGGTCTCACCGACGACGCCATCGGACGCCGCCACCGAGCACCGCAGCACTCGACGACGCCTGCCGACGCCAGAGCTCCTGACTTCATCAGAGAGGAGTTCGATCTGCAACGCTTGTGACTTCAAGGGCCCGACTCCCTGCATTTCTAAAAGGTACTGTTTGAGGGTCTTCCCAACACCGCAGCTGGCCTGCAACACTGCCGTCAGCCAGAACTGTTTGGATTTGTTTGTTCACGACGCCGCGAGAGCCCCGGACGGAGCTATCAACATAAATCAATCAATCAAGACATTTGTAGAGCGCACTACCTACCCGTAGGGTCTCAAGGCGCTTGAGGGGGGGGGGGGTAGCTACTGCTCGAACAGCCAGGTCTTGAGCTTCTTCCTGAAGGAGAGGTGGTCTTGGGTCAGGCGCAGGTCGGCCGGGAGGGAGTTCCAGGTCTTGGCGGCCAGGTAGGAGAAGGACCTTCCTCCTGTGGTGGCTCTACAGATGCGTGGGACGGCGGCGAGGGCGTGGCTGGCAGATCGGAGGTGGGGATGTATGACGTTACAACGCATACTTTTACTCCGCATACCATTACAACGCGGTATTCACAACGCATACCGTTACAACGCATAGCGCTTTGGGGTGCTGGATAGTAGTAAGTATAATTTACTATTCTAACTCCAGTCCCCGTGGACCCTAGGGAAGGTGTTGGATAGTAAATTAAACTTACCTCTTATCCTAGAGCGCCCCCCAGCGCAATGCGTTGTAATGGTATGCGTTGTAATGCCTGCGTTGTAGTGGTAGTGCGTTGTAAAAAATGTGTTGTAACAGGTGAATAGCCGGAGGTGGCGTTTGGGAGCGTAGAAGTTGATGCGGTCGTTGAGGTAGCTCGGGCCTTGATCGTGGAGAGCTTTGTGAGCGTGGATAAGGAGGCGGAAGGTGATTCTCTTGTTGACCGGGAGCCAGTGCAGGTCTCTTAGGTGTCCGGAGATGTGGCTGTGTCGTGGGACGTCGAGGATGAGTCTGGCTGAGGCGTTCTGGATGCGCTGGAGTCTCTTCTGGATCTTGGCGGTGGTTCCGGCGTAGAGTGCGTTGCCGTAGTCCAGTCGGCTGGTGACGAGGGCCTGGGTGACGGTCTTCCTGGTCTCCGTGGGGATCCACCAGAAGATCTTCCGAAGCATGCGCAGGATGTTGAAGCACGACGAGGAGACGGCGTTGACTTGCCTGGTCATGGAGAGGGAGGAGTCCAGGATGAAGCCCAGGTTGCGTGCGTGGTTCGTCGGTTTGGGTGCGGTGCCCAGGGCGGGGGGCCACCAGGAGTCGTCCCAGGCGGAGGGCGAGGAGCCCAGGATGAGGACCTCCGTCTTATCTGAGTTCAGTTTCAGGCGGCTCGTCGTCATCCACTCGGCTACCTCTTTCATCCCTTCGTGCAGGTTGGCTCTGGCGGCGGCGGGGTCGTTGGTCAGGGAGAGGATCAGCTGGGTGTCGTCGGCGTAGGAGATTATGTTGAGGTTGTGTTTGCGTGCGATGGCCGCGAGGGGGCTCATGTAGACGTTGAAGAGAGTAGGGCTCAGCGAGGATCCTTGAGGGACGCCGCAGATGACTTCGGTGGCCTCTGACTTGTACGGTGGTAGGCGGACTCTCTGTGTTCTTCCGTCGAGGAAGGAGACGATCCATTCCAGTGCCTTCTCCTGGATTCCGACATTGCTGAGGCGCTGCACTAGGGTGCGGTGGCAGACCGTGTCGAAAGCCGCGGAGAGGTCTAGGAGGATGAGGGCCGCTGTTTCTCCGTTGTCCATCAGGGCTCGGATGTCGTCGGTGGCGGCGATGAGGGCGGTCTCGGTGCTGTGGTTGGCTCGGAAGCCAGACTGTGAGGGGTCGAGGGATCCGTTCGTCTCGAGGAAGGCGGCCAGCTGTTTGTTGACGGTCTTCTCGATGACTTTGGCTGGGAACGGGAGTAGAGAGATGGGGCGGTAATTCTTGAGTTCGGTGGGGTCTGCTGTAGGTTTCTTGAGTAGAGCGCTGAGTTCGGCGTGCTTCCAGCTCTCGGGGAAGGTGGCGGTGTCGAATGAGGTGTTGATGATGTCCCGCAGGTGGGATGCGATGACAGGGTCGGCTTTGTTGAAGACGTGGTGAGGGCAGGGGTCGGTCGGAGATCCGGAGTGGATGGAGTTCATCATGCGGACGGTGTCTTCGGTGTTGACCGGGGTCCAGGCGCGGAGGGTGGTGGTGGGTGGCGTAACTGCGGTTGTGGCGTGCATCGGTTGAGTGCTGAAGCTGTTGTGTATGTCCGCGATCTTGTTGTGGAAGTAGGAGGCGAGGGAGTTGCAGAGGTCTTGCGATGGGGTGATGTCGTTGTTTCCGGCGTTGGGGTTGGAGAGCTCTTTCACGATGTTGAAGAGTTCCTTGCAGTTGTGTGCGTTGTTGTCCAGTCGGTTCTTGAAAGCCGTTTTCTTGGCGGTGCGGATCAGTTGGTGGTGTTTCCGGGTGGCGAGCTTGAGGGTGGTCCTGTTGTCCGGCGTGGGTTCCTTTCTCCAGGTTTTCTCGAGGGCTCGGCAGTTCTTCTTGGAGCTCTTGAGTTCGTCGGTGAACCATGGGGCTCTCTTACTGCTGGGTCTGCTGGGCGGGATCCTCAGAGGGGCGAGTTTGTCTGCGCAGTTGCTGATCCACTTCGTGAGGTTGTCGGCGGCCTGGCTGGGGTTCGCTGAGCTGGTGGGAGGGTGCTGACTCAGGGAAGCGGCGAGCTGGTCGGCTGTGATCTTGTTCCAGCTTCTTCGGGCAACCTGTTGCTGGTGGTGGTGGATCGTCGTTCTTCTGAAGGTGAAGTGGATGCATCTGTGGTCCGTCCAGTGGAGTTCTGTGGCGTGGTTGAAGGTGATGTCTTTGCTGGATGAGAAGATGGCGTCGAGTGTGTGTCCAGCGAGGTGGGTGGGGGTGGACACCAGCTGCTTGAGTCCGAGGTTGGCGAGGTTGTCGAGCAGGGTGCTGGTGTTGCAGTCGTTGTTGTTCTCCAGGTGGAAGTTGAAGTCCCCCAGGAGGATGTAGTCAGCGGAGGGGAGGGCGTGCGGGCTGACGAAGTCGGCGATGTCCTCGCTGAATTGAGTGCGTGGTCCCGGAGGTCGGTAGATCAGGGTGCCTCTGAGGGTGGTCTTCGGGTCGGTGTGGATCTGGAAATGCAGGTGTTCGGCGGAGGGTGAGGTGTTGTCGGTGCTGGTCGTGATGCGGATGGTGTTCTTGTGGATGATGGCGACGCCTCCTCCCACCTGGTTGGCGTTGCGGTCCCTCCGGGTGATCTTGTAGCCGTCTCGGATGGCGATGTCGGGCGCTGAGGAGGCGTTCATCCAGGTCTCCGTGATGAAGGCAACGTCAGGGGCTGTGGCGTCTAGGAGGTTCCAGAGTTCGATGGCGTGTCTGTGGACGGAGCGGGTGTTGAGCAGGATGCACTTGAGGTGGTTGCTGTTGGTGTTCGGCTTGGCGGGTGCTGGTGTCGGGCAGGTCCGGATGCAGGTGAACTTGCAGGTGTTGCAGCTGAAGGGTCCGTGGACGCGTCGTGGGGTGGCTCTGTAGCATCCCGGGACTCGGCCGGTGTTAAGTGCGATGAGGGTGGCGGCGGTGTACGTCAGGCGGGTCGGGCGGGGTCCTCGTGGGCCAGGGGTCCTGGCACTGAGCGCGGTCCACTTTAAACAAAATGACAGAATTATCCAAGCAAAAAAACTCTCGATAGGTAAATCTTGGAGTCTTTAATGTTGCATACAGCCAGCCGACACGTGTTTCATCGCACTCGCGATTCCTCAGGGCTAAAAGGCTGTGTTCCTGTCAGAAGGTCGCTTAGCTGGTGATACTTCCAACCCAGCCGGGCTCTTGACCGTAAATACCCAGTCCGAGTATTCAATGTGAAATAAATTATTATGTTAGTGGTTTCCCGTTTCCAAGATCAAGATTGTAATTCTATTTGCCTCTTTATTTGTTGTCCACGGCGAGTTCCAAACAGGAACACGGATCCGGACGCATCACACGCCGCGTCTTCGCTTCAACAAGCGGAAAGCGCCTGACATAGCAGACGCGTTCACGGCATTATCAGTCTACGTCTTACCTATAGAGCGTTAATCGACTCGCCGTGGACAACAAATAAAGAGGCAAATAGAATTACAATCTTGATCTTGGAAACGGGAAACCACTAACATAATAATTTATTTCACATTGAATACTCGGACTGGGTATTTACGGTCAAGAGCCCGGCTGGGTTGGAAGTATCACCAGCTAAGCGACCTTCTGACAGGAACACAGCCTTTTAGCCCTGAGGAATCGCGAGTGCGATGAAACACGTGTCGGCTGGCTGTATGCAACATTAAAGACTCCAAGATTTACCTATTGAGAGTTTTTTTGCTTGGATAATTCTGTCATTTTGTTTAAAGTGAATTGCTTTGTGTTACTTAACATTGTTTACACCGTCTTGAGTGCAACGGCAACCAATTTTGTCCTTACTAGAGTAGGTGTCCTCCTATTCTATGGAGTGGTTCAAGGTTTTTCCACTCGCCGTCTTGCACCTTTATAGTCAGCAACTCTATACTGATGTGCTTATATACGGGCAGTGCACCCGAAGTCTAACTGATCAAAAGCCTTCCGTAGCTCCCACTGAGCGCGGTCCAGGCGCGGACGGGCGTAGACGGGCTTACCTTTGGCGCACAATCGGCGCGCCCGCTGCGCGTGACCGCTGCGCGTTCGCACGGTCGCCATATATGGCGAAGTGCGCGGGTGGGCGGAGCAGCTGGGAGGCGGGAGCGGGGAGGGAACAGAAGGAAAAAAGGGGCGGGGTCAGCGGTGGTGGCGGGAAGCGGGGAGCGGGGAGGGAAGACGGAGGGCGGCGACAAGCAGGGAGAAACAGGCAATATAGCGGGGGAAACAGCAATGCAAACAAAAACCAACACAAAATAATACAGTTAAACACAGTAAAAAACACCAGGGGCACAGGGAGAAGAGCGCCGATCACGGACCACGCCGCTCGGAGGAGGGGGCGTGGTCACGAGGCGGCAGTCGGGCAGCGAGGCACAGAGGAAGGGGAGGCACACGCAGCAGCTGGTGGCCGTGCGGCGCGGGAGCGTCCTAGAGCTAGGACACACTCACCTGCGTCGCACGGTCGCCAAATATGGCGAAGTGCGCGGGTGGGCGGAGCAGCTGGGAGGCGGGAGCGGGGAGGGAACAGAAGGAAAAAAGGGGCGGGGTCAGCGGTGGTGGCGGGAAGCGGGGAGCGGGGAGGGAAGACGGAGGGCGGCGACAGGCAGGGAGAAACAGGCAATATAGCGGGGGAAACAGCAATGCAAACAAAAACCAATACAAAATAATACAGTTAAACACAGTAAAAAACACCAGGGGCACAGGGAGAAGAGCGCCGATCACGGACCACGCCGCTCGGAGGAGGGGGCGTGGTCACGAGGCGGCAGTCGGGCAGCGAGGCACAGAGGAAGGGGAGGCACACGCAGCAGCTGGTGGCCGTGCGGCGCGGGAGCGTCCTAGAGCTAGGACACTATAGGAACTGTTATTCAAGCATATTTTGATAATTAAAGATTTTTAAGTACTGTATTGTGGATTTTTATAGTTTTTGGTCTTGTCTTAAGTATATAAAAATATTGGATATTTTTCTAAACTGGTGTGGTGTTCTTTTGTAGTGCTTACACTGTCTTACTGTTGGTTATGTGCAAATGCTTTACACACTGCCTCTGAGATAAGCCTGACTTCTTGTGCCAAGCTACCAAGGGGGTTATTTTAAGAGTGTAAATCCCTTATCCTGACTAGATTGGTGGTTTCTGCCCGACTTTGGCACATCCCCTAGCAGACCAAAAATCCTATTTCTAACATGAATAAATTACTCATCATCCTTTTCATAGCCACCTCCAAGTGGAAAGTAATCAAATTTACTGTCCTCCCATGTATTTATTGTAAGTCCCTCATCCATGATCTTCCTTAAGGACTGGAAGTTAAGAGCAAGTATTCTTGGCGATAGCTGAAGTGTTTTCTTGGAGTGTAGAAACGCCGTACTAGCTCCAGAAATAAAGGCCAGAATGAAACTGAGCGTCCAGGAATGCTCCAGAAAATGATTACAAGCAGGAAGGGAAAAAACAGGAAATCAGAAAAACCTTCCAACTGTTCAGGCTACACAGCAAGGTGTAGAGCAAGGAAAAGTCAAGGAAGATTAGAGGAGGTGAAGACTGAACAAATCCAGGTGTCAGCACGCTAGCAAGCACAATTGTGCTGCAACTGGATTCATTTGGACTTACATTAAATAAAGAAGAACAGGAAGTGATATACTCAGAAAGTGGTTTGGCCATCTTGGATTGGGAAGGAAAAACAACAAAAAATACTGATTAACAAACTTATTAACAAATGAATAGAACTTAATTTCAAGGACTAAAATGATCTAAAAATGAAGAATTTTTTGCACCGAAAGGCAGCTGTGGTGCTGCTTTGATTGTATAAACTCTTCTGCATGTGGTATTTCAGAGATGCCCGCATGCAGGAGTGGAATCTCCCCAAAATGCCTTAGACGGCTCAACAAAGCTGATGCGCTCAAAAAAAAAACCAAGATTGAGCCCTAGAACAAGTGCACTGAGGCATGGACAGGCACACTCAGGGAGGCCAGGCTGCTGTAGAGCCTGTGCCCGGCAGTGCTGAGAAAGTAGGGGTGAAACTGATCCAGCAGGCCTAAAGAAATTCTGTCTCAAAAGCACTACCCTACACCATGATACTCACCATTAAATATAAACTCTTCACAAGGCCCATAAATGACTGAGACAAGAATTGGCCAACTGAATCATGTGACCTAATTAATCAGAACTATTCACAAAACTATTTACATTTATATACAACTGCAGTTTATCATTATCATATATATTTAAATGGAAACATTTGATTAAGTCACCTAGGCAATGGATTAACTGATGGTAACTAGACTCAAAATAATCAAGACCAGCTTGTCATTGCAAAATCTATTTTATTAACTTTATTATCAAATAAAGAGCATCTTTAATTAATTAAACTTTTATTAGCATTTAATAAGCATCATTTTATTAAGTAAAGGCACATTAGACTGTTAGTTCAAAACAAAATCAGCATGAAAAGTATTTAAGCAGAAAGAATCTCAATCCCTAAAACCTATTTCCCTGTCTGAACTTATTAGAACCTAAAAGGAAAGGCATTAGTTAATTTTCTTACGTGAGTCAAAAGTCCGTCAGCATCTCACGCCCTTCAGGATTCAGGAACGAGCCAGCAAAGCTCTTCCCAAGGGGCCAAGTTTTATACCTTTTCTCTATCTAAAACTAACTAAAAGAATACTTTTTTAAAGACATCCAGCGATTTGATTGGCTGACAGCCGTTAGTCGGCATGAGATCATTACTTCTTCATTCCAAAATCGTGCCTTTCTATAACGTTTTGTCTATTGTCTACAAGTGACATTAGCTTCTGAGGTCTTTTTGCAACAACTTATTAAATAACAGTTCGCTGCTTCCTCAGCTTGGCTTTTCTGCCGCATCCTGTCCTTGGAAAATTATACAACACAGAGCACATCCTGCACAGTTCCTCATATTTTGTTTACTGATGATTATGAACGTGACAAACTATTTTCATTCTTTTGCTGTGCTCGGCTCATCACGACAGGATTCCAAACACCCGTTTTAAAGCTAGGCCTCAGGCCTCTTTTCCAAAGAACTTGTATGCAAATAAACACAAAACATTAATTAATTTGAGTAATGAAAGTTGTTCTGTTACCCACCCCCTTCACTAATGTTAACCCATTAGTTTATGTTACCTAGCTTTAAGCACGATTAAGCAGCAGTTATAGAAACCTTTTTCACTTGGGCCTCAGGATTCTCCACGAGCCTTTGCCACATAAAAAGACACGACATAGACAAAAGCACATTTAAAATAAGCACATGCCATTATTTAAACAGCCGCAATTAATGTTAACAAAACAAATAGACAAAGTTAGTTTATTATTTCAAGATACTTGCAAATGCAACAAAGAGCACATAATGTTAATTCCCATATGTTCGTGTAAATGCATATTAAACTAGGTTGAATTAATACAAACCATGCATAAACTCATTAATATTATTAATTCATTATGGAAGTATAACTTAGCGAGTCAAAACACATTTTATTTCAAAAACTCGCTCCATCAACTCCCTCATCTGGTGATTTTAAAATCACCAAACAATACCCAAAAATGTTACCAAAATTTTAACTTTTGAAAACAACATATTTTGAACACTCTCTGTGTTAGTATTTCTAAACTCCTGTCTCAGCAGTTTGTCTGCAACTCTCATATTGTGCTTTCCGAAATTCTTCCATTTCTATCTCCTTCTCCTGTGCCTTTCTGAGTTTGTAAATCCTTCTCTTTACCCTCATATGCTTCTTTCTCTTGTGAATCATGCAACTAATTTTTAACAAAAGAGTCACTATAACTATGATTATTACAGGATAAAGTACTTTGCCAATGATTGAACTGCCAATTTCTCTAAACCATTTTCCAATTGCCTCAAACCTTTTGCTCAGTCGTTCTGAAAAATTGTCACTTTCCATGGGTTCTTTTTCTGAGTGAAATTCAGTGATATTTTTGATAAGCATCTCTATATTCTGGCTTTTGTCTGGGATATAAGTACAGCAATGCTGGAGATATATAATCCCACAGACTCCTCCTTCTTTTGCTAGCAGAATGTCTAATGCAAGACGGTTCTGCATAACCATGCTTCTTGTGGCGACAAGTTCTGTATTAACTAATTGAAAACCACTTGCAGTATCTGTTGGCAATCTGTCTACAATTGTGGAAACCTTTCTGATTTTGATTGCATTCAGGGTTATTCCCACCATAGGAAATATTGCACCAAATATGTCACCCATGATCTCTGAAAAACTTTCTCTCCTGTACCTGTTCAGGTGTTTGCAAATTTCAAATGAACCTTCAGCATTTCTGTCCACATGAATTTTTTTTAGAAAAACCAATCCAAGTTAGCACGTCCCATACCAATGGTCTGGGAGGCTAAAGTAACTTTGTTCCCACACACAAAATAAATTCCAGGGAGAATTGGATCTTTGCCACCTTTAAATCCCCATCCCTCTATGATACGATAAGTATCCTCGCAATGACTGGCACCGACAAAATAATTGTCGTATAATGTGTTATCTCTCCTAATACAGAATTTCCCACTAACAGGATCATCTATGTGAATAGCAGCATAACTATTTCCACCATTGAGCTTCTCATCCTCGAGCTGCCAAAATTGGATTTAGTTTGTTTCAGCATCTCATTTCTCTTATAAATCGCCCTTCTCTCCTCAACCAACTTCAGGAAAGATCTTTCTTCATCTCTCATTTTACAAGTTAAATTGTTCTTGTAAGCATATTCATAGGTAAGTTCATTAGTCACTAAAAAGAATTCCCTCATCTGTTTAGCAGGTATAACTTTGTTTAAACTATTTACAAATTTCAGGTTAGCAAACATTTCGTCGTAGTCTGAGTAATAGTACTCCAGACGACCTGTTTGATAGAACAAGCTAGCTATAACACTGCATGTAATGCCATAAGTAAGGGGAAGCATGTTATGTTTGACCCCTTCTGAAACTGAAGCAGGAAGCTTCACACAGACATAGCAATCCTTCACATCCATGACTTTAACATATTCTGACAAGAGTCTTGAAAGGAATTAGTAGAAAAATTACCAACAGATCTATCTTGGTGGATCTCTGGTTTGTGCTCAATAACTCTATTAGTTTTGCCTGCAACACCATGAACAGCTTGTTTAGATTCAGATTTGCTTGCCATGTTAGCCTTATAATCCTCTTTATCTATGCCAAAAGGATAGATGACTGCCAAAATTAACCAAACCAAAATTATTAGGATCACACAAATAGAAGACATTTTACAGCATCTTCTAAAAATAGCACACCTTGAATTGTCAGTATTAGGCATCTTTTTTTTTTTTACAAAGTTTTTTCTTAAATCAAATTTTAAAAAAAATGTAAAAATAGTAAGTACTTATATAAACCTCCCCTTTTTAACTTTTTCTATTTTTTTTTAGTAACCCTCTAACAGCTTTTCTTCGACCTTGCGTCTTACATCAAAGTATTTTTCCAGCTAACACAATTTCTTCGACCTTGTATCACCTAACAATTTCTTCAGCCTTATGCCAAAAATAAACCTCAACCTAAAGAAAACTACTCCAATCAATGTCACTGGTTTCTTTCAAATCCTCTTGACTACTACTACTGATTTCCGCTACTGGTGGTATTATTATATAAGCCCATTCAGGGGACTTGTACTTCTGGTTTGGCTTTAATGGTCTTTTTCCCCTACTGCTAATCACTTCAATTTTCTTTCCTGCTTGACTTTTCTTATCAGAGTCACCCTTTTGACTTGATATCTCATTAATCTGCTCCTTTGACTTGTTCACCAATTTGAATTTTAGATTTTCTCTTGGCCAATTATCTCCTTTTCTTACGAATTTCTTCTTAGGCTCAGTTTCGTTGCACTCAGCTTTCCAAGCTCTTTTTCTGAATTTTCTATTTTCAGACTCTTCATCACTCTCATCCAAATCTGTCTCAGAGATTTCAAATTTAAGTCTAGGATCTTCTTTACTCGGCAGCTTCACTCCATTAGGAACATCATCCTTGTAGCTGGTACTCGGTAATTCGTCTTCTTCTTCTTCCGGAATTACTTCTAACTTCCCAGTTTTAGAATTCTTGTTCCTGCTTTCAGAGCTTTCAATCTGCTTTTCAATACTCTCCTGATCTTGATTCTCTCTTGATCTTGATTCTCTCTTGACTCAGATTCTTTTTCTATTTCTGTTTCTAGAACATTTTCATCATTTTCTGAATCTAGAATCACAATCTCTAGATCTTTTTCATTCAGTGCCTGATCCGCATCAGAATCTTCCAGATGTCGACCTTCTTGTCGATCTTCAGAATCTGGATTTTCTTCAGGTTCTTCTTCAGAGTCTGAATCAGTTGTTGTGTCACTATCCTCATCAGGATTATCAAGAGGTGGTACACGAATGGTGTGACTTGCATGCACCCACCTTTTCAAACCTTTGCATTTAACTGCAGTTCCCACCTAATGGAATACAGAAGTTAACACGTCAGATACGTTCTCACAGTATTCCATAATTGCACTTCCATTAATGCTTAGAACTTTTCCAACTGGTATAAATGCCTGTCTCATTACTCTCCCCATAAGTATGACATGGGGACTTAGACCTGTCTTTTTATCTGGTGTGCTTCTCAAAGACGTTAAAACAAGTGGAAGTGCATCTGTCCACTTCATTCCTGTAGCTAAGCACATTTTCGCTATTCTATTTTTAATAGTCCCATTAGTTTTTTCAACAACACCTGATGCTTCTGGTCTGTATGCACAGTGTAGCTTTTGTTTTATGTTCAGGGCTTCACAAATCAATTGTAGCCATCTGTTTTCAAAGTGTGTGCCACGATCACTTTCAACAGTGACTGGAAATCCATACCTTGGTATGATCTCCCTTAAGAGCAATTTTGCCACAGTAACTGAGTCATTGTGACGAGTTGGGAACGCTTCCACCTATCGTGAAAACAGACAGACAATCACAAGGACATATCTTAGTTTATTGTGGGGTGGCATGTCAATGAAATCCATTCGCAACCTGGTAAAAGGACCACCCTCCTGTCCTATGGTTCCCATACTCACAACTGTTTTTCTGTTTGGATTGATCTGTTGGCAGATCAAGCATCTTTGGCAAAGTGATTCTGCAATAATCCTAAATTTTGGAATATACCACGTCTGTCTAAACATCCTTATCATAGAGTCTCTTCCTAAATGTCCTGGACCATGGTACATCCGCGCCATGTCAGCAATCATGCAATTTGGCATTACTGGTCTGTCATCATGTAAACCCAAACCTCATCTTCCTCTCTCTGTCTGCAACCATCTCTCAGCCATGTGTTTTTCTCCTCATCATCTGCCTCATCTTGTAGATCTTTTACTCCCTGCCATGTTTCAACTACAGATATTAGCATGAGAGAGTTCAGAATATGTTCATTGTCTTTTTCCGATTAATTGAAAAATAGTTTTTTGCACAGTAACATGCAATTTCATCAGCAAAAGAATTACCTTTAGTAATATAATCTTCGCCCTTTTTATGAGCTGCGCATTTCACAACAGCAATTTTCTCTGGTAATTGGATGCCATCAATCAATCTTTTGATCAATTTTGCATTCCTGATCGGTGTTCCCGCAGAAGTTAAATAACCTCTTTGAGACCAAAGCTGGCCATAGTCATGGACTACGCCATATCCATACTGACTATCAGTCACTATGGTAACCTTTTTTCCTTTTGCTCTTTCACATGCACTAATTAAAGCAATTAATTCTGCCACTTGAGCTGAACGAATTCCTTCAAGAGTTGAACCTTCAACTACTTCTGCAACTGTGCAAACTGAATATGCTGCTCTCAGAATGCCCTCATCTGTTCTTAGGCAAGAGCCATCAACAAAGTAAACAATGTCTGACTCTGGCAAGGGCACATCTTTTATGTCTTTTCTAGGTTTGGTACAGTATTCCAAAATATCCAAGCACTCGTGATCAACATCAGTTTAATTTTTTAATTCAGTAATAACACCATAAGGCAACAATGTGGAAGGGTTTAAATTCACACATCTTGCAATCGAAACATTATCTGATCCCAGAATAACCTTTACATATTTAGTCAACCTGTTACTCGATAAGTGTTGTGTTTTGCTTCTGGTAAGGAGAGTTTCAACTGAATGAGGTACATACACTTTTACAGGAAACCCCATTATGATTCCTTCACTCTGCTCAAGGCTTACACTTGTTGCAGCCACTGCTTTTAAGCAACCTGGTTATGCTATTGCAACAGGATCAAGAACAGCTGAAAAGTAAGCTATTGGCTTTCTCAGTTTTCCATGTCTCTGAATCAGAACTGATAAAGCACAACCTTTCCTTTCACTGCAGTACAGCTCAAATTCTTTGTCGTAGTCTGGCATCCCCAATGCTGGAGCTTCACACAGACTTTTCTTTAGCTGCTCAAAAGCCTCTAACTCAGTTTTTCTCAAAGTAATTGGGTCTTTTATGTCTGCTTTTGTCAATCTTTGTAGTGGTTTCGCAATTACTGAAAATCCACTAATCCATTGACGACAATAACCTACCATTCCTAGAAACATTCTGACCTGTCTCTGTGTTGTTGGAGGTTGTATTGCTAGAATCATTTTTATTCTCTCAATTGTCACTTGTCTGATTCCCTTTGCAATTCTGTGACCAAGAAATGTTACTTCTTGCTTGCAAAACTGTAATTTTGCAGGTGACACTTTATGTCCCTCATCTGCCAATCCATTCAAAAGTGTAATGGTGTCTGTTACACAATTTTCTCGTGTTTTTGCAGCCATTAGGAGATCATCAATGTACTGAACCAATGTTGATTTTCCAGGCAAATCTAGATCTTCCAAAGATTTCTTTAACAACTGATTAAAGATAGATGGACTCTCAGTGTACCCTTGAGGAATACAACACCATGCTAAGATACGATCTTGGAATCTGAACGCAAACATTTGTTGGCTCTCTGGATGCAGTGGAACTGTAAAGAAGGCATTACACAGGTCTATGACCGTGTACCATTCTGCATCATGCGGAATCTGATATAGAATTACCGCTGGGTTTGGTACAACTGGGCAACAAGGAACAACTATTTGATTAACCTTTCTCAGGTCCTGAACTATTCTGTAAGTTCAGTTTGGCTTTTTGATTCCCATAATCGGTGAATTACATGGGCTGCTCTCGATTTCTTTTAAAACACCTTGTTTTATGAATTTCTCAATCACAGGAATGACACCCTCAATAGTTTCAGCTTTCATTTTGTACTGAGGAATGTTTGGAAAATCTATTCCCTGATTTACAGTAATTTTTACTGGGTCCACATGTTTCATTAAACCCATTTCATCTCCAGATAAATCCCAGATTTTTGGATTAACTGCCTCCTTCAACTCTTCAGGTAAATTGTTTTTATCAAAAGCAGGAAACAGTTTATTTTCTTCCTCAACCATTAGCATTGTTAATTTGTACAGACCATCTTCTTCTAAAGTTTCGAGCTCAATACCATCCGGTGAGCGATATATTTTGCAGTTCATCTTGCACAAAATGTCCCTCCCTAACAAGTTAACAGGACTGCTGTTACAGACTACAAATCTGTGTTTATCTTTGTAATCTCCAATTTGTATTTTAACTGGTTCTGTCAAATCTGTTTTAATCTGCTGATTTGCTACACCTACTACTTGGATGGACTCACCAGAGAGAGGAAGGTTTTCAATTTCCACTGATCTAACAATAGAACGGGTAGCACCAGTGTCCACAAGAAAAGTGATTTCTACATCATTCACTTTACCATTTACAAATGGACCTGACTGATCTACCTCAAGAGTGGCTCCAAGCACACACTCTTCTTCCTCTCTCAGGCACCGTCATGAGTAATCCTCTGAGTCACTGCCTTCATTTTCCTTTAACCAAAATTGTTGAGAAACATTTGACACATTCACTCTTTGCGATCTATTTACCTGCTCACCTCCGCAGAATCCCGTCTCAGGACTGGCCCCGCCCCTAATCACACAGTGAGTTGTTCTTCAAGTTGGCAGAGAGCAGCAGAGAGCCAGTGGAGCTTGCGGAGCAGTCAGAGCAGTCAGGAGCTGCAACGAGCAGTACGCCGCTGCTGCCGCCGCCGCCATCAGGCAGCCAGTATCGAGCGCAGAGGTCCGAGCGCTGAGGTCTTCGAAAACCGCCAAGCGCCAAGCCGATTACTCCGACTGCCGAGTATACCAGCAAAGGGGCAAAGGGGCATCGCGGACAACAGCGGGACAAACGCGGGGCTACGGCGCTTCGCACCAGCACATCGGGACGCCCTGCCTTCTTTTGCTCCAGTCTGCTCCAGTCAGCCACTCTCGGTCCCGGTACACAGGACACAATTCCCCCCGCCCGCGAGTGAATGCGGGTGGCTGAGAGAGCATCTTGGTGATCTTGGCATTGCTGGCACACAACTCGGATCTGACCCTGATGACTATTGAAGGCGGTGAGTGTGAGTACGAGTACGAGTACGAGACAACCTTTACCTTTACTTTCCACCCACACTCACCCCATATAGCTAGAATTAATTAATTAATTAACGGATACCTACTGGTGCCCTGACGGCTGGTGGGCGAACCATTGAAGAGATTTGTTTGCTGCCTGCACCGACATCCATCAGTCAGCGAGAGAAGTCAGCAAGAGAAGTGTGGAGAGTGGGGCGAGGTGACGGCAGGTAGGAGGCTGAGGCTCCCGGCAGCAGGCTCCCGGTAGTAGCTTCCCTCCCTCCTCCCCCCCTCCCCGAGGCAGAGCAAACGCAGCAGCGTGGTGGCTGTAGGAGAGTGTGAAAGACTACAGCCTACTGCTCACAGCCCGCTTATAGCAAGCGAGTCACTGCCCGAGTCACTGTCCGTGAGCAGCTGCGGAGCGGCAAGCAGGGAGAACCTGAGTCGCTGCAAACCACCATAAACCACTGCAGCACTAATGAGCATCTAAACAGCAGTCCACAGCAGTAGCAGCACTGTCACGGTGAGAGACATAGACACGGAGGCACAGTGTGACTGTGAGACTTCAAGAGCCCCTGAAAGGGACTCATCGGATCACTATGAGGTCGGGAAGAGAAAGAAGACTTCCAACAAAGCAACCAGCTAAATGAAAAAGAAATAACACAACCACGAGTTCAGCGTCACCGGAAAAAAATAAGCAAACACCTAATAACACCAAAGAAAAAGACAAAACAATTAGCGACACTACCCTGCCGGAAAGCAGCCTCAACGAAATCAATATCAGCACAACCCACGGTCTGCAAACCGGCGGTCCGCAATCCCATAAGGACATTAATCACAGCCTAACCCTTCTTCCAGAACAACCCAGAAGTAACAAAAGGAAAAATACTCACCAACTAATTAATGTAGCGGAACAGCAAACGGAAACAAAACACAACTTATAGCCGAAAATTTACACAAAATTTGCCTTTTTAAAAAACCCAGGAAATGTCATCTTTTCCTCAAACGACTCCATCACAGGCCTCCAATCATCACTACAACATGCTAGCGCAAACAACGCTTTGCCACAAACCAAAAGCTACATAGCAGCAGAAATACACAAGGCACCGACCCCAAGGGAGAGAACGGACGACGCCGGAGGCGAAGCAGGCGTAGAGGACCACCGTGCAAAAGAAACCAGAAGGCAAGAGCCACCAGAAGGCACCACCAGCCAAGCCCCCTTACCAGAGGAACCCATCGAGGGATGCATCAATGGACGCATCGAGGAAACAAACCAAACAAGTCCTACACCAAAGGAGGACACACCAAGAAAACACGCCCCAGAGCTGGAAGGGTCCTCGGGGCCTCACAGCATCAAAAAACATCACCATCTATCTCCATTTAACCCCTCCTTCTACACTCAGCAAGGGGTGGCAGAAGCAATAATAAATCAAGAAACAGCATCTTTCTAAGCACTCAACGCCCACCCAAATTTAGAACAAAAAACTCAAGGCCACACTGAGGCTCCTGACACACCGGAATCAAAACCTGACCCTGCAAATTCCTCACCAAACATTGCAAGAGGGGACCAAAGTTCCCCTGACAGGGACATGACCTTCCTGGTATCCCAAGAATGGAGCGAACTAGTGGCAGCATATAACGTTACCGAACCTACTAACGGCAACAGTGAAGCTCCCATTTGCCCACAGAGGGGACCAGAGATCCCGTTAACTCCTTTTGGGTAACCCTACAAAACACAATACTGCTATCATCAACGGCACTTTAGTATCAATCAGATAAGCTTGACCTACAACTGACAGTCCTACAAAGGCTAGCAGAGGCCACTATGGGGATTGACAGAAAACTTGCTGACCTTAACAGCCTCATAAAAAGAGGACAGGAGTCAGCTAAACTAATTCAAATTGAAAGAACCAACTGCATCTGCTCGCCAATCATCGACAAACTATCATCTCTACCCATGATGTTGGGAAACCTCTTGGAGGACATAAAAACAAACATCACAAAGCCTCCCCCAACAAGCGACAGGCACGATAAGACCGATACAGAATCAACCACAACAAAACTTCTATTAACAGAGGCCAGGTCCGATACCCCTCACATCAAAGGGGCATCAGGAAACAGCAAAGACCCACAAAAAACAATCACGCAGTGGTGCCAGTTTCCAAATAAAAGGGCATCAGGAAACAGCAAAGACCCACTAAAAACAAGCATGCAGTGGTGCCAGCCCCCAACCATCACAATCTTACCTGAAGAATCCCCTCGGAACATCCTCACAAGAGGACAAATCGAGCCACTGGAGAGTCCACCTAATGCCCGGGCCTGACGAAAGCAAAAAAGAAAGGGCCGGAATAAGAAAATAGCAGAAGCGGACAGCAGAGAAGAGTACAGTCATCTTATCACACCTAGGGACAAGGAGCTGCCAGGCGATAGTAAGCATCAAAGGGAACTCACAAATCTCCCACTATCACCTACAAACTCATCGCAAACAAAGACGCTAACAGCAGCAGGAACAGGAACCTTTACACTCTCAAAAGAGGCCCCCAGCCTCTATTTAGAGCAGAACCCCACCGGTCAACCATACAATCCGGCAAACAGAAACCCACCAGAACTGGAACAAAAAGGGTAACGGGCCTGTCAAGCAGCAACAATGCAACCAATCTCGGAAGCCAGTAAGCAGGCCCGAGAGGAGCCCAAATCAATCCAAACTGAAGTTACATCACAAAATCTCTCAAAAAAATGCACCTGCGATAAAACTGAGACCACTACTAGTGAAACAACAAAGAATTGCCGATCAACAAGTGCCGTCAACACAGAAAACAGCCAGACGAAGGAGAAATCGGAGGAGGCGATTTCCAACTGCGGAACAACAACTTCGCATATCCACCAGCCACACGGGAAAACCCATACCGAGCAACAAACGCACCAGCAAACACCGCCCCTCAGGGAAAAGGACTCGGACATAATCTTATTCATTCCCGAATTTATTTCCAGAGGAAGAGTGGACACTTTAAACAGGGGCAACATTTTAAAGTTAATCAATTCAATAGATAAATTATAAAACATAAAAACTTCCGATCTGCTAACACTTGAATTTCAACCAGCCCCCCACCCACAAGGAAACGAAACAACAAAGACCACATGGTCAACAAGGGAGGTAGCAAATTTAATCATGAACAAATCTCCTAGATTCTCACAGTGGGGAATCAAGCTCGAAGTAGGAAAAAGGCCAGCTTATCCTACTCTGCTCCTTGAAGAAAGGAAACAAGAACGCCCCCAACTGGCTAAATCAATACTGAAAGGAGCACTTAGCTTCTCCCCAGGGTTAGACAAATACTCATCGTTTTCTCATAACCCCATCTCACAGCAACTACCATCAAGTAGTCTAACAATTACACGCACCATACCTGGAGGTGATTCCAACTGACAAAAAACGCCAGTCTTAATACCCGACCCCACGACCCCCCTCACTAAAATGAAAATATGTAGCTGGAACATTAACGGCCTTTCAGACAAACTGGAGGGCCCAGACACATTAAACTACTTAAATTGTTTTGACCTCATCCTCCTCCAGGAAACTTGGGAATCAAACGATATTCCTTTACAAGGCTACACAACTTTGACTCATCCAGCAACCAGAGGTTCTCAATATGGCCGAAGCTCAGGCGGACAGGCAATACTTACCTCAATATCAACCATTGGCACAACGGAAGTAAAAAGAGTAAACATCACCCAACCAAATGAAATACAGTCCATATCATTTAACAGTCAAAAACAAACAGGTCATTCAAAAGCTGCATGTCATAAACACATATATTCATCCGAAGCACAAGAAATCTGGGTCAAGGGAACTTGTCAAAGAATTGACAAGGCTCATGGTCGATGGGGATATGGAGAACATACTTGTGGCAGGAGATTTCAACCTCAACCCCTTTGGAGATAAAACCACGGACGAAATGACAAAGGAAATGGATACCATCTGGAAAATCCCAAGCCAATCTATCCCTTCCCGAAACAAACACACCAAAACCTCAACCCAGTTAGTAAAAGAACTTGAGCAACTAAACCTAAGAGTGCTCAACGGGCGACTCATAGAGGACATCCCTCCAGTACCAACACATTTCTCATCAAGCACTTCTTCACACCTTGACTTCATGCTTGTGTCACTTCCACTGTACGAGAAAATAAGCTCGTTCAAGATAGGAGAAAGCACCCAAAGTGACCATCTGCCGCTAGAAACCAATCTTGGACTTACCTGCGTGAACGAAGCAGTCGTAAGAAGATACATCGCCACAGAACACACTACCAACTACAGAAGAATAAGATGCAAGCCCACCGAGCCCGAGAAACTTTCAAATAGTGCTAAAATAATTATACACCAGGCATCCAGCTCAAACAATAACCCACTTGACGCCTGGGTAGATTTTGTAACGGAATTAGGAGCCAAACACGCAACAGAGATAAAAATATTCAAAAAGGCAACAACACCACCAGGATCACACATGGCAAGATAACAACTGCAGAGACAAAAAATATAAAGCGAGAAATAAAAAGGACTCTTAAACAACTTCGAAAATACCCAATCATCGAGGACACCCAAAAGAATCTCAGCATGTTAAAAGCACTGCTAAAAAAGAAGGCCTGGGAAAGAAAAAGGCAACTGAACGAGGATCTCTGGATAAAAATCCTTCACATCTCCAAACAGAAGAACAGCTCCGGCTTTTGGAAGATCATTCACAGCCTCCAACAACCAGGTCACAAAGGCATCCATTCCAACATATCCGAATCTGACTGGGCTACCTATCTATCAGCTCACTTCAATACAGCTGACCCAGCAACGGTCGAGTCAACAGGGGGACAGGGTCAGATGGAGCGTGCCAGAGCTCCGACAATTTCGGCACGCTTAACCACAAAGAGAACCAAGCCCGCAGGTGGAAACCAACCCAGGACCAAACCTCAACTGAGGCTAAATGTCTATTACCAACATTCGACCCAACCGTATTTCGAGAAGAAAATTCATTCCTGGACACACCAGATAGGCTAAGAAAACTAATCCTAAAGGGCAAACTTGAGGGGGCCCCTGGTCCCAACGGGATCCCGCCGATACTATATAAGCAAGACCCTGCCTTCTGGAGCAACATCCTGACACCAGTATTCCACGCAATAAGGGAAACAGTAAATACACCAACATCCTGGAGAGGCTCGATAATAAGCCCGATTTACAAAAAGGGTGCCAGGAACGACCCAAGTAGTTACCGCCTTATAGCCTTAATCGATACAGAGGCAAAATATTACGTGGGCCTCATCTTGGAGGAATTAACATCTTGGGCAACAGTAAATAACATAACCCAGCAACCCAAACCGGATTCCGCAGCAGCCAGGGCACCTCAACAAATATCATGGCACTAACCCTTTTGTCCGACGCAGCAAAAGCTTCCAAGAGTTCACTCTTTATGTGCTTCATTGACTACAGCGTTCGACCACGTAGATCGGCACAAACTCTGGCGGAAGTTGGACAGATGGGGAATTCCAGGCCGACTCTTACAGCAGCTGGTAATGCTACACACCGACACCTGGGTCAGGATTAAACTGGGACCTGGCACGCATCTCTCGAGACAAATCAAGACCAGTAAAGGTCTGAAACAGGGCTGCGTCCTAGCCCCCATGTTGTTCAATCTCTTTCTCGCATACCTCCCTGGTGAACCGGGGTCAGTTAAATCTCATGCCCCAAGACTAGGCAACATCACGCTCTCAAAACTCCTCTATGCAGACAACCTAGTCCTCATCAGCCAGTCCCCCGTCGGTCTCCAACCCCTTTTTGACAAAACCAATGCATTTTCAAAAACTAATTCATTAACAATTAACTTAAATAAAACAAAAGTAATGACAATAAACTACCATAAAAAACGGAAACCTGCATGGTTCCTAGACGGACAGAGGCTAGACCAGGTAGCCTCTTACAAATATCTAGGCGTCATAATAGATGGCAATGGCTCCTTCAAACAACAACTAGAGGCCATACGTCGAAAGGGCACGACATTCCACCTATCGATAAAGCCTCTGCAGAAAGCACTCCCCGACCGGTCACCTCTTCTACAGGTATTAAGAGCTCGCTTCCAGCCCATGCTTACCTACGGCAGCGGGTCCATGCGAGGCAAAGATGCAACAACATTAGACAAAACCATCAGCAGAGCATACAGGGCAATATTTCATCTCCCCACAAACTCATCACCCGCACAAATCCGCCTCGAATTCGGCCTGCAGAAACAAGCGGTGGAGAGAAGAGACGCATATTTAAAAAGCTGGCGGAAAATCAGAGAGGCCGACCACGGATCCCTCAACCCCCACCTCTGGACCGAACTAACCATCAGAGATAACTCACCTGCAAGGACCTATTTAATGGAATCACTTAAGATCTTAGGACTAGCAGACCTATGGGAGTCGGCAACTGACTCTGGCACCTTCAAAAAAGTGGTGTCGAAAGTCACCAAGATGGTATCATCAATTGAGGATAAAGCCACCCTAGCCAAGAGAGCGCACGGATGGGTCGTGTTGAAAGGTTACAGCGCTCTAAAACCACAAGAGTACTTAACGACGGGCCTCACACAGAAGACAAAAACAAGTTCCTTAACATGCGCATGGGCAAAATTCCTATAGCTCCGCACCTGGCACCATGGATAAGGGAAAACCCTGCAAATCAATGCCGCCTCTGTCTTTATTGGAAAGAGGACCTTATACACATTATCTGCATCTGCACAAAACTCCGGGACATAAGGCGCTCTCTGTTTCGGGCTCTATGGAACCAGAAGGGCATAACGAGCTGCAGGCAGGCCATGATGCTCTGTTTTAATCCCGAAGAAACTCAGCTAAACTGCAGAACTACAAAATACTTTGATATAGTGGCCACAAGACTAAATGAAAAATCCAGAGGGTTTACTCAGGCATTAGCTAAACAATAACAAAGTAAACACCCCTGGCTATTATCGTTCTCGAAATTTGGAAGCATCAAGGCCACGTAAACCCCATTGATTCTTATGCAACCCAATCTGAGACTTTTACACTCTTAAATACATGAGCTACTGCTCCTTATCGGTTTTAAAGAAGTTACTGACTTTTAATATTTGTACGTTTTAAAATTGTGAGTGTTTATTAACTGTACAATAAACAAACCTAAACCTAAACCTAAACCGTCTCAGGACTGAACCTTTGCGCATTCACACAATTTGGAACTTGCGGTTGTGGAATTTGGCTCTGCTGATTCAATTGGCTCTGCTGATTCACTAACTGTCGCTGTAGCTGTTGCTGCTGACTTATTTCATTTAACTGTCGCTGTAGCTGTTGCTGCTGATTTATCTCATTCTGCATCTGTGGATTTAATGATGAATTTTTAAAATTTCTGGGCGGATTCTTACACTCACGCTTCCAGTGTGCAATCTCACTTCAATTAAAACATGGGAGCTTCTGCTTAAGCTCTTCAATATTTACATAAAATTTTGGTTTGCTAAAGTTCCCCTTAAATTTGCCTTGATTCTGCTGAACATTTTTAGTTTCTAAGGTTGCTGTTTGCTGTTCAGCTACCTTCACTTGTGCCCACATTGCTTTTTCCTTAAGCTTTTTCTGCTTTGCATCTATCTCATCACTGCAGTATTTTGCTTTTCTCAGAATGTCATCAACTGTAAGTGATTGCCAACCGACAATTCCGTTTCTAATCATCTCTCCAATTTCAGGTCTCAAGCCATAAACAAATCTGTATACGAAATGGCTCATATCCTTTTCACTTAATTTTTCGTAACCACTGTATTGTTTAAATACCAGCAGTAATCTTTCATAAAATGAATGTACTGATTCTTTTGGTTCCTGATTTGTTCTGTCAATTTAAACCCAATCTACTTCTTTTGGAGGAATCTTGTTTTTCAGCCACACAATTACCTTGTCATAGAAATCCATGACGTCAGATGAAGGAACACCTGTTATTTTATTTCAAGCTGGTTCTTCTCTGGGCCAACCTACAGAAATTTTACATTCTGTCCAAAGATCTGCTGGGACAACAATGTCAAAGAATCCATCAAGATCAATCCACAGACCTTTTGAAACTTTAATGAATCTGTCTACCTCTCGATACCATTCTACTGGCTTTTCTCTCAGCCGAGGAAAATCATTTGTAAAGAGTAAAATGTCCTGCCTTGTCCATGGAACATGAACATAACCTCCGCCAGCTATTTCCCTCATAGGAAACTCATTTACGACTTCCCCTCTTTCTCTTTTTTCTTCTTCTCTTTTCTTTGTCCATTTCACTCTCCATTTATTTAATTCACCTAATCTTTTTAGGAACACAATTAATTATTTTACATGGGTTATCCTGCCTGTGGTATTTAGGTTTTTAATGTCTTTTTCAGAAAACTCCACTCTGTAATGTTTTTGCAATTGTTTCTGCCTACTCAAATCTATGTCTAATTCAGCAGTCACTTCTTCAAATTGATCATATTTGTTTTTCGTTTTCCATTGTATACTCTTACAGATAAATAACAATTCATCATTCTGATATTGCTTTAAACAGTCAGTTCCAATTGTGCCAATAATTAATTCTTCTAAATCTGCTTTCAACTTTGCAACATCAAGTTGTTTAGATTCAGGAACTTGTGGGATTAATGGAGTCTGTGTTAAATCTGTTTTGTTCATGCTCTTTTATAAAGATCCCGAATCAGATCCTGCAACTGATGGTATCTGACCATTTGACAAACTTTGATTAAAAGTTAAATTTGGCATTGTTTTTTCTCTATGGATTTCTGATAATTCTGAATAAAAATTTTCAGCTACTTTCTAAATTTCCGCATTTAATGGAACAGTCAGAGCTGAGTGTCTATTTTCTCCTTGTTCAAAAACTGGTACAACAGGACCAATTGTTACTGGTACTGTTACTGCTTCCATCCCTTTTGTTAATTGCTGTATTAATTCCTCTTTTGCTCTTAAATATTCTGAAATATTTTTTACATTTTCAGGTCCCTCTGCTCTCTTTTCATTTCTCGGAAATTCATTTCTCTATTCTGGAATCTCTGGATATTTTCTGTTTTCTCTTAGAGTATTAGATTTACTTCTTGACCTTACTCTTTCAGGTAATCTTAAAAATCTAGGTGAATTTTCGTCAGCTTCTCTAGGAGGTGCACTAGGAGAGGTTCCTGAAGAAACTCTCGGGGTAGACTGTGAACAACTTGGCTGATAGGGTGGTGGATTAATAAAAATTTCTTCTAAAACCGCATCATCTAATTCTTCATCAAGATGACCTCTCTTTCGGGTATTCTTTTGACCTGATGTTTCAACAACCATCTCCCTTACTGGGTACAAACCATCATAGATGTCTGCTTTTCTCCAACGACGCACTCTATCTTGATGAGTTTCCCTATTTATGTCTAATTTTGGGCCTCTTGATATTCCTCTGTTTTCTCATTCAAGTTCCATCATTTCAACCTCCCATTCAACTAAAGCTTCAAATTGAGTAGGTCTAGGCTTTGTCATAAGAGCCATCATTTTTTCTCTCAGGTTTTTCAAAACTTTAACATTAAATGATCCATCTTCCGGCCATGCTGATACACGATCATCTTTGGTATGTTGCATCCAATTTTCAAATCAAAGGACAGTATGATAACCATATTCACCTTCCATATATGCTGCGGTGTTTTGTACTTATGAAGTAATTTTCCGCCACGCGTTTCAATTTTTTTATCAGGGCTGAATACATTTTTAAATTTCTGAAACCATGAAGGCTTCTTTTCCTCCTTTCCGTACCAATAACTCATGATTTAAACCTATTCTGTTTAATTTAGAAAAAATTGTAAGTATTTCTTTGTTGTTCCGCTACTCTAGCCAATCCGTGTGCGAAACTCACCAATAAGCCAATCAGGTTAAGCCACGTCACTACCTTGCTCAACCAATGGAAGTACTGTTTTCAGACAGGACCAATCAGCTAACAGCTCGTTTCGGTCACGTGAAGCAATCAGTGCGCTTGCTGTGACGTATGTCAACCAATCGCAGCGCGACCCTGTGACGTATACTGCCGCTGCAGCTTCGCTGTCTCCGCTCCACAAACTCACCCCTCCTTAACAAAATATTTTCACAGCGCCATTTTAAAACAATTCTTTTCAATGAAATTCAGTTAGTAACTACAGAAAAACCAACCATTTGTCTGTTTTGCTAAACAAAGTGATAGTTTTTATGAATCATTCGAGTTCTCACTCTCATGAAATAGACGACGCTATTTTCACAAAATCATTTTTACACATTCAAACGGAAAACCTGACCATGTATACATGAAATCTTTGACAGGACTTTAACCTACCAATAGAAATCCTCAAACACCAGTAAGAATAGACCGCGCTTCCTTACCCTTCACTCAAGCTTGTAAAAATCCTATTACTCTTTTTACAGCGAGTTTTAAAACGGGGCTCCTAGTCCCTATACTCAAAGTTACGATTTCATAGGCAATCCTCACTATACATTTAACCTGTCATACCTAAAAATCCCTAAACTGGTGCTGTACGTCAACAACACTAGTGATATGTCAATATCACTAATTTGAAACAGAACAAATGAACTGTGTAACTTCACCTGTCACACTACTCTGCCGGCAACTTAACCAGGTATTTTCACACTGCTGGAAAAAACCTTTCGACTACATATAACAACTGGACTAACTTAACGTGTTAAACATGTATCACATGTATCCTATGTATCTACATGAAGCATGTCAGTTACCATAGTAACCGTAACTCTGCTACCAGACAATTGATCCAGCGGGCCTAAAGAAATTCTGTCTCAAAAGCACTACCCTACATAATGATACTCACCATTAAATATAAACTCTTCACAAGGCCCATAAATGACTGAGACAAGAATTGGCCAACTGAATCATGTGACCTAATTAATCAGAACTATTCACAAAACTATTTACATTTATATACAACTGCAGTTTATCATTATCATATTATTTAAATGGAAACATTTAATTAAGTCACCTAGGCAATGGATTAACTGATGGTAACTAGACTTAAAATAATCAAGACCAGCTTGTCATTTCAAAATCTATTTTATTAACTTTATTATCAAATAAAGAGCATCTTTAATTAATTAAACTTTTATTAGCATTTAATAAGCATCATTTTATTAAGTAAAGGCACATTAGACTGTCAGTTCAAAACGAAATCAGCATGAAAAGTATTTAAGCAGAAAGAATCTCATTCCCTAAACCCTATTTCCATGTCTGAACTTATTAGAACCTAAAAGGAAAGGCATAAGTTAATTTTCTTACGTGAGTCAAAAGTCCGTCAGCATCTCACGCCCTTCAGGATTCAGGAACGAGCCAGCAAAGCTCCTCCCAAGGGGCCAAGTTTTATACCTTTTCTCTATCTAAAACTAACTAAAAGAATACTTTTTTAAAGACATCCAGCGATTTGATTGGCTGACAGCTGTTAGTTGACATGAGATCATTACTTCTTCATTCCAAAATCGTGCCTTTCTATAACGTCTTTGTCTATTGTCTACAAGTGACATTAGCTTCCGAGGTCTTTTTGCAACAACTTATTAAATAACAGCTCGCTGCTTCCTCAGCTTGGCTTTTCTGCCGCATCCTGTCCTTGGAAAATTATACAACACGGAGCACATCCTGCACAGTTCCTCATATTTTGTTTACTGATGATTATGAATGTGACAAACTTTTTTCATTCTTTTGCTGTGCTCGGCTCATCATGACAGGATTCCAAACATCCATTTTAAAGCTAGGCCTCAGGCCTCTTTTCCGAAGAACTAGTATGCAAATAAATACAAAACATTAATTAATTTGAGTAATGAAAGTCGTTCTGTTACCCACCCCCTTCACTAATGTTAACCCATTAGTTTATGTTACCTAGCTTTAAGCACGATTAAGCAGCAGTTATAGAAACCTTTTTCACATGGGCCTCAGGATTCTCCACGAGCCTTTGCCACATAAAAAGACACGACATAGACGAAAGCACATTTAAAATAAGCACATGCCATTATTTGAACAGCCGCAATTAATGTTGACAAAACAAATAGACAAAGTTAGTTTATTATTTCAACGTACTTACAAATGCAACAAAGAGCACATAATGTTAATTCCCATATGTTCGTGTAAATGCATATTAAACTAGGTTGAATTAATACAAACCATGCATAAACTCATTAATATTATTAATTCATTATGGAAGTATAACTTAGCGAGTCAAAACACATTTATTTCAAAAACTCGCTTCATCAAAACCCATACACTGGGCTTTCTAGTCTTCTATCTACTACTATTGTGACGATTTGTTGTACATCTCAATATGCGTCATTCCGCAACACGATGTTTACCAATTGGAGCAGTCCTTTGTTTTACTTCGTGACCATTGTATGTCACCTTTCATTAACGGTCGACTACTCACCATGTGGTAGCAAAGCTGCCACTAGGTGGAACTGCACAAGTTCCCTGCTATTGGTAACTCAACAACAGGTTTCTTCAAAAGTGCAGCCTCAATAGGCATGCACTGATTTTCCATTTAGTCTCAGTGAGCTTCATATAATTGGGCCATCCGCGCGCCAGCTTCTTAGCTGACTATAAGAAAGTGGCTCTATATATACTCGACCACAGTCAGGTACAGTGTGTATAGAGTCCCCAATCCCCAGAGGTATAACAGAGGTTAAAGTCAGATCTGGCCTTACTCTCTAAAGTGGCAGCTTGGTCAAGCAATAAGGCAGTACCAGAGGACAGTGTAAAGCATTTGTTGTACACACTCAGTCAGCAAAAGGTTTCACACACTCAAGAACTGAACTCTAGGCCAATAGATATAGTTGTTTTATTTTAGAACCAACAGGTATCAAAATATACTTTTCTCAATATGAGTGACTATAGGTAATTACTTTGCAGAATGGCAATAGACTTGGTAAATACAATAGTTACTGGGGTTGCAATAGGCAACACAATTCTAAACACAATTTAATATTGAGCTCAATGAGTTTTTCTACATAAATGCAGTTCATTACTTTCAGGATTACTTTTCTAACCACAGGACTGGATCCTGGATTCAGTCCCGGGACCTAAGCTGTAAACAGTTAAGTAAAAGCGTTTTGGTTACAGTTATAATTTGTAAAGAATATAAATGTATTTTTAAAGTTGACAGAAACTTTTCAGAGAAAAACTAGTAATGTTATCCTATGGAAGGACATTTAAGTCACAGGTAAAGTAGGTTCTCGTTACTTTTGTAATCCAGTACTGGACTCCTAGGTTCAGCACTGGGATCTCTACCTAAGATAGGTAAGTATTTGCGTTTCAGTAGTTGGTACGATTTTTAAAGAATATTTGTGATTTGCAAAAATCGACACAGAAGAAATTTAAGAGACAAACAATCAATGGTTTCCTATGGAAGAAAAAACAGGTAACTGGTAAGTACAGTTAAGATTAATTTTGCTGTTCAGTACTGAACTAGAAAATACAGCACTGGCTTCTCTCCTGATCCCAGGTGAGTATTGCGGAAATCTTTATTCAGCTGATTTTAGAGGAATATTTTAAAGTTTCAACTATCCACACTTAGAAGAAATCTCAGAGAAAACCAGTCAATGTTAGCCTATGGAAGGAAAGTGAGTTATCAGCTTTCAGGTGTGTACTCGACTGGTGAGGTAAAGGTCCTGGGCATAGACTCAGGGGTCTCCCAGGGTCGGAAAGGTACAGTTGTTACACCCTCAGCGGCACAGGTGCAGCTGGGTGCAGAGAGAGTAGGCCCAATGCAATCCAATGGAGGGTAGGGGGCCTTTGGTTGGTGGCTTCAAGCAGACAGGCCAGTGGGAGCTGGGCTCCTGGTCACTTACTCAGGGCTAGTAGGGAAGTAGAGTAGGGTAGTAGTTGCACTTCCAGCGGCACTTGGGCGGCTGGGTGCAGGGTGCTTCTGAGCCGCCGGGCGCTCAATGTTATCCAATGGGAAAGTTACAAAGTGAACAAAGGCTGCAGGCTCGGGGACGGAGATTCTTCAGGTGCGACCACCAATTTGAGATGTAAGTTGGGTTCTTGGAGAAGAGGTGAGTACCCCAGAGGAGGGCACAGGAGAACGTGGGGCGCCGGGTGCAGGGGTGTATTTGGGTGTCGGGATTCTTACCCTCGGCTGGTCGCGGTTGGGGGGTCCCTGGTTCTGAGGCTGCAGGCGCCGTCTGGGTCATCGAGGAGGGTCTTTGGGCACTGGACTTCGGGTCCCAGTCGCTGGGGGACGTCCTCTGTGTCTTGGATCACTCGGGCACGGGCCGGGCTCGGCGGATGCAGAGTGGGTTGGGTTCGCGGTTCCTGGCTGGCACGAGGGGTATTGCTGTTGGAGCAGAGCCTCTGCTCAGGGGAGTCCCAGTCTTTGAAAGGGTCAAGGCAGGCAGGTCCTCTGAGTTTTCCAAGGTGGCTGTCCGCAGGAATCGCCGTGATTTAGCAGGGGCAGGTTCCAGGGTCGACAGGCCGGTAGGGCTGGGGCCAAGTCAGGTGGTGTTGTCCTGTTGTTAGCAGCTGCACAGCGGGTCTTCTTCTTCTTGATCTTCTTTCTTGTTTTCTTATCGGGATCTCAGGAAGGAAGGTTCAGGGTGCCCCTAAATACTGAATTTCGGGGCGTTGCAGGTAGGGCAAGGGCTGGGACCAATAGGTCCCTGTCCTGGGGTGGGTACACCTCCAAGTCTGCTCCTCTCCTGTGGGAGGGGGGCAGGGGCCTAGCTGTGATTGGGCAGGGCTCCCCATCTTCAAGATGGCCGGAGCCCGGGGTCGTGCTTCACCTCGCCTCTCCCACCTGAGGAGTGGGGTTGGCACAGGCTGGCACACCCCCTTTCCTGATGTAGGGTTTCCCGCCAGTCTTCTTGCCAGAGTGGGGGTCAGAACTGTTGGGGACCGTTTGCTGAGTACAGCAAGTGGTCTGGTGAAGCTCACAAAGTCGGCAGGCCATTGAAGGTTCCCTCTGCCCATCCTGGGGGAGGAGACCTAGCACCTCGCCAGCATGTGCATTGTTGCAGGCCCAGGAGAGCAGGGGCTCTCCACCCAGGGGTCCAGAAACATGTCTGCTGTGTGGCAGCCTAGGCAGCCACTCAGCCCAGACGTGGATTGTAGGTTAGGTTTTCAGGGGCATCTCTGAGATACCCTCTGGTGCATTTTACAGTAAATCCCACACTGGCATCAGGGAAGTTTAATGTGCTGAGAAGTTTGATATCGAACTTGTCAGTCTTCAGTGTAGCCATTATGGTGCTGTGGAGTTCATAATGACGACCTCCGAGCACCATATACTCTTAATGGCATCACTGCACTTACAATGCCCAGGAATGGCCCTGAGTACTGTAGGGGCACAGGGCTCGTGCACCTGTGCCCACACCACTTGCATAGGGTGCCCAGCTAGAGGGGTGACTGAGGTATGCCAGGGCAGTGGGTCTTGTGGGCATGGCACACAGAGATGTGTGTCAACTCCTTTTTTAGTACTGTACTTAGACACTCAGCCTGCAAAGGCAGTGTGTGGGTGTTATGGTACAGGGCCCCTAAGGGTGGCACAATAAGTGCTGCAGCCCTTAGGGGTCTTCTCTGGTCACCATGCCCTGGTTACCTAGAGTACCATCTACTAGGGGCTGACAGGTGGCCAGAGATGCCAATTGGGTTTTAGTTTCAACACAGTTTTAGGGAAGGAGCACAGGCCCTGGACACCTGGTTGGCAGGAGCTCAGGGCACACTCAGTCAAAGCACATCAGCAGTTCAGCAAAAAGTGGGGGCATGCCAATACAAGAAAGATGGCACTTTCTCACACAGACCCCACGCAGAACTCCAGGTGATTGTGCACTCAGCTGGCCATTCTTTGTGCAGCTTCTCCAATACAGTCCCCAGCTGGTCCCAACACATTCCAGGCAACATATCCATTTGATACCTGTCCTGTCTAGCCCGGGAAGTCAGGTCCTACTACCCATAGCTCCACCATTATTGGGTCCTCCGAATAAACCAATGCCCGACAACCCACACCGTTGTGTACCTGTCTCCTGCTAAGACAAATGATGTCAGTTTGTTTCCCTGTTCCCCTGTCCCTTGCGCGTTTGCTAGGTCTGGGCACCCAAGGTGGGGCATGTTTTAAGGCCCTCCCTCTTGTGGTATCCTAACAAAGTTCGTATATGCCATGGAGTACCTCCTGCTTAACCCTTTGCTGTCTCTGCTGTGATACCTAGCCATGCTGCTGCAGTCGATACCCGAATGCGGAAGGAATGCTTGCTGAAACTTCCTTGCCCAGCACCTTCTTTAGCATTGCCTGGAAATACAATCTGCTCAGGCATTTCCCATTGCTGGGCCTAAAAAGAGGGCCCTCACCTGCAGGAGTATAGCCCAATACTCACACATCTAGCACATTGGGCATAATCTCTGGTCGGTCAGGCACTGCTGCTTTATCCGGGTCCCCTGGCCTGCTGCTCTGTCATTGACCTCCTCAGGAATATCTTGACTTGCCCAGTTCCTAGACGCATTTCCTGAGCCTGGTGACAGGCCTCCCATGATCCTTGTTTGGATGGGTCTACTAGCTTGTTAAACCTGAATGCCTCGAGGTATCTCCACAACGTTTCCCTGCATTCTGGGCCTTTATTTACATATTGAAACTGACTAATACTTTTTATAACAGCTCACAATGTCACATATTTGCTACTTTTTCTGTCTCCTATTACAGACCTTATGCTCAGCTGGCTTCTTGTCTTCGCCTCCTGGTCCTTTTTTTTAAACAAACTTTATTGAAAACCTCAGTTTGGTTGCAATATATCATAGCAAGTACTAATGGGATTTTTGTTTTTGGTTGCTTGTTATCCAACCTTTACCAATAACAGCTTTATACAGACTTTAAGTCACAGTACACCATGTAGCATACCGTAATACAGTCAGTACAGATAGGAGATATTTGATACATCCATGCTATATTTTATATCACAGAAGGTGATTGCATTTTGTACTTTAAAATTATGTCATGAACTAAACCGTCCCCCCTCCCTTCATCCCTCCACCCTCCTCCTGGTCTGCCGGTCTTCTGCCGTCTATCCAGACTAGTAGGCCTAGTCTATTACCAGTATCTGTCCGTTGCTGCTGGTGTGCAGTAGTGTGATTGGTAGGGGCTTTTGGCTCCTGTATACCATGTTTGAGGTCGTTGTTCATGGGGTAGGATTGACATGTATGGGTAGGAGATCTAGCTGTTTGAGTTCTTCCAACATGATATCCCATTCCATAGAAATGGGGTGTTTTCGTAGCTCTCGCGCTTCTTCGTGTCTGAGTGCCGCTCTTTTTGCCACTGCCCCACTGGGCTACCTCATCCCGCCATGTTTATAGTAGAGAGATCCTAGGGGATTTCCATCACATAGTACTCACTCTAATGGCGAAAATAAATGCAAGATCTAAGAAACACAATTGGACCTTCAGGGAGCTGGTATGCTTGCGCAGGCCCAACAGACATTCCAGTATGTTGTCTGTAATTGTGAGGTGTGTAATCTCCCCAAGTGTATTCCAGAACTTTCCCCAATAATCATGTAGTTGGGGGCAAGCCCATATCATGTGGATAAAGCCCGCCTTGCATCTTGGACAGCAGTTTTGGGCTTCAGGGAACATGTGCTGTATTCTCATTGGGGTTAAGTAAGATGTATGAAGAACCATAGTTTGGATAAATTTAAGTTTTGCATTACGGCAGACCCATTTGGGGTGTTCTAAGATACTCTCCCATGCTTTATCAGTGAGTTTCGTGTCTGTGGTTTGTGCCCATTTTGGGCGGAGGTCGTGAGGACAATGGAAGCTTGTGCTTGAATGCCTGTATATAGCCATTTGACAAGGTGGCCACCCCTCCCCATATCATAAAGTAGATGTACTAGTTCATGTTGTGGAGGTTTGTTGAGTTGAGGCACCCTTGTCGCCCTAATGTAGTGTGCAATCTTTGCATGTTGCAAATAAAGGAGGTCTGGTTCGCCAGTAATCCGCACAAAAGAACCATGGTCTAATAGAGTGCCATCCCCAAAAAGGCATCCAACCTCCTCCACACCAGCCTCTACCCAACCATGCAGTCTGGTCATCGTGAGCTTTCCCCCCGAGATTGGTATTCCGAATAATGTGATATTACTCGCTTACGGGATCGTGCCTGAGGTATAGTATAGGGCCTTTTTCCAACAGTGTAGTGCAGTTTTTAACAAAGGGGGTCCATCCGGGGGTATTTTTATTTTAGGGAGCAATACATTGTGTAGGGTTCCGTGTTCCAGGTCACAAGCGTTATATCCTATTTTTTGTAGGTTCCTACCTGCCGTCCAGTAAGACAGCCACTGGAGCTGACATGCATAGTAATATGCCCAGAAATCGGGAACCCCTAATCCACCCCTTTGTGACGCCAATTGCAGCTTTCTTAGGCTAACCCTTCTTCTTCCCCTCCCCCAAAGAGGCTCCAGCAGTCGTGTGTCAAGGATGCAAAAGGTGGATTGTGGCACCATCAGGGGCAGATTAACAAAGAAATATAGAAGGGGAGGTAACATTACCATCTTAGAGATGGCAATCCGCCCCATTACTGATATTGGCAAAGATGTCCAGAAAGATATGCTGGAGTGTATAGCAGAAATGGCCTTCATTACATTACCCTCCAGTTGTTCCCTCTGTGTCCTATATACGAGAATTCCCAAATATTTGAATGTATTATGTGCTACGGGTAGCTTGTATGTGCCGAATTGGAGCATATCTGGGAGTGGTCCTTCCCGGAAATAGAAGGAATTAGATTTCCCTGTGTTAATGGCTAAGACCAATATGCTCTCAAAGGTGGGGAAAACATTTGGAAGGGGTTCCGCCCTAGCTGCCAAATCACCCAGGTAAATAAGGATGTCATCCGCGTATATTGAGATTAAGTGTGTGGTGCCATCTATTGGTATCCCTAGAAGTTCAGACGACTGTCTCAGGGCTATGGCTAGCGGCTCCAATGCCAAAACAAACAGAAGGGGGGAAAGTGGGCACCCCTGACGCGTACCCCTGTGTATAGTATATTTGCGAGAGATGTGGCCCCAGTACGTGCACTGGCAGTGGGATTAATGTAGACTAGTCGTACCCATCGGAGATAATCTGAGGGAAGGCCAAAGCGCTGCAGGACCCCAAACATGTATCTCCATGTTATAAAGTCAAAGTCCTGAAGCAAGTCCAGCGCCAAGCATCCAGCATTCTCGTACTCTGCAGGGGTGGCCATCATGATATGATGAAGTCTCTTAGTGTTTAGAGAAGTGCTACGTGCAGGGAGAAACCCACATTGGTCTTGATGTATAAGGGTGGTGAGGGCAGGTAATAATTGATTAGTGAGGGCCTTGCTTAGGATTTTATATTTGGTTGCTAATATGGACAAAGGTCTGTAGTTAGATAAGTCGGTGCCATCCCGTCCGGGTTCTCGCCTCCTGGTCCTTAATGTGCATTCTGACTGTACTGCTCCTGCCCAGCTCCCATGCTGACACCACTTGCCGGTGGATCTGAGTGTGGGCAGCCCCAGCCCATCTCGCCTTGGTCACAGGACCTGTCTTCAACTCTAGATAGGTCTCCTCCTCTGCCCCAACTGCCGCCAGTGTCCTGTTACATATCCACAACCTGTGATCAAAATGTTGTAGTTGGAGGGTAGTTCCTTCAAACAAGAATCTAGAGGCATTCAAGTAAAGGTAAGTTATGTATTTCATGTTATGCCTGATAGGTCCAGTTACGACTCCATTCTGCCTTGGAGATGAATGAACGCGCACCCAAGATTGTGGGTGCACAGTGAGCAATGTCCTTACCTGTTCATATGATGATTTTAAGATGTCAAAATATGGCGGATTCAATAAAGGCAAAGTTCCCTCTACAGCCTGTTGACGTTTCCTTGACTGAAAAGGGAATTTCCTCTGGACTGAAAATCATGTCAGGTGACTGTACTGTAGGAGGGGTAGCCTGAGGAAAGGAGGAGGGCTTTATCACTCCTTTTGGTTTTCTTAAAGGTGCTGTCTTTTCTATACTTTGCAGTTCTTAAAGGCATACTGTGTCTTCTTTTTTTTACATTGTCCAGTAATTTAAGACCTTTTTTTCTCCATTAAAGCCTCAGTCAGTTTCCCATTGTTCTAATAATAAGTACTACAAAAGCATTTCATATACAATTTAACCAACAGCTTTCCTGCCTCTGTTTAAATATGTCAAAAAAAGAAACATTCATACTTCTCACAAAATAAAGTGAGCTACTTCACCACCACCCGTTAAGTCTAAACTAATTGAATCTCAGGAGGAGTCAATGTCAAAAATTCTAGGTCAGGCAATTCATAGTAACACTAACGTTATTTGCTGTGATATTAAACACATTCAAAGAGTCTTAGCAGGTCTTTAACACCTTGGCTGCTAGGCGTTTTCCCCCTCCTGTGCTGGAAATTACTCTTCTGCTCTATTCATGACGAGCTCAGCTCGTCATCAGCACACGACACCCGTGGGTGATGACGAGCTGAGCTCGTCATCAGCATCAAAAGGGTTAAATTAAAGTTTCAGACAATGAGCTTAAAATCTGTTATACTCAAGTTGCTCATTTGACAGCTCAAGTTAAGCACATATAAACCCATGAAAAAGAAGCTGTTGGATCTGGAAAATAGAAATCGCCAATATAACTTGTGCATCGTTAATTTACGTAAGAATATTGAGGGTTAGGATTGACTATTTTGAAAATGTATTGTTATCCCTATTAAAACTTAAAGTATCTTAAGATGTACTTTGGAAAAAGTTTAATAAAAATATGCTTGAAAAAAAAATTAAAATTATCAGAGAAGTTTGAAATAGATAAAGCTCATTGCCTACCCTCACACCGTAAACCAAACCAATCTAAAGCGCGCCAAGTCATATTTAAAGTGTTAAGTCATTCTCACGTCTTAATGATCCTTAAAGCTGTCCGGGAAATGTCAGTCTTAATGGTGGAAGGCAAAAATATATATATAACAATCACCCCAAACTTTCAGGGAAGGAGCGGAACTGAGCTGGCCAAAAGTTTGGAAAATTTCACGCAGAATCATCAACCAGCGCCAAACTTATTCCAAATAGAATGCTGCGGATTTCCTATGGATAATAGGACCTAACTATAACTAGCTACTGGCGACCGCCAGTAGGTAATATATATATATTGGCATGCTGTGAGTGAATAAAGCTGTTGACCTGGATCCCCGCGAGTGTGGCCTGTGTTCTTACGCGTGAGCTTACATATATACATACATACATATATATATATATATATATTCACTGAAAAAACCAAAGGTTTCACACCAGTTATAGTTAGGAATTAGCATTTAAAAAACCTTTGAAATTCACTGAAAAAACCATAGGTTTCACACCAGTTATAGTTAGGAATTAGCATTTAAAAAACCTATTAAATTCACTGACAAAACCAGTTATAGTTAGCTGGAAATTTTACTGACATAAAACCATTGAAATTCCCACGTTATAGTTAGTTGGACTCACTATAACTTGCGCGCCTGCAATGCACTGCTGATGACGTCACATATTACATCACTCATGACATGGTCAGTGACATCACTCATGACATCACTGATGACACCATCCTTGTGACAGAGTGACAGACCTAATTTCAGTGTAATGTAACGCTTGAAACAAATATTCAAAAATAGAAACAAACATTTTCAAAAAAATGGAGATACCCAAACCAGTAACAACAACCAATTCAGTAATTCCACCATCTATATACTCATCCACTCATTCACCAACAGTTCTATATAGTCACTCATATATATACTCACTCATCATATGTAGTGATACACCTATACATCCTGTTACACATCAGCAGTCATCCAAAAGTTACTCACACACATACTCACACATGCACATAAACTATTGAACATCCATTTATTTGCATATACATTTATACACACACTACCACCTTACTTCTAAGGAAACTTACACATACTTACTCTCTTAAACAATCACTTATAGAAACACATACTTATTTAAACAGGAACTCCTACAATCTCTCACTATATATACTATACTCACTTATATACATCAATACTCACATATACTAGATTAAAACATATGTCGTTAGTAATGAAGACACTAGTGAGACAGTCATTCACTCACTAACACACACATATACACACTCGTCCACCCATACAGTCCTGCACATATTCTGTCTTCAAAACACATACAAACAGTGAGTCAGTCACCAACCCCTGCAGCCACTTATACACAAAGAGAAACACTGATACAAACATTTAAATATTTAAACAATACTCGCTAATATATGTATTCACTAAGATACACTTAATAAGCCAGTTAACCAACCAATTTTTTTTAAAAAAAACATCCATTTACACACTTATTTAAACATTTATTCTTCCATCGACCTTTACAAATACATATATAAAACAAATTTATTTTTCAGAAAGACACACATTCACTGGATGGTGTCATCAGTGATGTCATGAGTGATGTCACTGACCATGTCATGAGTGATGTAATATGTGACGTCATCAGCAGTGCATTGCAGGCGCGCAAGTTATAGTGAGTCCAACTAACTATAACGTGGGAATTTCAATGGTTTTATGTCAGTAAAATTTCCAGCTAACTATAACTGGTTTTGTCAGTGAATTTAATAGGTTTTTTAAATGCTAATTCCTAACTATAACTGGTGTGAAACCTATGGTTTTTTCAGTGAATTTCAAAGGTTTTTTAAATGCTAATTCCTAACTATAACTGGTGTGAAACCTTTGGTTTTTTCAGTGAATTTCAAAGGTTTTTTTAATGCTAATTCCTAACTATATAAGACCTGAAAGCCCACCAGGAATCTCCAGTATGCGCCAGGGGACTGCATTGCAGAGAGGTGTAATGAAGCCACAACCCTTTTTACACCTCTCTGCAACGCAGCCCCCGTGCATGTTTGTAGAGGGGGGACTAATTCCCCTTGCATACTGGGGGTCCCTGGATCATATCTGCCCAAACACCGATATTCCGAACGATTGTAAATGACTTTTCTTGAGAAACATTTGGATTTGGATTATCATGTCCTATACTTTGGAATTTTTGAAAGACTGACTTTGAGGATGCTATAAATTACTCAAGTCTGCCCGAATTGTGTGGGTAAAATTGATACCTAGTCACTTTTAATAAGAATATACTTATGTCTCGTCTAACATTTGGAAGAAATATCTAGTTATATGACAACGGGATACCGACATAACTTGAAGGAAATAAGAACGCCCTGAAGAAGTTCTGTTGTACAGAACGAAACGTTTCGGCTGGCTGTGGTACATAAACTTAAGGAAAATAAAAGCATTTGAATATACACCAAGATTCAGCGCTTCAATAAGTACTCTAAGTGATATGATTTGATTGGACTCATTGTGAAAGTGGTGCTGTGCCAAACTTTGGAATATTCTCCACTACTCTCTACTACTTACTCTCTCCTACTCTCTACTACTCACTCTCTACTGCTCTCTACTACTCACTCTACTACTTACTCTCTACTACTCTCTACTACTCACTCTCTACTACTCTCTACTACTCACTCTACTATTCACTCTACTACTCTCTACTACTCACTCTGCTACTCTCTCTACTGCTCTCTACTACTCTCTACTACTCACTCTCTACTCTCTATTACTCACTCTCTACTCTCTACCTCTCTACCTCTCTCTTCTTCTCTCTCTACTAATCTCTACCTCTCTACCGCTACCTCTCTACCTCTCTACCTCTACACCTCTACCTCTCTACCTCTCTCTACACGCACACATATAGACATATATGCATATATATATGTGCATATGCATTTATATATATGTATGTGTATGTATAAAAAAAACAACTAAACATTTTTTTTCTAAACAGCTACTTTTAAAACTGTCATTCTTTTTTCCCATGGTACGCTCCCCGGTACGCGCACCCGTGCGCGTACCGGGCGCTCCCCCCGCGAAAATCAAAAAAAAAAAAAATTTTTTTTTTTGCCTTGCGGGGCCCTTTTATGGCCCCCACATCAAACCTAGGGGGTCAGGGGGGGTCTACTCTGCCCCCTTATGTTCATTTCCCTCTTTGTTTTGGCCACCTCTTGTGTCTCGATTTTACCGAGACACAAGATGGCGGCCGCTCCGGACTGTTTAGAATGTTTACAGACACCCGAGAGCCAATCAGCTTTCCTCGCGCAAGTCGCGTGGCGCGCACGGTACGCGCACCCGTGCGCGTACCGGTGCGCTGCTATAGATATATATATTTTTTTGAACCTTAATTACTCAAAATCCACTGGAGCACATATCTTGAGACATAGCAAAGGCACATCGGGCTACCAGTCCCTACAATTTTGCCAAGTTTGGTGGAAATCCATTCAGCCATTCGGGCTAAAAGTGAAATCGACCGCCCTATGGAAATTAACATGGGGAAAACGCGTTTTGGGACCCCCCTTTTATCTCGGCCCCCGCTTGACGAATCCCCCCCAAACTTTCAGGGAAGGACCGGACCGCCATGAGACCATTTTCCTGAAAATTTCAGGCAGATTCGTCAACCGGCGCCAAAGTTATTCAAAATAGAATGTTGAGATTTAACATTGAAAATTATCCTAACTATAACTACCTACTGGCGACCGCCAGTAGGTAATATATATATATATATATATATATATATATATATATATATATATATATCTTAGACTCTCCTCACTTCGTCCTTCACAGTAGAAGTCACAGCACAGCATATACTTCCATACATATATACATCAAGACTTTGCTAAGGAAACTGTTGCATTACGTGAGTAGTTTCTGATCTATGCCCTCGGCTTCGTGAAGCAAGTTATAAATACAGATTGTTTGATCCATCAATCATGAGAATGTGAAAAACTAACATATCTAAGTCTTTTTGTTCACCTACATATTTGATTGCCTATTTGGATCTGCATGCTCCAGTCATGATGGATTCTCAAACTTCTACACTTGACACATGATATTCAGCCATTTCTCTTTTGTAATAATCTTCTTTTGATTAGCAGATACCATGGCTCTCTTTCTCCAGCCTGGATAGTACCTTCATTGCCTCAATGATTCATTTAGTGTTTTCTTCCTTTATGACTGAAATTGTGATGGCTGTCTTGTTTGTCATTTCTATAGGCTACTTTATCTTAATACTCAGCATAATTAGTTCCGGTCTTCTATTTTCTTTCATATCCTATCCTATCCTATTTCTTTTGTATGGCTAACTGGTACACATTGAAAATTGTCTCTTTAAATGTTAATGCTCCATCATCCAATAAAGAGGAAGAAAAAAATTGATTATTTACATAAATGCAAAGTGGATATATGCGTTCTATAAGAAACTCACATTGATTATGCGATTGTGGTTTATATGACAAAATGGTGGGTTGGCACTCTAGTTTCATCACCTGCACTGGGCGTAAAAAGGGGATCGCCTTTTTTATTTATCTCGTAAGCTACCAGGTACCATTTTAGATTGTAAACATGAGTCTGATGTTCAATATGTGTATGCTCAAACACTAAATGACAAATACCCTATTCATTTTTTATGTATATGCTCCTACACAAGATGATTCTAATTTTTGGAAATCCATTTCTTCAGAAATTATAACTATTATAAATGTAGCTCTTATTTTAGGAGGAGACTTCAAGACTGTTGGACCTGGCCTCGTGGCATGGATCCCCCCGTTACTCAGTGTCCCGTTAGCCCAGCCCTGCACCCCGAAACCCCTGGTCCTCCAGTTCTCTGTCCGCCCTGCTCCCTACACGACCCCACCAATGGACGACCATCCCCGCATGCTCCTCCCGGTACCGGGCACCCTGAACCTGCATCACCCCACAGGGCCACCGGCCGCCATTACCCTTCCCGAGGTCCATGACTCCCTAGCCTTGCCCGACCCCGGTCCCAGCGAAACTTAGGATGCAGACGCGCCAGGCCCGGCCGGGGGGTAAAGGGCTCCCTGAGTGAGATAGGACCAAAGAGTTTTGATTGCAACTCCGGCCTCCCCTGGGGGACTGATTTCTCTCACACCTCTGGCCTTCCCCTGTGGGCTGGTTTCGATCACACCTCTGGCCTCCACGAGAGCTGGCTCCAGACCCTGCTGGGCATCTGGGAATCCCCGGATGCATCTTTAAGAGGATAAAAGGGCCAGCCGACGGAACCCTCCGACTACCAGCCACTGGAGTACCGGGTTTTTATGGACCCGGCGGTGCCAGGGAAAACACCTGAAAACTCCTGAGTCCTTCCTGTTTCAGACTACAGAAACACAGAGTCTTCTAGGTGAAGTCAAAGATCGTATTTATTGGCTGCAGCCAGTAACAGATATCCTAGAAGTACAACAGCATGAAGCGCATGTATGTTCTCAGGAGACTGCTCTCTTTTACGAAGCCAGCCTTCTTCTTTTATACAAAATAATGTGCAAACATTCCTTATTTTACAGTTGACCATATAAATATTTTTACTACAAAGGAAAAGCAAAGTCATGATGACAAGCCCACATTTCTGTTCGTCCAGCTCATAATTGATTACCCAGCGAGGTCCAGTATTTCCATCAGATATCGACGGACCCCCAATAAAATCGGGCACCTCCTCCTCGTAAAGCAAGTCATAAAGCAAAAAACAGGGACAGGTGTGTGCAAGATTAGGCATGGTTTGTGTGCGATGAAAGGTTTATGATATGTTGTGCCTTGATACGAATCTAGATCGGCCGCTGGGAGAGGACCTGGCCGAACAGGTTTGGCTTTGGGCAGAGGAGTCAGCTTGCCCAGGTCACAGAGGAGTCAGCAAAGGTGTACGTGTCCTTCAGCTCGGTTTCGGCCTTTAGTCATTGCCTTATGTGAGGGCAATCACAAAATGGCTGCCGATCACAAAATGGAACCCGTGGGTTCCGGACGAGAAATCCGATTTCAGGGTGGTTCCGTCACTCGAACATGACGGAAATGCTTGTGCATAGTATTCGAACCATTACCGGTCTGTTGATACCAAAATCGTCATGATACGACCATGTATCTGACACGGGTCCAGAATTTTCAGTACCACAGACCATCCTTTTGCCCTTACATATGCAATAACCTATACTCATGCTAAACTGAGTCCAGGTCTATATTGGCAAAGTCATTGAGATGTTGCTGTAGCATCATCCTACTACTTAGTTTGTCTCTTGATACAGGTTTCCTTGTACACGATATAGCACAGAGGCCACATATTGCAGGAGCACACTGCACACACAGACAGAGCAGGAAAAGAATGGCTAAGACCATCCCAATGACTATCAATATCTTCCAACCCCAGGCGGATATCAGTTCCCAGAACCACCCCATCAGCGACCAGTCTCCTTTTTCCACGTGAATAGATTCAGAGATTTTATGCAGTTTGGAGATGGCCTGGTATACTGTCGGAGCGTTATCTGGGATAAAAATGCAGCAACTTGATTGGATCACCTTACATACCCCACCACGGTCTGCAAGTATGACGTCTAAGGCGACCCTGTTCTGAAGAGTCATAAGGCGGTCCGACTGGAGCTCCGCAGTCAAGTTACTAAGGGCACCGGCAGTTTCGACTATGGTAGATTTAACTACCCTCGTCAATTGGCGAATGTTCCTGCTGTTCACCATAGGCCCCCAGAACGGCAGAAAACCTTTTACGAAGTCTCCAAATTCTTGTCCCGTAGTGTCGTCTTTACTCACGACACCTCTAACTGTCCTTGTCCTATGGTAATCTGCCGTGTAGGTGGGAGGCAACAGGAACGAAATGAAACATGTGCCCGAGAAGTCGGGGGTAGCCATGTATACGCTCTATCATGGCAGATGAAGTAGGTGCCCTTAGCTGCTAGGAATGAAGGGGAGGTCTGAGTTGAAAAGACATACGTTTCAGTGCAGACACTCTTCCCTAACTGAGCTCCGGGATTCCTGCCATTGCCTTGCAGACATAGGTGACCCTTATGGGGTACAATCCAAATCGGGGAGGATCTCTTTGCTTGTTTGTTCTCATTCAGAGCAACTCTATATCCGGTCATGTTCCATCTAGTGTATGCTTGCAACTCATCTCCAGGAATGGTTCTATACGAGTCAATGTCTCTACTCATAGTCGTGATTCCTACCACTAATGCCTTGTTGCTCGAGTTACTTCTCGTGGAACGTGGTGGATATGGTTCGATGGCAAATAGGAACATCGTCTGAAACGCCCACAAAGAACCATAGTAGCTGAATGGCAAGACAAAATATGGGATGCCTTTATCTGTCGTATGTGGCATAAGACCGCACACCCAACAATTAGTCGTGTTCATTACTAACTGGTGTTGGTGTAAAAGCTGAACGAAAGAGTTATTTGCAAATTCCGATCTTCTAGCGGTCTCGTGTTCAGGCAGAGGGTGGAAAGAATGTGAGGAAACAGTAGGAGGAGGCATGGGCTGTGTAGTGGGTGCAAATGCCACTTGAAAAGTGAGTAAAACATATCCTATAAAAAATGTCATCACACTAAGCAACATACAAATACATAATATCAGAAATCGTGTTCTTGTCATTAATGTACACATTCTGGCTTTAAAGTTCATTCGTCTGGCAGGTCTCTCGATCTTAGAAAACTCCATCCTTTCTAATTTGCTGCCCACGGTGGTAGGGTGTTTCTGCTAAAGAGTGCTTCTGTCAGTCCAGGGTGACTCCCTTAAACCAACAGAACTGTCGACCTAACGTCTTCAGGTGCACTCCAGAGACTTGGGCAACCGCGACCCTAGCAGCAGAACCGGATGGCGGTTCGAAAAACTAAAATGAGCAAGTTTCTCAGATGAGAGAGCTGCACAATCAAAAATAGTCAAAAAGTAAATTTTTATTTGTCCATAGTCGTAGCCCTTGGTCTCAAATTGTAGCGTGTTTTTCCAGGGATTGTCTGGTTTTCGAACAACAGTTCAGGTTTTGTAATGTTCAATCGCATCGACGGTGGCACAGATCCTTGCAGAATGTCGTCACTCTCACGTACAGAGTTTGTTCCTTTTACCTGTGCATCACTGAAAAGCAGGATGCAAAGCAAAGTTTCAGTCTCAGAATCAGCAATCCCCTCCTGGACCCACCGGTCGTGAGGCAGGGGTAGAGGGACCCTTTTGCAATGGGCCTCGTGGATCCAGTGTTTCTTTCCTTCTACGCGAACGGCCGATCTCGTGGAGAGAAGTACCAGGTGGGGACCGGTCCAGCGGGGCTCATCATTCTTCGTCCGCTGAAAATTATTCACGAGCACATAGGTTCCAGGGTCGATAGGATGTCCTGGAGCTTCAGTAGCTTGAGGTATAGTATCATGTACCTGTTGGTGTAAAACACGCAATTTAGCCGTCAATTCGTACAAGTAATCAAGTAGTATAGGGTGCTCTAAGTCGCTGAATCTGGCTGGCCTTGGCACTCCCCATATGTTGGCCGGACGGCCGAACACTATTTCGTAGGGACTAAGTCCCACCCTGGAGTGCACAGTCATTCTTGTGGATAGGAGTGCCAAGGGCAGAGCATCAGGCCAAGTAAGACCAGAACTCGCTTGAATTTTGGCCAGTTTCAGTTTTAGCGTGCCGTTATAGCACTCTACTAATCCAGCTGATTGGGGGTGATTTGCAGCGTGGAATTTTTGATGAATGCCTAGCCCTTCACACACTTTCTTCATCACTCGACCCACAAATTCACTCCCATTATCACTCCAAACCATTCTCGGCATTCCAAATCTGGGGAAGAACTCCTTGATAAGGGCTTTAGCTGTTGATAAGGCACTATTGCCTTTCAGGGGGTATGCTTCTATCCATCTTGAAAAGGCACAAACAACAACGAGTACGTATTTCAGATTGTTGCACCTCTCCATGTGGATGAAATCTAGCTGCAAAACCTCGAAAGGGTACGTAGGAGGAGCAAAATGACCAGCTGGAGTTGGGGTTCCCCTACCAGGATTGTATTTCAGACACACCATACAGTTCTTGACTATATTCTCTGCATACTTAGGGATTCTGGTGTTCTGCCATACTGGAGCCAGTAACTTGCAAATTCCTTTCAAGCTGATGTGCGCCATTCCATGCGCCATTGTCACCATTGCAGGCACATACGCATTGGGTAGCATCCAACGCTGATGCTCTGACAATTCAACCCAACAACCATTCACGTCCAGTTTACCCGTGCTTTCTTTCCATACCTTCAGTTCTTTCTCTGTAGCTTCGGCTTGGATGGATTTCACACTCTCAATCGTATCTTCACACATACCAACGTCACCCACCCATCGTGCAGGGCCTGCAACATACATTTGACTCATTATATTCCTTGCGGTTTCTTTCGAAACCTCATCCGCAAACGCATTTCCTCGACCAACATCATCTGTAATCTTTTTGTGTGCACTGCATTTCACAATCACCACTTGCAACGGCAGGGTCAGTGACTCGAGAAGCTCATTCACCAACTGACCGTGCTGGATCTTAGCACCATGCGAAGTCAAGAAACCTCGTTCACGTCACAAACGTCCAAAACTATGGGCAACACCAAAGGCATACTGACTGTCAGTGTACACATTCACTCGTTTTCCTTTCGCCAACACACACGCTTTTGTTAATGCAATCAACTCCTCTGCTTGCGCTGAGTTATGTGGGATGCGCGCAGTTTCAACAATCGTATGCAAGGTAACAGCATATGCCCCAGTCGTATCGCCATTCGGCAACTTGAAACATGAACCATCAACCCACAAAGTGCCATCACATTCTGCTAGGGGAGTGTCCCTAAGGTCTATTCTCCCTTTCGTTTCTTCCTCAGTTCTGAGGAAACAATCATGTGACTCTTCAACATTCTCTGTCTTGATTGTGATCGGCAACAACGTAGCTGGGTTTAATGTATTGCACCTTTTGATGTGCACATGACTCGCTAGGAGTGTCAATTCATTACCTGACAATCGAGCACTAGTTAAGTGCTGTGTCTTGGTTCTGTTTAACAAAGTGTCCACTGCATGCGGGACCATCACGATTAACATGTTATTCATTACTAACCCAGCAGACTGTCGAATAGAAACGGCTGCTGCGGCTGTGGCCCTTAAACAACTTGGCAGCGCTTTAGCTACCGGATCCAAAGTCGACGAGAAATACGCGCATGGACGTTGCTTGTCCCCAAAAGACTGTGTCAACACTGACAATGCACAACCTTCTTTCTCATGGACGTACAATGTAAAAGGCTTACTGTAGTCCGGGGTACCCAATACAGGAGCCGAACAAAATGCATCCCGCAATTCTGAAAAACTTTTCGGACACTCTTTAGACCATGGGATGGAATTCGGTGTATCTTTACAAGTTAATGCCACCAAAGGTTTGGCCAATAAGGAAAAATTCGGTATCCATTGCCTACAATAGGATGTAATACCTAAGAAAGTGCTCACTTCTCTCTGTGTTCTTGGCACACTCAACTTTGCAATTGCCTGAATTCTTTCTGGGGTCAGTTTCCTTCCCTCCTTCGATAAGAGGTGACCTAGGTAGGTCACTTCTTGTCGCAATATTGCAGGTTCGAGAGAGACACTTTGTGATGCAAATCAGACAAATGACGCAACAACGACAATGTGGCTTCTTTGCAACTCTCCTCAGTATCTGCGGCAACTAACAAATCATCGACGTACTGAATAAGGGTAGCGCCATCAGGTAAAACAATCGTATCAAGCTGTGTTTTCAAAGCCTGGCTGTATATTGACGGGCTTTCGTAGTAGCCTTGAGGAGCGCGCTTGAAGCGGAAGCTTCGGCCTCCTAAACTGAAGCCAAAAATATCTCTGCTCTCCTCTGCAATTGGAATGCCAAAGAAAGCGTTCTTCAAGTCAATCACTGAGAACCAAGCCGCTGAAGCTGGAATCACAGTCAATAGGGCAGTTATCTCAGGGACAACCGGAAACTGTTGCACAACGATCTTATTAACCTCTCTAAGATCAATCACAAACCTGTAAATAGGTGGCTGGGAGGGATCAGTGCGTTTCAGAACAGGCAGAACAGGACTATTACAAACATTGCCTTTCGTCTCTTCAATTACATCTTTATCAATCAGGTCATATATGATTGCTAACAATGCCTTTTCACCTTCGCTAGATATTTTGTACTGGGGAATGCGCGGCATTCTAACATTGGCTTTCAATGTCACAACGTATGGTGATATTTCCAAAAGACCCACATCATTAGGACCAGTAGCCCAAAGAATATGCGGGAGAGAAGACAATTCTGCTGGGAGTTTATCCTTCGACAAATACATCGCGGAAACCACTTTCTTACCCAATGTAAGTTGTACTCCCGAAGGAGAACAGTGCAAAGTCGCATACAATCTTTTCAACAGATCCAATCCCAACAAATTTTCACCACAACCTGTCGTCAGAATGAGGGGTGCTTCCAATTCACAAGGTCCAATAGAAAGTGACATAGGACTAGAAATCGGGTTCCTAACCGGGGCACCAGAAAAACCTACAGAAACATTCATTTCGCCAGACAAAGGTGTGCCAGGGAGTTTTGAGTGCATTATAGAACTCTTTGTAGCACCAGTATCCAACAGAAAAGGCTCTGACACACCTGATGTAATCATCTCAACGTAAGGTCCACTCTGATCTACTGGAACTGAAACAACTCCCTCTCTCTGTCCATGGCTGTCCTAGCAACCATTACCTACCATATTCTCATCTTCTGCATAGTAGTCATCAGCATAGTACTGAGCTGTTCTACCAGACACGTTATTCTGCTGGTCAAAACTATTCATTGAATTCTGAGGCGGGAAGGAACGTGCGTTCTGGGGAATATGTCCACGTCCCCTTCCTCTAGGGGCTTGTTGAACGCCTCGACCTCTTGCACCAGAAGTACCATTCGTGCGCTGTAACAAAATCGGACAGCTACTCTTAAAATGACCCTCTTCTTTACAATATGCACACTGATTTGGTCCATACGGTAAACGCTGTTGAGAAGACTCGTTTCTTTGCGAATTTCTCGAATATTGCTGAGGTTGCTGATAGTCGCGCTGATTATTAGTGCGGGTGGATACGCCTGTTGCATCAAAATTTTAGTTTTTAATTCCTTAACCTTTTTATCCGCTTTCTCTAACTCATCTTTGCGCCTGTTTTCGTAGTACTGGGCTGTGGCTAAGATCTGTGCTGACGTGGAGACAGCCCAAGCACTCTCAGAATCCTTCAACTTAGCACACAACTCCGGAAGTAAGTTATGCACAAATTTGTCGACGAACAATCTCTGGCCACCTTCGGTAGCCATATCCTGACCGCTATGATCTACAAAAGTCTCTTTGAATCGCGTGAAAAAGTCAGACACAGTCTCGTCCGTCTTCTGCTTACACGCAGACAACTTGTCCCAGTTTATACGTAATTCAGGAATTAGAGTCTTCATATAGGTTATTATTCTACCAGGTAGTTCCGCAATTAAAGGTTCGGGTTTAGCACCACCAATTTGTCTGCTATCTACAGCAGTAATATTGACCCTTGTGTCACCTAACTCTTGATCGTGATCGGCGTGGCGAATCTTTCCCCATAAAGACTGTGGAACTACGTTCCCAAACAACATGTCTATATCGGCTAAGTTCATAATGCATGAGCTTACAGTCTGTGATAACTCCTTATAATACCCTGCAGGATTTTTATGGGGGTCAGGTAATGTCTGTTTGAGAGCCAAAACTTCAGATCTCTTCCAAGGAAGATGTACCCATACACGCTGAAAATGCGGCGGAATGGCTGGGTTGGCATTTGCGTCCCCTTCCCTCCAAACCGGCGGAACCTCTCTCATGGGATACTGTCGCGCCTTTTTCCTACCGGGTATGTCACACTCAGATAGTGATCGAGAAGTGCCCCCTTTACTCCAATACGACAACAATGTCGCAACCGCTCTCTCAACATCGGCGCCTACGATCCTGCCCTCCGAGAACTCGAACATCACACGGTATAATTCAGAAAAGGGGGTGGTGATGAACAGAGTTTCTGAATTAAGCAGACCACTCTTACCCAGTCCAAAGAGCAGGGCTTGATCCATCACCGTTTTTTAGCTCACTGCACCATCCCAGCTAAGAACTTGGCTACATGCAAATTAGTCTGTTCCTGTCCCAGTGCATGATGGGAACAGGGCAAACCAAACTACCAAGCCAATTCTTATACTGGGAAGGAAACAAGCTACCCGGGACCGGTTTCTGGCATTTAAGCCGTCGTCGGCCCGGCTTGCTTGAATCCTGATGGTACAATGAGCAAGGGACTCACATCTGAGTATACCCTTCCACGCTTATGGTGGACAAAATGATTCAGAAAAGGGGGTGGTGATGAACAGAGTTTCTGAATTAAGGAGACCACTCTTACCCAGTCCAAAGATCAGGGCTTGATCCATCACTGTTTTTTAGCTCACTGCACCATCCCAGCTAAGAACCTGGCTACATGCAAATTAGTCTGTTCCTGTCCCAGTGCATGATGGGAACAGGGCAAACCAAACTACCAAGCCAATTCTTATACTGGGAAGGAAACAAGCTACCGGGGACCGGTTTCTGGCATTTCAGCCGTCGTCGGCCCGGCTTGCTTGAATCCTGATGGTGCAATGAGCAAGGGACTCACATCTGAGTATACCCTTCCACGCTTATGGTGGACAAAATGATTCAGAAAAGGGGGTGGTGATGAACAGAGTTTCTGAATTAAGCAGACCACTCTTACCCAGTCCAAAGATCAGGGCTTGATCCATCACCGTTTTTTAGCTCACTGCACCATCCCAGCTAAGAACCTGGCTACATGCATATTAGTCTGTTCCTGTCCCAGTGCATGATGGGAACAGGGCAAACCAAACTACCAAGCCAATTCTTATACTGGGAAGGAAACAAGCTACCGGGGACCGGTTTCTGGCATTTCAGCTGTCGTCGGCCCGGCTTGCTTGAATCCTGATGGTGCAATGAGCAAGGGACTCACATCTGAGTATACCCTTCCACGCTTGTGGTGGACAAAATGATTCAGAAAAGGGGGTGGTGATGAACAGAGTTTCTGAATTAAGCAGACCACTCTTACCCAGTCCAAAGATCAGGGCTTGATCCATCACCGTTTTTTAGCTCACTGCACCATCCCAGCTAAGAACCTGGCTACATGCAAATTAGTCTGTTCCTGTCCCAGTGCATGATGGGAACAGGGCAAACCAAACTACCAAGCCAATTCTTATACTGGGAAGGAAACAAGTTACCGGGGACCGGTTTCTGGCATTTCAGCCGTCGTCGGCCCGGCTTGCTTGAATCCTGATGGTGCAATGAGCAAGGGACTCACATCTGAGTATACCCTTCCACGCTGATGGTGGACAAAATGATTCAGAAAAGGGGGTGGTGATGAACAGAGTTTCTGAATTAAGCAGACCACTCTTACCCAGTCCAAAGATCAGGGCTTGATCCATCACCGTTTTTTTAGCTCACTGCACCATCCCAGCTAAGAACCTGGCTACATGCAAATTAGTCTGTTCCTGTCCCAGTGCATGATGGGAACAGGGCAAACCAAACTACCAAGCCAATTCTTATACTGGGAAGGAAACAAGCTACCGGGGACCGGTTTCTGGCATTTCAGCCGTCGTCGGCCCGGCTTGCTTGAATCCTGATGGTGCAAGGAGCAAGGGACTCACATCTGAATATACCCTTCCACGCTTATGGTGGACAAAATGATTCAGAAAAGGGGGTGGTGATGAACAGAGTTTCTGAATTAAGCAGACCACTCTTACCCAGTCCAAAGATCAGGGCTTGATCCATCACCGTTTTTTAGCTCACTGCACCATCCCAGCTAAGAACCTGGCTACATGCAAATTAGTCTGTTCCTGTCCCAGTGCATGATGGGAACAGGGCAAACCAAACTACCAAGCCAATTCTTATACTGGAAAGGAAACAAGCTAACGGGGACCGGTTTCTGGCATTTCAGCCGTCGTCGGCCCGGCTTGCTTGAATCCTGATGGTGCAATGAGCAAGGGACTCACATCTGAGTATACCCTTCCATGCTTATGGTGGACAAAATGATTCAGAAAAGGGGGTGGTGATGAACAGAGTTTCTGAATTAAGCAGACCACTCTTTCCCAGTCCAAAGATCAGGGCTTGATCCATCACCGTTTTTTAGCTCACTGCACCATCCCAGCTAAGAACCTGGCTACATGCAAATTAGTCTGTTCCTGTCCCAGTGCATGATGGGAACAGGGCAAACCAAACTACCAAGCCAATTCTTATACTGGGAAGGAAACAAGCTACCGGGGACCGGTTTCTGGCATTTCAGCCGTCGTCGGCCCGGCTTGCTTGAATCCTGATGGTGCAATGAGCAAGGGACTCACATCTGAGTATACCCTTCCACGCTTATGGTGGACAAAATGATTCAGAAAAGGGGGTGGTGATGAACAGAGTTTCTGAATTAAGCAGACCACTCTTACCCAGTCCAAAGATCAGGGCTTGATCCATCACCGTTTTTTAGCTCACTGCACCATCCCAGCTAAGAACCTGGCTACATGCATATTAGTCTGTTCCTGTCCCAGTGCATGATGGGAACAGGGCAAACCAAACTACCAAGCCAATTCTTATACTGGGAAGGAAACAAGCTACCGGGGACCGGTTTCTGGCATTTCAGCTGTCGTCGGCCCGGCTTGCTTGAATCCTGATGGTGCAATGAGCAAGGGACTCACATCTGAGTATACCCTTCCACGCTTGTGGTGGACAAAATGATTCAGAAAAGGGGGTGGTGATGAACAGAGTTTCTGAATTAAGCAGACCACTCTTACCCAGTCCAAAGATCAGGGCTTGATCCATCACCGTTTTTTAGCTCACTGCACCATCCCAGCTAAGAACCTGGCTACATGCAAATTAGTCTGTTCCTGTCCCAGTGCATGATGGGAACAGGGCAAACCAAACTACCAAGCCAATTCTTATACTGGGAAGGAAACAAGTTACCGGGGACCGGTTTCTGGCATTTCAGCCGTCGTCGGCCCGGCTTGCTTGAATCCTGATGGTGCAATGAGCAAGGGACTCACATCTGAGTATACCCTTCCACGCTGATGGTGGACAAAATGATTCAGAAAAGGGGGTGGTGATGAACAGAGTTTCTGAATTAAGCAGACCACTCTTACCCAGTCCAAAGATCAGGGCTTGATCCATCACCGTTTTTTTAGCTCACTGCACCATCCCAGCTAAGAACCTGGCTACATGCAAATTAGTCTGTTCCTGTCCCAGTGCATGATGGGAACAGGGCAAACCAAACTACCAAGCCAATTCTTATACTGGGAAGGAAACAAGCTACCGGGGACCGGTTTCTGGCATTTCAGCCGTCGTCGGCCCGGCTTGCTTGAATCCTGATGGTGCAAGGAGCAAGGGACTCACATCTGAATATACCCTTCCACGCTTATGGTGGACAAAATGATTCAGAAAAGGGGGTGGTGATGAACAGAGTTTCTGAATTAAGCAGACCACTCTTACCCAGTCCAAAGATCAGGGCTTGATCCATCACCGTTTTTTAGCTCACTGCACCATCCCAGCTAAGAACCTGGCTACATGCAAATTAGTCTGTTCCTGTCCCAGTGCATGATGGGAACAGGGCAAACCAAACTACCAAGCCAATTCTTATACTGGAAAGGAAACAAGCTAACGGGGACCGGTTTCTGGCATTTCAGCCGTCGTCGGCCCGGCTTGCTTGAATCCTGATGGTGCAATGAGCAAGGGACTCACATCTGAGTATACCCTTCCATGCTTATGGTGGACAAAATGATTCAGAAAAGGGGGTGGTGATGAACAGAGTTTCTGAATTAAGCAGACCACTCTTTCCCAGTCCAAAGATCAGGGCTTGATCCATCACCGTTTTTTAGCTCACTGCACCATCCCAGCTAAGAACCTGGCTACATGCAAATTAGTCTGTTCCTGTCCCAGTGCATGATGGGAACAGGGCAAACCAAACTACCAAGCCAATTCTTATACTGGGAAGGAAACAAGCTACCGGGGACCGGTTTCTGGCATTTCAGCCGTCGTCGGCCCGGCTTGCTTGAATCCTGATGGTGCAATGAGCAAGGGACTCACATCTGAGTATACCCTTCCACGCTTATGGTGGACAAAATGATTCAGAAAAGGGGGTGGTGATGAACAGAGTTTCTGAATTAAGCAGACCACTCTTACCCAGTCCAAAGATCAGGGCTTGATCCATCACCGTTTTTTAGCTCACTGCACCATCCCAGCTAAGAACCTGGCTACATGCATATTAGTCTGTTCCTGTCCCAGTGCATGATGGGAACAGGGCAAACCAAACTACCAAGCCAATTCTTATACTGGGAAGGAAACAAGCTACCGGGGACCGGTTTCTGGCATTTCAGCTGTCGTCGGCCCGGCTTGCTTGAATCCTGATGGTGCAATGAGCAAGGGACTCACATCTGAGTATACCCTTCCACGCTTGTGGTGGACAAAATGATTCAGAAAAGGGGGTGGTGATGAACAGAGTTTCTGAATTAAGCAGACCACTCTTACCCAGTCCAAAGATCAGGGCTTGATCCATCACCGTTTTTTAGCTCACTGCACCATCCCAGCTAAGAACCTGGCTACATGCAAATTAGTCTGTTCCTGTCCCAGTGCATGATGGGAACAGGGCAAACCAAACTACCAAGCCAATTCTTATACTGGGAAGGAAACAAGTTACCGGGGACCGGTTTCTGGCATTTCAGCCGTCGTCGGCCCGGCTTGCTTGAATCCTGATGGTGCAATGAGCAAGGGACTCACATCTGAGTATACCCTTCCACGCTGATGGTGGACAAAATGATTCAGAAAAGGGGGTGGTGATGAACAGAGTTTCTGAATTAAGCAGACCACTCTTACCCAGTCCAAAGATCAGGGCTTGATCCATCACCGTTTTTTTAGCTCACTGCACCATCCCAGCTAAGAACCTGGCTACATGCAAATTAGTCTGTTCCTGTCCCAGTGCATGATGGGAACAGGGCAAACCAAACTACCAAGCCAATTCTTATACTGGGAAGGAAACAAGCTACCGGGGACCGGTTTCTGGCATTTCAGCCGTCGTCGGCCCGGCTTGCTTGAATCCTGATGGTGCAAGGAGCAAGGGACTCACATCTGAATATACCCTTCCACGCTTATGGTGGACAAAATGATTCAGAAAAGGGGGTGGTGATGAACAGAGTTTCTGAATTAAGCAGACCACTCTTACCCAGTCCAAAGATCAGGGCTTGATCCATCACCGTTTTTTAGCTCACTGCACCATCCCAGCTAAGAACCTGGCTACATGCAAATTAGTCTGTTCCTGTCCCAGTGCATGATGGGAACAGGGCAAACCAAACTACCAAGCCAATTCTTATACTGGAAAGGAAACAAGCTAACGGGGACCGGTTTCTGGCATTTCAGCCGTCGTCGGCCCGGCTTGCTTGAATCCTGATGGTGCAATGAGCAAGGGACTCACATCTGAGTATACCCTTCCATGCTTATGGTGGACAAAATGATTCAGAAAAGGGGGTGGTGATGAACAGAGTTTCTGAATTAAGCAGACCACTCTTTCCCAGTCCAAAGATCAGGGCTTGATCCATCACCGTTTTTTAGCTCACTGCACCATCCCAGCTAAGAACCTGGCTACATGCAAATTAGTCTGTTCCTGTCCCAGTGCATGATGGGAACAGGGCAAACCAAACTACCAAGCCAATTCTTATACTGGGAAGGAAACAAGCTACCGGGGACCGGTTTCTGGCATTTCAGCCGTCGTCGGCCCGGCTTGCTTGAATCCTGATGGTGCAATGAGCAAGGGACTCACATCTGAGTATACCCTTCCACGCTTGTGGTGGACAAAATGATAGGTGTGGCAGGGTATACTCAGACATGAGTCCCTTTCTCACTGCACCATCAGGATTCAAGCAAGCCGGGCCGAAGAAGGCTGAAATGCCAGAAACCGGTCCCCGGTAGCTTGTCTCCTTTCTGCTGAAGAATTGGCTTGGTAGTTTAGTCTGCCCTGTTCCCATGATGCACTGGGCCAGGGACAGACTGATTTGCATATAGCCAGGTTCTGAGCTGGGATGGTGCAGTGAGATAAATAACGGTGATGGATCAAGCCCTGATCTTTGGACTGGGTAAGAGTGGTCTGCTTAATTCAGACATTCTGTTCATCACCACCCCCTTTTCTGAATCGTTTTTGGCCACTATAGGTGTGGCAGGGTATACTCAGACATGAGTCCCTTTCTCACTGCACCATCAGGATTCAAGCAAGCCGGGCCGAAGAAGGCTGAAATGCCAGAAACCGGTCCCCGGTAGCTTGTCTCCTTTCTGGTGAAGAATTGGCTTGGTAGTTTAGTCTGCCCTGTTCCCATGATGCACTGGGCCAGGGACAGACTGATTTGCATATAGCCAGGTTCTGAGCTGGGATGGTGCAGTGAGATAAATAACGGTGATGGATCAAGCCCTGATCTTTGGACTGGGTAAGAGTGGTCTGCTTAATTCAGACACTCTGTTCATCACCACCCCCTTTTCTGAATCACGGTATAATTCAGGCATATCGTGTTCCGGATCATTTCCCTCCAAATCTTCACAGAGAAATACACACATTTGCTCAAAAACATATCTTTGCTTCGATGCTTCCCATTGACGGAAGACTTCCATGACAGACTGTACATCATATCTCACAGTATCCATAACCCATTTACGTGCTAACCGATTCAGTAATTCTCTCTCTTGATAGTCAGGCAGTTGACTCCGCAACTGTCTTCGTTCTATGCTAGGGGTCGTATTAGGAGACCCAAAGAAAGGTGAGAAAAGACCAGCAACAGTGTTGGCCATTCTCTGTCGAACAGAAGGAGAAACTGACGGAAGGACAGAAACAACAGGTGAGACGTGTTGAGGTGAAGCAGAGGTGAAAGCAGTAGCAGAGGTAGTATTAGGATAAGTAGTCGGAACAGTATGTGAAGTCGTAGGGAACATAGATGGAGTAGGTAGCAAAGGCGGCGGCCCTTGAGGGGGCTGCGCCGGAGGAGTAGGAACCAGCTGAAGAGGAGCTGGTGATTGCGGCAGAACCTGTGGTCCAACAATGGGGGGTTGCACAACCAAAGGTTGCTGAGGTGCTGTAGCATTCCGCGCATAAGGAGGTGGTGAACTCAGTAAATGAGACATTAAAGGATCTTTATCAAGTCTTTCCTCGGATTCTTGTCTTTTGCGTAGCAAAACTGGGTAGAACTTATCTACCGCTAACTTCCTACTTCTAAGAATTTGTTCACTCTCTCGCTCTGCCTCATTATCTCGGAACGCAACGGCAGCTTGTACCATTGATATACCTCGGTTTTTTTTCTTCGCTAATTTCATTTCTTTCTGTTTTGCCTCTTTACACCATAGGCAAAAAGAGTCAAACATTGCCGGCCGGGCTTTCTTCTTAAAAAGTTTTACCTCTAGATTATCTAAAACCTCTGTGTCAAAACTACCATATTGGGGCCATTTTAGAACACCATCGTTTCTGGTGTATCGGATCCATACTTCATTATATGTGATGGGGCCTACGCCGTGTTTCACATAGAGCTCATATGTTGGAGTTCCAATCGGAGGAACCGGACACGAATCCTCCAACCGGGAATCCCTATTACAACCAAGGCAAAACAAATTTCCAAGTCTGCTAAGACCAGGCATCTTCGCTCTCTAGTCTAGCTTCAAACTTCGAAGGATTATCGAATACGATAGCCTCGTGAATACACGAGTCCTTCGGTTTTGGCACTTGCACGTTCCAAACAAAACCGTCCCGAAGGATACCCCAAAAAAAACTAAGAACAAAACTAAGGACTGGGAGACGCTCCACTTATACTTAACTGAGGTATCGATGACGTCACCAGAAGACTCGTTTATCGTTTCGCTCTACAAATCATCTAGGGTCCAAAACAGGGCGATAGTCAGGGCAGCAGTCCTTCGTAGCCATCGGGACGCGGGGAACCTCGCAGCAAAGACCTTCTGACCACGTCGACATGCAGGGGTCGCTGAAGTGGTTGGCCGTCCTCCGGAATTTTCACACGAAGCTCCTCACGAACCTCTGGCTTGGACCGGTACAGCTGATACCGCCCCACGTTGGGTGCCAACTGAAGTACCGGGTTTTTATGGACCCGGCGGTGCCAAGGAATACACCTGAAAACTCCTGAGTCCTTCTTGTTTCAGACTACAGAAACACAGAGTCTTCTAGGTGAAGTCAAAGATCGTATTTATTGGCTGCAGCCAGCAACAGATATCCTAGAAGTACAACAGCATGAAGCGCATGTATGTTCTCAGGAGACTGCTCTCTTTTACGAAGCCAGCCTTCTTCTTTTATACCAAATAATGTGCTTTAGGCAAACATTCCTTATTTTACAGTTGACCATACAAATATTTTTACTACAAAGGAAAAGCAAATTCATGATGACAAGCCCACATTTCTGTTCGTCCAGCTCATAATTGATTACCCGGCGAGGTCCAGTATTTCCATCAGATATCGACGGACCCCCAATAAAATCGAGCACCTCCTCCTCGTAAAGCAAGTCATAAAGCAAAAAACAGGGACAGGTGTGTGCAAGATTAGGCATGGTTTGTGTGCGATGAAAGGTTTATGATATGTTGTGCCTTGATACGAATCTAGCTCGGCCGCTGGGAGAGGACCTGGACGAACAGGTTTGGCTTTGGGCGGAGGAGTCAGCTTGCCCAGGTCACAGAGGAGTCAGCAAAGTGTACGTGTCCTTCAGGTCGGTTTCGGCCTTTAGTCATTGCCTTATGTGAGGGCAATCACAAAATGGCTGCCGATCACAAAATGGAACCCGTGGGTTCCGGGCGAGAAATCCGATTTCAGGGTGGTTCCGTCACTCGAACATGACGGAAATGCTTGTGCATAGTATTCGAACCATTACCGGTCTGTTGATACCAAAATCGTCATGATACAACCATGTATCTGACACCGGTCCAGAATTTTCAGTACCACACCCCGAGGCAGGAGATCTCCGCCTGCGAGGGACCGGACATCAAAGGGCCACTGCGCTATATCAAGGGCCGCCCAAGAACTAGCGGGCAGTTGTATCCTGGACAAGAGAGCCCTGCTGATCTGATCGCGGCTCAACCCTTGGGGAGAAGACCGAACTTTGAAACCTATCGAGCCCTGCTGACGCTGTCGCGGCTCATCCTCGTGAAGAAGGAACTGGAACCTCAGAGCCCTGATGACCTCCTCGCGGCTCATCCTTGAAACTCTAAGGACATTCGTGAACACCCTGAGCCCTGCTGACGTCGTTGCGGCTCCTCAAGAACTGACAGACATTCTGTTGCCTCCGGATCGAGCCCTGCTGACCTTGTCGCGGCTCGAGGAGAACCCTGGTTCGGCTGGACCATCCACGCTACCAACCCGACCTGGAGCGAGAGGAGTGAGTACAGCAGCTAGTACGACCACCATCGCCCATATCCCCCGGCTCGAGGATTGAGAGCTGTGCGCAGGGTACACTTCATACTGGCCTAATACTGAGACTGTCCCGCTTCCCTACTCCTCACAACCGACACTTTACGATCCCTCGATCGCTTGTAAATAAGTGTTCATTTTGCCTAAAGCTCTACTGTTGATAAAGAACTTGCTTACTGAAACCCACGGTGTGGTGTCGGTTCATAAGTGTTGAGTGAGCTCAGTGTGTACGATCTTAGACCCGGAGTCCTCCCCGGCGAGGACTTCACGTTAGGACTCGGCAATATTCCTGGGAGAGGTGGGTCACGGGGAGGTCGGGAGAGTATATCCTGACCCCTGGGATCGCCCCTTCTAACAAAGACCATTTCTGATCCACTTTTAGATAACATTTCAACGGTTAAATTTCGTCCTCCACAATCTTATGCCCTGTTTAAAGCATTCCTGGCTCATACTAAGTTAATTGATCATTGGAGACTCACTTATCCCATTGACAAGGATTTTACTTTCTACTCAAATGCTCATTCTACATATTCTCATATTGACTACTTACTCTCCTCCAGGAATTTGTGCCATACAAAGTTCAATCCTAAAATAGAACATATAACTATTTAAGGCAATGCCTTAATTTCATCTTTTAAAAATGCTTGAGGATATTTTCAAACATATGCCCAGCTGGAAAATCAATACTGATATTATACTATTGGATGTAAACCAAAACAAAGTATTGTCTGCTATTTCTGGATACTTACACAATAATCATTCAGAGGCCACCTCAAACCTTACTCATTTAGATGCTTTCAAGGCCTATATTTGAGGGGTTACTATCTCTATCATGGCACATGAGAATACAATATTCAATTTAAATCTTTATAGATTACAACAACAGATTTCCAAAGCTGAAAAGATGTTCTTATCATTTGCAGACCTTCAAGTCAAAACCCAATTAACAAAATGTAGGATATGAATATACTTTACTTAGTAAAAGAGCAGGTCATTTCATTTATAAACAAAAAGTCAATTTCCATTTCATTGCAAACAAATCTGGGCACCTTTTTGCCAATTACTAACATACCAAAAAAGATAAAAAACAGGTACATACTATAAGAAGTCCACATGGGTATTTACTTCTCTCTGCCACTGAAATTTTAAACCTCGTAATATTCCAGATATGATATTAGATAAATTCTTACTCAATTGTAATTTACTGTCCTTATCCCACTCTGACAGATGTATTTTTGGCGCACCTTTTATGATGGAAGAGGTTTATAATGCCATCAGAGCTTTAAACACCCAAATATTCCCAGGTCCTGATGGTATTCCAGCAGAATTTTATAAAACATTTGACAATTAACTTTCTCCAAGGGGCCTAATTTTGGCAATCTCCTTTAAACTGCCCTACCCGGCTCTGCAGATCACTGAAGTACAAAGAAAAAAGAAGAGGTGCCAATAGGCACTCTTGCTTCAGCCCGTTATGGGTTACCACTTTACTTGACAGGCCTTTGTTACCTTCCATCAACACCTGTGTCTATGTAGCGGCATGTAGTGCGATGATCAGTCTTAGTAATTGGTCTGGAATCCCCATTTCAGGCAGGAACCTATAAAGGCAGCATATAAGGTTATCCCTTTACCTATTGTATTTTTTCGATCAGAGTTTGTAAAACTGTGATATTATCCAAGGTGCCACTGTGCTAAGGGAATCCCACTTGTTCTGCAGGTACAAGATCATTACCAAATGCCCAGTCCTGCAGACGATGAAGTACACTCTCAGCAAACAATGTTCCTGTTGAATCCAATAAGGAAATCTGCCCGAAACTGGCGGGAGACACCTTAGGGCCCTTTTTATATAATGGGACCACAATACTTCCTCTCCAGTAGGGCAGAATAATTCCGTACGAATTGCAGTAAGAAAACACCGGGAAAAGTAAATGAGCCCATGACTGGCTGTCTGGTTTAATAATAGCAATCGGGATGTCATCCGGGCCCATTGCACCAGAGAACCGTGCCACTTTATTAAACCTCTCTATTTCCCAACAAGAGGGAGGACCATAAATATTCAGCAAGGAATGCTCCGAATTAAAACTCCTCCCAGTATTTAGAGCATATAGCTGTGAAATATATTGGGTCCATTTTGAGTCAGATATTAAAATGGCTTCTGCCTTAGTTCTAGTATCGCAGAATTCAGCGATTTGGGTCCAATATTTACGTGAGTCCCAAGAGCGTGCAAATTCTCTCAGTTTAATCGATTTCGAGTCCTCTACCCCCTACATTCAGCAGCCTTAAGCGAAGTTCTCTCCCTTTTTAACCTATTAATTTCCCTTTGCCTAGACAATAAGGCCCTCCTAAATTGGACCCTTATTAAAGCATTCAAATCTTGATTTAGCTTTTTTACCTTTCGTGAAGTAACCGCCAGTTTAACAATACCATTAGCTATTTTTGTACATCCACATATTCTAAATTGGGCCAGATGCTTCTCAAACCAATCGATTGGATTTTCCTGGCCAAGGCCAGAGATCGCATTTTTAACATACCTCCCTAGACTTATCGGATTTTTATTTCCCAAAAGGTTCACCATTTTGTTCTATTAAACTTAATTGTATCATTTCTTGAATTCCAACGATCAGACTACCTAAACTCCAGATTAACATCTACTGATAAAATACTGTGGTCACTCAGATCAGTACCCAGGATTTTAAACTGAGTACATGCTCCAAAGAGTTGATATGATACCACCATATAGTCTATTGATGACTGCCACAGGGCAGCGTGGAATATATAGGATGCCGGAGAGTCCTCCGGAAATCTCCGATTTAATATAACCAAATCGTTAGTTCTTAAACAGTCCAGCAGACTTAATCCTCTCTTATCTGCTCGGGTCTGAGTGGACAACAAAATTTCAGGGATGGACCATGCGTCTTCCAGATCTTGGTTACTAAAGGCCCATGAGGAACAGTTTGAGATTTGGCATTAAAATCACCTACTAAAATTATCAGAGTACAATCTTCAGAAATACTGATTCTATGCACAAAAGAAAAATTGAGTCAACAAGAAGGTCAGATCCCCTACCAGGAGGAATGTATATGTTTGCCAATAAGAGAGATGAATGCTGACCTTGTGTTACGTTACCCAAGGTCAGTTTTAAACACATACAACGTTTTGAATGAATAAAGACCAGAGGGTTACAATTTATACTATTACTAAGTAGGATCGCTATGCCCCCCACTTGCGTGACCCTATGCTGAGAGTTTTACGGCACAGTAAAATACAAATAATTTCTCAAAACTAAAATCTGTACAGTACCATGATTCCTGAAGGCATATTATCTTAGGATTGTAAATCATTACAGAATTTAATTTAAAACTTGTATTTCCCACACCTGCCACATTCCAGGACGGGATCTTCCCCCAGGGGGCTACCTCTGCAGCATAGGAAGTTTTTTATTTCCTTTAAAACCATTCAATGTACCTAGTACCCAACTCCATTGTGCCAATTCAGCTTCCACGCTAAGTTTAATTGCACTTTGCTCCCCAAACCCTGCAATATTAATCACCCTTTCACCGGTATTGCTACCAACCGAAATTCTGATATTCTGATAATCTCTTTCATATTTGAGGGACCCCTACTATTCGATGTCGTTCTGCATAAGACCTGATGAGCACTTTTGACAGATTCATTCTGTGGAGTTACTGGCGTCTCATCCAAGATTACATCAATCCCATTTTTCCTAAATTGATCAACATTCGCCAGGACTAACCCTGCAATTATTCCATAGCTAAAAATAACTTTGGAGATCGGGAGCCCATTTCGATAGCCGAAAAAACCTGATCGATATCTCTACTTGTAATCAATCTCAAATCCTCAATTTTGGAGAGAAGCTGCAAAAGGCAGCTTCTATTTAATGTGCCCAGTTCTCTGTCAAACAGGGAGGCAAAAGTCAGGGTTTTAAATGCCTGTCCTGGCTACACCTTCTTAATACCTTATCACTATGCATTTGTTCTGCTCCCTGTTCCACTATATTTGTGGTGTTATTAGATTTTATTTTTACCACTATGTTCTACTTAACATATATAGGCACAGAGATATATCCCTTCCCGAAACCTTCGATCCCTGTCCCAGGCTAAATTTATAGTTCCACGATATAAACGGGCACGCCTGGGAGGTTGCTCTTTCACTCATATGGCGCCGGTCCTATGGAACTCACTTCCACTCAATCTTCGTCTTGAAACGAGCTATCCCCAATTCCGTAAGGGAGTTAAAACATGGTTGTTTAACCAATAGTGTTCACGGTCTGTCTTCGGTTCAGCTAACATAACTCCAAGGCCCCGGGAAACCCTCAGGGTAGCTGTTGCGCCATACAAATGTAGTAAATAAATAAATAAATAAATAAACATCCAAGTCAGACCCTGGAGTATGGTTCTCCCATTCAGATCCCAATCCTTCATTATAGCTCCCTATTCTCAAATCTGTGTTTCAATCATTTTGTCAAGATCCCCTCAATAAAGGCACCTCTATCATACTCGAAGGGTGATAGGAAGGATTATTATTTGGGCATTCTGGTTCTTGACCACCATGGAGGCTAGCAGCCTATACTCTTTCCCAGTTTTTGGCAAAATGGCATGATCATGTACTTCTGAAACCTCAGGAAACCTCAGTTTTTTTGGTTTACGTTTTGTGATACGCAGGTTCTTTTTTTCTCTCCCTTCCATGTTTTTATCCAAATATATTCAAGTTCGGAGGCACCCTCCCTGGGAGGGACCCAGTGCAGTTTCAACCTTAGACTGTTTATTATGGGAAGGAGCACATGTAATTTCTGGATCGCCCAATGTGCATATATTCGCTTTTTTTTTGGTAAAAATTTTTTGGGGATAGAACAAAAAAGAAACAGAGAAAAGGGCACTGAGGTGCCGCACATTTCCCCACGCAGCGGGCACAATCCGAAATTTAGAAGTTGGTGATCTCACAGAGCAGAGACAAGTCTAGTCCGATAGCACTGAGTATGTTCAGAGGCTTGCAAATCAAGAGCTCCAAGAAGCCTTTCAACTGCGTTGTACGATGCAAAAGATTAAGTACCAGAGCTATCAGTCCCGCGGGCCTATATATCCAAGTCGGATATGCCATCAATCCAACAGCATGCACCTCAGGAACCCAAAAACCAGAGAAGTTTAACTCCCCTTCCCCCTCCTCCCCACCCCCATGGTGGTGACTCACACATACCCACACTCATTCTTATAACCATACTAGACTTGAAAGAGATGTAGAGATCGTAGGGATGCCGGACATACAGCTGATGGCAACCCCTTAGAGAGGAAGGCAACCAAGGGTCCCCATATGAACTTGAAGTTCTTGAAATTACCGAGGAAGATGTCCGCCATTCTTTCCAAGCTTAGAAGCTTACAAAGTCGTGCGTGCCACAGAGAGATTGCTGGTGCCTCCTTCCATTTCCAGGCAGTGGCCAACGTGAGTTTGGCCGCCCCCAGGCAAAGCCACAAAATCTTTTTGTCAGCCCGAGTCTGATGTTCAAGGCCGGGGTCACGAAGTCCCAACAAGACAAAGGCCATAGAGTCCTCTACGGGATACTGAAGAATGTCCCTGATATGCGAGAGAATTTCCTCCCAGTATGGCCGGATCACGGGGCAGTCCCACCAGATATGGCGAAAGTCCCTGAGGAGCCCACAACCCCGCCAACATTTATCGGAAGTAGCTGGGTAAATGCGGTGGAGCCTGGTTGGGCATAGGTACCATTGCATGAGGGTCTTGAGATGAGCTTCTCTCAGATGTAGCGAGTGATTAAACTTGGTCAGATCCCGCCAAAGCGCCGACCACTCATTATCGGTGATATCTCTCCCCACCATCTCCTCCCACTGTTCCAAATATCGTGGCCTAGGCGTCATTGCCGATTTAAGCAAAAGCTGATATAGGAAGGAGATAACGCCCTTCATGGCAGACGTCCGCAGCAAAAAAGCTTCTAATGGCGTTGGAGGTCTTGTGGCTGCCTCCAGTATCCCCGGCGAAGTGGCCCAATGCAATAATTGTACATGACGATATCGGTCGGATTGGGGGACCCGATAGTCCCTCACACAGTTAGCAAAGGTAAGGGGTTCCGTTCCATGAAACAGGTGGATCAAGGCCCTGCAGCCTCCTTCCCTCCACGCATCAAAGGCCCCCTCTCTAAGCGCCGGCGGGAAAGCCGGGTTGAAGTGCAAGGGTGTGAACGGCGAGGGGATGTTGTCCAACGTTCATCCGCGGCCAAGGTGTCCCAGACCTTCAGAGTGGTACCCGTGGGGGTACTGATATAAGCATTCAAGGGACGGTCCTTCTTCGGCTTCCAAGCCAGATCCCATATCGACCTGCCAGCCACGCTCCGGTCCATGTGCAGCCAATGTTTTTCTGACATTTGCTGCGACCACTCCACCAGAACCCTCAGTTGGGCTGCCCTGTAGTAGAGCTGCAGGTCTGAAAGCCCCACCCCGCCCTCTGATCTGGGCCGGCGCAGGACCGCAAAGGATAGACGCGCCCGGCCCCCTTGCCAAACAAATCGCAGAATCTGAGTCTTGAGCCGCCGAAAGTAATCACTGTCTAGCGGAATGGGCAGAGCCTGAAATAAGTACAAATATTTAGGAAGGAGAACCATCTTAACTGCATGTATTCTGCCCAGCCATGACAAAAATGTGGGCTTCCACCTGCCCAATTCAGCTCGGGTCTTCGCTAGAAGGGGTGCGAAGTTAGCCGAGAACAATTTGCCCACTGTTGGGGTCAAGTGGACTCCCAGATAGACAATTGAACCAGTGGCCCAGGCTAAACGGGTCAATGGCCGCACGCGGTCCACCTCCGCCTGCGAAAGAGTCAGATTCAAAATATACGACTTGCTATAGTTGACCCTGAAGCCAGCCACCTCTTCATATTCTAGCAAGATCTCCCTAATGCAAGGTAGCGAGTGCTCCGGATCCGCCACAGAAAATAATACGTTGTCCGCGAATAGTGTGATCTTGTGTTGCTCTCCTGTGAACGGTAAGCCCCGAATCCCCTCATGTTCTCGCACCGCCATCGCCAAGGGTTCGATGCTTAGCGCGAACAGAAGAGGGGAGAGGGGGCAACCCTGCCTGGTGCCCCTAGAGTGCGGAAAGAACGCCGACATATGGCCATTCACCGCCACTCGAGATCTGGGGCTGCAAAAATTTGCCCTCACCATGGTGATAAATTTTTCCGAAAACCCAAAAGCCGTCAGTGTGTTGAACAGGAAGCCCCAATCCACCCGATCGAAAGCCTTTTCGGCGTCCAGACCCACAAGAACTGCCGGGATGCGGAACCTGTCCGCCTTTTCAATTAAGTGAACCACCCTGCGGGTATTGTCGTGGGTCTGGCGCCCTTTGATGAATCCGGATTCATCAGGGTGTATGATTGCAGGCATCAGATCTTGTAGCCTATGCGCCAGGAGCGCCGGGTATAGTTTAGCGTCAATGTTGAGTAACGCTATGGGGCGGAACGAGGCACAGTGAGCGAGGTCCTTCCCAGGCTTTGGTAAAACCGTGATCACCGCCTCCGCCAAGGAGCCCATAGAGGACCCGGACATAGCCATGTCGTTAAAAAGGGACACTAGGAAATCACATAACTCGGCGGCATACGATTTGTAAAAGACAGCGGTATAGCCATCCGGCCCCGGTGCCTTGTGTAGTTTTAAATTTTTGATGGCTTCAAGGACTTCCTCCCTAGTGATCGGTGCCTCCAACAACTCATTCCACTCTTTAGATATCTGGGGTAGGGGCAAGCGCCGCAAGTACTCCCTTTGGGCTTCCGCTCTGAGGCTGTCCCCCGTGTAAAGGTCCGCATAGTAGCGGCCAAAAATGTCCGCCTTCGTTTCATCTCGATGCTGCAATACACCCGCTGCATCTCGAATTCCTCCTATATATTCGCGTTCCCTCCTATCACGCAGTTGACGCGCCAGATGCCTACCCACCTTGTTCCCACAGGAGTACGACTGTCGCCCCAATCTCAATAGCGTGAGTTCGGCCCTGTTATTGTAGTGGGCCCTCAACTTCCCCATTACCGCCGTCAATGGTCGGAGGGTCACTCTCGAGGGAATAAGCTTGTGGGCCTGCTCGAGGTTTGCCACCTCAGCCTCCAAGGCCTCCCGGTCCTTCCGTCGCAGTCTATTGAGTTGCGCATTGAGGCCCAGGCACGTGCCCCTGATAGACGCCTTAAAGGCGTCCCAGGTGTTAGAGACGGATGTATCAGACGGGGGATTAAGCTCAAAGAATTCCTTAATGGCAGCTCGCAGCGCCTGATTGGAAGTATCGTCCCTGACCACCGAGGCCGGGAAGTACCACTTCCGCTGACCGGCACCAGATGACGACCAACAAAGGTTAAGCACCAGCAAACTGTGATCCGAGACTGATAGAGGAAGAATGGTGGCATCAAGGACATCCCCTCTAAGAGATTGGCCGAGGAAGATGTGATCCAATCGGGAGTAGGAGTGGTGTACATGAGAGAAAAATGTGTAGTCCCTTGAGGTAGGATGAAAAAAGCGCCACCCATCAATCAACCCCAGCTCCCCTACCAACTGCTGCGATGATGTAGAAAACACACCCGTGCCAGCCCTGTGGCCCCCGGAGCTATCCACCACCTTATCCCACACCAAATTAAAGTCCCCCAAAAGGAACAAGTGCCCTTCCATAAAGTCCCCCACTTTCTGCAACAGGCTTTGTAGAAATGTATTTTGACCAGAGTTTGGGAGATACACTACCACAAAGGTGCACAGCCGCCCCTGAACAAGCCCCTTCACCATCAGCCATCGGCCGTCCTTATCATTGCGTACCTCTACAGGTTGGAAATGCAGTGCAGCGCGGAAGATGAGGGCTACCCCTCTATGTTTCGTGGTGGCAGAAGATCTATATATAAGGGGATATGCCCTATGCCGAAGGCGTAGCTCATCCTTCCGTGCTAAATGAGTTTCTTGTAACCCCACAATATCCAGCTGATGGTCAGTCACATACTTCCATACCTTCTGCCTCTTCTGCGGTGAGTTCAGGCCCTTAACATTCCATGTCCCTATGCTAACTGGCATAGTGCAGTAATAAACCAGGACTCTCTACAGCCACCTCTTGATTCCCCTCTCCCGTACTTAGGAGCCCTCCAGTCGAAGGTAATGTCAAAGGGCAATCCAGGATTCCCCCCCGGGCACCACCCAACCAACAACAAGCTTGTAGAAACCTTTGGAACAACCCCTCCCAATCCGCACCCGCCCGGATCACTCGCACACATCCCAGCCAGCCATTCAACAGAACCCTCCGTCACCACCATGGAACTCCCCAGCACCCTTCACCCCAGACCCCCATCCCCCATCCCCCCCTGCAAAGAAAAGAACAACAAGAAGAAATAACTCAATACACTGAATATGAAAATGGTACTCATCAGTTCCAGTAGACCATAGTTTGTAAGGGTCCCTCCGGTCTGGAGTCGGGGCAGGGGTACCAACTCGGTGACCCCCAAGGCCACGGTCCGGGGTGTCTCCTCCAAAAGTACAACCATACCCCCGGAGTCTAAGGGCCGGTGCCCCTCCGGCGCCAAACCGCCATTAGGTCAGGAATCATGCCGCTCCAGAGCTCTGTTGAGAATCTGCCAAAGTCGCTGAGGCCACAGAAGCCACCGCGTCTCCCCTTTCCTGCAAGCTGGCAGCGCGGTCCGGCCGCCGCCGGTCTGGAGATGAACCCACTCTGTGCCAGGAGGAAGAACGATGACGCCTCCACGATGGTGAAGTGCTCGCCCCCTGAGAGGGCGCGATGTCGTCCAGGCCCAGTAGGTCCTTCGCCACTTGGAGAGAGCGAATCTGTGCCAGCCTATTCTGCCAGCGGAAGATGATCCCGAAGGGGTGCCCCCAGGAGTAGGAGATGTTGCGTTCCCGCAGGAAGGAGGTCACGGGACGGAACTCCCTTCTCTTCTGTAGCGTTGAGGCTGCTAGGTCCTGGTAGAGCTGCGGACGATGGTCCCTGAATTGCAGTGATGTGATAGCTCTGGCTTTACGCAGGATGCGTTCTTTCACTTGGAAATCGTGTACACAAACGAGGATGTCAGGAGGGGGCCCCCCTCCTCGCCTGGGCAACCCCACTCTATGCACTCTATCCATCCTAATTTCCTGCACATCCTCCTCATCCAGAATCTGCAAGAACAAGGCCTGAACATAGCCACCCAGGTCCCCCGCCTCACCGTCCCACGGCACTGCGCGGATGCGGATGTTGTTCCTTCGGGAACGGTTTTCCAAGTCCTCCGTGTGGGTCTGCAAATCCAAGTTCTGTTCCGTGAGACGGATGATGTCTTGCTGTAGCTGGTGCACATCGTTCGCCACACTCAGGTCATGGTCCTCCAGTGTCGCCACCCTCTCGCCAATTCCATCCACATCTCTCCGCACCTCCCGGAGGTCCGACGCCAATTGTGAGCGGAGTTCAGAAATATCCTCTTTATGGAGGCAAAGAGCTCAGACATAAAGGCCTTAGTTGCAGGCGCCTCGTCGTCCGATTGCCTCGACGAGCCACTGGCTCCCGGAGATGCCGGCTCCTGCGAGGATTTAGAGGCACCATCCTTCCCCGGACGCCCTTTGCGCAGCGTATTGGACATTGTGGTGGTCCGGGTGTAGCACGCGGCCGGGGCGGCCCTCTCTCCCCAGAAATTCAAGATGAAAGGTCGCTATGGGATCTCCGGATCTGTAGATGGGGCGATTTCCCCTACTGTCCAGCCCATACAGGGGTACGATCTCTCCCCCTCTGTCCAAGAAACCCTCAGAGGCCTCACCGCCTGTCGATATATCCGTGTGATAGTTCTCCAGAAGATATTCCGTGCCAGGAGGGAGCAGGGATCACCCGTCCCGGGGTTCCAATGCCCAGGCAAGCAGAGCGTGTAAAGTCAATGCAGGGCCTCCCCCGCCTTCAGCCCAGGCCCAGGGCGAGCGATACCAGCAGGACAGGAGCCACCAGATCCCACCAGGGAAAGTCTAATCAAAATGGCGCCGCGATGCTTCCCGCCAGGATGTGAGCAGCCAGTGGTCGGTGCAGGGTCCCTGCGGCAGAAGCTCACACACCGCCGGGTCCCGGGCCCCCTGCCACCATATCACAGCGCTCCGCCGGTGCCGGGATCCCGTGTCTGTCACATGGCTAGGTGTGCATGCACACATGTGCATGCACACCTGAATTCGGTATTTTAACACCCAATTGTATTGGGTGGTAAAATACCGAATTTGTAGGGCCTTTGGGACTCAGAAGAGTCCCACCTACATCTGGGAATTACAGAATCGGTAAAAATACCGATTCGGTATTTTACAGATTCTGTAAATTTACCGATTGAATGGGGAGTTATTCCTTATTTTTCTCAGTTGTTTGTTACACACACACATGTCCTTTGGACATGTGTGTGCGCAACATGAGTCTAATTTACATTTCAGGGGTGCTAGGGGTGTCCACAGGACATTAGACTCATGTTGCGCACACACATGTCCAAAGGACATGTGTGTGTGTAACATACAACTAAAGTGCATTTTTCTCAGTTTTCGCTATTTACCACGAAGTCTAACTTTGCGGTAAATAGCAGGAAAAAATAGCGAATTCGCAATTTTTTATTGGGTCATGAATAAATTGAGATTCCTTAAATGCGATCGCAATTTGAGAAATCGCAATTTTTTGCGATTTCTCAAATTGCGAGTACATGACCCAATGATGAATTTCAAATGCGGAGGGCGCTAGAGGTGAAATATTTCTCCTGCGGAGGGAATCCCACTAATGGGAGAAATGGGGAGTAGAGGGGCTGACCCCTTGACATGCGATGTATGCGCATCATGCATTTACGGGCTATCATTACCAGCAGGGGATGAGTACGCACAGGTTTGGTGCCCGGCATCAGTAATCTCCGAATGGCCGAAAGAGGAATCCGGCCGTTGGTGGAAAATGTCTCTTCTATGTGAGGCTCTGCCATCCAATGGGACAGCCACTGTAATTGGGCCACTAGGAATTAAGCTTCAAAGGAGGGGGCTTCCAGACCCCCCTGCGGCGTGGGCAAATACAGGGTGTGTAGAGCAACCCTGTGTCTACTCCCCCATATTACGGTTGTGAGTAGCGCATCTAGTTCTTGAAGAAAGGAGCAAGATGGTATTACTGGGAGATTAGTAAAAGAGTAGTGTAGACCGGGTACCATAATCATCTTCACTAGAAATACCCTTCCTATGGGGGCCAAAGGCAGAGTCTTCCAGAACGCAACTGCCATACGCAGTCCCGCCAAAGTCCTGTGGCGATTTCCCTCATAGAGACTCTCGGGCAAGTGATATAGTCGCACTCCCAGGTATCGGGGTGCCGTGGCTTCCCAACCGAGCATCTGTAGCCCAATCGCTATTTCCGAAGGGGATAGGTGGGGGCTTAGCGGAAAGATCGACGATTTTTCCCAATTAACTTTGAGGCCCGAGACCTCTGCGAAGTCCTGTAGTATTGTCCATATCAGCGTGAGATCTCTGGTGACATCCCACGCGTAAATCAGGAGATCATCTGCGTACAGTAATACACTATGCATTGTGTCCGCAATTGGGATGCCCCACTCGTCACACCCCTGTCTCAAACGGATGGCCACAGGTTCCACCCCAATGGCGAAAAGGAAGGGAGACAAGGGGCACCCTTTCCTCATCCCCCGTTCCAGCGGGAATGGAGCTGAGGTGTACCTCCCCACTCTCACTCTAGTCGTGAGGCCCCTGTAGAGGAGTTTTGTGTATGCCAGCAGAGTCGGGCCGACCCGTGCCTTACGGAGGACTGCAAATAGGTATGGCCATAGTAGTGGATCGAAGGCCTTTTCGAGGTCTAGTATTAGGCATGCGGCACGTGGGAAGTTTTCTTTTGCTCTGTCTTGGATATGGAAGAGTCTACGAATATTCTGCGAAAAACTACGTCTGGGGAGAAAACCATTTTGGTTTGGATGGATCAATTGAGGGAGGACTTGAATGTACCGGTCTGCTAAAAAATTTCCCAAAATGCTACAATCCACATTGAGTAGGGTCATAGGTCTGTATGAGAATGGAAGGGTGGAATCCCTATGTGGTTTAAGGAATGTGACCAGGGTAGACTCCAGAAGTGAACCAGGAAGTTCACCTCTCTGTAATGCATCTTCATACATGGATACAAGCTGTGGAGTTAGGTGACCTGAAAATGTGGTATAATATTCTAGAGGAAAGCCGTCGATTCCTGGAGACTTGCGACGTGCCAGTGCCCTGATTGCGTGGGTCACGTCCGGAGATTTTATCTTTTTTCTAACGCTTTCCTATCTGCCATCGGGAGGCGTGGTAAAGGCAATGAGTGGAATAATTGGGGCAATGCCAGTCGGTGTGGCTGCGGTGGAGCCCGATAGATTCCCGTATAATAGTCGTGGAAAATGTGCAGTACACCTACTTGTGACTGTCTAGGGCCCCTGTCTCATCTATCAGTTCTGTTATCAGCTGTATGCTTGTATCCTGTTTTGCTAGCTAGGCTAGGAGTGTTCCCACCCTATTTCCCTCTCGATGGGCTCTGGCGGCATACGCCCTAAAATTGTATTTACGTAGGTCACTCATGGTTTCTGTGTATGTTGTTTTTGCCGTCGCCGCTTTCTCTGGGGTAGCTTCCCCTTTGTCAATGCCTTTGGTGAGGTTCGCTAATTTTGTTTCCGCTGCTTGCAGTGATTGCTCTGGAGTTTTTCGCACTCTTACTATGTGCTGTATCCAGTGGCCGCTAGCTTCAACCTTAAACGCGTCCCATTCAATTGATCTGGAGGAGGCTGTACCTGTATTTAGTGAGAAATATTCCTGTATGTGGTCGCTGTGTGTGTGACAGAACACCTGATCAGTGAGGCACTCCTGGGGCAATTTCCAAGTGGGCACAGGAGGGTGGGGTGGTCTCCATCTGAGCATCACTGAATGTGGGTCGTGATCAGAGAGTACTCTGCCTAGATAGTCTGCGTGTTGTATTTGGGGGTGCAGCGCTGTGGAGCAAAGGAATCTGTTTAGTCGTACCCTGAGGTTGAGCGGGGCAGAATAAAAGGAATATACTATTATATTTGGGTTCTTCTCCCACCAGGCATCTGCTAATGACCAGTGGGTAACCCATGTTTAGAATTTCTCTGTCTGTTTCCGCGCTGGGGACCATATCCAAGGGGGGTAAGACCTATCTAAGTTGATGTCTACTGTGCAGTTATAATCCCTTCCCAACAGCCAAGGCAGTGATGTATATTGCCTTAATGCTCCAGTAAGGCAGGCCCAATATTGATCCTGTTCTATATTTGGGGCATAAATACTTCCAACCAGTATTTCCTTACCTTCGAGGAGTCCGGCTAGTATGGAGTATCTGCCGTCTTTGTCTACCGTTCGGGATTGTTCTCGAAAGGGAACCCCCGGCCTTACCCAGATCTGGGTTCCCCAGGCAAATTCGGAGTATGTTGTAGAACATATAATACCTCGCTATTTCTTACGTAGGCGATCCACCCCCGTTGCCGTCAGGTGAGTCTCCTGTAGGAGAGCAATTTGGGCGTGTTGTCTTTCAATGTAGGCGTAAATCGCGAACCTTTTATTTGCTGTGTGCATGCCCCTGACATTTAACGTAATACTCTTCAGGTCCGTATTAGGGATCTGGGCTGCCATTGCGTTTAGTAACTAGGTGGTGTTTCTTGTGGCCTGGGGTCTCCACCCTCTTTCGTGCCCTCTCCTCACTGAATAGCAATAGAACCGTAACACACCCAATAAATAAATATTCTTCCTGCCACTGGTCCCTGAACCAAGATAGTCTATGTTATGTGTGTGCTCCTCTGGGGGGTGTGGTGGGAATGTGAAATACAGGGGAGATCAAGTGAACCAATGGGAAACTGTCCCAACTCATAGGACCTAACGCTCGGGGCGATACATCCAAACTGCACGTCATGTGCAAACTTTAGTTTGTTGCGTGGGGGAAGTGGCCGTGCGCCTCCTTCCGCCGCTGTCGCTGCAGCTACCCGCTCATTGACTGTGTTTTGATAGTGCCCAACCAAGACTATGCCAGCCATTGGCGTCTGGTGCAGTGTTCTTCTGTGTACCGCCTTTCTTCTTCTTGCATGTAGGACTGGTGTTATTCCGTTCCGGGTGTATCAGATCAGAGTGTCTGCCGTTTGGGGGGGTCACTATTGGTGGTGTCATTGAAGCATCGACGAGAGTATTTGTGTCACTGCCCTCTTCCTCTGAAGTGAAGAGATGCGGGCCTCTCTCACAGTCCGAACTGTCCCCCGGGGGTCCCATCCCTGTAGCCGCCTGCAGTGCCCTTCGGCGCTCTGCTATGATTTGGTCGACATCGGGAGAGTTTTTGTTAGAGGAGTCCGAATGCGAGCTCAGTTGTGTTAGTGTGACTTTTTTCTGCTGCCGTCGCTGTTGGCCTGCCGGTCGATAGGTTTGCGCCCTTCTGGGGATGTCTACTTGTGACAGGTGCTGCTCTACCCAGCCGCTGGCCTCTGCAGGATCCGAGAAAAAGTGGGTATTTCCATCATGTATGATCTTAAGTCGGGCCGGGAACAGAAGAGCATATTGGATGTTCTTTTGGCACAAGAGGCATTTGACCGCCGAATAGCATGACTTGTTTGTCCTCTACTCTGAGTGTTCCCTGTCGTCTTGCCACCCGGAGGATAGCATCCCTGACTTGATAATGGAGCAGTTTTAGGAGAAATGGTCTGGGCAGCGACCCCGGCAGTGGTATGTGGGCCGGTACCCGATGTGCCCTTTCTACGGAGAAGAATGGGGTCAGGTCCTTCGCTTGTGTGAATGTCGCGATCCATGTTGATATGTATCTGAGAGGGTTGGCCCCCTCCACTCTCTCTGGAAGATTAATAATGCGGATGTTGCTTCTGCGGGACCGTCCCTCTAAATCATCCGTTTTGCTCTCTAGGATCTTTACTCTGTATTTCAGGTCCGCCAGGGTGTCTTGTTGTTGTTGTATTTGTGGTTCCAGAGTATGTAATGTTTTCTCTCCTTGCTTAACTTTGTCCACCAGTTTTCTGTGATCATCTCAGAGCAAATTGAGGTCTGTAGCCAGTTCTCCGAACTTGTGTTCCATGGTTACCCTTGAGTGTTCAATAGCCGCAAGGACTTTGTCCAGTTTATTCGACAGGGGCACCGAGGTCGTGGCATGGGGTGAGGCACCGGGGATGTTGTTCTCGGGAGTCCTGAGGCCTGCGAAGTGCCCGTTGCACGTTGGTGCCCCATAGTGATCACGCCCCTCGACAGCAGTCACCGGTAGATTCTTGTGTCCTTCTTCTTCTATGGAGGTCCAGTGGGCCACTGTCGGTCGGGGTCTGTATCCCCAGTGAGGCGTCCTCCGCCATTAGACTGCTCATTTCTGCCAACTGTTATCCGGTCGCTGACGGGCGAGGGCCACCGACCTGCCTGGGATGCTCCCTGTGCTGACTGGTGAGAGTGCTACCGGGGGTGGATCACTCCGTGAAACTGTAGTGAGGAGTGTCTGGACACTCCTCCTTGGATCCTTGTGGGGGGTTCAGCGTTGTCTGGGGCCGGCGGTAGCCCCAGGGCAGATGTCTGTAGGGGTGCTCTTTGTGCACCTTTTGTTGCGTGTCATTTCTACTCTGGGCCCTCCACTACGGTGGAGGGGTCTCCGTGTGTCGTCTGAGGTGCCCCGTGGGCCCCCGTGCACAGCATCAGTCCAGCACCCTATCCCTCTGTCTTTCCATTTAGTGTCATACCCTGCCAGGTCCCAGAGTGGGTCACAGATTACTGCTGGAGGCACCCCTGTGCTGGGCCTCCGCTGTCGGTCGTCTTGATGCCTTTCACTCCGCACCAATTTTTTGGCGTTTCCACTATCGGGGACGATGATCACTTCCCCCCTCGACCAGGCCTCTGAGGTGCTCTCGTGGTCTGCCGCCCCTTACAGACTCAGGTTCCGGGCTTCCCTCGGGGTTGTAGGCCCACTGCGTGATGGGCTATTGCTGGTGACATGCAGAATGTGCTGGATCCCGCCTGTTGCCCGGTATTCTCTCCCCCCGCACACCTTGAGGCCTGATGTTGTGCCGGGGGAGGGAGCCTTGTGTGTGTGCTCTGTAGGAGTATTGTAGTGAGCCCGGGTGTCAGTGCGGCATTTCTTCAAATAGGGGCCCCCCCTCGTGTGGTCCGAGTCCCCGGCTGAGGCGCAGGGCCGCTACGTGCTGGGCTGAGGCTGGCTGCATGGATAATGCGCCGGTGTCTGCCTGTCACCCAGTTGTAACTCCCCCCTATGCACACCTCGAGGCCTGGTGCTGTGCCGGGGGAGGGTGCCTGGCATTGGTGCTCCACGGTAGCAATGTAAACAGGCCTGGCTTCGGTTCGGCACCTTGTCGGATGAGGGCCCCTTCTCGCGCAGCCCAGGTTCCCGACTCTTGGTTCCAACGGGGTCTCAGGACCGCCGTGCCAGGGGTGATCACTGGTGGCGTGGAGGATTAACTGGTGCCCGGCTGCTAACCCGACTGCACAACCCACCCTGGCAGAGGGTGCCTTGCGCGGGCTCTCTATAGGCTTGGAGCGGTAGGCCCTGGTGCAGTCACTGTGTCTCCGCAGGTGGGGACCCCCCCTTGCACGGTGATCGCTGTGTGTAGGGGTCTGCGGTCCACTACTGCAGCGCTCTCACCTGGGCTGTTCCGGTGTATGTACCCACATGGGGGGCTGCACGATCGGGATGGGTAATTGCCGCGAGGTCCGGATGGCAGCAATCTCCCGGCCCCGTCTCCAAGACTTAATGCAGCCGCGGGAGCGTTCAGCATCCATCGCGCGCCGCTATTTTGTGAGCACGGCCGCGACCCCGTCTGAGCCCTATCATCCTCAGAGGCATCGGTTCTGCTGCCCACATGGGTCCATCGGGTGCTCCTTACATGTGCAGTGGCTGTGGTGGCCTAAGGAGCAAGTTGTTGTCGGGTTTGGGCGACATTGCGGGCTGCCGAGTGGAGCGCTATGGAAGTGCTGCCGCCATCTTGGCAGGCTCGGCTACACACCCAATAAATAGTCAGAGTTAATAGTACATTTTTCTAACAAAGTTTAAATTGAAGACAAAATCCTCTCTAATGCATTTAAGATTTAAAAATTATCCCTCCCTCCCCTATTCCCATTTTCATCCTCGTTCCAATTGGAACCCTCATTCATTAATGGCCATATGTCCTGTGCACCCTTGCTTAGGGTCCCCTCAGAGTTCAATGTCTCCAATATACGAGAAAGACCAACACTTGAAGGAGAACTGCTTTACATAGCTGGCATTTGTGGACAGCTAGCTGTCACTCTGCAAAGAAACTGGAACAAAATCACCATCGACCAGATCTCCTCATCGCTTCTTCAAAAGCCCCCCGCCCACTCCTCAAACCCAGACAAAGCAGCCACCAACCTCACCCAATGGTTATCCAACAGCGCCGACATCCTAGCACCACTGAAAAAACGACAAATCAAACTAGGCAGCAAGAAGGCCTCCTGGTTCAACGATGACCTTAAGAAATCCAAGAAACTCTGTCGCTCCCTCGAGAAGACCTGGAAAAAAGACCCAACCACCAGCACCAAGGACGCCTTCAAAAACGCCACCCGCATACACCACCAACTAATCCGAAATGCCAAGAAAGCAGCCTTCAAGGACCGTCTAGATAACAACGCCCACAACAGCAAGGAATTATTCAACATCGTCAAGGAATTTACCAACCCCTCAGCCAACTCCAACGACATCACCCCCTCTCAAGCCCTCTGCGACTCCCTAGCCTCATTCTTCCACAACAAAATTGCAGACATCCACAACAGCTTCGACAACCAACCCGGAGACCAACCCACCCAATCCCCTGCAGGACCGCCACCCCCCCTGAACATCCTCAATGACTGGAAGCCAATCTCCACTGAGGACACCATCCGTCTGATGAACTCTATCCACTCAGGATCCCCCACTGACCCTTGCCCTCACCACATCTTTAACAAAGCAGACTCCATTATTGCACCGCACCTCCGAGACGTCATCAACTGCTCCCTCAACTCCGCAACCTTCCCGGAAAGCTGGAAACATGCCGAACTCAGCGCCCTCCTGAAGAAACCCACAGCTGACCCCACCGAACTCAAAAACTATCGCCCTATCTCACTCCTTCCATTCCCGGCCAAAGTCATCGAGAAAGCTGTCAACAACCAGCTCGCCGCATTCCTCGAAATCAACAAATCCCTCGACTCCTCACAGTCCGGCTTCCGAGCCAAGCACAGCACCGAAACCGCCCTCATAGCAGCAACAGACGACATTCGAACTCTACTGGACAATGGAGACACAGTCGCCCTCATCCTCCTCGACCTCTCCGCAGCCTTCGACACAGTCTGCCACAGCACCCTTCTACAGCGCCTCAGAAATATCGGAATCCAAGGAAAAGCACTGGAATGGATCACCTCGTTCCTCTCCGGAAGAACCCAGAGAGTCCGCCTTCCACCATTCAAGTCAGAGGCTACTGAAGTCATCTGCGGCGTACCTCAAGGGTCCTCTCTCAGTCCCACCCTCTTCAACGTTTACATGAGCCCCCTCGCGGCCATCGCACGCCAACATAACCTCAACATCATCTCCTACGCCGACGACACTCAACTGATCCTGTCACTCACCAGAGACCCTAACACGGCCAAAACCAACCTACACGCAGGAATGAAAGAAGTAGCCGAATGGATGAAGCACAGCCGTCTGAAACTGAACTCAGACAAAACAGAAGTCCTCATCTTAGGTACCTCCCCCTCCGCCTGGGACGACTCTTGGTGGCCAGAGGCCCTTGGAAAAGCACCCATCCCGACGGACCACGCACGGAACCTGGACGTCATCCTGGATTCCTCACTCTCGATGAACAGACAAGTCAACGCCGTTTCTTCATCTTGCTTCAACATTCTTCGCATGCTCAAAAAAACATTTCGCTGGATCCCTACCGAAACTAGAAAAACAGTCACCCACGCTCTGGTCACGAGCCGACTGGACTACGGAAACACCCTCTACGCCGGCACCACCGCAAAACTCCAGAAAAAACTACAACGCATCCAGAACGCCTCAGCCAGGCTCATATTAGACATCCCGCGTAAAGAACACATCTCTGATCACCTGAAAAACCTCCACTGGCTCCCCGTCAATAAGAGGATCACTTTCCGGCTCCTAACCCACGCACACAAAGCACTCTACGAAATTGGACCCGAATGCCTCAACACGCGACTATCCTTCTACACCCCCTCCCGCCAGCTACGATCCTCCAACCAAGCCCTTGCCACTGTACCTCGCATCAACAAAACCACCATGGGAGGTAGATCCTTCTCCTACCTAGCAGCTAAAACTTGGAACTCACTTCCCACTCACCTTCGCCTTACTCAGAACCACCTAGCATTCAGAAAGCAACTCAAAACGTGGATATTCGACAAGTAACTCCCCACCCTTCTTCAAGCGCCTTGAGACCCTCCGGGTATGTAGCGCGCTATACAAATCTCTTGACTTGACTTGACTTGACTTGACAGTCTGTTGACATTCTCAAATTTGCCTCTTGAGCGTTCAGTGATTTTAATTTGGCCTCCAACTCTTGATTTTTCACCAAGGATAGAGCTATATCCGGCAAAGTGATGTCCTCTAAGTCCCCAGGGGCCAAACTACATTCAGCTTCGTGGTGATCATCCTGGGGTATCTGAGACAACCCCCTGAATGAAGACAATCCTAAATTTAACTCCTCCGCAGTTGCGGTGCCAGTTATAACCACCATGCTCCAATCAATCAATCAGTCATTTGTTAAGTGCACTACATACCCGCGAGGGACTCAAGGCGCTGGGGGCCGCTACTGATCGAACAGCCAGGTCTTTAGTATCCTCCTGAAGGTCAGCAGGTCTTGGGTCTGTTGTAGGCACGTGGACGCGTGCGCGTAGTGTGCGGTGGCAGATGGTGTCAAAGGCGGCGGAGAGGTCTAGGAGATGAGTGCTGCAGTCTCCCTGTTGTCTAGCAGGGTCCTGATGTCGTCGGTGGCGGCGATGAGGGTGGTCTCGGTGCTGTGGTTGCTGCGAAGCACTGACTGGGAAGGGTCCAGGATTCGTTTCTCTTCGAGGTATCGGGTTAGCTGTCTGTTAATGATTTTCTCGATGACCTTGGCCGGGAAGGGGAGCAGAGAGATGGGTCTTGAGGTCTCTTGGGTCTGCCTTGGGTTTTTTGAGTAGGGCGTTGATTTCAGCGTGTTTCCAGCTCTCTGGTCGCGGTCTCAAGGGAGAGATTGATGACGTTGCATAGGTGGGGTGCTATGGAGCTGCTTGCTTTGTTGAAGACGTGGTGCGGGAATGGGTCTGACGGTGAGCCGGAGTGGATTGTGCTCATGGTCTTGATGGTGTCATCGACGCTCACGTGGGTCCAGGCTAGAAAGGGGATGTGGTCGATGGTGTGGGGAGGGTCTGTTGTGTTGCTGTCTGTTGGGGCTGTCTGGGTGTTGAAGCTGTCATGGATGTCTGCTATCTTGCAGTGGAAGAAGGTGGCGAGGTAGTCGCACTGGGCTTGTGACGGCGGGATGTCGTGGGTGTTGGAGCTGGGGTTGGAGAGTTCCTTCACGATGTTGAAGAGCTCCTTGCTGTTGTGTGCATTGTTGTCGAGGTGGTCTTTGAAGGAGGTCTTCTTGGCAGCCCTGTTGAGGTGGTGGAGGTTGCAGACGGCGTCCTTGTGTGCTGCGTGGCTGTCTGGAGTTTGTTCACTGTGCCATTTCTTCTCTAGTTTCTGGCAGGCTTGCTTGGAATCTAGAAGTTCTGGGGTGAACCAGATGGCCCTCTTGCTGTCTCTGTGGTGGAGTGGGGGTTTCTTCAGCGGTGTGAGGGTGTTGGCGCAGGCCTCGATCCAGCATCTGAGGTTGTGGGCAGCGACATCGGTGTTGGAGGGTTCGTGGGTGGGCTGAAAGCAAGGTTTGCATGTAGTTGGTCTTCGGTGATTTTATTCTCCAGCAGTGGCAGGGGATCTGTTGGGCGTGGTGGTGTGTGGTGGGTTTCTGGAAGGTGAAGTGGATGCAGCGGTGGTCGGTCCAGAGGAGTTCGGTGGTGTGGCTGACGGAGACGTGCGGGCTTGAGGAGAAGAAGGTGTCGAGCCTGTGGCCGGCGGAGTGGATGGGCATTGTAACGAGTTGTCTCAGTCCGAGGCTGGCGAGGTTATCGATCAGGGTTGTGGAGTTGTTGTCTTGTTGTTCTCAAGATGAAAGTTCAGGTCTCAGAGGAGGATGTAGTCGGTGGAGGTCAGGGCGTGCGGGCTGGAAGGGTCAAGGGTCACTCTTCTCACCACGCAGAGGCCGGCCTATATGGGGAGGTGGGGGTGGAGGAGCAGCTGGGAGGTGGGAGGTGGAGGCAGCGAATGGGCAGTCAGGGGGGCGTGGATGCAGCGGCGAGGGGCGACAAAGAGAACAGAAGGCAAAAGGTCACAACCATTGAGGGGGAAACAAGTGGCACAGAGGCATAAAGGTCCCAGGAATGGGCAGATAAGGTCAGAAAATATGTGGAGAAATTAGTGGCACAGAGGCAGAAAGGTCCCAAGAAAGGGCAGACAAGGTCACACAAAACGGGGGAAACGAGTGGCACAGAGGCAGAAAGGTCCCAAGAAAGGGCAGAAAAAGTCACAAAAAACGGGGGGAAACGAGTGGCACAGATGCACAAAGGTCACAAGAAAGGGCAGAAAAAGGTCAAAAAAAACGGGGGAAACGAGTGGCACAGAGGCAGGAAGGTCACAAGAAAGAGCAGAAGAGGTCACAAAAAACGGGGGAAACGAGTGGCACAGAGGCAGAAAGGTCCCAAGAAAGGGCAGAAAAGGTAACAAAAAACGTGGGGAAACGAGTGGCACATAGGCACAAAAGTCACAAGAAAGAGCAGAAGAGGTCACAAAAAACGGGGGGAAACGAGTGGCACAGATGCACAAAGGTCACTAGAAAGGGCAGAAAAAGGTCACAAAAAACGGGGGGAAACGAGTGGCACAGATGCACAAAGGTCACACGAAAGGGCAGAAAAGGTCACAAAAAACGGGGGGAAACGAGTCGCACAGAGGGCACAAAGGTCACAAGAAAGGGCGGAAAAGGTCACAAAAAATGGGGGGAAACGCATGGCACAGAGACAGAAAGGTCCCAAGAAAGGGCAGAAAAGGTCACAAAAAACGGGGGGGATCAAGTGCCACAAAGGTCACAAGAAAGGGCAGAAATGTCACAAACAATGGTGGGAAACGAGTGGCACAGAAGGCAGAAAGGTCACAGAAATGCAGGGGCAGCTAGACAAAAGAAGGCAAAAACGGGCATCGAGACACAGGGGCCGTTAGGGGAGCAGAAGGGAAAACTGGGCAGAGAGACACAGGGGCAGCGAAGGGAGCAGAAGGGAAACCAGGCAGAGAGACACGGGGACAGCGAGGGAGGGAACGGGCACAGGCGGTGCTGTGCGGAGCTACCTGGAAGGGTCAAGGGTCGCTCCTCGTCTTCTGCGAGGCAACAATTTCAGGCGACGACTTTTTACCAGCCTCTGCTATTTCAAAATTACCCTTAGCATCAGACATGTCCATTTCTATATTTTCAACCAATGCGTTCAACGAACGATGCTCAATAAAATGGGTAGGTTAAGTAAATATGGGAGATTCCATCAACTTCTGCGCAATGGACTTACTCTGGTGCGGAACTAATAACTGTGAGATGACCATAACAGTACTTGACTCATCCACAATAGCCATACTAATGGACATCCCCTCTTTGGTAATCCGCAATGACTTGTTTCTCAACCCCTTAGTTAACATTGCTAACACCTTAGGCTGAGATTTCAATAAGGAAGATGATCTTGTGGCTGCTTACGCTTGATGGTTTTGTGTAATTTAAGAGAGCTAGGGCAATCGATCTCACTTTCAACTGATCCGGAAGAAGGCTCCGCACTTACCTCTGTAAATACAATTGGCCTACAAGAGCGCAGGCATCTAGATGGCATCTTCCACCTATTTGAGGCCTTCTTACTCGCATTCACAACCCAGACCAGGAGAGGGGAACACTTGGCTCAAGCTTTTATTTAATCTCTTTAGCCCTATTTAGCCAATTACTCTGCCTCTCTGGCTGCCTCTCTGACCACCTCTCTGACCTAGGGTGCCTAGTCTGCCTGTCCTCCTAGGCTTTGCTGCCACCACGCGGTTTATGCGATGCTCTAAGGTCCGGGACTCCACGACTCTCTCAGCCTAGTCCGCCTGTCTTCTGACCATTAATAACCTGGCCATGTTAAACCAACTTGCAAGGAATTAATTTCCTGTGCTGTTGAGTTCCTTGAATCTTCATTGGCTCAATTGCTCCAGTAACCTAAACCAGCCTGGACCAGACCTCTACCCACTGGCCACCCTCTCTGGTTGGTAGTATATGGAGCAAGTTTAACAAAGATGAGCGTAATGACCAAGTCTGTGGGCTGGCTGCCGCCAAGCCCAGACCTGGTTGAACCACTTCTGCAGGGGGCCCAAGCTCACCCTCTGTGGTGCGACCGCTACACCGCCCTCACCTGTTATTACCTGACCTGTTGGGTGTGTGGTCAGTGAACCACCAGTTTTTCAGGGTTACAGGTCCCCCAAGGCTATGTCTGCTGTATCTGCAGTAAATTCATCCCGTGGTGAGTCCCGTGGTGTGGGAGCTATCCGGAAGAACCAAAGAGTACCCGACAGAACACTCTGGTGGAAATCAGGCGAGGTGAGCAAGGAGTTGCCTGCACCAACCCCGCAAGTGGCACTAGCCTAAGACTGGTCGCCAACGCTGGGTGTGGCAATGGCGCTGGGTCAGGTGATGGGTCAGGCAATGCCTTGGCTCTATCCCCTAGCAGCTTCGCCCCCCGTGTCTCACCGTCTTACAAGCAGGAGATGCAAGGGTGCGGTGCGGTATTCGCTGCTTTCCCGTCTCCCAGCTGGAGATGCAAGGAGGAGTCTTCGCGGCTTTTCGGCTCGGCCCTACTTGCAGCTTGTGGTTTCGGCTTTGTGGTAGCAGGCACTCCGCTCCGTGCCGGGGTTATGTTATGTGATGATGAATTTATAAAGCACACAGCTACTTAGAAGTGTCCCGGCGCTAGCTCCTGAAAGAAAGAGATGACCGTTCATCTGATTAAAACAGCAAAGTCTTGAGTTTCTTTTTGAACATCAAAGGGTCTTGAATGGTCCCCAAGGCTAAAGGCAACAAATTCCAGGCCAGGTCAGCCCTGCACACAAAGGAATTGCCACCGAGACGCTGACGCTTGAACTTCGGGGTCTGCATCAGCCATTGGGCGGAAGACCGAAGCAGTCGCCCTGGCAAATTGAAAGCGAATCTCTTTTGTAGGTATATGGGGCCAGTCCCATACAGGGCCCGATGAGCAATGGTCAACATTTTGAATTTCAGGCGTGATTCAACTGTCAGCCAGTGTAGGGCGCGCAAATGTGACCGTACACTGTCTCTGGGATATAAACCCATAAGAAGTCTGGCAGCAGAAATTTGCACCACCTGCAATTTTTTGACCAGAAACCCAGTGTAGGCAACCAGGAGGGCATTGGCGTAGTCCAGGTGGGACAAAATTAGCTCACGGACCACTGTTTCTCTGGATGAACTCAGCAAGAGGGGGAGGAACTTCCTCATGCTCTTAAGTATGCCGAAGCAGGTGCCTGCCAGTTTCTTCACATGCGTCACAAAGTTCAGGTTTTGGTCGAACCAGACAACAAGGTTTTTTACTGCACCAATTCTTTCAGAAGGCCGAGGAGAACCCGGAGGCCAAAGCCTCTCTCTGAAATCCGAAAGAAAGGAGCCAAACAACAACACCTTAGACTTAGCCTTCATTACATTTCAGCTGAACATTGGCCAGCCAGTGAAAGACAGAGGATAAACAGTGTTGGGCCATCCCAACAGAGTCATCCACCTTATGCCAAGTAAACAGCAACTGGGTATCATCGGCGTAAGCCATAACCTTAGCCCCCAGTGACTCCGCAAGATACACGAGCGGAGTCACATAGATGTTAAAAAGGAGGGGGCTAAGAGATGAACCCTGTGGCACCCCCGTGGACACCGGCAAGGACATAGAGGCACTCGGGGGAAGCCAGACTTGCTGCTGCCGGCCCTCAAGGAAGGAACTAATCTAATGCAGAGCCTTGCCCGCAATGCCTATATCAGATAGGCGATTGAGGAGCATGGCACGAGAGACAGTGATGAATGCTGCCGAGAGATCAAGCATAACCAATGCTGCTCTCCCGCCGGCATCCAGACACCGCCGAATTGCCTCATCAACCTCCAACAAGGCGGATTCCGTGCTGTGAGCAGCACGAAAGCCCGACTCAACGAACTCAGTGAGTTGGAAGGTGACAGCCTTCTCACAAACTTTCGCCAAACTTGGTAGCAGCGAGATAGGACGATAGTTCTCTGGCGCTGAAGGGTCTAAAGACGGCATCTTAAGCAGAGGAAGAATCAGGGCATGTTTCCAGGCCGTGGGCACAGAAGCCGTACAGAGTGATTTATTGATCATGAAATTCACCTCTGTATTTACGGTATCAGCCAGGTCGGACAAGAGCCTAGCAGCACAGGGGTCGTTGGGAGAGCCGGACTTAAGGGCCTTCAAGATTTTAAGGGAGCTGGCAGAATCAACTTGCCCAAAACCCGAAAAGGTGGAGGGTGGCTCAACCCTACTGATAGGTAAGGATAACACCACACTGTGATTCCCTGGAGAGATGGATAGCGAAACCTGAATACTGATTATTTTATCCTTGAAGAATGCCGCCATGGAGTTACACCAAGTATCTGAGACAGGTGTGGCAGCCACCTGAGCACAAAAGGCCAGAAAGCTTTGAACAATAGAGAAAATCTCTTTAGAATTGTTTTTGGCTCGCTCAATGCGAGTGGCATAGTGGTGTCCCTTGGCGTCTCCAATAGCTGTATAGCAGAGCCTTTGTTTTGCTCTGAGAGCGTTCTTGTGAACGGGACAGTAGCCACGAGTACGCCAGGCTCTCTCGGCTATTTTGCACTCATGTTTCAGAGTCCTAAGCTCCATGCCATGCTGTGCTGATCAGCTGCACTTCCGTCTCAGATGTAATTCCGTCTCAGCTGCAATCACATTTCTGCGACTCCTGCTATTTTTGTTTCAGGAGTTCGCAACTAAAGCTTCTGGGGAAGTATCTCCTAAAGTAGCAACAATTATCGTTCTTCCTAATACAGATAAGATCCTATTTTAATCCCTAATTATTGCCCCATGTAATTGATTTATCAAAACTGCAAATTCTATGCTACAATTCTGGTAACTGGACTTTCTCCAATGTGCTTGCCTCCCTAAAGAAATTTAAATGTCCCATAGGATTATTAGCTTTAGAATCTGAAAAAGCTTTTGATAAGGTTAATTGGAAATTTCATTTCAGAGCTATGCAAAAATTTGTTTTTGGTACACTTATCTCTATGGTTAAAGCGCTGTATGGTTTAGCCACCATTTTTATTAATGGAATTATTTTGTTACCTTTTCTCCTCTTTAGAAGCACTAGATAAGGATCTCCTTTATCCCCCTTACTTTTAATTTTAGCCATTGAACCATTATTATCTTTGATTCATGCTTCTATGAATAGTACTGGCATTCCCATCAATGATACCCTTCTTTCTTTTTATGGAAAATCTGTTTATTGAAACAACGCTCATCTTACAGGGCAGGACTGAGAGAAACACATTTGTACATATAATATGAAGTGACACTGACATATACATCATTTGAGCAATCATCGTTGAAGTCAATTCATTGATGGCACTGTCATGGCCTGTAAATGTACAGTGAACAAATAGAATATGATGCATGGCATAATAAAGTTACACAGCCTTGGCTCGCCCAATGATACAGTTCTTATGCAGATTATGTTTTACTTTGTGTTAAGGATATTCCAGAAACTGTATTAGATAAATGCAAACAAATCTGGCTGCACTTTTGCCAATCACTTATGTATCAAGAAAGATAAGAACCAGATACATGCTATAAGAAGTCCACGTGAGCATTTACTACTCTCTGCAACGGAAATAGCCAAACAGTTTCAGAAATTGTATTCAAACCTTCATAGTAAACCTCATGATTTTCCAGATATCATATTAGATAAATTCTTACTCAATTGCAACTTACTGTCCATATCCCACTCTGACCGATGCATTCTTGACACACCTTTTATGATGGAAGAGATTTATATTGATATGCCTTTAGAAATTTAAACACCATAAAATCCCCAGGTCCTGCTTGTATTCCAGCAGAAGTTTATAAAACATTTACCAAGCAACTTTCTCCTCTCCTGCTGTTTTTGTTTCAGGAGTTCGCAACTAAAGCTCTTGGCGAAGGATCTTTGAAATAGCAACAGTTATCGTTCTTCCTAATCCAGATAAGATCCTACTTTAATTCCTAATTATTGCCCAATGTAATTCATTTACCAAACTGCAAATTGTATGCTACAATTCTGGCAACTAGACTTTCTTTAATTCTGAACCATATTATTCAGCCTGATCAATCTGGTGTTCTGAAAGGTAAATTTTCTTCCATTAATACTACATTACTACGTAATGTGCTTGCCTCCCTGAAGAACTTTAACTGTCCCATAGGATTATGTGACGGGGCGGGACTGGTACCCGACACTAGTGGCAGTCCGGTTAACGTAATAGACTGGTGGTCAGCTGTTCCCCTTTCTGTTTCCGACAAACAGCCTGACTCAGCCTAGTTGGATGAATGGACTTGCACAGGCTCGGAAACAACATGGGGACCCGAAGGCGAAAACGAACACGGATCCTTTAACTCTGCCGTCGCGGGAGACGAGACTCCGCCCACCGGCAGCGTCACGGACTTGAAGGAAGGCGGAACCTGGAAGGCGCCGGACAGAGTTTCCCGAGGAGAGGACGGACGTGGCTGGAGGCTAAGAGCGGAACCGGAGTACTGCAGAGACGAGGCCCTGACGAGCCGAGCTGATGACTACAAGCCAGAAGGCCAACGACCCGGCGACTCGCCCTGCCACACTCCCATGGGAGGGGTGTGGCTTGCTAAGGTACGGGGCAAAGTGGCGGGCTGGGTTAATCGTAACAGTACCATAAACGAGTGAAAGTGCATAAAGTGTAGCTTCCTCACCCCTTTTCCTCACGAGCACTAAAAGGCACTAGAGCGTATGTTTGATTACACTCCTTCACTCGGTGTCCCTCACTCCCTGGTCCTTATCGTTATACGAGGGTCGCCAACCTGACTCCTTGTTATTTCTTTTCTTTCCATGCACGCCTGGAGTTGAGGACGGTGGCCCCCGACGAACACTGACAACTTCCGGAGTGGAGAACTATCGACCACTGCGTGGAAGGCACACCCTGGAACTCTCATCTTTCCCCAAAGGAGTCAGGACGGAACCAGACGAGTTTGCTCGTATCAGACAAACTACTAGACGAAGAAAAACCTACTTGAAAATAAAACCTTCTTTAAAAACTTTATTTAACGTGTCAGACTCGCTCCCTCCCACCTCTCCTGTTGTCGATCCCGTACAGATTATTAGCTTTAGATGCTGAAAAAGCTTTTGATAAGGTTAATTGGGAATTATACAGTTCAGGCCTCGAAAAATTCACTAGCAATTAAAGTGAATGAGCAATAAAGACACCTGTAAATCTTGTTTTTGTCTTTACACATTTGTTGTCTGTTCAAGGACAGAGGTCAAATGTCAGTTTGTCTTTTTACTAATTGTTGCTTATCTGTCCCTGGAAATTGTTTTTTTTTACTTTCTTTCTCTTATTATAGTTAGTGCTTTTTGTCAAGGGAGTTATCTGATAATAATTGTGAAACAAGAACCTGTAAAATGTCAGGTTCTTTCTTAACACAACATTTAAACAGCTTGTAAATGAATAGTACAATTATTTCAAAATATATCAGGAATTATGAAAGAACTGTTTCTGTAAATCAGAAGTGTGATGCAAACAAAGTTTTACATAGCAGCAAAACAAATCACAACACTTTATTTGGTGATGTGTAAATGATACATATTTGCCGGAACATGATTTCCAGACATTGTACTCTATGTAGTTTTTAAACCACGTCAGTGGGAAATTCTGTGGGCATTTCAATGTAAAATCTGATGATTGCAAATGACAGTGAGCTGCTACTTAATGCTTTAGTTATGTATTTATTAAAAGTGACAGTTTTTAAACATGAGTTGAGAAGCAATCCTCCCCCTGCACTGATGACAATGTCATTAATAAACTGAGGCAAGTCAGGGGTCATGTGTATCCTATATGTGGCTAGATTTGTTTCTTATATGGAATAAAAGTTTAGTCTATTAAACCAAATATGAGTTTTCTGTACAGCAGAGATGCTGAACATGCGTATTTAAAGGCGCTCTCATATGTGATAAAGAAGAAAATGCCATCTCACAGAATCAAAATACTTGCCCTTGATAACATTATTCGAAACCAGTTTATGGCTCAAGAGCATTATGTTTGGGTCGAGTAGATTATTTAAGTCACTAGACCTGCAGGTCTAGTAACATTTTTAGTATTTTTTCGAGGCCTGCAGTTCCTCAAGTTTCAGCTTATGCAGATGAGGTTTTACTTTGTATTAACGACCCTGCATATACTATATCACTGATATTAGCAATTATTGATGGTTATGTAATAGTAGCAGGATATACTTTAAATACAAATAAAACAGATTTTTTTTCTTTCTTTAAACATATTTAGTACTACAGATATGTTACATGGCACTGACATTATATGGAATACCGTGGATCTTAAGTATCTTGCTATTTAATCTTTAAATATAATAAAAAATACAGTTGATTTAAATCGTAAAAATAACTACAATTACAGATAGATTGGACAAATGGTCTTCCCTCAAATTAACATGGTAGGGGAAAATCGAAGCAATTAAAATGGTATTAGCTCAAGTGCCATATGTACTATCAATGTTACTGGTTAATTTTGCTACATTTTGCTTACTACTCTTAATAAACTCCTTCTTAAATTTGTTTAGATTAAACTTCGACATATACTCCGGTTGTTTCATCAACTGGGCCAATTCAGTGCTTTTAGTCCTTTGGGTCCTGATCCCAACTTCCCCCAGGATGTGAGGTGGCGATAGCCTGTGACGGATTCCGCTACCTTAGGGTTTTTATAACCCCAGTCACTCAGCTCTTCCATGACAAAAATCTAGCTGTTCCTTTGAACAGACTACGCAGTGATGTTAAACATTGGAGATCTCTGCCTCTTTCTTTGTTGGGTCGAGCTGCCCTATTTAAGATGTTGTCTCGCCCGCATTTTTTGTACATCCTTCAAAACTGCCCATGCAGAGTTCCTATTTCAGGAGCATGGAGGGGGAAATCAGAACAATGTTGTGGAATTGTGGTGTGCCCCGTATAGCGCTAATTAAACTAACCAGGGGTTAGTATGATGGGGGATTGCCCTTCCCGATATACGACTTTATTACTGGACCTTGCAGCTAGCGGTAGTCAATCACTGGATATACCACTCTCTGATAGACCCTGCATACATGCTAGACGATAACAGATAGGTAGGGAGGGTTGCTTGGGAGCATTATATGCAAAAGGCAAAAAAGGGCGATACATGGGCCCGATGGCTAACACGTTGGATATTTGGCGATTGGCGACAAGGCGTCTTGGCTGGACAGGGATGCTGACGCAAGCTACACCCTTGTGGTCCACTCACAGACTGGGACACCTGTGTCATCAACCGGGGTTTGATAAGTGGGACACAATTGGAATATCAAATATAGGTCACCTAGTGAACAAGCACTGGCATAGCCAATAGGTCTCGCCTTTTGGACCTTTTAAGTGTTGATAGCCATGCAGCATATTATGCTGGGTGCTGTTCCGTGTTAATCATTATTCTATGTCTCTCTACATCTCTACAGGAGCCAGTGAGAGCAGAACAGTTTATATAGGAGCCAGTGAAAGAAGAAAGAGAACATCTCTCCAGTAAGAGCGGGGGGGGATACTGCATGTGAACCAGTGGGAGTGAAGTTGGGGGATAGGCTGTATAGAAGCCAGCAAAAACAGAAAGAATGGATAAGACTGCCCAGGAGCAAGGGGCCACAAAGGGAAGAGACTTTACAGGAACCTGCGAGAACAAAATGGAGGGAAGAGGCTGCCCACAAGCAAGTGAAAATAGAGAAAGGTATGAGGGAACTTAGAAGTCAGTGGGAATACAACCGAAAAGAAGAGACTACATGGAAATCAGTGAGAGTAGAAGGGGGAGACTGCACCGGAGCCAGTGAGAGTGAAGAAAAGGGAACAGACTGTATAGGTGTTATTGAGAGGAGGGGCAAGACTGCCCAGGAGCCAGGGAGCACACTCAGCTCAGATAAGATACTGTGAGAGGAGAGAGAGCAAAGGAAATGGAGTGCATATGAGTTGGGAAGAACAAGACGAGTGCAATGAGGGGGCCGGGAGAGCAGATGGAATAGGCTGCATAGGAATCAGGGAGAGCAAAGCAGAGGCGAAAGCAGTGTCATGTTAAGGCTTTTGGGGGTTCCTGTTAAGTATCTTGGGGCCCCTAGACAAGACAAATTTTAGACAGCCCGGTATGGAACAAATTTAAATTGTATTACCCATTTATTGCTAATTCAGATGGCTTGATGTCAAACAATACTGAATTACGTGTTAAACTGTAACAGGGTCACAAAAATACTATTAAAATATGTTTTGTCCAAGGCCATAAAAAACAGTAAATGTCACTAAGTAGAGAGGGAAATGTAGAGGTTTATAGGGAGGAATAAAAAAAAAGGTTTAATAAAGTTTGCTTTTCCAGGGGAGCCCTTGAAAGGTGGGGGCCATGGACAATTGCCCACGCCTTGAACCGTCTTTGGGCGAATGACAGGAGCTGGAAAGGTAGAAAAGCGTTTGCACAGTATCCGGGAAGAACGGGAGAGACAGCGCACAAACTTTTGAGGGCAGGGAGGAGAGACTTTACGGAAGCTAGAAAGAGCAGTGTTGTGTGCACGGAAGCCAGTAAAAGCCTCTTCGGCCCATGCCCGTCGCTGCGGAGCAGGGAGTCCCAGGCTCGTCTAATTCTGAGTTCCTGAGCGTGAATCACTGCTGACATCACAGGAAATCACCAAATGCAGCATTCCCACCCTCCCATCCTGTCACAGCCAGGTAGCCATGTGCCCGAGACGAACTGAAGCCACTCAGAAGCTGAGTAAGTAAGAAATATTTATTGTATGGTTAATTAAAACCTTTACAATTTCCATATAAAAAAAACGTAATAGCAGCAGAGTTCATATTCTAAAACCATTTAAATAAAACATATAAAAACTTTCATGAATTATATTAACATACACAAAGCAGTTGTCACAGACCATAAGTTGAGAAAAGCGAGGCTCAGTTCTCAATGAGAGAGAGAGGGACTGTTCTGTCATCAATTATTTGTTAACAGCAATGAGAGAATATTTGCTGTAACTTCAAGGGGCCATGTGATGCAAAGATTAAGCAGTCTGGTTGATTGTCGCAAGAGCTTTAGCCCCTGCTGCCTCCATGAATTGAACAAAGAGACACACTAGTTGTACATCTCCACCTCCGAAACATGCCTTCACAGCTTGTCTGCAGGTTCTTACCTGCTTACTTACAAAGAGTGGCTATTGTAACTGTTGCTGTTCGGCCTGTAAATTTCTGCATATACATAGTGTTGGACCTGGGGTTACCAGTCAACCTAGGGTAGCCTGACTCAAGTGGTAAGGCGTTTCTCTAAGGCGAATTGTTGCACTTGCATCACACTCAACACAGTAGCACAGCATACTTTCACCCAAAAATGACACCACACCTTGTTAGAAAAATATCGAAGGCTTTATAAAAATCTTTAGATGTACTTTCTTTTAGTAGTATAAAACTTTAGCTCATCAAACACTTCCACATCTGATTATTTGCATCAATAAGAGCTTGACATTACATCATCAGTTAAATAACTTTTTCTTACAGGAGAAATGAGCTTAGCAATTTTCACTCAGTACTCTAGTTCCCAGGAAGTCACCTTGAAATTTGACTATAAACATTAGCATGTCAGGCGCTTCTATACAGTGGAACAGGTTGGCGCCTTATCCCAGTATTGTAACATTCTCTCATGTTCTTTGCAACAGGATTGGTACAGGCATTATTATAATAGAAAACAGAATCATGTACCCCCTGTGGAGCAAAAACATGCGTTAATCTCGGCCAGTACTCAGGTACTTGTGCAGGAAACCTACAATTCCCTGGCTTCTGTTCAGTGGTATCCAAGGTCAAACAGAAGTTTTAGGCTTATCAAGACTCTCGCTCCTAAAGTATGGTTCTATTAATTTTAAGATCCCCTGGTTCACGTTACCTCACCACCAGGAATCAGGGAAGTAGGTCAACATTCAGCCCGTTAGTAATCTCACCACGATTGTGTGCCGCACCAGCCCCAAATCCCGGCTTACTTGTAGCTTTAAGATTTGTTCATTGTTTTTTACTGTCACAGATAGTCTCCATTCTCGCCGTCAGACTCCCGGCGAAAATACCTGCCCCCTGGTATACGAGGCAAGCCCACACACCAGATCTGCTCGGAAGCGAGGGCGCCCCCATTGTCACACCTTGGCAAGTCTGCTGAGGCTTGGGAACCTCTACTAGCAGCAAGGCTTCGCTCGGTCGTTGATCCACCTCTCCCCGATAAAGCCAAGCCCAACACTGGGCCTGCGCGGGAGGGAGGACACTTCAGCACGACGCCGCCTTCTCTGAGAAGAAGGCCAGCCCTCCACTGGGATCGCGCAGGAAGGAGAACACTACGGTGCAGCACCGCCTACTCTGTGAGGAAGGCCATCCCTCCACTTGACTTGCGCAGGTTGAAGGACACTACCCTCGGCGCCGCCCCCACAGCGAGGTTCTCCTCAGCAAGGCGGTCGCCCCGTTGCCAATTCCCCCTCACTCTGAGCGGAAGTCGCAGGGCCTCACAGGAGGGTGCCCCAGCCCGATGTCACAGGCGTACATTTACTCTCCACAGCTGGGCCCCTATGAAAATGTTCCCAGGGATGAGCGACAGGTTGTCCTCCCAGCGCTCCCCAGCACAGGTGATCCTGGGCAAGTAATTGTGGTTTACAACTTTATAGAATCCCTGTCGGTAAAGATTACGCTGGATAGGGAGGGTGGGGGAATCTTCTCAGTCTCTACTTGACAGATGCAGCCAGGCAGTGTCCCCAGGCCACACTCACCAATACAGTTTAGGGAGGTCGGACTCTCCAATCAGCACAACCTCCAATATTCACTCATGGATAACTCAGTGATGGGTATGACGGCCCCTCTCTCTCCTCATGTGGCAACACCTGAGCCAGATTCAGAAGAAGGTTATCTAAAGCGGGGCCAGATCTATAGGTAGGGGGGGAAACGACAGCAGCGAGAAAGCAACACCTAAGAGAAGTCAATCCCCCTCAGCGCCCTATCCCCCTAACACAACAGTCTGTTCTCCAGCCAGCCCAACAGTGCACAAAAAGGCCGCCAAGGTTCTGACCTTATATACCCTAGGCCCAGGTCACTAGAATGGGCCGGAAGTTTCTAGATCACTCCAACACTAATTTATGGGTCAAGCTCTGAGGTAAAACTTTGACAGTTGACAGGCCACCATTTTGTGGGTGAGCTTCTACTCTTTCTCCATTTTAGAGGAGCACCTGCACCTCACTACTAATAGGTGATAATGAGCCGCCCAGATTCCTAGGGTCAACACCAGAAAAAAAAATGTAGTGGACACACAAGAAAAATACAGAAGGCAAAAAGGGGATAAAAATAAAATAAAATGAAATACAAATAATTAGGAGGGACCACCCAAAGGGCTGACAGGTCTAACACATAGTAGGTGTAATACACTTTCGTTAGTATCCTCACATAGGGGGCATAATGAATGACCATAGAGTCGCTTCCACGGGGGAAGATGCGGTAAAGATGGTAAAATACCCAATCGAAAATGAAGATATTTTTCTTTCCTCTTTCTGTTAAAGTCCGTGCCTAAGTATGGTTGTGGAGAGGATTTATCATAACTGTGAACCACAAACCATCAGTGGGCTCTTTCTGTGAGTGTTGCCTTGTCTTCTATTAATGATAGCTTTTTCACTGTTTTATTAACAATTTGTTTAAAACAATGATATGACCCAAAGTTCCTTGACTCCCAGACGATCTATTGATGCTGTCAAATAAGTCCTTGCTGCACACTCCCTCTTTAGATGTATTTCAATCCATAAGTGTGAGTTCAGTGTGCCTGCTTCAGATTTTTTTATCCTATACCAGGTCTTAGTATAGGATCCTTTGCGGGCTATTTCTTGACTTTGCATGCTAAATTCTAGCCTTATTTGGGGTGGCGAGACGTACTTTGGTAAATTGAACATTATTCTGGCAGTTCTTGAGACAGTTCTGTGCAAAGTCAGTGCATCTCTTCCCCTCAGACACTCACTCCCATAAGAGATTGCTGGGATGAGTTTCGCTTGCCAGACTTGTAGCAGTGGGATAAGTCTAGAGCCAACCGTTTTCTGTTTAATCGATTTTATGGCAACCGCTATCGAGTTGCCTCTTCTTTTAATTGCTTCTTTTTGTAAATTGAAAGTCCCCTTATTATCCATGATCACACCTAGATACTTATATCGGTCAACTACTTTGATTCGAGTGTCTGCCTTGTGCCAGCAGTGTTTAGAGGTTTCCTTCTTTAGTTGTATCCTCATAACCTTCGTTTTGTCATGGTTAATGGTTAATCTGTTGGATATTGAGTAACGACTAGTTTATCCAATGGAGAACGATGGGGGTCTGGCTGACCAGTACGAGATTGTCTGAGTACAAGAGGTTGGAAAGTGAAAGCCCACCCAGCTTAGGCAGATGAGAATTGCAAATATCCAGTTCTGACGAAAGGTCAGACATAAATCACGCAGAAGCTGAGGGCGCCACATTACCAGCACAAACCTCTGCAATACTAACTGCGGAACCCCTTTAAGCAGTTGATTGGTCAGCAGAATCTACATTTAAGTCTTTTACTATAAACCTATTGTTGATGTTTCTTCTGTGATGGTGTCTAAGCTTCAAACAAGCATAATCGGAGCCTACGGTTTGGACATAAAAGTCTAAATTTTCCAGCATTCCCTACAAGAATTTTCAATTCTGTTAAGGACACAGAGGCAAGGATTAGCCCACCCATTTCGTTTTATTTATCTCCATAAAGTTATTTGCATATTTACCTATTGTAATGGTTCCTGTATGTTTTCATTTTTTTTACCTCCCTGATGACATTGTACTGGGTATGTTATGTCTTTAGTGAGGCCTGTGTTTACAGCTTTGATGTTTTACTTTCTTACTAGGAATTGGAGACAAGTGATTGCTGGATCAACAACATTCTGAGGTTGTGTAGGTTCCCTGTTTGCTCTGGAGTACGTGTCCGCTGCAGAAGCTCCTTAAGTTTCAGCTAAAGAACATTGGGTCCCGTTGGACCGAGCTATTCAAATCATGCTCCCGCATATGGTGATTTTTGCTGTTGATTGATGTCAGGGCTTTAAGAGGGCCGGGTATCACCAGTGCTGAGCACCAGCAGTTTTTTAAAGGAGGCCACAAAACAGGTCTCTATCAGGAACTGGTTTCTGCCTTGGCACCGGACTGCAGTGACAGCAGGCACATGGATGAGCGCTGCTCACTTCTCACTAGTGGAGAAGTTACGGCATGACATCATGCCAGGTGAGCGTTTTAAGGAAAGGGAAATACTTTAAAGTGAGTTGTTTTCTCTCTGGATTTCCCTTCTCTTTTCGAAACTCAAGAGCAGCAACATTCTTGTGGTGTCACCAGGGCTTTACAGTCCTGCCAAGTGTCATGCATCAAGAGTGCCGCTAACGCATTTCACTGTGGTGTTCCCGCAACACGGCACTGAAATGCATTGTCACGTATTTTTGTCACTGTCCACACTCTGCTGACAGCGCTGAAACTGGCTGCCCAAGACTCTAAGTGCTAGTGCACGCCGCCACCTGCGTGCGCCCCGGGCTGCAGCAGACTTCACTTGCCAGCAGCAGGAGCTCAATAGTTAAACATCTGCTCTCAGACAATGTTACAATTTCTGCCCGGGTCCCTGCGAGATTCCCGCCCGCGCTGCGCCGGCTTCGAGGCTCGATTCAGTCACTGTGAGCCACTGACTGCAGCCCAATTAATACCGAGACCCCGGGCGGTCGTTGCTTATATGCTGTGGCACTGAGGGGATGTGACCTTAATTTCTCCAGTTACAGGAATTTAAGAGGTCGGTCAGAAGCGGTGGGCCGGGGCATTGGACTGACTGCTGTGCGCAGCGTACCTCTCAGTCATCGCGTGTCTGAGACTGAATGCGCTGCTGCCTGCGCAGGAGGGGCAATAATTTATTATAATATTAAACCGGCCGCGGCGTTAGACTGGTGGGACGGCACAACATCCACCTCACAGTGAAGTTCTACTGATTACTCACTATCCCTGCTTAGGTTGATTGTGACAATGTGGATAGTCACTCAGGTTTCCAGGGTTTTAGTTCCTGACTCAGGGTTCGAGCGAGTGTGACACCATGACGGAAGCCACGGGTCCAGGCCTCGAGTCAAGGTGCAGGGGGAAGTCAAGACTCGTCGCGGCTGGCTGACTCGTACCGTGACAGCACTGCAGTGTTCCCCACACCACAACTACGTGTGTCATACTGGGTACCTTTTAAGTAGCAGTCGGATGTTTCAGACAATAGTTGCAGTATTATGGTCACACTCGCCGCTTGGCATTGAAAGATACCACATAGCTGCCAAGGATTCAGATTGCTATGTGTGACATTGTCATAATTTTAGTGTAATTATGAGTGACATTTCAACAACTATGAGTGACACTTCCTCGCGTGCAAAATCAAGCAATGGCGATGAGGGAAAAATATAAATGTCAGTAATTACACCTATTTGAGCAATGAGATGGTCTTTAGGATCATATGTTTAAACACATGTAGTTAAGATAAAAGGGTTTAGACCAGACTGGTGGCCAAAAACTCTAAAAAGTGATAAAACAGGCAATTGACTTTCTCCATCTATGCATGAAGGGAGTGGAAAAAGATCCCTGTATCCATCAGGACTGCCTCAACACTGCTGCAACTGAGGAAAGAGTTGTAGACGCACCTTTTTAAAAAACATGACAGCACAATGCAGTAATATTACATGTCTCCTCAAAGAACCCAGGTACCTCTCCCATCACTTGCTGACTGCACTTGTGCCTTTCTCCACTTGCCTTGGTTTGTGCTATTAAAATAGCATATACTTAGAATGATCTCCATTCACAAACATAGAACTTCAGAGTACACTACATGGACAGGTGCAAGAATGCAAACGTGTTGCTTAGTCATATATGGCGACAACTAACTAAAATGTTATCAGCAGAGATGCGATGTTAAATACAATAATCAAATAAAACAATCTTTTTATTCACATAGTAGCACTACAGATCTGGATAACAATGTTGAAGTTATTTTAAAATACTAATGTATTGTATTGCCAATGCACGCTAAAGCAAATAACCTTTTCTGTTTATTTGCTATCATTCTGGTACCTGAACTCGGTTCTAACAGTGTGTGTGCCTGGAAGCCTTCGCTGCCTGTGCCCTTACTTCGCTCAAGCAGTTCCTAGAGGCCCTGGCTGCCTGTGCCCGCCCGGGTGTAAACACGACATGGTGAAAGTTTTCAAGCTCCCCCTGCGGTACTCTAGCCGCCCCCCAGCAGAGATAACCTATGCCTCTAATACGGGAGATGGGCTGACCTCACAGAAACGGAGGCTAAGGTACGGGGTGGGGGAAGAAAGAGGGAATACATGTTTTATTTATTTACGTGAATTTTCATATAGCGTGCACATTTATGTAAATACATGGATGGTTATAAAAAGTTACAATCCTAGAATTAAAAATTTAACAAAAGTAGGTTATAAAGTAGGAATTTACTATAAAGTGAAACTATTGCTAAGTACAACAGTGAGCTAGTGCTACTTGTGATCAGCAGCAGCACTCACCCGATGAAGAAGAGCTGGTATCTTTCAATGCCAAGCAAAAGTACAAAATGCTCATGCATTGTTTAGGTGCTGGAGGGATTAAAGTGTACAACGCAATAAATAAAAAGATCAGGGCTGAAAATGAAGGTGATGTGTTTACTAACGCCATTGACGATCTCAACACATATTACAAACCGACAGTATGTGTTGGTGTTGATCGTTACAAATTCTTCCACAGAAAGCAGGGTGAGGAAGAACCAATCGACGATTACGTGTCTGCACTTAAGAACCTGGCCATTAATTGTCGTTTTGGTGCACTTCACGATGAGCTTATTAGAGATCAGATTGTAATGCAGGGCTCGAATACCAACATACAAGACAATTTGTGGGCCAAGGGGGAATACCCACTGCAGAACATTATAGACATTGCGCGCAAGGCAGAACTCACGGGAAGATGTGCAAAGGCTGTACTATCAGAAAACAAGGAAAAGAAAAGTGATACTATAAGCAGAATTACTGACAAAAGGACAAATAATAAACAGAAGTGGAACAAAAACTACAAACCTACATATAAAGGTAGCAAAACAAAAAACTGGGGACATTGTTACAGGTGTTTGAGCACATCTCACCTGGCCAATGATCTAAAGTGCCCTGCACGCGAAGTAAGATGCACTCATTGTGGACTTATAGGTCATTTAACCAAAGCGTGCAATAGAAGGAAGCCCCAACGTGTTAGAATGGTTGAATGCGCAGGAGAAGACGTTCAAAATGCATCTGATGATGAGGACATGAACATGTTCATATTAAACATAGACGATGAACTCGTCAGTGAAACACATGATGGTAGTGGAACAGAAATGAAAACTAAGACAAAGAAACCCAGATGTTGTATGATGATAGGAGGCGTGGAGATAAACATGGTGGCAGACTCTGGCTCGCCTTATACAATTGTAAATGAGAACGTCTGGAAAGAAAAATTCCAACCACAGGTTGGAGAAGAACTAAAAAAAACTGATATAATCATCAGATCATTTACAAGTGAGCAAATTGAAGTGCGCGGTTACAGGTCGCTAGACTTCATATATAAAGGCAGGAAGGCAGTCGGAAAACTATATGTATCGAAGGTCGGACCATCAGTCCTTGGTTGGTTGGACCAAGGTAACCTGGGAATTATCCTCGATCCAAGCAAGAGTGAGCCAGTATTAAGTTTGGCAGATAACGATGACTATGCTACATCCTTACTAAAGAAGTATCCCAAGGTTTTCAGTGGAGATGTGGGAGCTTTGAAGGGGTACCAGCACAAAATCAAACTTAAGGAAATCACCACTCTCATTGTGCACAAGGCGAGAAATATCCCGTTTGCCATTAAGGATGAAGTAAAGGCCCAGCTTGACAAACTGATGAAAGATGGAATAATTGAAAAGGTGGAAGCATCTGAATGGGTCGCTCCTTTGGTTATCGTGAAACGACCAAGTGGCAAGTTAAGGCTCTGTGTTGACTTGCGTGATTTGAATCAAAACATTATAGTGGAGCAATATCCTTTGCCCAAAATAAATGAGATGTTGACTACCACCAAAGGCGTGAAGTGGTTTTCCACAATCGATTTAAAATCCGCCTATCACCAGGTACCCTTGCATCGCGAAAGTAAGACACTGACGACATTTGTTACTCCTTTTGGATGTTTCAGATTCACTCGAGTACCTTTCGGTTTAGCTTCAGCGGCCGCAATGTTTCAGAGACTCATGAATAACATCTTCGAAGGAGTCCCAGGAATACTACTCTTCCAAGACGACATCTTAATTATGGGAAAATCGAAGGAAGAGCATGATAGCAGGGTGGAACAGGTCTTGGAAATTCTGAACAAGAAAGGATTGACAGCAGAATATTCTAAATGCAAGTTTGCAAGCAACTCAGTCAATTATCTTGGGCATTTTATAACAGGAGAAGGGATCAGTCCAAAAAAAGAATTAATACAGGCAATAAAGGACTCGCCAATACCATCGAACAAAGATGAATTAAGATCCTTTTTGGGCCTCGTAGAATTTTATTCAAAATTTATCAAAAATTTCTCACTGAAAACCTATACACTACGGCAACAATTGAAACAAATGATCAGATTCGAATGGTCTCAAGAATGTGAGGAAGCATTTCAGAATCTAAAAGACGACATGTGTACGGCTTTGCCGCTTCAAGGATATGACCCCTCCTTACAAAACTATGTCACTACAGACGCTAGCAATAAGGGTCTAGGAGCCGTACTCACACAGAGTGTTAGACGGACCGGGAGGGTCGGCCGAGATTACGGGGAGAGGTCTCCAGGGAGAGCCGTCTCCAACGACTGTACAGATAAGTAACTTCCCCCCCACAGACGGACACCACACAAGATTGAAGGTTAACGAGACTTTATATGCAATTCTTAGGTTACGTCGATATGATACAAGGAGGTCTGGACTCAGGGGTCCCCTCGGTTCTGATCTCTGGTTGAGGAAAAAGGGTAGCGGGACAGTCTTAGTTACCAATGAGTTAAATAGCTCTCAATCCTCGAGCTCGGCGTGGTTGCTGATCGGGCCGTGGAGGAGCCAAGCAGGTCCCGAGATGGATGAAGGATGGTCGACGGGCCGTGGAGAAGCCAAGCAGGTCCCGATGAAGATGACGGTTACAACGGTCCGCGGCCTCGCCAGCAGATCCGGACGACGGTGAAGGATGAAGGTTACGACGGCTGTGGCAGCGCCAACAGGCAGGACGATGGTGCACAGGACAGAGCTACGGCAGCGCCAGTAGTCCGTCCAGGATGAGTTCCTCTTACGTCTCTCGACTCCAAGATACAACTGACTTCCTGCTCTGGAGCTGCCCCAGTTATAGGGCTGGCGTGCTTTGATGTCCGGACCCTCGCACTTGGAGGTCGGGAGGTCCGGGATGAGGGAGTCCAGACACCCAGCAGGGGGGTGGAGCCAGCGCCCGGGGAGGCGATGGGCGAGCGGCACTGGGCGGGGGGAGAGCCATCGGCACCTCTTTCTCCCATTGACTTGCCAAGTAGCCCGCTCACCTCCTGGGTGGAGGGTGGTGCCGGATTGTCTGAGGCTGGGCTAGGCCCAGGGTTGAGGTCGATCGGGGGCCAGGCGGCCTCGTGGCGAGGTGTCCAAGATGGCGGCCCGGGCTGGGTGCATGGGCCGGCAGTGGATCGGACCCACGAGGTTATCATGTTCGAGGGCAGGGGTCCCTGAGGGGACGTAGGGTGTGCAATGGTGGTGTGTGGTGCTTGCGTGACTGGGCTCGGGCCTGGTCGAGCCGGGGGAGAGCGGCCCGTCATGTGGCCTGTCCAACATGCGTCCCCCCCAGCTGAAGGCGGGGAGAGTTACCCATCCTCTTGGGGACTCTCTTCGTCGAGGCGGAAAAACCGGGACAGGCCATCGGCGTTGGCGTGGTCGGACCCAGGCCGGTGTTCGACTGTGAAGTCCATACCTTGTAAGGAGATGGACCAGCGTAGCAATTTTGGGTTTTCCCCCCGCATATGCATCAACCACTGCAGGGGTCGGTGGTCAGTCTGCACCCGAAAGTGGGTGCCAAAAAGGTAGGGCCGGAGCTTCTTGAGGGCCCATACCACAGCGAAGGCTTCCCTCTCTATGGTGCTCCAGCGTTGTTCCCGGGGTAGGAGTCTCCGGCTGATGAAGGCCACCGGTTGATCGAGGCCTTCGGTGTTCACTTGGGACAGGACCGCCCCAATGCCCTGGTCGGAGGCGTCCGTCTGGACGACGAACTCCCGGCTGTAGTCTGGGGCCTGGAGCACAGGAGCGGAACACATGGCGGCCTTTAACTGTTCGAATGCCGCTTGACACTCTGGGGTCCAGTTCACCTTCTTGGGCTGATTTTTTGACGTGAGTTCGGTGAGAGGCCCCACGATGGTACCATAGTCTTTCACGAACCTTCGGTAGTAGCCCGTGAGGCCCAGGAAGGCTCGCACCTCAGTTTGAGTGATAGGGGGTTGCCAGTTCTGGATGGCGGCAATTTTCAGCTGTAGGGGGGCCACTAGGCCGCTTCCCACCTGGTGTCCGAGGTAGGTCACCGACCCTTGTCCAATTTGGCATTTGCTGGCCTTGATCGTGAGGCCAGCTCGCTGAAGGGCTTGCAGCACTGCTTGGAGGTGGTGGAGGTGCTCGGTCCAATGGTGGCTGTACACAGCGATGTCGTCCAGGTAGGCGGCGCTGAACTCTTCGAGCCCCGCCAGGACCTGATTGACGAGCCGTTGGAACGTCGCTGGGGCATTCTTCATGCCGAAGGGCATGACCGTAAAGTGATAGTGGCCATCGGGGGTGGAGAAGGCAGAGCGTTCTTGTGCTCGGGGTGTGAGGCCGATCTGCCAATAACCTGCCGTCAGGTCGAAGATGCTGAGGTAGCGGGCAGCGCCCATTCGGTCGACCAGTTCATCTGCCCGGGGGATGGGGTGTGCGTCCGTTCTGGTGACTTCATTCAGGCCCCGGTAGTCGACACAGAACCGGAGTTCTGGTGTGGTTCCGGGGGCGGCTGCTTTGGGGACCAGTACGACCGGGCTGGCCCATGGACTGTCTGAGGGCTCGATGACCCCGAGCGTGAGCATCTTAGCTACTTCCGCCTGGATGCAGGCCCGTACCCGATCAGGTACGCGGTAGGCCCGGTGGCGGATAGGAGGGCTGTCTCCGGTGTCCACATCGTGCACACACCAGGAAGTGACACCTGGGGTGAGGGAGAACAGACTGGCGAACCGTGATAGGAGGGCTTGGCACTCTTGCCGTTGTTCTCTGGTGAGGGTCTCCGAGAGTCGGACCCCATCCACGGAGCCGTCTTGCTCCTGGGTCCGCAAGAGGTCAGGGAGAGGCTCGGAGTCGTCTTCAACCCCATTGTCTGTGGCCATCAAGAGGCTGAGTTCTGTTCGTGCAAAGTGGGGTTTCAGTCTGTTGGTGTGGAGGACTCGGAGCGGATTCCGGGCGGACTCCATATCGATCAGATAGGTGGCAGGACCCTTGCGCTCGATTACCTTGAAGGGTCCCGTCCATTTGTCTTGGAGAGCGCACGGTTCTGTGGGGGACATTACCCAGACCTGTTGCCCCGGCTCGAATTCAATGGATGAGGCGTTCTGGTCATACCATTTCTTCATGTCCTCTTGACTGGCCTCTAGGTTGGCTTTTGCTAGGTCTCTGAACAGCCGGGACTGGTTGCGGAGGGTGAGGAGGTACCGGAAGACATCTGGAGGACTCTTGGCCGGAGGCATCTCCCAGCCTTCTTTGATCAGGCTGAGTGGCCCCCGTACTGGGTGCCCATAGAGCAGCTCGAAGGGGCTGAAGCCTAGGGACTTCTGTGGGACCTCCCGGTAGGCGAAGAGGAGGCACGGCAGCAGCACGTCCCACTGGCGACGGAGGGGCTCTTCCAATCCCCCGATCATCCCTTTTAGCGTGCGATTGAACCGCTCAACAAGTCCGTTTCCTTGGGGGTGATAGGGGGTCGTGAAGCGGTAGGTGACCCCACACTGTTGCCAGAGGGACTTCATATATTTAGAAATAAAGTTTGTGCCTCTGTCACTGACGACTTCTCGGGGGAACCCCACACGGGAGAAGATCCCCATCAGGGCCCGGCCGACCACTGGGGCTGTCACGGTCCGGAGAGGAATAGCCTCAGGGTAGCGGGTGGCGTGGTCCACTAGTACCAGGATGAAGCGATGGCCTTGTCTTGTACGCGGGTCCAGGGGTCCCACAATGTCTATCCCGACCCTCTCAAATGGGGTCGTGACTACTGGAAAGGGTTGCAGGGGAGCCTTTAATTTGCGGCCGCTCTTCCCACTGGCTTGGCACGTGGGGCAAGATCGGCAATGCTGGTGCACATCGTTTCTCATTTTGGGCCAGAAGAAGTGGGTCACTAGGCGGCTGTAGGTTTTATCCTGTCCCAGGTGCCCTGCCAGGGGGACATCGTGGGCCAGGTTTAGCAGGAAGTCTCTAAAGCGGAGGGGCACCACTAGTACTCGGTTGGCCCCCAGCTCGGCGATTCGTTGCTCGCTGTACAATAGATCATTGTCCCAGTAGACCCAATGAGTTCCGGAGGTATCCCCGGCGCTTTGGGCGAGCGCTTGTTGTCGGAGTCCCTCAAGGGAGGGACAGGTCTTCTGTTCCTGACGAAATTGTTCTTGTGTGGGTCCCCCTTCTTGAGCCCACTGATCAAGATTAGCGAGGTCGGAAGGTTGAGCAAGTTCGAGGGGGATGCCATGGTCGGGGGTCTCGGCGGGGGCGACCGGAGGCGGTGGCGCCGGCCATTCTGGTTCTTCCGGGTGATGGTTGGCACGGGCGGCCATGGACCGGGTGGTGACGCACGCCCAGTCTGGGACGCCCAACATCCCCAAGTGTTCTTTTCGCTCCACGGCTGCCCACGGGGAGCTTTCCAGGTCATTTCCGAGGAGGCATTCCACGGGGGCGTCGTCTCGGACCGTTACCTTCAACATGCCGGAGACCCCTCCCCACTCAAAGGGGACGCAGGCCATCCGACACAGACTTTCCGAGTTGTCGGCTGATCGCACAGGGCAGAGAACGTTCGGTAGATATTGTTCTGGGGTCACCAGATGACAGCGGACGGCTGTCACACTGGCCCCGGTGTCTCGAAGGGCTTCGGCCCGTTGTCCATTGATGCTCACCCATTGGCTGTACTTCTGGGTGTTAGCGGGTAGGGGGACCCGCGGGACCATGTCTCTTCCCCCTAAGCACGCGAGAGTCATGGCGGCTGGCTCCCACTCTTGATACTCTTGCTCGCCTGTTTCTTGTTCCTCGGAGATCTGTTCTTCCCCTAGTGCCGCGGCGGCCACCTGGCGGGGTCTTGGACTCTGATACTGCGGGCAGCTTGGGTCGTTTGCATAGTGGCCGACTCGTTGGCATCGGTGACATGTAACATTGGCTCTGTATCCCGGTCGCGCCGGGGTGCTGCCCCGGTTGGCCGGGGGGGTGGTGCTGGTAGCGGGGGCGGCCGGAGTATTGTCTCTTCCTCGTCCTTGGCCCCCTCCTCCTCCTCTGGGTCGGTAGTGACCATTGTTGTTCCTGTTCTGCTCGTAGGACCCATTCCGGCCCACTCTGGTGATCTCCCACCGGTCAGCTTCGGCTGCGAGCTGCCGGGGATCGGTTAACTTGCTGTCGAGGAGGTGTTGGCGTAGTTCAATGAAGCAATTGTTGGACAGATGCTCCCATACCATCAGATTGAACAGCTGCTCGTAGGTCGTGACGTTGTTCCCTCTGATCCAGCCTTCGAAGGCTCGGCTAAAGTACGTTACATAGTCCACCCAAGTTGTACCTGGAATGCGTGTGCAGTCTCGGAACCTCTGACGGTACATCTCGGGCGTGAGGCCATAGCGGGTGAGGAGGGCCGCTTTCATATGGTCGTAGGAGGTCATCTGGTGGTCTGGGAGCTGTAACAGAGTATCGCGGCCCTCATTGAGGAATTTGCCCCATAGGCCGGCTCCCCAGTCGGCTCTATCGATCCGGTGCGCAGTCATCGCGATTTCATAGGCCTTAAACCATTGCTGGATGTCGTCTTCTCGAAAATATTCTCGGACCACATCCTTGGGGATGTGCACTTTTTTCTCCGCGGTCCCTGGGGTGGACGGTCTGTCGGGCACCCCTAACTCTTTATTCTGTTTGCGCAGGTTGATCTCGGCTAGGTTCCGTTCGTGCTCGTACGTTAGTCTTTTTTCCTCGAGCTCCCTTTGCCTCTGTTTCTCCTCTCTTTCTTCTCGGAGGCGAAGGTGCTCTAAGTTTATTTTTTGCTCGGCCAATTTGAGTTCTATGTCCATCTTGAGTCGGGCCATTTCGAGTTCGTGTAGTCGGGCTTTTTCTCTTTCTTGGATCTCGTCTTGCGAGAGACTGGTTCTTTGCCCCTCAGGGGCCGTGTTGGTATTTTTCGCGGTGCTTTGCTCAGGGGCTTCGACATCCCCGGTCTCTGCCCAAGATTCTAGGGCATGCTTAAAATCGTCCTTGGTACTTAGTCCGGTGGTAGCGATACCTAGTTCGATGCAGAACTGCTTTAGTTCACGATGGCTGTATTCCTCTAGTTTTTCCATTTGGAACTTCTCAGTTGATCCGCTCTCTTTAGTCGACATTGTTGTTCGTTGTGGGGTGAGCTACTCTCTGTACGTTATGCGGTGATTCGGATCGCGCCGCTGGCCACCAATGTTAGACGGACCGGGAGGGTCGGCCGAGATTACGGGGAGAGGTCTCCAGGGAGAGCCGTCTCCAACGACTGTACAGATAAGTAACTTCCCCCCCACAGACGGACACCACACAAGATTGAAGGTTAACGAGACTTTATATGCAATTCTTAGGTTACGTCGATATGATACAAGGAGGTCTGGACTCAGGGGTCCCCTCGGTTCTGATCTCTGGTTGAGGAAAAAGGGTAGCGGGACAGTCTTAGTTACCAATGAGTTAAATAGCTCTCAATCCTCGAGCTCGGCGTGGTTGCTGATCGGGCCGTGGAGGAGCCAAGCAGGTCCCGAGATGGATGAAGGATGGTCGACGGGCCGTGGAGAAGCCAAGCAGGTCCCGATGAAGATGACGGTTACAACGGTCCGCGGCCTCGCCAGCAGATCCGGACGACGGTGAAGGATGAAGGTTACGACGGCTGTGGCAGCGCCAACAGGCAGGACGATGGTGCACAGGACAGAGCTACGGCAGCGCCAGTAGTCCGTCCAGGATGAGTTCCTCTTACGTCTCTCGACTCCAAGATACAACTGACTTCCTGCTCTGGAGCTGCCCCAGTTATAGGGCTGGCGTGCTTTGATGTCCGGACCCTCGCACTTGGAGGTCGGGAGGTCCGGGATGAGGGAGTCCAGACACCCAGCAGGGGGGTGGAGCCAGCGCCCGGGGAGGCGATGGGCGAGCGGCACTGGGCGGGGGGAGAGCCATCGGCACCTCTTTCTCCCATTGACTTGCCAAGTAGCCCGCTCACCTCCTGGGTGGAGGGTGGTGCCGGATTGTCTGAGGCTGGGCTAGGCCCAGGGTTGAGGTCGATCGGGGGCCAGGCGGCCTCGTGGCGAGGTGTCCAAGATGGCGGCCCGGGCTGGGTGCATGGGCCGGCAGTGGATCGGACCCACGAGGTTATCATGTTCGAGGGCAGGGGTCCCTGAGGGGACGTAGGGTGTGCAATGGTGGTGTGTGGTGCTTGCGTGACTGGGCTCGGGCCTGGTCGAGCCGGGGGAGAGCGGCCCGTCATGTGGCCTGTCCAACACAGAGAGACACCAATGGTGCAGAGTACACCATAGCCTTTGCATCGCGCTCACTCACTCAAGCAGAAGAAAAATTTTCAGTCATAGAGCGTGAAGCACTGGCATGCGTGTGGGCCCTTGAACACTTCAGACAATATGTCTGGGGAAAAATGGTTAACTTGTGTACAGACCACAAACCATTAACCAAAGTTCTCACCACGAAGGGTTTAAACACGGCTTCACCAAGATTGGCCAGACTATCTGTACGATTATTTGATTACATATACAAAGTCCACTACGTTCCCGGAGTAAAAAATGTTGTAGCTGATTTTCTAAGCAGAATGCCCGTAGGAAATAAAGGTGACATTGACTGCAAGGAAGTGGAAGAAACATGTATTGCAAATGTATTAGAGAAGTCCAGTGGAATCACTAGAGAGGAATGGCTGTTGGAGCAAAGTAGGGACAAAGTAATTTGTAAGGTAATACAGAACATAACTGAAGGATGGTCAAACAAGAACAAACTAACAGAACCATTGAAAAACTTCTGGGAAATAAAAAATGAATTATCTTTGGAAAATGCATTCCTGTTAAGGAGCGGAAGAATTGTTCCACCTACAAGCATAAGGAAGAAGATACTTGAGTTATGCCATGAAGGGCATTTAGGTATCGCCAAAACAAAGAACAGAGTCAAAAACTTATATTGGTGGCCAGGTGTCAGTCTTGCAGTAGAAAGAACAGTAAGAGAATGCAAAATGTGCATGGACTCAGACAAATCACAAGTGACATTTAGACCACCTTTGCACCCAATACCATGTCCATCCATGCCATGGGAAAGGATTGGCATCGACATTATGGGGCCAATACATGAAGAGCTAGATCAATGGTACGTAATAGTAATAATCGATCACTACTCTAAATGGCCAGAGATAAGAATCGTTAACAAACCAGATGCCCTGAATGTTGTAAAGTTCATGGACGAAACTTTCGCCCGTGAAGGACTTCCAAAGCAGATTCTAAGCGACAATGGCGCACAATTCACTTCTGAAATATTTAAGACATATGTGAACAAACACGGTATTGAACACAAGACTACCTCAGTTTATCATCCTGCTGGTAACGGAGCAGTGGAGAGATTCAACCGAGTTTTGAAGGGAATATTGCAAATAGCTAAAAGCAACAAACTCAACTGGAAAACAGAAATGCTCAAGACAGTGTGGGCATACAGAATTTCTCCATGCGAAACCACAGGCCACAGCCCTTTTGAGTTAATGCGATGCAGAACTCCACTTTCAAAGGACAATTTGGGTTGGGCCCAAGCGGCAAGAAGAGTGAATTGGTCTGCTCAACAGGTCATGCAAAGACTTACACACGCACAGCTCAGGAGTAAGGCGACCTATGACAACAAGCACGGTTGTAAGCTGGTTCAACTCAAGGCGGGAGATGTAGTCAAAGTAAAGAAAAGTGGACACATTGGAAAGGGGCAAGAAAGATTCACATCTCCCCTGACTGTGAGTGAAGTGTATTGTAACTCTGCGCTTTTGAGTGATGGAAAAGTATGGCACTTCTCTGTATTGTCTGCTTACAGTCAGCCCGTACCAAGCCAAGAAGACACCATGCAAGATACATACCGTTTACCAACAGGCATTGCTAAGAACTCATGCGACGGACAGAAAAGAAACTTGACTCAACCAATTTTATCTGACGATGAGTCTGACCATGAGTTTCAAGCACGACCTAATGTGATTGGGAGCAACGTTCTGCGGCATGCTTCAATGCCAGGTTGTACATCATCAAATGCCTCCAGCGCAGTGAGGGTCAGGCGAATGTTACCACCTACACCTGCAGACGACACACCACAGTCCATCAGCAGGAGTCGAGCAGGGAGGTTGTTAGGACCACCAACCAAACTAAAAGATTATGTCTGCGAATAGACTCTTTGTTACTCCATTTGGATGTTCTGTTTTTCCTTTCCATAAGAAGGGAGATGTGTTATGACTTAATGTAGTGTTCCCTTATGGGACACCGTACGCCTGATCGCCTAGCCGTGTCCCTGCGTGGACACCGTACCGTAGTGAGGTCACCAGCTGTGAACTGTCAGAACTGACAGTTGACAGCTGATCACCCGACTGACGGGAAACCTTTGAAGGCTCCGCTGTTGTAGGAGCCAGTGTTGACGCTTTAATAAAGAACTCACTTTATCACCACTTTTATAGTGTGATAGTTCTTTACAATGCTAAGCACAGAATTGTATCTTGGGTGTTTTAAGCCATGCCCTTAATCACATAGCCAAGCCCCTCCGAGAGACGTCCTGTCATTACAGTCTTGCACATTTAGTTGTGTGTCCTGGCGATGCTGGGTCTCGGACTATTTATCTGTTTCCTTGGACTGGAGCAAAGAAAGAGAAAGCTGGACTGGTGCGAGTGGGCTGGGTCTCTATGGTTGATCAGGTGACTATGGTGGAGTCATGGGGAATGTAGTGTTTTGAAAGTTTTAATTTGATTGCCTTCTGTTTTTGTTTGAAGATAAAGACAGACGCATAATCCAATCCCAAATAGAATTGAAAAATCTTGTTGGGAAAGCTGGAAAGTGTTACATTTCATTCTGTCTTTGGGAGACGTATTGACTACAGGTGGGGTTAAAAAAAGTCGCTAACTACACATCAACTACCGGCTTCGTCTGCAACTCGAACTCCGATTGATTCCGAAACACTTGCATGCATAAGAGACCGGCTAGATGCTGCCGATTGGTCGATAGTGGGGTGGGCTGTTCGTTGATTGGCTGAGATCAATTGCCTGGTTGGCTCGTGTGTACTCTCGTGACACAGTCCCCAGGCACAAACTTGCTTCTCCACATATCCCGTAACCTGCGCCAACCAGTCAGACAAGGCAAAAGGGCACGCCCGGGCCACGCGCCTGCCGGCTTTTGTGTCGTCACCGAGCGCGCGCGGCCCTGGCAGAATTGGAACGGATGGCTTTGGGTGAGGTGCGCGCTCGCAACGACGTGTTACGTCAGAGGGGTGGGCTGGAGTCGTGTCTGGACTCTGCGTTGGAGGTTGACGGGGGCGAGCGTGTGGGCTGATGCACAGGGTAAGCGCTCGTGGCCGAGGCGGGAAAGCTATCAACCGTCAGCTGTGTTTAGGAAGCACGAGGGGTCGATCCCCACTAAAGTCACTGATCCTGGCCGACCCGTGTTCACGCAGTGTCGTCGCTCCTACCGCAGTCCCTTTTCTTAGGGCCTGGCCCCCCGCCCGCACTGGAGGTCAATGAACAACCCGCATTGCACGGTGAGCACCGCCGGTAGAAGGAGTGATTTGTCCCTGTGAGGGTTGGGCGGGGGCAGTTTGACATGTGTGAGGGTAGTGCTTGTGTGAATGTCTCTGGGATTTGAGTGTAAGCCCTCGTGTGGTGGGGAAAGTGTAAGAATCCGTGAACGTGGTAAGTGTGACGTTCTTTGGTGGGTGGCAATGTTAGATCTGCAGTGAGGTAGGTATTCGTTTATTGACCCGTAAAAGGCTGAAATGACCTTAATAACAACAGTGCTGTAATGGGGTGAGCGATCGTAGTGGGAGGACTGGTGATGAATAGGGGAGGTTTAGGTACCTGGTTCTTGCTAGGGCAGTTTGATGGCCTAGTGAGGTCTGTCAGCTTTCGTGGTATACATTTAGTGGGCGAGGCCCCCTGCCTTTAAGGGTTGCGTCGGACGTTTGTTGGGCAAGTGTAGTGTGCTTTCCTCGTAAGAACATTCAAATGTTGGACAATTATGACCTGTGAGTAAAAATGCAGTAATGGGACCTGTAGGGACCGTGTTTGGGAGACTTTTATGGTGGCTGAGGATGTGGGCTCACTGTGACGTCCCATAGGGAAACGTTTAGTCTGAATTTCTTTGGTTGGTTAGTGTGGACTGTGGGAAGTCAAAATGGTCTGTAGGGCAGTGTGCTTGTCTAGTTTCAGGGCCATAAGCTTTCAGTTCTGCGTTACCACCTTTGATCTTGAGGGACTGTGCCAGGGTCAGTGTTCCAGAGAGCATCATAGCTAGATGCCCTCAGGCAGAACCAGACTCCAATTAAGGGCATCTGGATAGGTGATAAGAACATATGGGGTTTTCGAGAAGTCCATGGCGGATGTCATTGTCACGGCTTATAGTGTAATAGTGGTGCAATTAGCCCCTCGGGGGCGCATGTCACACCCGTCTGTTTCCCCTTGTAGTTATACATGGTCCAGCTAATCATAAATGTAAAACCACTAGGGTGGTCATAGCATGTTTGGGGAAACTGTCCATTTAAGAATAAACATTAAAAATGCCAGTTTTTAAACTAAACATGTTTCCTGAAAAACTTGCCATTATTTTTCTTAAAAAATATATTTTGTCAAAAAGTTCCTGTTGAAAAAAAATGATGCCCGTGGCTTCTTGTTTTGGTAAGGAAGCCATGTTCTACTTTCAGATGTCTGGTTGCTAAACTTCCTCTTATTGGTGGTACGGCCCCCGTCTTGTTCTTGGCCCCTGGTGATATGAGTTGTGTATCCGATTGGCCCATTCTACCATATTGCTGGCCCACGTGGCGTCACTTCATGCTCACGACCGAATGTCGTCTTTTGGGACCTCTGCTTTGTTTGCTGGGCTCTCCAGCCGTGCCGACGGTGTCGTTCACTTGAAAGGGAACTTAATGACTCGCTGTCATAGCTTGCGTACTATATAGATCACCAACCATTTTACCCCATGGTCCGGTCCAGCAGGTCGCTTTTCCCACTACCCCATAGTCTCCTCAGGTAGGTCACACGAACAGTATTCTCATTTCGTCAGTGCACGCCTTTATTGTCCCCATAAAGGAAGGGCTTCTTATTTAGAGTGCACCCCCTCAACCCCCCTCGCTTTTTACAAGCAATGTGTTTCCATGTTGTACCCGACCGACTCTACAAATTGGCCTCGACGTGACCCTTCAAGGTATCAATTTTTTTCTGTCGTGCTTTTCTTTCAGTATGCCGAAATGGACGATATGCAATCCGACCCTCCATGTTCCTAACCGGGCTACATATCGAAGTTTTTAGAATAGTTCACGGTGGTTGTGGCCAAGTAGATGAATGAACAACTTGTCTAGCAACTCTGAGCCGTTCTTGGATTTGACTTCGTTATGTTAGTAAACTACGCTGGGGTAAAAAGTCAACCAGTGATACCATTCAGTATGTGTCCGTGATCCCGCCTACGTTTAAGCGCTATACTTGCCCAACTTAGGTTTGATTCATCTTGTGACCGTTAACACCAGTCTGCTCTGATAAGAACTTGCTGTGCTTTGACACAACTTGCACATTCGTTACTCTTTTGTAGGGTGTTTTGTGACAGCGTTCTTTGGGATCGTACTCAGTAGCTGCTGTTTGCACAAAGATCTCTGCAGCGGAAACGCAACCCGCTAATGCATCTTAATTGCTCTTAATAATGTGTAGCTCTCCTACGCTAAAATTGGTATTCTTTCACTTCCTTTTACTGCTATTCCCTACTAACTTGATAAACACATTGCTTGTGTACAAATTCCAGTTGTTCAAATCAAATCAAAAATTTCTTTATTCGACTGACAGAAAAGCAGTCATAAAAGCACATAAGTACATTGTTATACAATTCATTCAAGAACATTTTTATAAACATTTCTAAAAATAGGCAATTCACGGGAGAATTAAAAGAATGCAGTAGTCCAGTATAAATGTGCCTATTCAAGACATGGTTTCATATTTAGCACAGATCATCTTGGAATCATCCTTCCATAGTTAATCTAAACTTCAGGGCTGTTTTTAAAAACTTACAGGTAAAAAAAGTGCTGTCGTCGTGCAACATCTGAAGGTATAAAAGTGCAGGCTTAATCTGTACAAAATTCAACTTTTTAAGCAAAGGTTTTAAAAACATTTTTCTTGGACTCGAATAATAAGGACACAGGAATAAAAAGTGAGCCAGGTCTTGCGGAGACAAGTTGTCGCAGCCGCAAGCTGGCAACACTTGGCCTCTATGGGCTCCACTCGGGACAGCTAAAAGCAAATGGTAAAGACCAAATCGGAATCTGCTCAACAGAAAGCGCTCGTATCTAGATATGTTCCATGATAAGTAGGGTTCGCAGAACACACAAGTCTTTGTTAGTGTGTGGCTCCTGACGCTGGACTTCTTTAACTCGGTGTCTTCCCTGACAAGTTGTCGTTTTAGCATAAAAGTGTTTTTTACAAAATCAACGTCTTTCTTTGTGGTGTGCTGGGGTGTTGGGTATAGGTCCAATCTACCCAGATCTTTACAACAATTTCTAATATATTTCATCCAGGGTATCTTGAGATGTCCTTCCCAGCTAAGGGCTTCAGCGAGGATGCTATGAGTCAATGGTATAGATACATTGCGCCAACAGTTTAACCAGCAAAGCAGGGGGTTTGCGGCAATTTTGTCTCCTAGGTACGGTGTGCCCAGTTCCTCATGTACAGAGAAATTAGCGGTGCTTTTTGGTAAGCTCAGGACCTGTTTCAGAAAGTTATTTTCTAGTGTTATCAGGGCTTCTGCTGGTAAGAAACCCCACAGCTCACTACTGTAACATGCCACTGCAACGCTTTTTGCCTGATATAGTTTCATTATGGCAGACACTGGGGTATTACCTAATTTGCGTGCAAAATCCAATATTCCAGAGTTGGTCCTTAGTACCTCGCCTTTCTTTTTAATTATAGCAGGGCCCCATGAGAGTTTGTGGTCAAATGGTACTCCTAGATAGGAAAAAGTTTTTGTTAGCGGTATGCTTTCCCCATTGACTGAAAAAGGGTATCGTTTTTTGGGGGTTATTCCAACCGTCATAACAAAAGATTTGGAGTTATTAATATTCAGGCCACGTGAGGACATGAATTGAAAGAAAGAATCCAATAACTTTTGAAGTCCGAGTGCAGTTCTGGATAACAAAACGGCGTCGTCTGCATATAGCAGGACCGGTACCCCTGTTTTCCCAATACGAGGGTAATCCGTGTCGGTTTTTACCAGGTGATCTTCGAGTCCATTAATGTATAAATTAAAAAGAAAAGGTGCTAAAATACAGCCCTGTCTGACTCCCCGGTTGATATTAAAGTCTCTCGTTACTTTCAAGTCTTTTGTGTAACGTACATTAGCACGTGTGTCATTATGTAGGTCGGCCAGAAAATTGATTAGATTATTTTCGACGCCCATGTTTTGCAAGATTTCCCATAATTTGCTCCTATCAACACAGTCAAAGGCCGAAGAAAGGTCCATAAAGGCCATATACAAAGTTCCATCTCTTGCTTGGGTGTATTTACCACTTATTAGGTATAGGTTCAGACACTGTGTAGTTGTTGCATGTCCTGGTCTGAATCCATACTGTGCAGGGGTCATTATGTTATTTTGTTTAGCCCACGCATTCAGCCGGTTTAGGAGTACCCCTCGCACTATCTTGGCAACAGAGTTTATCAGGGAGATTGGTCTATAGCAGGCTGCTTTTGTTCTGTCGCCCTTTTTGTATACCTGGACGATAGTGGATGCTCCCCAGGATTTAGGGGCTCCCACTTCAACCCCGGCATTAATGACAGATGTGAGAATTGGAGCCCATAAGATGATGTTAGATTTAAATAAGTCTGGTGGAAGTCCGTCAGGGCCCGGGGCTTTGTTGCTAGAAAGACCAAGAATCCCTAGTTCAATTTCTTTAGTAGAAAAATGTAAGGAGCTGCTTTCAGGGAGATGAGGTGGTTTTATTGACTGTGGAGCTTCGCTCTTAAAGATAGATCCAAAATGGGTGATCCAGTCATTTTCTGGTATGACTGTGCCGAGACTTTCAGCGGTCGGGTCGTCAAAGAGAGGTTTATTGATTATTTTCCAAAACTTTGAGCTGTTGCCCAAAGTTGAGGGATCGAGCAAGGATTCCCAAGTTTTAGTTTTTATAGATTTTTTTTGCGTGAAGCAAGTGCATTTTTGTAATCTGCTCGAAGGGCCTTAACTAGTGCTGAGTCTCTCGGCTTGCTTTTAAGAGCAGCTTTTAATTTACGGTTTGCAGAAGAACAGGCATGATCAAACCATCGTGGGTATTGAGCAGTTGTTCCCTTGGCGGTTACGGTCAGAAATTGTTCTATCCTTTTGGACACCACTGCAAAGGCGGATAGAACGGATTCCGGTGGAGCAGAGTCTGTGGCACAAAGCTTAAGTTCAGGTTCACAGTCTATAGCAACGGTCTCATACAGTTTATCACTATTTATCAGATTCCATTTCAAGCGGCGGTTGTTATTAACCCGTTTAAGTACCCCTGGGTCCTTGATATTATTTTGGAGTACAAAGGAATCGCATTGTAGCTCAAGATGTAGGGGGTTGTGATCTCTGTAAATGCTAACAAGGATATCAAACTTTAGAACCTGTTGGACCACACCAGCAGAGAGAAGGATGTGGTCTATGATAGACCCTGACTCAGATCCTTTATAGGTTGGATTTTCGAAGGTGAAGGAGTCCTCTTTCAATGATAGTGCCATAATCATATTCGTGGAATCCATTAAGGTGTTCAATTTTGATCCGCGATGGCAGTGTGTGAAGTGGGGGCCTGTTTTAAATCCACAGCCCAACGATCCCAGAGTTGTCAACAGAGGGTTACCGCAAATATGCGTATTAAAATCGCCGAGAAGTATTTTGTCCTGTGGCAATTTTGTCCAATTTTCAGCTAGGTGATTTACAAGATTGTCGATGTTACAGTCACTTAGATTGGCGACAGAGTTATAGAAATTAATCAGAGTTATGCCTTTCTTTCCCCTTCTGAGTGTCAGGATCTGGATACTCCTGCTATCCAACTGAACACGATTGATCTGCATTTTAAGGGACAGACTGATGAATATTGCCAAGCCCCCCTTTGCCCTGCCACTGGGTGAAGGGGATGCGTGGACAAAAAAACTTTGAAATCCCTCAATGAAGGTGTTGCCATTTATCAGCCAGGTTTCCTGGAAACACAGGATGGTGTACTTCTTGACAAAGTCCACCCATAACGGGTCGTTGATTTTAGAGGCCAATCCTGCAATGTTCCAGGAAAGTATTTTGATTGGGTTGGAAGTAATATGCTCTGATTTGGGTGCAGGTGTTATATTGGAGAGGAGGCACGGTTCTGAGTTTGTCCCTGTCTCATGTTTAGACCTTGTGTTTTCAAGTGATGTGTAAAGTTGTGAAGCTACGGTTATAGATGGACTACCTACTTCGACCACTGAATGAGCATGAGCTTGATTTGCTCGGGGGCTAACTATGTAGCTTGATCTCATCGTAGAGATGGTATTTGATAAACAAACCACATGGGGATTAGATGTTTTTATTAAGTTGGTCTTGCTTTCTGCAGGATTGCTTGTCTTATCAGAAAATGAATCAAGAAATGGGTCAGATGACAGTCAGTCAACCTCATCCAATTGGTCGTGGTTGTAGAGAGCATCGTATCTGTTGGCCGTAGGAAACCCGTATTCATTAAATTGTACAGTGGCATGGTTATAGGCACGGTGAAAACCGCGCCCTTGTTGTTCAGCTATTTCTATTGGTTGGTGGTTGTATGTTTTGATTCCCCATGGGTAAGTGTATGGGTAAGGTTCTAAACCCAATGGAATATCTAAGCGAGGTGGGGCAGGGGCCAGCCAGGGTTGGAAATTTGGCTGTGTCATGTAACGTCCTTCTTGAGTGTAGTTATATTTGGATTTGTTTCTGGTGCCAGATACGTGACCTTAATCCCTAAAGAAGTAGGTTTCTCCTAGCGGAAGTACTTTCAGTAGGCTAACAGCTGAGCTTCTTGTCGCTGCTCTTTTACTTGGTTCTGCTATGTTATTTATTTTATAGTTTCTTTTCATTTACGTGGTTTGTTGTAGGCCTAAAGATTAAAAACTAAGGAAGCCGGGTACGTGCTGAAGACATACACTTGAAATTGATGTTTTGTGAAATGCTTAGCGCAGCTGTATCACAGAAGCAAAGTAGGTACAAATCGGCAGTTTTATGAGAATCTGTTTGGGATTCAAAGTACAGTGCATAATAGCCTGACGGACACAAACCACAGCGCATCTCTCACATTACCGACTAAGGCCTGCGCCATAGAAGAATACCAGCCTAATGACTCATCGCTTGAATATTTTTTTTAAAGGTTGGATTGGACTAATGATTGGGATGACCTAAAGAGCCAAAGCTAGTTACCGGACAGGGTTTTTTCCAGGGATCACAAGATGTACATGCATTATGGTTTATCCATTATGTAAATGTACAGGAATTTAAAAAGCGCAAATCACAGAGCGGTTTCTAAGCGCTTGCTTAGGGAACCCGTCCTGGTATTCCCCTGTGAGCTAAGCCCGGCAGGGTATCCGCAAGGTGAAAGCCAGGCATCCCGCCGCGAGGGGCCGTTGTGGAGATTAAGCAAGCTATTGCCCAAAATCGCAGAATGTGAACCCGTGAATCGAGTAGGCACCGGAGCGAGACTTGTCGAGTCCATGGACATTTTAGGACTCAAGACCCCGCCGAGCCGGGAATTGAACCCTGGTCCCGGGCTGACCTCTGCTACCAGGTCTGCCTCCTCTAACCAGTGAGCCACACTTCTCCAACCAGTGAGCCACACTTCTCATTATGAACAGTGGCTCAGTTTGTTGGAGGACGTGAGTCTGCACTACACTGTATGCATGCTAGCACACCTTCTTTTTTTTTTTTTTTTTTTTTTTTTTTTTTTTAATGCTGGACAACATTGGCAAAAGGAATTTATTTTCTGCTAGTGGTGAACAGCATCAGCAAAAAGCAACATCAAAGCCAGTAGGTCGGCATTGTTAACCGAACTGTTAGACTTATTGGCTTTGCCACTACAATTTTTTTCCTGCAGACGCCATGTTAACAATTCTTTTCTGTTGTCATTCTTTTCTTCCTCTATTTTTAGACATTGTGTATCTTATGCATAGGTTGCTTGTCACTTAAAACTTCAGCCTCTTTACTGTGATTGGATAATGGTTTCCTCCGTTGCCCTCTTTAATCCATACCCTCAACATACGAAGCACATTATTAAGATGGTGGTCGGTCAGACTGTCATTTTATCATGCAGGGGAACGTACGAGAAAGAGTCTGCAGTCTAACCCACCCAATTATGATGAGACCGCCTGCGCAGTGCTCAGAAATAGCTTTTTACCACTGCGGCATGTGCTGCGGCCTAGGAAAAGAGGCGCACAAAAAAACCGCTTTGTGGGCATCCATGCACTGTGTGCCAGGCTCCATGTAGTGCTTGGCACACAGTGCATGGGTGTGTGGGAGAACACAACATGTGCCCCCGCCCCAGGCCACTTAGAAGTAGCCCACAGGGGTCACGGGCCCTCCTTGGGGTCCTCAAAGTCAGTTTCTGTCTTCCTTGTCATGGTGTTCGGAACAACATGACATTGCAGTCGGAAAGGGACAACCTAATCCCTACGGTGGTGCCTCCGCACGCACCACCTCCATTGTAGCGATAGGAGTCCAACCGCCGCCTGCATGTCGGACAGACCACCACCAATGGCCTGTCTGTGGCGGTCCGCCTGCCGTCGTAATTAGGGCCTATGTCTTTATCTTTTGCTACTCACTACAGCTGCCATGTAACCGCAAATTACAGGTTTTAATTTCTTCCTTCTAATTCACGCTATCTTCTCCCCTGCCAGTCCGCAGCCCCTACTTAGCTTGCCACTCCCCTCTTCCAGCATACGTCAGCCCCCATACTGTCCGTTCTTGTTTTTGGGGCAGAGCCTCCTTTTGTCCTCCGCTGCCCTTGTGGTTACCTACTGCCACTTCTAAGTTAGATGTCCATTACTGCTATAATGAGGTCTTTTCAGTCTTGATGCTGGACACCTGCAGAAGAAATGGCTTTTGCAAGCAATCCCACATTTCTCAGATGATTGCTTAAAACAGGACGGTCCTGTGATAGATAAATGTTTTAATTTTTTTTTTAAATCAGCGGAGTCTAGCTGTGTCCGGGATCAATGTTCCCATTTAAATATGGGCATTTTCAGAATGATGCTACAATTTTACATACTTTCATCTTGTTTTCCTGTGCTTTTAGATCCAATGTGGCCTATAATGAACATGACTATTAGTAGTGGCCTGTTTTTTTCTTTTAACACCTTGTAAGTAATTTGTGAATACTCCTATCTCTGAGCATTCGGAACGAGATTGTAACCTCGGAACGAGATTGTAACCGGACAGTGAGACTGCAGTCTTTTTTGTCGCCCTCTAAGCCAGTGACTTGGACCAAGGCATACAATTCATACCCAATGAGATTTGCCCTGTTTCAATGAGTAATGAGGTCCGGAAGTTCGACAGCTGCCAAGGAGTGAGGCTGCATTTAGTCCCCCTTTGCACTCCAATCCATTTCCATGACCCTTCCAAGCAGTCTTTCTCTGGTAGACATCCGTTTCTGGGAAAGGCTTCAGACCAGAAACAGAACACTGCCAAACAGGTTTATATAGATATAAAGTTCTCATTTTGTATGTACTTGAGTAGTGCTAGTCTTCTCCCAAAATTGTCACATTCTATTTTGCAACTTTATTCTCTTTGATGCTTTCTCTTTGTCTGCTTCAGCTGTGTGCTTTGTACTTGCCAGGGTCTGGTCTTCACCCTGCTTTTGCCAACTTCCTAAGGAGGGTGTTTTTTTGCTCCTCATTGGCATTTTCTTATCTCATGCTCACCCAATATTTTTTGTTCTGCCGTGTTGTAGTTTTTGCTTACGTCATGTTATTTGGTGTGGAATACAAGCATCATAGGATCTGTTTCACCCTAGCTATGGATAATCAGCCAGGTATAGCTTGGTGCCAGTGACCATGTTTGAAACTTGAACATAACCGGTTCCTGGGTTGCTTGTGCTCCGGTTCAGGGGGTGGGCTAGATGGTTCCAGTTGGACGTTGGTCAAGACTGATTTTCATATGACTGGGTCCAAACTGAGGTGGCATGGTGTGCACAATAACATTGGACTGGGATCCGGCCCTGAGTGATTACAAGTGGCTGATATTCAAGCATTCTATCTATCTCCTTTTGTATACTTTAGGCTGTCCTATTTTAGGCATTTTTATTAAGTCTTATTTAGAGAATTCTAGAAACTGACTTCACACAATGGATTTGTTAGTTTGATATCCTTAATCCCCAGTGCTTTTAATGTGTTGTGTATTGTCCTTGGCGACGGATTTTAAAAGCCATATACCCTGGCCCACTTCCTTTGTATAGTTACATATACTAAATTGGATCTTTGACTCTAGAGTAATTTAAGCTACAAACGTGTGCTATGATCTATTTTCTGTCCATTTGTGAGATATGGTCCTATTATATAGGCCTGTTATTAAAGTGACCCCCGCATTTTGGGCCATTTGTAGTTTAATCAAGGGGAATCCACCTAAAAGACTGACAAAGCTAACTATTGCTCCAACCACAAACTGGCGGGGATGAACTGAGGGTAAGTGATTACTCTTCCACAGTACATACATATTGAGGAATATAGTTATTCAAACTCAGTTTCATTTAGTGCCCCACCCAGCGTGATACCTGTTCTGACTCTTGTAGACTAATTCATGGGCACAATCCCTTAATCTTGAACTGTTTGATATTAAATTGGCATTCCATCTAATTTAAAACATAAACTAGTTTTGCTTTGGTTATAACGGCACGATTTGTTTCTGTAACCCTGTTATCTCATTTCGTTCTTGTTCTGCTTCTGATTTCTATGTAAACTAATAATGCATCTTGAGTTAGTGGATTTAATTCAGTGTGTTTTTTGTTAACTGCCTGTGGCGACTGATGTACATTTTTACCATCGGCACCTTTTCGCTTCCTCCTGCTGTTTGAGTTGTAATTTCCAACATACTAATTTTTTTCTGATCAAATGTTTTAAAAATTGACTCTGTGCACTGATAGTAAGTGGCCGAAACCAAGGTAATTGATCATCTTGCACTTGTTTACTCTCCACTTTAAGCATTAAAGAGGAAGATTTTGCCTCTTTAGAAGTAATACTGACATTTAAAGTAAGGTGGGATGGGCTTTCGTTTATAAGAATAAACAATTTCCATACGTGTTTACGCCTAATTCAGACCTGTTTGAATGAAGGAGCCCATCTCCGTTACAAAATAGTTTTTTCATAATCCACGTTTTCATCAGACACTCACTGTTCTCATTTTTTTTTATTGCCAGCAGACAGGACAAAAAAGAATACATACATACATTTTCGCTTCCAACAGGCCTTATCAAATACAATAATTAGAGTGAAGATTCATAAACCTATCCAGCTGGCAATTGAAGACCAAAGCTCCCGACCAAACGTTTTCTTTCTTGTGCCCTTCATTTTATATAATGTAGTTAGATAAGATCTTTGTTTGCCACATTATAAAGTTGGGTGAGTCCGTATCTAGCCAGTGGGATGTAATACATGAACGATATGCTGACATGCAAATAAAAATAAAACCTTCTTCTACATCAGATCTATGTTGATTCAGTCCCTCATCATAGCCAAAAATAGCCAGTGATGCAGTTATTTTAATTGGGATACCTAGATTCCTCAACACAAAATATTCTATATCGGCAATAAACTTACCCAGTTTAGGGAAAACAAAAAACATGTGAGTAGCATCTGCTGCATAGAGGCTACAACGATTACACATCGTCCCCCCTCCCAGAGTTCCACTTTGCCAACTTACTTGGTGTATAATAAAGCTCAAATGTTGACATAAAATGTTGACTTATCAGGGGTCCATTCAGCAATACTTTCCCAGCTATCTCGATACTTTTCTCTAGATTAACACACTATATACCCAATTTGTTTTGCTACTTGACAGCTTTCCCTGATATATCGTCCTCCAACGTCTCCAGAAATAATCTATATAGAAACCCTAATTTCTGCTGGCTTTTAATTGCTTCAAGCAACCCATTCTTCTCTAATCCTATCAAGGATTTTTACATTTTCTAAATACAGAAACTTTGAACCTGGAGAAACTTAATGAAATCCATGCGGGGTACCTGATGTTCTTTCATTAAATATTCAAAAGAGACAAACTCATTCCCCTGAAAAACATCCCCAAACTTACAAATCCCCAGGTTATGCCATCTAAACATCACCCCGTCTTGAAATAATTCTGGTAAAAAAGTGCAACCCCTCAGGAGTATAAATATTAATGTTCGGGCCGTAGCAAAACCTCTTTTTTTAAAAATTCTTCCATACGTAATAAGCCGTTACAAAAATCTTAAATTTGTATTTTTTGTTTGTAGTAACTAGGTTCTATAACCCGGGTTAAACATTGCTTTGCCTCCGTGCCCAAGAGCGTTTCATATATAGATGGTCTCAGAAAATCCTCTGTGGGGTCTTCCGAAAAAATTAGGAACCCCCATATGCTGCAGTAATGCACTCCAATGGTAAAACTGGAAATATGGAATGCCCCATCCCCCTCTCTTTGGGTAAAGCACAATACTTAAATGCTCTCCTATCCAGGTGGTACCCACAAAGAAATCTTGAGCACATTCTCTCGATGCGAACAAAATAACCGGAAGAAATTAAGAAGGGAATAGAGCGAAATACGCACAGAAATTTGGGGAAAATAAGCATTTTCAACACGTTACTGCGCCCTAAAAGGGAGAGCTTCATATTGTTTATCCGTTTAAGTATTTTATTGGACAATCCTATTATGGGATCTAAATTAATAGGAATAATATCTTCCATATTTGCAGTAATCTTGATTCCTAAATAGGTTGCCTCTTTATCAAATTTTATACTCTCTGGACGGCCTGCCACCGAATGGATAAGTTGCGTCTTATCTATATTTAATTTATATCCAGAATGCTGGCCGAATTCCTCCGCAGAGTCCACTATGATGGGTAATGCCCTAGCAATCTCCGACGATACTATTGCTATATCGTCTGCATAAGCGCAAACTTTGAAATCAGAGTTATTTATCTGTACTGGTTTTATTGCCAGTTTTTTTTTCCAGCTTATTAATAAACGGGTCAATGTACAGTGCGAACAGCAAGGGCGAGCAGGGACAGCCCTGCCTTGTCCCCCTTGCTATCCGCACCTTACCGGAAGTCTTCCCTGAGATCCGAATCACAGCACATGGCTGTGAATACAGAGCCTTAACCAGTTCTTCCGGGAGGCCTTTTTTCGCCAAGACAGACCACAAAATGGTCCACGTGACCCTTTCAAACGCTTTCTCGGCGTCCAACAGGGCCACGCCTACAGGTGAACCAACCCCCTGCGACCAGTCCAAAAACGAAATTATACGCCTTATATGGTCTGTGGTGCCTCTACCCTGTATAAAGCCAGTGAGCACGTGAGAGCAATCCAAAAAGCAGTCAGAAAAGCTCTTAAACACGCAAGCAGTAACGACTTTGCAGTCAGTTCAACCACACAAAGGGTATTGCACCTTTGTCGGTGATACGCCCTGTGGAAGCTGGACGGGCTGTCTCTTGCTGCTGGATTGTTTCCCGTGTGCCGGGGTGCACACAAACGCCTCGCCTCCTGTGACTGAGGGAGGGACAGCAACGTGATATTTTTGGAAGGGGCTGTCGGAAAGAGAACTGCCGGGGGAAGCATCACCGCACCGGCAGGGCTGTGAGCAGTGTAGCAGGGACTCAATTGCCCAGGAGTCCCTGCTCGATTAGCCCGCAACACCATGGCCGCTCTCCCTGCCGGCCACGCCCCCGCTCTAGCTCTACTTAAATATCTACTAAGACCGCTGCGCGGTAGCACCCGGGGCGAAGCCCGGGCAAAGGGCGGGCCCTCTAAGGCCAGAGGAGGCTGGGCTGGGCCTACCCTCTTACTTCCATAAACTTCTCCCAACTCTGGTCCCTGCTACAACTGATGGACTCGGCTCTTATTCCCGAGGATGCCACCATTGGAAAGCCGGTGGGGTCTAGAAACGGGACACTAGATAATTATTTCACCAGGGTATCGGCCGACGGTGATAGGGAAAACCTGTTGGCAGAACGTAGGGCAGAGCGCCGACGCTCTGTTGAAAGTTTGAAAAATAGGTCTCTTGCCCACTCCACACCCCGCTTTGTTGCCCAGGAGGGAGGAAGCCCAAGTAGTAATGAATATTTATCATCACTGGATAGTGTCCCATTTCTGTTGCGGGACTGTACCCCCACTCCTTGTGCTCCTATGGACCAGATTGTAAGTGCCTCCCCCCTTTCAAGCTGTATGGCTGTCAACTTAATTACCCAGATCCCCACTCGTGCTAAGCTGACAAGGAAATAGCTGAATCATCCAGCACTGGCAAAAACTCATGGCCCACCTCCTAGTAAAAGAAGACGGAAGATGGGGGGAGGGCTGCTCAGAACTAAAACTAGCCACTCTGATTTTGGTAAATCTATAAAGCCCGTTACTAAACCTGTTTTAGCACCAGTGGAGGTGCCAGAAAGTCCCCCAATCTTTACTCTTCCCCCAGTAGTTGCACTACCTGTCACGGATATCAACATCATTGAGCCTGACTCTGCCCCAGTGGAGCCATTACTGAATGTAGTATCCCACACAATTCCACAGGGGAACTTGGAATACCTAATTAGATCTCTCCATCAGCCCATCATTGAGAGTTTAAAAAGGGTGGAGATCAGACTTACGATCCTAGAGACCGCCATAAGTAGTAAGGTTATTCCACCTAAGGCCCAGGTGAGTGTGGCTGCTCCGCCCTCAACCTCGGTTATGTTACCTTCTACTAATGTCGCTAAAGCTCCATCCCATCTTACTAAAGCCACTCCACAGCCCTCTAGCAGGGCCGACCTTATCCAACAAAGGCCACAGCCTCAAAAGCATGTAAACATGCCGGTAGGGGCTCCGGTTAGTGAACAGCCAAGGGGTTTGGTAATGGTCCCCCCAGGGAACACGCGGGAGGAACGGGGAAGTGCTAGACACACTAGAGCCACAGTGAGCAAAGGGCCACAAGTGGAACTACCCCCACAAGCTGTGCCTTTTGTGGTTGTTTTGACGGGGGTTCCACCATTAACAGACAACAAGAGGGAAGGGTTTGCCCAGCTGAAGAATAAAATCATGCACTGGCTGGGCCATATAGACCCATCACACATAACATTGATGGCGAGAGAGTGCACGTTAGGCGACTCACTTGGCTGGGTAGTAGATGCAAAGATATTGAGGGTGATCTGGTGGTAGTTAATTTCAGAGACCCGCGTGCAGTGGATTACATTTTAAATTGGCCCACGGGAAGTGGTGACAACTGCATTACCCCTCGGGCCCTGACATATTTTTACCCTAGATCCCTGGTGTTCCACCCCCCCCCCCCCCCCCCCCCCCCCCCAATCTTTTCAAGTGGGCTGATCCCCACTCATTCAAACCCCCTGCCAGTGTATAATACTAGGCATGCAACTCACGGACAATACCCTGCACATGAGGTTGATCCCTTCGGGTGGAACACGGTACCACCGAGATATAATAGAAACACCAGCAGGAGAATGGACCACTTGAGACCCTTCACCCCTCTGGAGTCAGGGAATAGGTTTTCTGTGCTATCAGGTATGGAAGACTGCGATTGAAGACCACAGTCGAGGTTGCGCATGGGTGGTCGATTATGTGATGCCAGCCTAGGGGGTACAGCTCAAGCGGTTTCAAGAGAGGCCAGTGGTTATGATAATGGGAAAGTGGGCCCTTTATTAGCCAATTTCATGGTTAGTAGTTTAACTACAGCTACTACAGAGGTATTGTGCCCGGGCTCCAATATCGGCAGTAATGTAGCCCTAAATTTAATTAACCACGTGGAGGCCTGCCCAAAGCCCACTGCTCGGGGGAGGAGTGGGAACAAGGGGACCCCTGATGCGACCGCTACAGGTTATAGGGTCATTCACTTGTTATCTTGGAATGTGGCGGGGTTAAAAAGGAAGATTGCTTTACCGGAATGGCACACATTTATTGGAAAGTTCGATGTGTGTCTGTTCCAAGAGACTTGGAGTCGGCTCCCACTACATAAATCTGGGTACTCAACCTTCTTCTCTCCCGCCGTAAGCTGTGGGTAGACCAGCGGGAGGCTTACTGGCCTGGATTAAAATTGATTTGAACTGGGATGTTGTCAGTCATGATTCAGCATGCAGGGACATCCTACATCTCTCATTTAGGGGACAAACTGAGGGGAGTAGGTTCGATTTATTCAATGTCTATTCCAGAGGGAGACCGGGGGACACAGCCTCATCCACACTAACGAGTCTAGATTTGGCACTAGCCAGCTGCCCCCCATCCTCTAAAATAATAGTGGATGGGGATTTTAATTGTACATTCGAGCCCCTTAGCGGGGATGATCCCTTGGATATCGAGGAGGAAGATTCTAGATGGTCTATTCCAGCCTTGTAATTAGCCCCAATTAGAAAATGGTCAGCAAGGGCAATACAAATTAATGCCCTCACTAGGGAACATAATCTAAGAGCACTAAACGGTAGGACTATGTCTGACCGTGCGGGAGCGATGACTTTTATTAGGCTTACTGGTCCGTCAAGATTCGATTATATCTTACTGGACATTAAACTGTGGAGGGACCTGATAGATATGGAGGTGGTATCTCCATATCGGATAGAGACCATAATCCCCTCTGTACCAAGCTAAGGTGGGGCAACCCAAAGGGAAGTGTGAAGAGCGTTCCTTTGAGGACAACCAATGAGGTCACCCCTTATAATGGGAACCGAAGGTTGAAATGGGACATGGCCCAACTGCAAGAAGATCAACTTGTGAGCATTAAGACTCATGTGGCAGATCTGACCGCTGAATTGGAGGCTCTCGAACTGGGAATGGGAAGTGCCCAGGAGTCGCCTTCTGCTTTTGCTACAGTATATAAAAACACAATACAAGAAGTGGGCCAATATTTCCTATCCAAGGGGAAAAGTGGAAGACTAAATAATACATCTCCCAAATCCAGCAACCTGTGGTATACGGTCCAGTGCAGGGGAAAAAAGGAAAGAGCTAACAGTTGCCCTGCTCCAAAAAAGATCCCTCACTAGTTAGAGCGGCTAGGAAGGACTATGCAAGGGTAATGGCATTGGCCAAACGAGAGTGGGAAGAACAATACTGGAAGGATCTTAATTCTGCAGTGAGTAAGAGGAATGCAATGTTGTTTTGGGAGCTCATTAATAAAGCTAGGCAGAAGAGCTCTCAACCATTAGCTACCCACATAACAAGCCAACAATGGTTCTCCCACTTTTCTGCACTGTACGGTGGAGCTGAAGAGCCCTCTTGTCCCCCTCCACCACCAGCTAGAAGGGATCAACTCCCACTAGTGTTTGTGGATCCATTTTCACCCTCCGAGCTTGTATTGGCAATCAGGCATTTGACCCCAGGGAAGGCGGCTGGCCCAGATAGGATCCCTGGGGACCTTCTGCTGGAAGATCCTACTGCTTGGGCCAAACTTATTGCCCTTATAATGAACCTGATTGCTAAGGGACAACCCGTGCCAGACTCATGGAAGGGGGCAGAGGTAGTCACCGTGTTCAAAAAGGGGGTTAGAGATGACCCTGCCAATTATAGACCCATCAGTCTGATAGACGTGATCCAGAAGGTGGTTGGCAGGGTCATTATCTTGAGGGTAGGAATCTGGATGGAAGAGGAACACGTCCTCTCCCATTTCCAAGCAGGATTCCGCCAAAAGGTGGGTACGATGGACCAGGTCTTTCGTTTCTTTGCCATCTATTGGAAGTCTGTGACCATCAATAAGGGTAGTCTCTACCTGGCTTTCATAGATTTCAGGACTGCATTTGACCTGGTCCCTCGAGCAAGGCTGTGGGATACGCTAGAGAAGATGGGCTTCCCTGGGCCTCTTTTGGGTTTGATTGTAAGGCTTCACGAGGGGAATTATGTGAGGATTAGATGGGGCACTCAGGGGCAACTGACAGACAGGGTGCCCGTGAGGAGTGGAGTCCGCCAGGGTTGCGTTATGGCGCCGACCCTCTTCTCGCTCTTTGTGAACGGTGTGGTGGACCATCTGAGAGAGGAAGAGGCAGATGCGCCATCCCTGGCGGGGGAAAAAACTCCCACTCTACTCTTCGCGGATGATACCGTACTGATCTCTAAATCACCGGTGGGCCTCAAAGCTTTTGCACCATTTTAGTACCTTTTGTACGGATAGAGGACTTACCATCAATACCTCTAAAACTAAGCTTATGGCCCTCTCACCCTCCAAAAGATTTAGGAACAACTTCACGCTCAACGGGGCACCTCTGTAGCTGGTGGACTCCTTCGACTATTTGGGGGTTCGGGTAAATAGTCGGATGAATTGGAAGGATCACCTGGCCAAAATGTTACTTAGCCACAAAAGAGTGTCTGGGGTGACCTTGAGAGAACACCGGGAGTCGATGAGCAAACCTGTGGCACCGGCTCTGGCAATTTATGAGGGACAGATTTTACCGGCCGCCCAATACGGCTCCGAGCTGTGGGGGTTTGAGAATGTCTCTGAGTTAGTCTCAGCCGAAAATAAGTTTTTGAGGGACCTGGTGGCTCTACCAGTTTCTACCCCGCCAATCCCTTTACGGCTAGATTTAGGCAGGCGCTCTTTTAAAGACTTAGTACGACTGCGCCCACTATTATTTTGGGTTCGGCTGAGAAGGACCAGGGAGCTTACAAACTATGCTGCTGTTTTAGACTAACTTATTTTGCTCAATACCAGTAATAAGATCAGGTGGTTGAGCAACTTGAGGCAGCTGGTTTTACAACTGGGCCTGAGCGATGCATGGGCTAGTCAAATGCCACCCCCTAAACTAGTGATGAAGAAACTGTACTTTGATTGGGTTCAGGCAGAGGCAATACGTAGTGGCGCTGGGGGCTTGCTCACGGAGCGGTTCTTAGAGTTTAAATGGTCAAGAAAATTGGAACCTTTCCTTGACCTTATATCAAAGCCTCTGGATAGAGCACTTTATTTAAAACTCAGGTTTGGGACCCTCCCGGTGCATGACTTCACCTCGGGGTGGACCAACGCTGGTGGTCCGCCGATCCCCTGTCCCGGCTGTGCGGCCCCGAATGAGTCTGTGGCGCACTTCCTCTTTGCTTGCCCCGCATATAAAGTTGCCAGGAAGGTTTGGCTAAAACCATTATGTATGGGGTTGGGTCTCAGATGCCATAAAATGGCCCTACGAGTTCTTTCCACTGATAAGTCCTCTACTCTTATGGTATGTGGGGTAGCTAAATATCTGGGTAGTGCATGGCTGACACGTATGAGGAGGATGAAGCCCCGCCCCACCCCGCTAAATAGCCAGCCGGCTCTTAGATAGGATACTTTGATGGATTTTGTGTGTTTTTAAATGTATTCTACCATAATGTAATGGGGCAGTTATGTGAGGTCACATGCATATATGGTTGTTGGGCCTTAGCATACTACGTGTACTGTATAATAATATGCACACTTCTTGATGGAATTTTATTGAACTAGGTACCTACCTAATGTATTTCCAATTTTAAAATGTTTTGTATAATTTGTATACTTTTATGGTGAAATTTTTACCGAATAAAGTTATTTCACTGGTATAAAGCCATGCTGTCTAGGGGAAACAAATCCTGGCATCAGATCGGTTAGCCATCACTTTCGATTAATTTTTGCTGTCTGAATTAAGAAGTGATATAGGTCTGTAAGACCCCAATTCATCCTTTTTTTCGCCTTTCTTTTTAAACACCACAATGGTGGCTTCTGCCCAAGAGCGCGGGGCCTTTCCCAAAAATGCATTCTGACACATCTCCTCTAGTTCTCTTCTTAATAGGTGTCTAAACTTTCTATAGAATTCCAGAGGGATATTATCAGGCCCCATAGCCTTTCCGAGGGCTAACCCACAGATAGCTATCTCAATTTCTCCCCAGTGTGGCGGTGCCGATAAAATTGCATTTTGAGCTTCAGTTAGGGTCACAGGAGTCACATCATATAAATACTCGCCTACCGCAACTGTATCAATCTCATTATCGTCGCTATATAGGTGCTGATAATACCCTTGAAAAGCGGTCAACACCCCTTCCTTTGTCTCCTGCATAACTCCCTGTAAATCCTTAATTTTCGATATCTCATTATAAACCACTTTCTCCCTTGCCCTTTGTGCCAAAATTCTACCTGTTTTTTCCCCGAATTCATCTGCTGTTTATGTTGTAAGTAATTGGCTGCTATTTGTTCGGCAATGTTGGCATAAACATAGCCCTTTTCATAGTGAGGTCTTTTTGAGCTTGATTGCGTTCTTCTACTTCTGCTCCTAATCTTAGAACCTCTGCTAATTTTTTCTCTGCCTGCAAAACCAGATTAAGCTCCTGTCGTTGTTTAAGGCGTATCTGTTTACACCTGAATGTAGAGAACCTCAAGGTCTCTCCACGAACCACGGATTTAAATGCGTCCCACACTGTTTCTTGTGTTGCTGTGCCTTTTTATTTATGTAAAAAAAAACCTGAATAATCTGAGTCGTGTACTGACAATATTCCTCGTCTAATAACAGTTTCCGGTCAAACGACCATGGGGAGAGATCTAATTGTCCTTCGAGTTCTAAAGTCAAGTCAATTACAACCGGATTGTGATCGGAGACCAATTTAGGATAAATTGCTATAGTACTTTTAGCTAAAAATTCAGAAGAGGAGAAAACACAGTCCAACTGTACAAATTTTGAGTGGGGAGCAGAAAAAAAAGTAAAACCCGGGTCCGCGGGGAACTTCACCTGCCATACATCATAAAAACCATGGTCCAAACACAACTGTCGTATTGCTGTGTACGTTAGCTTCTTTCTGCCAGTATACACTTGATTGGATCTTATGTGCACATCTACACCTATGTTTAATATTAAGATCACCACACCCACCCCGCGTGGCTAAAGGCCGCTTTCTTCGCCTTTCACCTTGGGACTTGAGATGGCACACCTCCAGCCTTCCCCTTAGATTTGGACACCGGGTGCAACTGGTTCTCTGCCTCCTCCCTGACATCTTCCGTGTACTTTACTTGGACACTTTGCCATCGTCATTAGGAGTCTCCAATACTGCACCAGTTTTTCTTCCTACAACATATGAGGAACACCTTTTGGCCCTGAGGAGAATCCCCCTTGACTCACAGGGATTCGAAACGCGTATGCCTCTCTCTTTTGGTCTGCCCTTGCTATTCAAGTGCTGATTTGTACTGCACCCGTGTTGCTTTCCGGTACACAACCTTTATAAAATATATATTTTTGATAGAAATAACTGTCATGAATCAATCGGAGTGTACTTTTTTTATAGAAATTATTGTTGTGATTTTTTTGTTGGATATAGAGCAGACCCCCTTACTTCCCACACTGGTACACTGAACCTTCCAGATTGTGTGGAGTATCTTGTGTGAATGTGAGCGGAATGACTGTGATATGTCTGATTAGTGAAGGTGTGTTTGTGATTTTATTGTGCTGTGTCCGATTCTTCTACATGCATTCGCATTACTTTAATTGAAATGATGTACTAAGCACCATATGTTGCATTTTTCATATATACATGGTTGAATAAACAGCTATTAATTAGCATCACCCAGTTTTGAATTGATTTTCTTCCCTGTATGCTACTTAGTGTATGAAATCACTATATCAGTATTGGCATACTCTGTTGTTATGATGTTTAAGATCACCACACAGCAGCACAGGTCTAGTCCATTGTGCCAACTCTAGATTAAAAAAATTGAAGACCTTTGCGTCATCCAAACTTGGGCCGTAAGCATTACAAATTGTAAACCTATGCCTTCCCAAATTAAAATCAGCAATGGCCCAACGACCCCACTTATCTGCCAATGTCTTTGTACACTCCCCGTTTTTTGAGTATCATCACTCCCCTTTTAATACCTGTTTGTTTGGAACAGACGATCAGCTCCAAGCCCATATTTTTTAAATAGTCCCTATTGGTGGTCCAAGCCACATTTGTTTCCTGTAGGGCAAAGTATATCAACCCCTAATATTTGAACCAGTTTTGCTAACATTTGACATTTCCTCGGATTGTTCAAGCCACAAATATTTAAAGTACAGATCTTAAGCTTTCTATCCCTTCCTCTTGTTGACTCCATATCTTAAATTAAGATAGCCAAATGTGGATCCTATGCCCCATTCTACCAATCTTCTCTTCCCTTTCTTGTTGTACGATGCTAGATTTGTCCCAACCATCTGACTCATACAGCCCAATTCCTCTTCCAAACTGCCTGCTGCTGCCTTCCCCCCCCCCACCATTGCACCCCCCTGCACCCCCCTATCCACCCCTCCCCCATCTACTCATCCCCCCCCCCCCACCCATCCTTCCCACCATATGAGGCCCAAGGACTGTCAGTCCCTGCATTGATGGAGTGCCATGTCCTCACCCCCCCCCGCCCCCTGTGATCTAAAAGATAGAAAAAATCTCACTTATGGCACACTCTACTGATGTTACAGATAAGGCTCAGAGAAAAAAAATCAACCCCTTTCGACAGCACACTCAGAAGACCTCACCCCTACAAGACATATCCAACCCCTTAACATCCAGTTTTCACCCAAGCTATCTCACCTTTCTACACTCCCTGCATAGATTCCAAGTACTCTTTAGCCTGAATCTCTGACCAAAAAAACTTGGTTTCCCCTTTGAACATAATTTTTAGTTTGGCCAGATTTTGTATATATACCACGCCCCCTTCTTTTGAAAATCAGGAATAAGTTGTCTTAGATGCCAGCGCTTGGAGACCGTTGCCTGGCAAAAATCCGGCCTTACAAAAAAATTATAGTTTTTAGCAGTTGCTTTCTTGTCTGGTCTCGCCAGAGCGTAAATATCTTCTCTTGCCAGGAAGTTGTTGAAGCAAACTAGGATCGCCCTGGGTAAATCCTCTGATCCGTGGCGGGGTTTTTTAACTGAAAACTGGGACCGATGAGCCTACTGAATTTCTCGGGACCAGTCCCAGGTTGTGAGCTCCAGGAAGGCTTCTTGCAATAACTCGACCACAAATTTACGAATATCGGCGCCCTCCAATTTCTCAGGTACTCTCAAAAAGCGCAGATTATTCCTGCATGAGTGATTTTCAAGTTCTGACAGCTTAAAACTCAGGTCATCCCGATGAGCCTTGATCGACTCTAGTTCTTCTTTCTGTGCCACAGCATAGTCCTCCAGGGCAGATATCCGAGCTTCTGCCTCTGTGACTCTATTAGAAGTTTCTGCCCCTAATTTTATCGCCCGCCGAACAGCATTTTTAACCTTACTGCAAGTAGCTTGCATACGAATATTCTCAGCTTTGCTCGCCGCTCTGTGGCCCATCATTGTTTCATATATGGTGACCAACGTAATTTCCTGAGGCCCTTGATTGACTACGGAGTTTGAAGCTTCTTTTCCCCCCGTTTGAACTGGAGTGCTGGCTACTTGAGTTCTATTCACATTTTCCCCGGGTATTGAAGGGCCTGCTGGTGTCCTCTGTGATGGCCTTTTTTTCTTTGTTTTCCTTTTAATAGTTGTTGCACTACAATTAGGCGATGTCCTATTCCACCTGAGGCCGCATCCGGGCTACTCGCTTCGCCTTAGTCTTCGCTGTAATCTACCCAGTCCTTGCTCAGGGTGGAGCCCTCATCTGAAGATGCCTCTGATAATGAATACAAATTTTCCCCTGCTTCTGGTACGTTAGTACCCTCCGGTACATGAATACCTAAAGCCGGGTTATAGGCCTCACACACTGTCGCCTTTTTTCGAGTATCCTCTCTTTCAGTATCTTGATCCCCATCACCGTTTCTCGTCATGTCACAGACTAGCCCTTTTCGTTTGATTTGCAACAACTGTGACTGTGCCTCACTTGTTAGCACATAATTCAGGGTATCCGTGATTTCCAAGGATACCGGGCCCGACATTACATGCTCAGGCAATGTCTCAAGCACGTCATCCCCCCCCCCCCCCCCCCCTCCAGCTTCTACTGTGTCAATATAGCGAGCGTTTTGTCTCTCGAACATTGCTGGCAGAGTCTGACTCTGAATACTTTGCTTCAATACCTTCTGAGTTGCACCACTCTTCCCCTTGCCATCACAATCTTTTTTCCGAGCTGAACAAGCGGCGTTAGGGACACTAACTGTGCTGGAGGGGTCCAAAACAGCCTTGCCATCTCTACGAGAGTCCTCAGCCATTTTGCCAGCCGTTCCACTTCCAGTTCTAGATGCCTCCAAGCCTTGCTCCTTTGTTTTTCCCACTTCGGGTATTTACTTTAACAATTTCATTTACTTTCATTGCCCCCTTCACCGGCATCTTTTTTTTTTTTTTTTTAATATAACGCCTCCTCTCCCACGAGCTACTCTGCTATAATACCCGTGCAGCATCCAGGCGGGTATTCTCCTGTACAAGGCTTTATGCCGACTCGTTAGCCAGTTCCCCAGCATTCGTGGTTGATTTGCAGGTAGTGCAGATATATATCCTAGTATCCAGCCGGTATATCTGCCACTTTAGACGCATTAACCGCCCTACCCCCAATTTATGGCCACACCGACTCCTTTCCACATCAGATTCAGTGTGATTAGTGTTCACTATCTCCCGGTCATCCCATCTTGCGCCTAAACTCCCTGCCACAAGAACGCCTTCTCATTCGTGTCAGCAGGACCTAGTAGTGTTTGTTTAGGTCTGGTATTGGCCAACACCTTTTGACAAAAATTATACGCATAATATACTTGCATATAGTGACTTGCACGCAATCCTATTCATCTATTGGTCTTTTATTGTCAGTCTCATTTTGCTTTTGCCCACTGCAGCGTGCAGCAGTGGCTCTGCCGACTTAATACATTGGAGATCTTCGTTGTGAATGATGTCATGCCACTCATACACAACGATCACATCTACATACAACAACAGTTCCCTACATTACGAGAACTGCTGTGCCAAATATGTGCTTTTTGAGGAAACATATTTTTGGTGGTAGCCAAACATTGAGAGACAAAAAGCTGGTAGCAATACCTGACCCATTGGTTTTGCTTTTTACATTTTTTTTTATTGAGGATACAATGGGAATACCTTGTCATTGTGTCGCCTTTTTCTTTTCTTTCTTTTTATTATTTTAAAAGTAAAAGCAGTCTGCAATTCAGGCTTAATTAGTTCTGTTTCTTTAACTGAGGTTTTTGTGCCAAAGGAACTTTCATTATTATTCTTTGTTTATTTCTATATCAAAGACCTGATGGGACTAAAGTGGAATCTCCCTTGCCATTCGACCTTAATTCCACATAGAAACAAACTGGACTGTAACCAAGCAAAGGCAGACTTCAATGAAGAATGCCTTCCCTACATGCGTCTTGCTTTAACATGCTAAGTTTTTTTCCTTAGCTAGCACATTAAATGTAGGCTGGTTAGTGTTTCCAATGCTTATCTTTGTAGTAGTTTTCGATAATTAGTATACTAGACTTGTTCATATTACCATTATCTGGCGAGATTTTGCAACATAATTGAATTTTAGTCTCATAAACCTCAGAACTGCCCACTGTTTGATGCATAATTTAGTCACATGTGGATGTTGGTGCATACTTCAAATGGGATCTGGTGGTTAGATTACCATTGTAACTTCTGAGCAGCAATCGCCATGCCTTATATCCATCTCTATGCTCTCACAAAATAGTTTCCTATACTTTTATAACTTACGTTCCTCATCTGTCTCTAATGCATCGCAGAACTTTGAGCAGTTCTCATCCTGAAAATGAGGGTCAGTTTACTGCTACTCAGAATGTATTTAAAAATTTTTTTTTAAACCTGTGGTTGTATTACTTGTCCCTTTGCATTAACGTGTCTGGCTCCCAAATAAGGTAAATCGGCTGCTAAGGCTTTTCACGGGAACTTGATTCTATTAAGTTGCTGGCATGGTATTTTATATGTAGTCTCGGTGTTAAAAAAAACCACAACATGAACACCATCTCCCCAGCATACTTAATACACCCCTTTGGTTAACCTCTCCCCCCCCCCCCCCCCGTTCTGTTGGGAAAGAAAACACTGTAAACGATTAGTTATCTAAGACACTTATAGCACTACAATGTTATGTGTTTAACCCTGAAAGATTAACCACAGGCAGGGAAAGCACCTGTTAGGTCTCGCCTAGCTAATGCGTAAGCGATGCTAAACGAGATATTTAGTAAAGGGGCTTTTGAAAGTGCTCCCAACGTCTGAAGGCAGATCGGTTACAGTGCATGTGTGCCGTGCACAATTTGTCATCCTGCGTGACCACTTTCGTGGCCGCTTTGATGTTCTCAGTGAGCCGCGCGGCCCCATAGAACATCAAAGCGGCCGCAAAAGTGATCACACACTCTGTACTGCTGCCTTCCCGAGTGTTGCACATCCTTTCCCAAGTCCACCATGGGTACTCTTGTTCTATGCGCATTTATTTTTGGACGCATCATATAAACGACAAAGGAGTGAGACTTATGACTGACCCCAAACCTCGTGGAGACGGGGCTCCACAGCCTGAACAAATCACCTTTTGTCTAAACTCGTTCTCCCCACAACCCTGACCCCCCCTGCCTCCCACTCTAAGGCTCTTGGAGGGCTTCTTAAATTTCCTTCATGTTATCATGCATGAAATGGAGATAGTTGTGTTTTCAGTATTTACTGTTAATGGGATCTTGACTTGTCTTATTGATGTCTTTTTGCAGTTTATCACAAATGCACCAGTTTCTAAACAATAAAAACTATCAAGAACCAAACGCATGACTGCATTTCTATACCATTAATATACATTCTAGATAGCTTTATCGTGAGATAATTGCCCACCACCTATTTCTGGGTTTAAGCCAAAGGGGCATTATAAGTGAAAAGGCCAATTACTTCAAGATCATGACCTCCGATAGTCACTTATTCTGCTGTACCGCATGACTGCACTACGGAGGGCTAGTTTTACTGCCTCTTGTTGCCCCTTTCCTAGGCACGCTGAGTGGACTGCGCATGCATAAAAACGCAATTTTCAGTTTCATATAGCTCTTGAACTGAACGTCTGCAAAGTTAATTGCATGACACTGCCCGACAAAGGAATTTTTTTAGTTACAAGACAAGATCATGACACAGGTAACACATTTCATATACACACTTTGGCTGGCCTCTTGACCTTCCTTTTCCTGGCCTCCCCAAGGCCTTTCCTTGACCTTCGTGGTACGTTGTTCCCCACTGCAGCACATCCGTGAATCTTCTGGCACCAGGAACCTTAGTAGGTTAATTTTCTGGCCCCTTGTGGCCCTGGTGCGGGCTGCCTTCCTTCGTGGTAAAACGAGGCTCTTAGTCACGGCCAGGAGCGTTGCTGGGTAGTGATGGCAGCTGCGGCCTGTTTATTAGTCATTTTTCCGTCCGACTCCTCTGTACGTGGAAATTCACATCTAGAGAAAATCACCAAGGAAATTGTAAAATGTGCATGGAACTAGAAAATATGTTCTTCGAAGTAATGTGATGGACATATTTGACTGTTCTTACTCCTTGCGACTGAAACCCCACCCTCATCACCACCTCTAACACTTTATCAAACGTCTCATTTCCTTCGTCTTTCCATATTACCTGCCACATTTTTCCAATCCTCTGGTCCCCTCCTTTCCCTCTCTGTTTTCGTCATTCTTCGTTCTTCTATAGTACCCACTCCCTGCTGCCGCCCCCAACACAACTCACTCCATACTCCGCCCCCCCCTTCTCATTGCCACCACCTTTCATTCATTAGATCACACCTTGACTTTCCTCCAGTCACACCCTCCTTTGCTGTGCTCGTGACCCCCCTGCCTCTCCCCACCCCCATCACTACTACATGATCAGCACATCTGGTTATTTTTCTTACTCAGAGTCAAACTCTAATGAGGGAATATAAGTGCCAGTCCACAAAAATGATTTCCACTGAACCTCACCTCAAACTACTGGTTCAAACTAAGCACCTCATTGTGGCATTTTGACGTAGGGCAGCGCAGCAAGGCACCTTAATGCGCTGCCTACGCCAAAGGGAAAGGGCAGGAATCCACCCTATTTAAGCATTACAGTGGATTCCTTCCACACAAGCAACCACAACCACACATACAAACAAACACACGACCACACCGTCGGTGAACACTTTCACCAGGCACAAACACCACCAGCCGTCAGTGCACGCTTCCACCAGGCACACACCACCAGCCGTCAGTGCACGCTTCCACCAGGCACACACACACCACCAGCCATCAGTGCACGCTTTCACCAGGCACACACACACACACAACACCAGCTGTTTGTGCACGTTTTCACCAGGCACACAGCACCAGCCGTCAGTGGACACATTCACCGGGCACAAGCACCACCAGCCGTCAGTGCACGCTTCCACCAGGCACACACAACCACACAGTCAGTGCATGCTTCCACCAGGCACACACACACACCACCAGCCGTCAGTGCACTCTTTCACCAGGCACACACACACTGCCAGCTGTCAGTGCACGCTTTCACGAGGCGCACACCATCAGTCATCAGTGCATACTTTCACAAGGCACAGACACCACCAGTTGTCAGTGCACGCTTTCACTGGGCACAAACACTACCAGCCGTCAATGCACGCTTTCACCGTATTAAAAAAATTACAGTGGATTCCTGTCACACACACACAACCACACCGTCAGTGCACGCTTTCACCAGGCACAGACACCACCAGCTGGCAGTGCATGCTTTCACCGGGCACACACCACCAGCAGTCAGTGCACGCTTTCACCAGGCACACACCACCAGCCGCCAGTGCACGCTTTCACCAGGTACACACACACACCACCAGCCATCAGTGCACGCTTTCACCGGGCACACACCACCAGCAGTCAGTGCACGCTTTCACCAGACACACGCCGCCAGTGCACGCTTTCACCAGGTACACACACACCACCAGCCGTCAGTGCACGCTTTCACCAGGTACACACACAACCAGCCGTCAGTGCACGCTTTCACCGGGCACAAACACCAGCTGGCAGTGCACGCTTTCACCAGGTACACACACACCACCAGCTGGCAGTGCACGCTTTCACCGGGCACAAACACCAGCTGGCAGTGCACGCTTTCACCGGGCACAAACACCAGCTGGCAGTGCACGCTTTCACCGGGCACAAACACGCTTTCACCGGGCACTAACACCAGCTGGCAGTGCACGCTTTCACCGGGCACAAACACGCTTTCACCGGGCACTAACACCAGCTGGCAGTGCACGCGTTCACCGGGCACACACCACCAGCCGTCAGTGCACGCTTCCACCAGGCACACACACACACACACACACACACACACACACCACCAGCCATCAGTGCATGCTTTCACCAGGCACACACACACACACACACTAGCTGTTTGTGCACGTTTTCACCAGGCACACACCACCAGCCGTCAGTGCACGCTTCCACCAGGCACACACAACCACACCGTCAGTGCACGCTTCCAACAGGCACACACAACCACACCGTCAGTGCACGCTTCCACCAGGCACACACAACCACACCGTCAGTGCATGCTTCCACCAGGCACACACACACACACCACCAGCCGTCAGTGCACGCTTTCACCAGGCACACACCACCAGCCATCCGTGCACACTTTCACCAGGTACACACACACCACCAGCCGGTAGTGCATGTTTCCACTAGGCGCACACGCTTTCACCGGGCACAAACACCAGCTGGCAGTGCACGCTTTCACCGGGCACACACCACCAGCCGTCAGTGCACGCTTTCACCAGGCACACACCACCAGCCGTCAGTGCACACTTTCACCAGGTACACACACACCACCAGCCGGCAGTGCACACTTTCACCAGGTACACACACACCACCAGCCGGCAGTGCAAGCTTCCACTAGGCGCACACCACCAGCCGGCAGTGCATGCTTTCACCGGGCCCAAACACCACCAGCCATCACTGCATGCTTTCACCGGGCCCAAACACCAGCCATCAGTGCACGCTTTCACCGGGCCCAAACACCAGCTGGCAGTGCACGCTTTCACCAGGCACACACCACCAGCTGGTCGGTCTCTAGACTTTTGTGAAGTACCATACTGCGGAGGTGTGGCCAAAGGGCAATGCCCAGAACTTGTATACCTGTTTTTTTTATATGAATTGAAGAATCCTTCTGTGAGGTGCAAAAACAGGAAGCAAGAGATATGCATCCTTCAAGTCAAGTCTGACCATACAATCGTTCGGTGGCAGAATGACTCATCGAAAATACAAACCTGAAATTAAAATGGAGATAAACCAGCTGTTCGTTCTCTTCTCTCTAGTTAATCACCAGCCAGTGACTTTGGCCGTGCGTTGCCACTTAGAGTATTGCTGAGAAATCCTCCTAGGTACAGCTGTGGCACTTGGCCATCTACCCCATAAATAGAGGTGCAGCTTTGAGGGAATTTAAACCCCTGGAGAAGTTTGTGCGTATGCACCTACGGACTTTAGGTAAGATGTTCTGCACATACAAACTATGGGGTAGGCGGAAACTCACCCATAGTGGCGATATGAATTTAATTTGTAAAGGGCTTACAGAGGGAGGTTCTTGATGAGACCTGGGGCAGGCTGTGGAAGGACCTGCCCAAACATCTTCGAGTAGGAAGGAAAGCGGATGGAGAGGAAACAGTGGAAAGCAGGGATGGTACGAGTAGTGCTTTGAAAGAAAGAGGATAGACTGAATGTAGTGGGATGATGGCAATTGCATCATGCTGTAAGCTAATGACGCCAAAACCAACATATGAAAGTCCAACAGACCACTGGATGTGGCGGGCTTGCAGAAAGTCCCTCTGTGTGTATATATGCACATTTATTTATAATTTTAAGAAGCCTTCGCAGACGCCAGTAGTACCGCCAGCATCACCGGGGTGAGAGCCACGCGCAGCGGGTCCGCAGGACTCCAACCCCCAGGCTCCACCACATCATCACACGACCAGCGCCCGGAGGCGCATTCAAGCACTGGCGGGCACCCACAGCGCGCTACGCGTGCGGGCCCAGGATGGGCCCGTCTGTGCCAGTCCGAGACCGGTCGAGGCTGGGCCACTCATCTGACACCTGGTATCGGCAATCCGGTTGATAGTGCACAAGTTCAAGAACTGCGCCAGACCTTCCCCAACAATACTCCGGTACTGTTGTGTTTTACTCGCTTTTAGTTGCTAGTTTTCATCAGACCTGGGCTTGGTTTTGTATATATATTGCCACTGAGTAAGCGCAAAGGTGTAGCGGGGACTCTGGACGTATTCAGTGTGAGAGCTGAATCCCTGCCAACCCACGAAATAGCGATGACTGAAAGGCGACTTTCCCTAGACCGAAGTACACTATATGGTCAATTATCTTCAGGCATTTGTAAATTGACTGACAGCCCACGGCCACCGATTTCTTCCTCAACCTTAATTCAGGCTCAAGCCTTATCTCCGGAAGTAACACCAATGGCACAGATGGCACACTTGAATGAGCCTTCTACAACTACCGGAGTCATCCGAGCACGTATCAAAAAACCACTTGCAGAAACGAAGGCGAAAGCATCGTTAATTAAAAGGAAGGGGTGTGCCACCACTCAAAAACTTACCAGTACGAAAAACTGGCACTAAACAGATTAAGCCAGTGTCCCCTGCCTCAAGTGCACCAGGCCATGGCACCATGAACATTGCCAGTACACAGACTGATATTAATTTATTTGTAACAACGGAAGACATCGCCAGGGGTGTGGCATTTCCTGGTGATATAAAGAATACCTTACACAAAGTACTGAGGAAGTATTAGTCCACCTTCAAGATTTACTTGATAAAAATCTTGCCCCTTTATGGGAGAAGGTTAACTATATTTGGTCACTACTTTAGACACTTTGAACAGACACATCATTCTTAAAGACTCAAAACCGGTAAAAAGTAAACACAACAAAGTGGGTACTTCCCTGACTACACAGACAGGATCACACTTAAGTGGGCCCACCAGCACTAGCACGAATGATATAGCCACTTCAAACATAGCCGTGAAGGACACCACCATTAGATCTATACCTCACGGACCTACCCCGTATGTAAAAGGATTCCACAATAAAAATCGGCTATATAGACGGACCGTGGAAAAGATTAGACCCAAAATTAGTATAGTGACAATCCCTGCTGGACCGATGCCTAATCAGGAGCCGCCATTATGTAATTGCCTTGATCTGCCCCCAGAAGCTACACCATATGTCATAACCTTGGCCAACGACCCCATTCTGCTGACTCTAGAATATGAATCATGGAGTGAACTGCGTATTTTGGTTGGGAAAGCATACTGGTCTCAGAGATCCGTTATTTAAAAACTTTAAAATGGCAAGGCGAGTTGCATGGCTGGGTAAAGAACAAAAAGCGCTCCAGGGAGGTTGTATAGTCTTGCCGTTTAGTGATCCCATGTTAGTCCACGCCATTCTAACTAGGACCGGGAATGCTTCCTATAATAACGGTGAAATTAATGTTCTGCCGTTAGGAGCTTTTTATCCACCTAAGTTCCCATGCAGACTTGATACCAGAAAATCTACAGGGGATCCCCATGCCAGAAAACTCGCAGGTGACTCCCACATAGAATTCATAACACAAGGAAACATCCCACTTTGCTATCGCTTTGAACCGTTACTTCATTCGAGGCCTTAGATTGACCAATTTTAACTCATGAGCTGGAGGTGGCCCAAAGGATGGTGAACACGAAACCCCAAAAGGGTGATATTGTGTACACAAGGGGACATAACCTCCACACGGGATGAGAAAGCAAGAGGTAAATCACCCCATAAAGATAACAACAAGAAGGAAGGTGATAGATGTGTTGACTTAGTTAAAATCCAAAGAAGCATTGATAAGGGATCTAACAAACCTAATACATCTAGTTTGCAAAGGACCGTTGAAGGGGAGCTGACTAAGCCAAACACTAGTAGAAAATGTAAAATACTAACCTGGAATATTGCAGGATTATCAGCTAAAGTAAGAGACCCCCCAGCGGTTAACCCTCATTGATGAATACGCTATAATCTGTCTCCAAGAAACGTAGGCAGGCAAGGATATACATATAAATGGCTTCCAAACTTTTAACATCCCAGCTACTATAACCATACATGGACAAAATAAAGTGGGCTTATGTATTTGTCTCTAACGCGGCAGGGGTCTCTAATGTGAAAAGTGTAAATGACAGTGAGTTCTACCACATATTGACAATGAACGTGGGTGGGAAAAAGGACGTTGTGTTGATACATTTTTATAACAATATCCCTATAACAATGATAATGAATGTCGTTGCCGACTTATGTCGATTTTTAAATCCTATTGAAGGAAAAATGTTGGGATATGTTCATCATATGGGTTGGTGATTTCAACTGTTTGCTATGCAGGCATAGTGAACAGCGCATCTGTGGTTTGGGCAGGGATAAGGAAAATACACCTCCACATTTTACTCATAGATTCACAGGGGATCTGTTAAATGAAATTGTAAGCAGAACTTGTACAGCGCACTGTAACCCAACAGGCATCCTGGCACTAAAAGAGGGAGATAATGAAGAGCCACTAGGAAATGAACAGCTACAGATTAGCTTGTAGGAAAGAGCCAAGTTTTTATTTGTTTACGGAATGTTAAAATATCATTCAGCTGTCGCAGCGCTGGGGGCAACTTATTCCAGAGCCTGGCCGCCGCAACACTGAAGGCCTGACCACCCAGCTTGACTCTTCTGGTCCGGGGAATTTTCACCAAGAAGGCTGAAGAGGATCGAAGACCGCGGGGAGGAACATACCAACTGAATTTACTCTGCAGTGGTATAGGGCCCAATCCATGAAGCACTTTGAACACAACAAAGTGATTTAAAGTGGTTTATCAATTTGATTTAGGATCTGCAAGTGATTTGTATTCACCCGCCATACACTTTCAACCGACTTTTAATGGCAGGGGATGTAATTCAACTATCAATGTTGTCTTTATGTCTAAGAGGTACCCTCGACTTCTTAATGAGTGACATCAACCCAATCTGCTTGGACCTTTCCTCAATAGGGCTGGCGAGAAGAACGAATAGAAACACACTGTATAATTTTGATATTCATCTTGCTAGCACCAATGGGTACACCCTAAAGTGGGCAAAAGTGGATTCCGAGGTATTCCTTCAACGATTAATTAAAAAAACGCCAGAGGAAATTCACATGTCTCTCACAGGGCTGGTTCGATGAATGTACGAAGACGCACACCCACTTGAAAAATACCCTGCACAGTGAGCTTAGATGTAAGGAAAAAGTAAGGCAGGCCAGAATATCGTATTGCTTATCCCTAAACAAACAGAAAAAAACAATGAAAAAGGGAAGCATGGGAGACATTACATCAGGCCTGTTTCAAAAAAGATAATATTGGATTTTGGAGAGCGGTTAACACCCCCTTTTTCGTTAATAAAGAGACGGATATGAAAGATATGGCCATCACAGGAGATAAGTGGGTAGAATTTTTTTTATGTGACTCTACAACGACAAGACTATTAGTGATACCACCATAGCAACACAAGCATTGATTGCTGAAGATAACACCGAACAGGGACCCTTTCCCCTAGACATCCATATCTCCCTTGAGGAGATTACTAGAGCCATAAACGAAAGCGCCTCAGGGAAAGTACAGGGACCCGAAATGCGTACCGGTGGATGTCTGTAAAACCAATATGGGGCTGTGGGCTCCACTTTTAACGAATGTTTTGAACAGTTGTAACTGCTACAGATTTATCCCCCCTTTGACCGACGCTATTATGATCCCCATATTTAACGAGCATTGGCATAGCCAATAGGTCTCGCCTTTGGGACCTTATAAGTTTAGCCATGCAGCAGATTATCCCCTATTCTCTCATTTTCATTTCTTATTTGGTTCAGCTCAGGCATTTTTGGGGATATGTTAAGCACAAACAGCATTATCTACACAAACCTCAATTAAAATTACCTTGTTGAGCATAAATAGTGTGACATCAAGACACAACAGCAACCACTGTAATTAATACTAAACAAGTTTGCTGGCCTTAACTTCAACTTATGTTTCGGACTCAGACTTCGATGCTCATGACGAGCTCAGCTCGTCATGAGGCACAATGCTCCTGTGCTCATGACGAGCTGAGCTCGTCATGACCACACCCATTTTTATTATGGCCCAGCATAGGAGAGGGATATCATCAGCAAGATTGTGGTTAACAAAGAGGATGTGGCCTAATGGCTAGAGCGGTCGACCTCAAAGTTGGGGAATCAGGTTAGAGTCTCAGCAGGGACGGAGAACATCCTGTGATTCTGGGCAAATCATTTAATCTCCCCATGCCTAACAAACGTGAATGTGTCCCTCTGAAAGGCAACCGGTTAATGAACAGCAAACCATGATAAAGAAACGAGTTTGTAGCCAATATTGTTAATCAAATGATTAACTGAACCAGTTTATTAATGCAAGTAAAAGCACAAACAAGTCCTACTTCAAACATATTCATGAAATAACCTTTTGAAACCATGCAGGAAAGACCATGCAGCGATCTGGGAAAGATGTTATCAGTGAATCTTCTGTGTTTTCGCTAACCACTACATTTGGATTCCAGAGCAGATTGCAACTGCGCTTTAAGTTTGCCGTTTTCTACTGTTTAGAGACACTTTAATATGGTCTCTACTTTAGTACTATCTTCGGTCACAAAATAACTCACAGTACTTTTGACCTTCTAATTCTCCTTTTCTTGATTGTCCACAGTGCTAAGGCACTTTCATCTTTGATACGTCAATCAGAAAACGGCTGTGTGACCACAAGTGTGTCAACGACTGATATACCTCACGTCTTCAATGAGCACCCTTTAGCAAGTACTGCGGCCACCTGTTCATGTCAGCACCCAGCTGGCCTGTACCTCAATCCAATGCCTGACCTCAAGATGAAAGCTCGACCATACTCTGCAAAACTCTAACCCATCCAGCTCCTTGATCTGTGAGCAGCAAGTTAAACAATCCCAGGAGTTGTATGTTTGTGTGTGTGTGTGTGTGTGTGTGCACGCGCTGAAAGAAAAAGGGCGTGTGTGGTGGAAAAAGTGAAAAAACCGTCAGGCGAGTCGTGTGCGATGTGCACACACAATGACGAGAGGGGAAAGCAATCTGGCGCATCTGCTCGTCTTTGTGCACGTAACCGCACGCCCGTGGCCAGCAAAAGCGTCTGCTCACAGACTAAATGTCACACTGAGCTCCACATGCGCTGACTCGGCGAGACCTAAAAAGGTGAATAGAAACGAACCAAGCTGTTACCGTCCCATCTCTTTATTGGATGCTTTTATGAAAGTTGCTGGGAGGGTTATTTTAAATAAACTACAGGCATGGGTTAAAGATTCTGGAATCCTATCAAATTTTCAATATGGGTTTCGCTCAGGATTAGGTACAACTGAGCAGGGACTTAACCTGACACTAATTATAGACAAATATACAAGAGCAAAGAAGGGTAAACTTTTTCTTGAGTTTGTGGACCTAAGTTTCGCATTTGATTGCATTAAACACGACCAGCTGTGGAACATTCTTAAAGATCTAAAGGTTGACCCACCCTTGCTAATGTTTATTAAGGAACTGTTAAGGGGGCCTGGGGGGAGGGTCCGCGATATGGGAGTCAGGGGGAGTGCTCAACTATGTATCCTATTAAAAAATAAAAAAGGGGGTCAGGCAAGGGTGTATACTTGCCCCTCTGCTTTTTTCATTTTTTATTAACAGTTTAGGACAACATCTGAGGTGAATACCAATGTGACTATCCAACTACAACCGATACTCCAGTCCCTAGCCTATTGTATGCGGACGACGCAGTGATAATGGCACAAACACAATTAGGATCACATAGGTCTGTCACCAACAGGGGCCTAAAGGTAAATATTACTAAGACATATACCATGAGTTGTGGAACAAATATGAAAAAAAACATGCAACATTTTTTTTGACAGAAAAAAAAAGTAAAATACGGATACATTTTCATACCTAGGCATAATCTTTGATATAAAGGGTTCTTGGAAAGCGGCCATGAAGGCAAGAAATCTGAACTTCTCAAGAGCCTTAGGAGCAGTCACTAACTTAGCTAAGAAACTAGGTGGCAGAACTGGCCTAGAATTACTGGCCATATATAAATCCAAATGCATTTCAACAGGAACATATTTATTTATTTATTTATTTTTAAAGTTTTATATGGTGTGGACAAGATCTTTGCAGATATCAGAGCGCTTTACACAGAAGGGGTAAATGAGGGAACATAGTCAAACAGGTAGTTCAAAAGAATAAACAGTACGGTCATGTACATCAATAATACAATAAATACAGATAAGCAAACGGGGTCAAATAAAAGATATATATATATATATATATAGCTATATGGAAATATGAGGTGGTAATCGGTGCGATACACAAATAGAAGCACACAGTAAGTAACATGGAGGTGACACTAGTGAGCGGTCAACATCATCACAATATAGGAAGTAGCAAATGGTGCATTCCAGGGATAAAAGTGAAATGGGTGCAGCCTACAATAAAGAAAAAAGGTATATATGTAATTATATAAGATAAAACATGAGGTAGTAATCGGTGCAATACAACAATAGAAAGTGAAATGAAGAGGAAAAGATAAGTATGTAAATATATAAAATAGGAGGTAGTGATCGGTGCAATACATCAATAGAAGGTGAAATGGGTGCAACTTATAACAATTGTACAGTATACAAGTAGAGGTATAATGCTAATGATAAGCTGGAGCCAAGTACAGGTGCAAACAAAGAGCTAAATGAGTCAAAATGAGACTAAAGAGCGGCCAGAAATAGATGAGCTAATGATCGGTGCTTTAAAATCAAGAAGAGGTATAATACTGCAATAAAAGGCAGACCTTCGCTAGTTGAAAAATAGTCTCAAGAGGCCAGTTCTTAGAGTGTGGTCAAATCGTGAAAAAGACTAGCTCATGAGGCCGACAAAGAGAGAGAGAGAGAGAGAGAGAGAGAGACCAGTCTAAAATGGCAGCCAAATTGTAGTGATTGTTGAGTTTAGTTTCCCTTTCTACTCTGGGTAGGTCGAGTTAGTCCATCTTCTGTGTTGCTTAAAGGGGAGGATAGAGTTCAGCTTCTATGCTGCTAGATGGTGAGGAGAGAGAGAGAGGCTTATCTCTGACTTGCTGATCCCTGCCCTCGTTGGTATGTAGCCTCATGGTCATCTTGTGGGCAGGGAGGCGATTTATGGCTCCAGTTTATGGCCCCAGCCATATTAGCCAATGGAGATGGAGCTGGCATTGAAAAAGTAGATCAAATTAAAAGTTGTGAAAATGCTTTTATCCGTTACTGCCACTTTTAGTTGTCATAGGGAACTTGGTCTTTCTTACATCACTGATCTCATTAAAATAAATCCCCTATTAGTATGGCATAAGGTGTGGATATCGGCGGACACTGGTTTTAATAGAGATGTAATCTCAGACTGTCTCAAATTAGATAGGTGGCAAATATGGCATTGATTAATTATATAAAAATATTTACACATGAAATTGGCCATCCAGAATATTTTAACTCCCCGAGCAGCATGGAAACTGTATCTAGAAAAACGCTAAAAGTTCACTGCCTGAACCATTTAGAAAACAAGTGCTGGTTAAGAGGTAAACAATCTGTCATGGATAGTCATCTAATGACCATATGCACAGGTTTACAACCTTACCTGGCATTGGTACAGAGCAGATTTTGTCGTATGCTTCTGGCTCGTTTCCGCTGTGGGTCCTTTTTAGGTCTCGGTTGGGGGCTGTCTCGCATGCGCAGTCTCGCTGGCGAGATTTAATGTTTGAGGGAGCTTCAGTATCTGGCTTTAAGCCCCGCTCCTATTTCCCATTTGCTGGCATCACCGTTTGTTAAACGGTGGCCAGCCATTGGGAAAGAGCACTTTGTGACGTATAGTTTTCTCTTTGTCAGAAGGCCCGCTTGGAGAGGCTCGTCTGACTTCCTCCTGTCGTGAAAGCTTTCTTATCTTTATGGGGCATATGGCCCCATAAAGACCAGCTCCGCAGGTCTTTACGCTAGTTCTGTTGCTGCTAGTGCACTGGTGGGGTTTCTGTGTGCCTTCCTCCCCCTTTTTAAGGGAACTGCTGCTGTAATTTTCAGTGACACAGATGGTGCGCAGTGTGAGTAACTGTAAACAATTCTATAAATGTTGGGCTGTCCTCGCACAGGCGTGATCACAGCTGCCACGTCTGGCCTCCAGGCTCGACCCTTTCACCAATTACGTCTGACCACGTCCGAGTGCAGGAGTGCTGATCTGTGCGTGACCTGCTGGCTGCAGCCCAAGGAGACGGCTTATAGGAGCCCGCAGCTTCTGCATTCACCCCCTTATCAGCAAGGAGGAGGAGAGGGACAGTTGCAGTTTGATTAGTGTCTGGTTTCTAATCTGTAGAATGCTCCTGAACAGCACTAATCCTGGCGGAGCCGCACCAGACAGGTATTCTTTTCATGTTATTTCTTGTGAAAGAAGTATCTTTGCAGTCCTGTATGTTCTGAAAACCCGCCAAACCACGCCCAGTGTTTTGTAAAAAGGAGCGAGGGGTGCTGCACTTTGAGTCTCCCAATCGCTCGACGCTGCTGTAGTGAGTGGCACTGGCCTGGCCTGTTCTATGCTTGTACCGAGTTCTGAAAACAATTCCTCGCTTATCAGGGTGCCTTCTACCCCTCCCGTCCCCACCCCAACCCATTTCCGCAGTTTGAAGTGCTGGCATATGCTTTTCATTAAACCTGTATTATGCAAAGCAAATGTAGCCCGCTTTCCTGGTGCAACTGTAAAATAGCATTCTTTCCAGTTCCAGATAGCTGAAAAGGGAGGGCATTTTGGGACAAAGCACGACTGATGAGAACTGCATCGAGAACAAAATTAATTTTTGGAATAGACGAAGTAAAAAGGAAAATAGGAGTGCAACCATTCCTAAATTCTCGTCTTTATACAAAAATTATGACGTGTCCATGAAGCGCTGCTCAAAGGAAACCAGCTCAGCCTACGCTGCCAACTCAGGAAGGCAGTGTTTTCTGTATGGTGCTCAGCTGTCAAGACGTGCTGTTTCAAAGCGCTATCATCTCTGACTGGCATACAGGTAAAATGGGTTTGGAAAGCTAAAGTAGGACCGTTTATACATACTGTGATTGCGTGGAGGGGTTGATTGGGATGTAGTCATGCAATTTAATCGAGTTAGCAAGCCGGGCTTGAACCTGGACTCTATTCTATTCCACTAATTTAACTCCTATCCACATACCCTTCTGTCTGATTAGGTAGGTGTATATTTCATATAAAGCATTGATCAACTTAATAGTGTCTAGTATCTCATTGAATACTATAAATAAAGTTTTTAAATATGGTGTCTGGTTCCAAGGCAAAATCTTTTTTTCATCCTGTTGTGGCACTGCATACAAACGTAAAAACAACCCAAAAGAGGATAAAACCAATCATTAAAAAAAATTGCAGGGCACTTGTGCAAGGTGGCATTTATCAGAAACCAGCATTGGGTTAGGAAAGACTCCTTGTTTTAATGTGCTAACGCATGCAGACACAGGCTAACGTAAATAAATGTGTTATGCATTAAAGCCAGACTCATTGGCTTTGCCAGTGCTATGTGTTCCAAGGAGTGACAACATTTTTTGGTTTGACTAGCTAAAATATACCTTTTCAAGTTTAGTTGCCACCTTTCTAGAAAGCGTTTTTGTACCTTTTTGTGGGATCACGTGTTGGCAGCTGCCTACAACCTCCTTAATATGGCATCACCACACCTTACTGTCTCTTAGCAGATGAAATGCAGTACCGTTGCAGCCCTCCCTAAAGGAAAAGTCTGTCTGTCCGTCTGTGTCTCTCTATACCACTGTGTTGGAGGCCATGCATCCTTTCTGCCATCCAGAGAAGGTGAATGGTCTGCTCAGACAGCTCTACTCACTGTTATCGTTTCGCCGGTTTTATTTCCTTTCCCCTTAACAGTATTGTGCTAGTATTTTGAAAGCTCTCATAGCGTTTTCCTTGTTAACAGTGAAATGGCTTACTGTATACAGTGCATGTATGAAATAAACATTTAAAATGAAGTAGGTCTTGCCTTTGATTAAGTTAAAGCCATTTACTTTGCTAATGGTATTGTATAGCAAAGCAAATGGCTTTAACTTAATAAACGGCGATACTTATTGCATTTTTAATACTTGTTTTAGATTAGTAACAGATTGGACAAAAAAAAAACTCGCCCATGTGACAGCATATCAATACAAAACAACCCTGCACTGCACTTTGTTTTGTAAATATTATGTTGTACCAAGGAGAACGTTTTTAATGCCTACACTTAGAAGCTTGGACTAAAACAATGTAGAACAGCTTTTTTAAGGCTTCAACTTCTGGAAAATGAACAAATTATCATGATAATTTCCTCCTTTTTAGGTCTCTCCTTGGCAGCGCATGCGCTGTCAGCGAGACATAACGTAATCTGTATGTTTGCTTAAATTTAATGTTATCTGTCTTTCCGCTTGCTATTGGCTTACTTGTAGTAGCGTTGTTATCTCCCTTTCGGTTAGCTGTTGGTCACTTGCTAACTTCTGTGTAGTCCTGATACAGCGGCACCTAACTACAGTGTTAGTTCGCTCTGCTTGCACTTCTTTTAATTGCAGTGTGCCATCTGTTTTTCCGCTGAATCCTGCCTTTGTAATTGGAGACTTTTGAGCACGCTGCCAGATTGTAGCCTGTGTTTGTTTTGGAATTGCCGACTTTTGAACACAGGCAGAGTGTGGAGGCAAGCTGTTAATTTAAAGTATTAGCTAATTGCGTCCGTTTACTTGTTCATTTAATTATAGTATTTGCAAATAAGTACGTTGATCCAACCACGAGGCTCGAACACTGGTCCGCCGCTCCAGAGTAGTCCGCTCTCACCGCTGAACCATAATCTCCCCCAGAGAACAGCATGCAGTTCTCTCTACATGCTTTGATCTGACAAGAGTCCCTGTGTATGACGTCAAGTACCACCAATATGCTAGTAAGAGTCCTCTTGGCTGCAAGTTGCCAGGCAACAGCGTCGTGGAGCAGTGACGTTCAACAGGCAGCAGCTGCTGTGGCTGAGCTGAGCGATCTCCGCTTGTACATTTCCTGGTCGGAGCATTACCATCAGCTGCAGCATTTCTCAACAGACCAGCATCTAGGGAACCACCCCTAGGCCAAGGGAGGGAACCTTGTCTTCACACTAGACCCCACAAGTGCTTGGGATACGAGGGGCTCTAATAGCACAGCATTTACTACCTCTCGCAGACCACCCTTCCAGTGCTCTAAAGCGTAAAATACAACTGCTGGGACTCTTTGTATTTCTGCAGCAGTCACGCCTCTCGATCCTCGGGCTAGACGGGGAGGTGCTCCTTGTACTGCCTTATTTTGAGTGAGTGAAAAAAGGTTCCTACGGGAGTAGAAGTGGGTGTGGATAGGATATACAGCCCTGAGAAGCGGTGCTGAAACCATTTTCAGAGCGCGGATTTATGGGATTTTAAATGGCAACGGGTAATCAAGCGGTGCGAGGTTTATGTGGCTCTTTGTGTGGAGAATAATTAAACTTCGCTCGATTTTGTTTCCTAAATCTCCTTCTCGACGCATAGCAAGTGTTGGCAATTATGTGCTGCGAATTTGCACTCCCTGCGCCTGTTTGTATTTATTATTTCACGTCTGTTTGTATTTATTTTCGAGGGCTGCATGCAATGCGCGCAGGCCAGCGGCTGCAGTGATCTTTTACATCAATTTCTTTGAATTCAGTCTTTAAGTAAACCAATGCGGTTGACAGCATCTTGGTGCCTTGCCTCCATGGTACTACAGATGCCAGTGATGCAGGGAATGACTCGCAGGTTTCTCTTCGAAACCCCCCTACGGTTACAATCTTGGACAGCAGACTGTCACGAGCTTCTCCTGCCAGAGATTTGACCTTGTGAACGCGCACGCTTTCGTGTTGGTGAATGCACGCAGGCACAGGCACACACACTCACACACGCAGGCAGGCAGGCACGCACACACACCCACACACACACACACACACACACACACACACACACACACACAGGCACACAGACACACACATACAGGCAAACTCACCTGCCCCTCTTGTCCCTCGATGCCCCCCCTCACCGGCTCCTCTCGTCCTGTCCCGCTCCGTTGTTTTTTCTTACTGCCCCTTCAGCCGACCGTTCGTTACTCTGTGAAACCCGAGCCGCTGGATGGCCGCATCTTCCCGTGTTCGGTCTGTCTGAGAAACATCTGTCGCGCCCCAGCTGCTGAGCGGCTTCCTGCTGCGTCGATCCCTCCTGACATTTGCAGCAGGCTCCGATAGAGTTACACCTCAGAAGTCCCCGACTCGCAGCAGCCCCGCTCCTCAACTGTTCGCATTCTCACAGCCATAAATAAAAGACTGTGCCGCAACTTTCTGAGGCTCTTTGTGGAGCTCCTGGAACGCGGCTCCTCCTGTCGGATCCCCGCCGGTGATGTCAGCGCTGGGGTCCCGGGGAAATCAGACAAAGCGGCCATTTCACGGCCGGTCATGGGGAAGCGCATGGGATAAGCCGTCCCTAACAGTTCATTAAAGGGCTGTAATTGCGCTGAATGCACGGCGGTGACATCCTAAATCAAAGGGCGGAAAGTCAGTCCGGGGACAGCGACAATCCTGTGACCCAATGCAAGCCCGTTTTAGCAAGGAGTCGGACGGCGCTGCATTTTAACAAAGTTCAACGCTGTTGAGTTAAAACTGTACCTAAAGAGAATGTATTTATATATGAGTTGCCCGAGAAAGCGCTGCAGCGTGCAGATCCGAGACAGCACATTCAATTTTGTCTAAACTTAAACGAAACATAAAGGTAAATTTGGTCTTCGATATTGACTAACACAGACTTAAATTAAAAAAAATTAAAAAGGCGGTGTTTGGCACAGTATATTAACGACAAATTTTTGTTCTGCGCATACAGTGAAAAAAACGTATTTGGAAAAAATATAACACCATAATAGCGAGGTGCTAGTTACAGGGGTTCATTAAAAAAATCAGAAAAATGAATAGCTTGTACGGAATTACATTTTAAGGTCTACCCTATTCACAGACTCTTTCATATAGAAATCATCTACGCCCACGTACAAATAAAAATGCGCTTGCTGAAAATGCATACGGAAATATTTGGCATTCACAAAAAAAGGTGTCTGTTGATACAAATAATTTTTCACATTTCATTTATTTCCCATGTGCATGTCGCAGTATTTGACTTATTTCGTCATTCTAATTCTTTTCTACTGACTTAACATGTAGTCAACACCGCTCCACTTCATGAACATATGTTTTATTTCCGGAACGTCTGACCCACTTCTCCACTTGCACCAGACCCACTCCAGGCTCGCTTCGCGGTCCGCCTGGAAATGCACCAGTCCCTGGCGGAGCGGAAGCGAATTTCATTCTGAAAGGATGGGTGCAACACCCCCAGAATAACTATGCTGCAGTTCAGAAAGGGAACGAGCAACAAAGATTAATTCAAATTTTGTTTTTATCTTGACACATTTAAAGACTGGGTCAAATGCAGGCTACAGCTTTTGATAAATTGCTGCTTATACTTTTAACACAGAGATTGGTGTTTACTTTTATATATAATTTTGGAATGAGAACTATCTTAGAATCTTGCTGGGAAACAGAAAGCGGGAAAAGAAAGCCTGCTGGATTGTGTTTTTTCTGTCCGAAAAAAATTTAATATGTGAGAGAGAACTGTACAAATATTTCAACATAAAGCAGCAGTTAGAAAGCTCAAATTAATTATTGTTTTGTAATTATGAAGGGTGAAGGATTCAAAGATTTTCATAGGATCAAAATATACCAAGACACTCTATTTGGTGATGTGCAACTGATACATATTTAAACTGCATGTCAATGAAAAGTTAGTGGCCATTTCTGTAAATGACAGTGTGCTATTACACCATGCTTTAGTTATATATTTGCGACAGTCTGCTCCACAATGCACCACCTGTTGCATACCACACTCTCAACTGTCTCCTGCTGAATGGGCGTGGCTCATTCGCTACACCCATTCTTTGTGTAACTCTTGGATTTTTTCACAGTCCCTATGTCTTCAGTGATGTAACACTGATGGCAGCACCCCCACTCTGAAAACTGTTCTCGCAACACTACCTGAAAGCAGTGCTGGAAACTAGGGGGATCTCGTTGGATCCCCATTCCAGACGATATTTCTTGTCTGGATCTGGGATCCGGTCGACAAAGATAAATATGCTAAATTTGTCTTGGTATCATTTTCTGGCACCCAGGCGCAATTCAACAGCAGCTGCACGTTGCCTGCGTTCTGTTTGGATCAGCAATCTATAGGTATTTAGCAGGCTTTCTTATTTCAGATTCCAACCGGACCAAAAAACAAAGCCCTGATTCAAAGGGCCATCAACCCTTCTTTTGTTCAACTATCTACCTGACTGGGATCTACCTGGAGTCTAATCCTAGACACAAGAAGTAAACAAGGGCACACAGCTTGTTATCACTTCACAACTACTTAAGAGTAGCTATGATTTAGAGGCAGGTTTTTAACTTTGGTCAGGTCCCTAAGTAAAGGATGTGCTTGCACTGTAAGAAACACAGTTCAGCAGCTGGCTGTATGAGTAATTACACAAATATTGATTTAAATAGCACCAACTCATTTTATTTATTTAATTCTTTCATAGCACCATTTATCCGAATGTAGGATGTTAGAGAACTTTATATCACACACAGAGGCTCATTAAATCATAGAAGTAGTAAATCGGTGTTCAGGACATAAGGCAATGAGGGTTATAATGTGTAGGAATAGATCACTGTGCTCTATTAGAAGGCTTGCAACTTATGAACTGGAATAACAAAATGATCTCAGTACCAAAAGCAGTAGCCTACTTACTTATCTAAATATAATTCAAATCTGTGATCTGTTTATTACATGATGTGCTTTACAGCAGGCACATTAACGTCCATGCTATGTTAGGAATCAAAACTGTGACTGGACAAAACACAGAACTCTCCCAGAACAGTGTTAACCCCTAAAGGTATTTTACCGCCATAATCAACCCAAATTTGATGGACACACAATAATCTTTGCAGCAGGTGCCTTAAGCCGGTAAGATATTTTAAAATGCAGCCTCTTTGTGATCAATTAAGTAATCTAGAACAGATTTGCTGTCACTTAGGCCCTTGTTGCAAATTTCTTGATTTTCTTTAAATAAATGTATACGTTGATTTTATGGGTTCCCAGAGTGCATTTCTTCTATTCCCAGCACTGGTTTAGGTGCCCTACTTTGTGGACATACACAGTGTTTTGCTGTATGTGTTTGACCGCTCCTCAGGAGGTCATCTGTGTATGGCCTCTATAAATACTCAGTGCTTTTCACTTACTCGTGATAGAGTTAGTGACCACTGCGATTGTTCAATGGGGGGAGGGGCAGTGAATATTCTTTTAAGCATTTTTTGTTATTTTGCACTAGTTTGATGAAGCCCATCAACAACGGTTACTCCCCCTATTTACAGCGTATGGCATCGAGTCAACAATGGAGGCTCTAGAATTCTGTTGAACGGCTAATCAAATTTTCTTTAGCTCTCTGTCCTCTTACCTTTGGGTAGCATTCGGAAATTTAAGCTTCAGAGAGGGTGTCAGATTGTGCGTGTGTGCGTGGCTCTGTCTGTGTGCGTGGCTCTGTCTGTGTGCGTGGCTCTGTCTGTGTGCGTGGCTCTGTCTGTGTGCGTGGCTCTGTCTGTGTGCGTGGCTCTGTCTGTGTGCGTGGCTCTGTCTGTGTGCGTGGCTCTGTGTGTGTGTGTGTGTGTGTGGCTTTGTCTGTGTGTGTGTGTGTGGCTTTGTCTGTGTGTGTGTGGCTTTGTCTGTGTGTGTGGCTTTGTCTGTGTGTGTGTGTGGCTTTGTCTGTGTGTGTGTGTGTGTGTGGCTTTGTCTGTGTGTGTGCGTGGCTCTGTGTGTGTGTGCGTGTGTGGCTCTGTGTGTGTGTGCGTGTGTGGCTCTGTCTGTGTGTGTGTGTGTGCGTGTGTGGCTCTGTCTGTCTGTGTGTGTGCGTGTGTGGCTCTGTCTGTCTGTGTGTGCGTGCGTGGCTCTGTCTGTGTGTGCGTGCGTGGCTCTGTCTGTGTGTGCGTGGCTCTGTCTGTGTGTGTGCGCGCAAGGCTCTGTCTCTTTGTGTGCGCAAGGCTCTGTCTCTTTGTGTGCGCAAGGCTCTGTCTCTTTGTGTGCGCAAGGCTCTGTCTCTGTGTGTGCGCAAGTCTCTGTGTGTGCGCAAGGCTCTGTCTCTGTATGTGTGTAGCTCTGTCTCTGTATGTGTGTAGCTCTGTCTCTGTATGTGTGTAGCTCTGTCTCTGTATGTGTGTAGCTCTGTCTCTGTATGTGTGTAGCTCTGTCTCTGTATGTGTGTAGCTCTGTCTCTGTATGTGTGTAGCTCTGTCTCTGTGTGTAGCTCTGTCTCTGTATGTGTGTAGCTCTGTCTCTGTATGTGTGTAGCTCTGTCTCTGTATGTGTGTAGCTCTGTCTGAGTGGGTGTTGGTGTGTGTGTGTGTGTGTGTGTGTGTGTGTGTGTGTGTGTGTGTGTGTGTGTGTGGTTATGTGTCTGTGAATACTCTCTACTACTCTCTAATGCTCACCTATTGCCATCGTAAATGACAATACCATTTATTTATGTTGAAAAAGAAAGAAATAAAATGTCATGAGCAATGCCAATAGCTCTACCTTTAATAATGCCGAGACCATTGCATTGTAAATGCTTTTTTTAGGTCTCTCCTAGACGAAAGCAAAAGCGAAGCTTTTGCTGTCTAGGTGAGACAACTTATGTAATCACTTTAGGGGGAATGTGGACAGCAGACTGTCACGAGCTTCTCCTGCCGGAGATTGTACCTCGTGAGCGCGCACGTATTCCCATGCGCAAAGAAAGCCTCACTCACGCATGCGCACATACACACACTGCCTACACACGCGCACCCCCCCTTAAACAGACACACACGCGCACACAGACGCATGCACAGACACACTCTTAAACAGACACACACGCGTACACCCCACCCCCACTCACCCCTCCTCAACACACTCACCTGTTCTGGCGGTGCTCGTCGGCGGTTCTGCCTCTCGGGCGTTGGTAGCGCTTTGCGGGGCTCTCTCACCACATGAGAGCCCCGCCTTCCCGATGCGGCCGGCCGCTCTTCACCCGGTCCCCAATCTCGGGACCGGGACTGAATCGGGAGCCTTCGTGGCTCGCTCTCTCTCTCTCTCTCTCCGCGATGGGATTGGCCGGCTGCCCAACCGCTTCCGGGTCGTCGCAGGCAGCCCGGCGGGGACTTTAACAAACTCCTGGACTGCGGTGGTGAATTAAAGGCACACGAGGGGTGGGCTCCCTCCCTAATTTAAATATGCCGCGAGCGGGCGAAACCTGGAGTGCGGAGTCCTTTTATTACATATATATTTATTTATGCCCTCTTTTCCATTTGCCCGACAGTCTTGCTTCCTTACCACCGTGCTATGCATGCATCCTGGTTATCGAACAACCATTAACGGGAGACTCTGTCTCTTTTCCGTCACAGACACGCATAAACTTAAGCAGCACCGAACGGACACCTATCGGCTGGAGGACACTGCAGTCGGTCTTCCTGCATGCTGCCTAATTAACGTTTTCATGCTCTTTTCATCCCCCTTATATACGGCTTCCCAGGCTCACTAGGGCCACCCTGCACGGATAGCTGATACCTGAGACCGAGATTCTAGGTAAGACCTTTGAACGGCCGCGCTGACAGACCTTGGGCATTTTTATTGTATTTTCTCTACAGCCCGCACTGGCATTATAGACCAACAGCATGCATTCTGGCCCCTCGTGTCTCCATTATGCACAATCCATCTTACATCTGCATTGGTATCTACCCCTCTGTTTTATTTACCCCACCAGGGCCATGCGTGGTCTGTCATTATGCCTGTTCCGCCTCAGAAGCACCACGGAGTTCTGTATCCAATTGTATATGACAAGCGCATATGGGGTCCCGTAGGCAATCGGCTGTACGTATCCTCTGTAGCCCTTTGTATGTCATTACATCACTCAGCGCCACCACAGCATCAATCTGGGCAACCATTCAACAACAACTGGTTCAAATACGTTCTCTCAATGTTTGAAGCTTCATTACAAATGTCACAAAAAGATGTTAATATTTCACTTCTGTTCTTGGATTTTCGTCACAAAAAAATACACTGAACATAATCTTCACAAAAGTTATTTACAAAAGTTTAAGCTATTGCCATTATAAATTACAATAACTTTTATTTAAGTATTATTTAAAAAATAATTTAAAGCCATTGTTATTTGTAATATCAATACATCTAAGCCTCGTAAATACAACACATATTGCATTACAAATGCTATAGGTGTCACATTTGTGAAAGTTAAAACTATTGGCATTGTAAATAAATAAGATAAATAAGAAATGTGTCATTTACAATACCAATAGCTCAAACTTTCCTAAGGCGAGACCTATTGCATTGCAAATGCTTGTTGAGTGAAGACATTAAGGGGCAAAGTACCAATTCTAAATTGTAGATATAATTTTCTGTCCATAACTTTTGTAATAAAGTCCCAGTATGCTTCACAGGACGGGGTGGATTTAATCTCTAGAAATCTGCAGGTTAGTTTAGAATTTGAATTGGAACCAAAGATAGATTGCCAAATCATATCCCAATAAATTTTTTTGAGTGTCTCCTTGGGAGGAAAGGCAGTTATTTATATCTGTGTTGGTCCAGAGGTGATCAAGATGAAGCTTTGCCAACAGCCTCCGAATTTCTTTGCACCATTCAATAGTGTGAAATCGGTCACACTTGATGATGTCCATAAGTGCAGATGCATAGTGGCCTAGCTCAGGCGTTGTCATAATCCGCCTCCAGAATAGTAATGGTCGCAGCCGAGCCAGGTCCTCAATCTTTTTCCTTCCCAATTCAAACATTAGAGGAACGATTGGAGTACTCTGTGGGGCACCAACCAGGCGCCGTAGGAACTTATTCTCGGCCAAGGTCAATTCCTTCAGGTTAGCAAAACCTCACAATTCTGAGCCATATAAACAAGCACTTAACACCTTCATACTATAGATCTCTAGAGCTGGAGATATAGGTTTAGTTAATGAGGTTTTGTGTTTGAGTGCTACAGCACCTGCTAATTGATGAAACTTCAAAACTGCAGTGTCTATATGGGTCTTCCATTTCATGTTGCCCTGCATGGAAATGCCTAAATATGTAAAAGCGTCAACCTGCTCCAGAGCAATCCCATTGTAGGTAATTACGCCCTTGAATGCTTTAGATGGGTTCATGCACATAAACTTTGTCTTGGACGTATTTAGCTCTAAGCCCCGATCCTGGCAGAATTCCCCAAAAGCTTTTATTGCCTTTTGGAGGCCACTAGGGGTTCGCGAGACCAGCAGCGTATCATCAGCAAACAGAAGTCCTGGGACACGAACCCCGTCTAATATTGGGGCATCTGTAGGGGATTTCATTAGGTAGTCTACTATCCCATTAATATATATTGAGAACAAGGTGGGGGCCAGGACACATCCCTGTCTAACCCCACGCTCTAGGGGGAATGGATCAGTTAATTCGCCCTGGGCCCCCCAACTAATCCTGGCATAGTTGTGTTCATGCATACAAACTAGCAGTGTAAGTAATTCGGGACTGATGCCTACTTTTGCAAGCACACTCCACAATTTTTGCCGTGGAACTAAGTCAAATGCTGACTTCAGATCAACAAATACAGCATACAACAAGCCGTCACTCAAGGTCAAGTTTCTCTAATATAAAGCTAGAAAGTAAAAGACCTGATCAAGCTTGTTAGTGGGCGAAAACTTGCCTGAAAGGGAGATAAGATTTCCTTCTTGGTTATCCAGGCTTGTAGTTTGTTTTGCACTAAGCGCCCCATCAGCTTTTGTGCAGAATCAATGAGACTGATCGGTCTGTAATTACTGGGTAGTGCCTTGTCCCCTTTTTTAAAAACTGGAATAATTTCCGCTCCCTTCCAGGACTTTGGAATTGGGGCACCCTGGGCGAGTGAGTTGGCTAGCCACATGAAGTATTGGCACCATGAGTTCCGGTCACTTAAGAATACATCGGCTGGGAATCCGTCCATACCTGGCGCTCTACCCCCAGTCACCCCATCTAGTGCAGTGTTCACATCACCTAGGGTGAACAATTCCCCTTTGAAAAAAACCATGGGGGGCGATTCACACTGGCAGAGATCTTGTTTACATGCGTACTGTGGCTTAAAAAAATCTACCCATAAATTCTTTGCAACATTATTTTGGGGGCGCTCTGCTACCCCCCTCTGTCCCATTTAACAATTGCTCAGAATTCTTTTTGGTTCTTGGACGCACATGCAAGCTTTAAGTCAATCCAATGATTTTCGTCCCATTTCCTTTTTGCTTTAATTTGGGCCTTTCTATAAACATCCCTGGCTATCCTCACCCCTACTGGATTTCTATTCCTAAATTCCAAGATGAGTTTCTGATGGGCACTTCTGCAGGATTGGTCATACCACCCCTGTCTGGGAGGTAGTTTAGCCGCCTTGCTTTTGCTTACTGATTTTAAAAAGAACCCTTGCAGTTTGGAAAAGAACTCATTATGAGCTACTTCCATGAATTTAATAAAATTAGGTTTGGTGGAATGTTGTTTTATGGTGGCTACCTCAGTGACTACTACTTGCTTAAGGTCTTCTAATGTCTCTTGCCTTTCGACCAATTTGGCCCACCTTCCATGCCGCTGGTTATTAGAAGAAACTATATCCAGGGTCACTGCATCCCTCTCCTGGCATGGGTTTGATGGCTCCTTAATACATTGAAGAACCATACAAAGTGGGTTATGGTCACTTTCCAATCGTGGTTTGATGCTCATGTCTAGGAGCCTAAGCCAGTCCCTCACGTCCACCAGAAAATAGTCTATTCGGCTTTTCGCCCTTCCGTTATCAAATGTGTAGCTCCCCTGTTGGTCCGATGGGGTATGCCCATTTGCCGCTCTGAGCCCCCTTGCTAGGCACATATTCTTAATTTGGATTGCCACATCAGTCCATCTCCTGACCAACGGCAAGTCTAGTTGGGGCACTCCCCATTTACTCTCTTCCTCTGTCGACCGAGCACAATCCTCCTGACCCAGAGGTTCAAAGGTGGTATTCAGGTCGCCTCCCACCATATTGGATAGATTCGGTGAAAGATGTTCAAGTTCATTGTCTAGGGCTGTTATCACCTCCAGATATCTTTCCCCCTGGAACTCCCCTGGCATATATATTAAAAATGGCTGAACCTTGGCCATTTGCCCAAGTGATCGTAATGGACAGTATGTCATTGGATTTTAGGATGCTTTCCTGGATCTTACAATGCAATGATTGTCTGACCCAGATTAACAATCCTACTGACGGCCGCCCTTTCGGGTTCTTTTGTGCAGGGACAAAAAAGTTTAGATATTCAAGCCGGAAAACTGGGCTTAATGCCCAAGTTTCCTGGAACAAAATTATGTCATACTGTTCTATAAACACACACCATTCCGGGGAGGCCAGTTTGTTTGCTATTCCAGCAAGATTTCATGAAAGGAGGTTTAATCTTCCATTATTTAAATCTGGGTTATTTAGATCCAGGGATGGCATTAAATCCCAGCCAGTGGGCTCTACTCCTCTATTTAGTAGTGGACTATGTGTTCTATTACCACTAGGATTGCTAAGGTCGGCCATGGTAATCCCACCTCGATATTCTACCAATGTATTCACAATCCTCCTTGCCAAGGCGTCCTGGTCAATCCCTTCCTCTACTATATAGTCTTCTACCCTGCTATCAGGCCAAACTACATTAACTGTCCTTCTCTTGTCTCTACTAGATCTTTTGTTATTGAGCGTGATAATATTTAGATGTTTAAAAGCTTCAGGCCTATGAGGTCAGTCACAATCGTTTAGATTTGAGAGTGCCGAAAACCTATTTTCAAGAGACACACCAGCTACTATACGAACAACTCCTATTCCCCTTGTTGGCCACAGTATTCCATTTTGTTCTTAATATTGTGGGATTTGAGATGTTACCTCGCCTGGTATAGAAAAAATCCAGTGTTAATGGGATAATCTCAGCTGTTCTACGTTGGGGAGGGTATATATTGGCCAGAATGTTCGGAAGGATGTCCGGGCCTGAAAAGTGCAGCACCACACAATCACCCCTACATTTTTTGTTACTGCTTTCAATCCATTCAACCCTTCTTGCCTTAACTATCTCCTCTGCCAACTGTTGCTTGCCCCCAGGTGAGAACGACATATTTTGGGTTAGCCAGTGCAACGCCTTACTTATCAGCGAAGGTGCAGATTCTATCTGGCCAGGTTTCAAATGGGGGACATTAGCCAACACCAATACCAGGGGGGAAGCCTCGAAAATAAGTTCTACAGGGCCTTTCTATGTACAATATGTGGTGTGCTTATCCCTTGATGACAAAGAGCCCCCCTCCGCTAAGTTCTGTCCCCCTTCTGCCTGTAAAATTGTCCCAGGTGGCAGGGAAGTTGCACTCTCTCCTCCCCCTGACAAATGATCTGTAGGAGCTATTTTAGGCTCTAACCTAGATACTACTTGGATTGGGATGTCTCCCACTTAATCTAGGGTCTTCTTTAATAATCCCCCTAATCTATGGACCTCCTCAGTTAGTTGGTCGATCTTAACAAGCAATGGTTGTGTGATGGCTTTTATCTTAATGTCCAACAAGTTTACTATTCTCTTGAGGTGGTCTTCGTCCAGGTGCAATTTTCCCCCGTTTGACCCCTGACCATCTACTGTATCAATCTTAGTAGGTGGGGTATTTGTTTTCTTTTTGCTTGAGCGCAACCCACCACGCGTTGAGTGACCCTTGTCCCACCCTCTAGATGCTCTTGGTGCATGTACAGGTGCCGGGGGCTCATCCTCAATTTGTACTATTTCCTCTTCGGGTGTAATCTCCGTGTCAGTCTCAGCAATTGCCTCTATGAGTTGTATTAGTGTGTCGTTAACAAGCTGGTCCTGTAACGCGGGATCATGGCTAATGTCTGGCTCAAATGTATTAACAAGGGTGTCTCCCACCACAGTGGGGGTGGCGGTTGGGGATGTACTCAGGCCCAGAGAGGACCTTCTATCATTATTAATTTTAGTGACCACCTGGACCAGATAATTATCCATGTGTTTGATACTAGGGGGGTCTTTATCTTAGACATGGCGGCTGAAAGCCGCTAATAGCCCTCTCCTAATTATTCTCAATGAGTGGCAATCCTCAATGAGTGGCAATAGAACAAGAAAATCGTATATTAGCAGATCTTATTGCAAATTTAGTAATAGCTTAACCTACAGCAGCAAATTTTTTTATCACACTCAACTCACAATAATGTTTAAGCAGAGTTACTGGCCCAGTCCCGTCACGGCCAGTCTTGGACTGTTTTAGACTGTCCGCCCTTTGTCCGGGCGTCCCACTCGCGTCCCGCGTTGCGGGCGGACCCCAGCTTTCTAGCGCCTCCAGGCGCAAGGTGGTGACGCGCTCACTCAGCGCCAAAGCAATGCCCCCTGGGAAACAGAGTTTCTCCACACAGCGGCCGGAGGTGTAGGTAGCGCGGCGGCGGGAGAACTCGGCGTTGGAAACCAGTGTCCAGCGGTGAGCAGTTAGGAGCTGGTCCGGTCGAAAGTAAGTTGCCCAGCAGTGTTTCCAAGAAATGCCTGGATGGTCGGGGGGACCCCAGCGTGCTCACTCGGCGCCAAAGCAGTGCCCCCTGGGATTGCCCAGAGGTCCGGTCGAAAGTAAGTTGCCCAGCAGTGTTTCCAAGATATTATTACCAGTTCACTTTGTGCGCACTGTACACACCACTCGCACTGACCAAGGGATTGTTCAAAGTCAATATCAGGATTTATCAGAATTATTAAAGGTTTATTCGAATACTGCCTCCGGTGTCCTTAAAATGAGACAGGGCACGGCATAAGTCCACTCAAATCCCCGGACCAGGACCCCAAGCTAATAAGAGACCCTCCACGGGGAACCGCGGAGAATGTTCCTGGAGTCCCTGAGGGAAAGCGAGTTGCACGGTACAGACATACGGCGGCAGGCAAAGGGTGAACGCTCCTGATCGCCTTGCTCAGCTCTCTCTCTCGCTCTCCAGAGGCTGCCGCCCCACTGCTGTCGCCGCAGCCGCCGCAGCCGCCTGCCTGCCTCCACCGCCACCTCACTTTTTCTGCCTCTTGACTGGCCACACACGTGCCCCCGACTCATGCACGGGCACGCTTCGGCCCCGACCTTCAACTCCTTATCTCCTCGCCGCCTCCTCACCTCCTGGCCTTACTGGCGGGCCCGCGTGCATGTGGTTTTGCGGGCTTGTGGGCTCGCTCTGTTTGAGCTGTCCGGACCGTACACCAGGACCGTACACCAGGCTCCTTCCCCCGGGCCAAGGTAGGATACAGGATATGGAATACGAGAAACAGGCGACCTGCTGGTGAAAATTGCAGCGAGGACGCCACACACACACCGCACAATGCGCAACACACAGCTGCTGCTTGGACCACTAGCTCCGCCTACAGAGAAGTGGTATTGATGAATCCCGAAGACCTAGCTTAAACACACCAGAATGTCCCAAAAATGTTCAAGACTAGAACGAAAAAAGCACTGGCAAATTATAGTTTTGCACCACCAGTGTTGATGCTTCTGCTCGGGTAGATGTGTGCATATGATGAGGAAAACGTGACCATGCGTTTTCCCATCCCCCTTCCTTAATAAAAACGCCTCTGTCCTGAAACATCTAGCAGCCCAACAATGCGAATACTGCCACAGAGACAGGCCCACAGCCCTAGTTAAAGTGCCACGGTAATCAGGAGTGCGCTCTTTCTGGCAGCAGGAACCAGTGAAAGGTCCGAAGCCTGTGACGTGACGGCGAGCCCTTGGTCTCCATGGCAACAAGGCCGCCTTATCTGGCCTAGGGGTGAAAGGAGATTAGTCCAGCAGGACACACCAAACTTTTGTTTACTCTGCTGCTTGGGGATAGGGGTTTGGGTGGGGGAGGGAGCATCAAAGAAAGGTGGCAGCCATTTCATGGGCTTGAGGGTTGTTTGCCTGTAAGGACAAATCACACAGTCCGCACTATGAGCAACATTTAACTGACATTCGGAGTTTAACAGAAATAATTGAGGAGCACAAACTCCCTTGTCTTGATCCCACCCGGACTCAAATGTCAAAAGACCCAATCCTGTGTGTTCTCTGGTAACCCTCCAACAATTTGGAACTCTCTCCATAAGGATCTTCGCTGCAACCCCTCTTACCCTCTCTTCAAAAAGGAACTCCAAGTACTTCTCAACAAATACTGGGGTATCTAATGTTACTGACTCTGAACATGTCCACTCCTTTCTCTTCCCTTGTCCGCTTCTCATCCCACCCCCTCTCAATCCCTTCATTTTCTCACTCCCCCTCTTTTTTTTTTTTAAACTGTTTTTATTGCAGATTTAGAAAACATACAATCATTGGTCCGTCAGTTCCGCCGTTCACAAATGTCCCATAGATATCGTTAATCAGTTATCACACAGCCGGTGAGCCCACATCCTGGAGGCCGGGCGGCGCTAGTCAGCAAGTGCTTAAACCTGGCAATAGCACAAGGAAATAATGACATCTGTTCGGCTAGATAATCCAGCATCTGCTTTTCTTCTGCCATTCCATCCCCTGGTACCAACAAACAACCTGCCTTTAAACTCTGGCGGTAAATACTAGTATGTGCTGCTATTACTGTTTGGTGTTTCTCCGTCAACCATCTTGTCCCCATGAGTAACCACCCTGTGGGGGTTGAACTTGACATTACTTCCCTAAGTGGGGAAAGTGTGAGCAGTCATACATTCCAAACAGCAACTCATGCAGCCCTCGAAAATCAGTTTCATTACCCCAACAATAGGACTTCCCACCCTCCCATTCCCCCCCCTCCCCTTGAACCTTGGCTGGTGTGGGCCTAGCTCACCTGCATTGATCGCCAAAAGGAAGAAGCATACAGGAGTACTACTCATTCATCTTTGTATACCATGGAACTTCCCTTCAAAACCCCCTGCCGCCATAGTCCTCCTCACTCGCCAAACTATTTTTGAGCGTTCGCACCAGTTCCTCCCAAGCTCGCGCCATCTCTACTCTTCTCCTCACTCCCCCCTCTCTTCACACCACTCTCACTCCTAACTTTTAATATTCACTTTCCACTTAATTTTATCTCTGTTTCTCTGCCCCCTTAGCCCTGTTGATTGCATTATCATACTGTAACTCTTTTTCGCTTAATTGTATCATTATGTTCACCATCCTTGTAAAGCGCCCTGATACTCTTGGGTCCAATAGTGCTATATAAAACCTTTGAAATAAATAAATACGCCACATGAGGGTCTAGATGGATAGGTTGAGCATTTCCCTTCTGATGTAAAGGTGACACCTTCCACAAGCCACGCTGTAAATGCAATGTGGAACACGGGTTACTCAAGAATGTCATTTATAATTCCATCACTGCCACCACTCTTATGTATCAGTCTGACAAACATACCATCTCGTGTGGCTCTCGGCACACTTGCAGCCAGGACATCAAGGAAAGCACTGTTAAAATAATAAGCGCTGAATATGCAATGGGTCTCGCCTTTATGTTAAAGCCATTTGCTTTGCTAATGGTATTGTATAGCAAAGCAAATGGCTTGAACTTAATAAAAGGCTAGACCTATTGCATTTTAATGCTTTGTAAAGACTTATCAGATACTGTAACACAATGTGAACCTTTTTCTAAAATCAGCCGTGTGTGTGTATATGTATATAATATATATATATATATATATTGCCTCTATGGTCTTTGTAGCACGCAACTTAATTATAAAAATAAGAACTCTCTTCCTATTTCCCTGAAATATGTATTAATACTGTAATACTTAATTCATCTGTTTTTCAGTATTTGTGCTTTCATGATTTTTTTCATCGTGAAAAAATTAAATAAAGCTGATTTGATTTGAACAACCATAGCATTAGTTTTGAAAAATAAATGCCAGATCTTGTGGCAATTCTGTTTTGTGAATCACCAGCAGGATATCGTCCATATAAGTCTGGAACCCCTTGCCCGTTAGTTCTATGCTTAGTCTCAACACCTTTGTGAAGCACCATACTGCGGAAGTGTGGCCAAAGGGCAATGCCCAGAACTTGTATACCTATTGCTTTCATATGAATTAAAGAATCCTTCTGTGAGGTGCAAAAACAGGAAGCAAGAGATATGCATCCTTCAAGTCCAGTCTGACCATACAATCGTTTGGTGGCAGAATGTCCCATAGAAAATACAAACCTGAAATTAAAATGGAGATAAACCAGCTGTTCGTTCACTTCTCTCTAGTTAATCAACAGCCAGTAACTTTGGCCGTACGTTGCCACTAAGAGTATTGCTGAGAAATCCTCCCAAGTACAGCTGTGGCACTTGGCCCTCTACCCCATAAATAGAGGGGCTGCCTTGAGGGAACTTAAACCCCTGGAGAAGTTTGTGCTTATGCACCTAGGGACTTGAGGTATGATGTCCCGGACATAAAAACTATGGGGTAGGCGGAGACCCACCCATAGTGGCGATATTAAGTTAATTTGTAAAGGGCTTACAGAGGGAGGTTCCTGATGAAACCTGGGGAAGGCTCTGGAAGGACCTGCCCAAATATCTTCGAGTAGGAAGGAAAGCGGATGGAGAGGAAACCGTGAAAAGCAGGGGTGGTACGAGTAGTGCTTTGAAAGAAATAGGATAGACAGAATTTAGTGGGATGATGGTCTGTTGCATCATGCTGTAAGCTAAGGACGCCAAAACCAAAATGTGAAATTCTAACAGACCACTGGATGGGACGGGCTTGCAGAAAGTCCCTCTGTGTGTGTATATATGCACATTTATTTATCATTTTATTAACTACTTGAAGCACCTGCAGCTTAAAGTGTCTCTGAACCAGACCTAAAGGTAGAACCATATTGTGTCTATAATTTAGCAAGAGCCGTTAATTGATTTTTGGGACTAGAGCGGAGAGAGACTGCCTTTGAGAAAATTCTATTTCTTTGAGGGAGCTAAAAGATTTGAAGGTCGAACTGTGGACTGTGAAGGCCAAGCAGTGATAAGAAATCGGTGTCTTGCCTCTCATTAGATTAGACATTACCTTTTTCAAGGCGGTTGCATGGCAGGGGTACTTGCTGTAGGACATTCAGTTGAGCCAACAGTCGCTAGCACACATCTGAATGCTGGTCTCCAGGGAAGAGCTGGGGAACAACATAATTAATTTAATATGCATGTGAAGAAATACATGTTTTACATGAACACAAATTAAATCTGATATGCAACTAGCTGAAACTGAAAGGACATACTGCAGATGGCCTTGACTTATAGCATCTGCTGATGGTACAGCTCTTGACTGCACAATTTCACAGCCAGAACAGATCCAATCGGGGATCTTTCTTCACATTGCCACCAGTATTTTATGAAGAAGCTTGTTTTGAAGAATTTCTCTCCAGTACCTTTTATGGTACCTAAATGGAATTTGGTTCTTATTTTCCAGATGAGGCAGCCATTTGACCCCCCCCCCACCCCCATTACTGTGATTTGAAGTTTGTTAAAAGCTGTTTTTTTTTGCTTTAATTTCAGCTACGAAGGTTACTTCACTTCATATGTTGTCTTTATTGCCTTCGTTTTACCGTATTTTCTAAGAACAAAGTGACTTAAGGTTAAGCCGTTTTCCAAAAGCTTTATAATTTCACCTGGTCCACGGTGTGTCCATGCCTTTTTATCTGCCTCCTATTTTGCATTGGAGAAAATCTCCATAGACCTGCGTGGAAAGAGTACAGTGAATCTTTCTTTATCCCTAAACTTTAGAATGGGAAAGCTTTTTTTATACCCCCCCCCCCCCCCCCCCCCTTCTTCAAGTGGGTGGGAGCCAATATGTCTGTTACAACACATTGTAGGCTAAACTACCCATTTGGCCTAAAGGAAAGGCAATACCCTCTGCTTTGTTGTGTGGTGTGCTATTGGAGCCTGTAAGGCTGCAACCTGGTTCTCCTTACCATGTTCCTTCAGGTCTTTTCTCCGTCACGGGTAATTAAGTGCATCGTGATGACTTTCACCCTCCCTCCCGGTTCTGAACCTTGTGCTCTACCCTCCTGTCACCAGAATTTCCCGTTTCTGCTCACTCACGTTCTCTCACCCTTTTTTTCTCCATCTTTTTTCTATATTCTTTGCTCCCCCTCACTTTCTTTCCCTTACGTTCCATTTTCTATGCATAATCACTTACACACTCCCTCACTCTCGGTTCTGAACCTCGTGCTCTACCCTCCTGTCACCAGAATTTCCCGTTTCTGCTCACTCACGTTCTCTCACCCTTTTTCTCCATCTTTTTTAGGTCTCGCCTGTCGATTCGCATGCGCATCGAGCAAGCGAGACTATGGGGGCTTATCCACTCTTTATCCAACTTGCAAGGAATCGTGGCGATTCCTTGCAGTGCACGAGAAATTTAAGCTCAATGCGCATTGAGCTTAAAAGCGCGTGCACATGCCCCCAGCCGCCTGCCTTGACGACTCTCCCGCCCCCTCACTTCTTGATTGCACGGCCGCTAGGCCGTGCCTCCCCTACTCTCCTCCCCCCTCCCGCCTGCCTTGCCTACTCTCCCGCCCCCTCACTTCTTGATAGCACGGCCGCTAGGCCGTGCCTCCCCTACTCTCCTCCCCCCTCCTCCTCCTACTCTCCCCTGCCTGCCGTGTCGCACATCTCCCCGCTCCGCCCCCTCCCCTGCCCGCCGTGTCGCTCCAAAGCAGCCTACGGCCAGTATAAATAAATCTGTAGCTCTGAATTCGCAATGTATAAGCACACCGATGATTGGGGAATACTCCACAGTCTGAGCAGAACTTTGAAGTATCTATATTGTTACTTTTCATTGAAAAAAGCGTGAGTTTTGCTTTTTTTCTTCAGAAGCAACATTACAATAATTTGCAGTTCACGGAGTTCACAGCAAAGCGTCCAACCCTAAAAGGGAGTTATTAATGTCACAACTGCACGCAAGTGTGCTTCGGCCGATTACTGTGCATTTTGGGAGTTGCACAGATGACTGCTCAAGAGCGTGAACATTTATTGCTTCATCAACGCTGAAAGCAGTTGCTTTAGGTGCACAATGTTCAAACGCACACATCCCATATACCCCCCCACCCCCCGTCAGCCTCCACGTGCTTCCCACATTGAGCAACGCGGTCAGTATGCCGGCTCTCACGTGGGTACCGTTTCCTGTAACTGAAATGCGACCATGCTTGACAAACATCCCGCGCACAGGAAAAAGCCCCACCCGGGCTGCTGCTCTCTCCCTCCGTCCCTCGAGCCACAATAAGCCGCTTCTCACAGGGTGATTCCAACGCCCTCCAGAAGTAAGCACCAGGTTCAGACCTCCAGGGGGCATTTCTCCTCCCCCCCTCCCCTTATCTGCCGTTCCTTCGTCTGTTCCCTCTCCCCGCTCCGCCCCCTCACCTGCCCGCCGTGTTGCATTTCTCCTCCCCCTCCCCTTATCTGCCGTTCCTTCGTCTGTTCCCTCTCCCCGCTCCGCCCCCTCCCCTGCCCGCCGTGTCGCATTTCTCCTCCCCCCTCCCCTTATCTTCCTTCCCTCCGTCTTGTTTATATCTGTAATCTATTGACTTTCGTAAAAAGCCGTGGGAAACGGTTTATGGGGTGATGGATGTTCGCCTCGACTCTGGGAGTAGGGCATGCTGCTGGACTTTGGGAAACCATGCATTCCTTCCTCGAGGACCAGACGTCTCTGCAGAGGTAAAACATTTTGTATATTAAAAACAAAACTCTGCCTTTCCCGCGACAAGTTCAAAGGTGCAACATTCAGCTTACAGGACGGACACATTCTAAACAAACTGTGCACCTAACCGTGCTCGAGAGAGTCCTCGTGGGCGCAGGCTGCCTCATTTCCTGTTGCACGTGCATACCACAGCCTGTCCTGCTTTGCAGCACCCCGCCCCAAGGGCTTGGCTCCCTTCCAGGAAGCAAGGACCGCGAGAGAGGGGGGGGGGAAATTGAATTACTATTTGAATCACATTTTAACCTCTCCAATTATATATTTTTTTATAAACCGTTGCTTTTTGTTGTGCGTCTAGAAAACCTGGTTTGGATCACGCCTCCAGGATATAAGTTTAAGAGCGTTTTTCACCCACAACAATCCTCGCGGTACAGAGTGGAATGTATATGCACATGGACATCAGCTCATTAATTCGCTGAGGATAGCGAAAGTGACATCACTGATTATTTGACTCCTCGCCAATGACAGCACACATTTGACTGCCAGGCCCACCATTATCCCCTCAAGAGACTCCTGTTTCAGGTGCTGGGACCAAAGTTAAGAGCAACGAGAGGCATCACTGATTATTTGACTCCTCGCCAATGACAGCACACATTTGACTGCCAGGCCCACCTTTATCCCCTCAAGAGACTCCTGTTTCATGGTGCTGGGACCAAAGTTAAGACACAACCCCTCACTCACCCTCACCCTCACTCACCCTCACCCTCACTCACCCTCAACCACTCACCCTCACTCACCCTCACTCACCCTCACCCTCAACCCCTCACTCACCCTCACTCACCCTCACTCACCCTCACTCACCCTCACTCACCCTCACTCACCCTCACTCACCCTCACTCACCCTCACTCACCCTCACTCACCCTCACTCACCCTCACTCACCCTCACTCACCCTCACTCACCCTCACTCACCCTCACTCACCCTCACTCACCCTCACTCACCCTCACTCACCCTCACTCACCCTCACTCACCCTCACTCACCCTCACTCACCCTCACTCACCCTCACTCACCCTCACTCACCCTCACTCACCCTCACTCACCCTCACTCACCCTCACTCACCCTCACTCACCCTCACTCACCCTCACTCACCCTCACTCACCCTCACTCACCCTCACTCACCCTCACTCACCCTCAACCCCTCAACCCCTCACTCACCCTCAACCCCTCACCCTCACTCACCCTCAACCCCTCACCCTCACTCACCCTCAACCCCTCACCCTCACTCACCCTCAACCCCTCACCCTCACTCACCCTCAACCCCTCACCCTCACTCATCCTCACTATCACTCATCCTCACTATCACTCATCCTCACTATCACTCATCCTCACTATCACTCATCCTCACTATCACTCATCCTCACTATCACTCATCCTCACTATCACTCATCCTCACTATCACTCATCCTCACTATCACTCATCCTCACTATCACTCATCCTCACTATCACTCATCCTCACTCACCCTCACCCCTCACTCACCCTCACCCCTCACTCACCCTCAACCCCTCACCCTCAACCCCTCACCCTCAACCCCTCACCCTCAACCCCTCACCCTCAACCCCTCACCCTCAACCCCTCACCCTCAACCCCTCACCCTCAACCCCTCACCCTCAACCCTCACTCACCCTCACTCACCCTCACTCACCCTCACTCACCCTCACTCACCCTCACTCACCCTCACTCACCCTCACTCACCCTCAACCCCTCACCCTCACTCTCCCTCACTCTCCCTCACTCTCCCTCACTCTCCCTCACTCTCCCTCACTCTCCCTCACTCTCCCTCACTCTCCCTCAACCCCTCACCCTCAACCCCTCACCCTCAACCCCCCCTCCCTCACTCACCCTCACCCACCCTCCCTCACTCACCCTCAACCCCTCACCCACCCTCCCTCACTCACCCTCAACCCCTCACCCACCCTCCCTCACTCACCCTCAACCCCTCACCCTCACACAGTGCAATAGGTCTCAGACCATTTCAGTTAGAGCTTTTAGAAATGTTTATGGCTTTTTTTATTTGTAATTCTTTAGCATTGGCTACAGGAAACAAAAATGTTAAACATTTACAAAAAAAACCCATAAACAATTATAAAAACACTAACTCTAATGGTGCGAGACCTATTGCATTTCCAATGCTTGTTTCCATCATCTTTGCTTCCCCTCACTTTCTCTCCCTTACGTTCTTTCGCCTCCTCCTCTCTCGATTTCTCACCTCCTCCCCTCCCCCTCCCTTCCCCCCTCCCCCTCTCGGTCCTAGGATGAACTTGGTGGAGAAGGGCCGAAGGAACATATTCGACAAAGGTGAGCTCCGCAGAGACTATATGAACACCCAGGACTGGCCCCGCACCACTGACCGTGCATTTGGGGTTCTCTCTTCCATTTCAGTGCAAAGCTGGCCATGCTTTCACAGGTGGACAGGTTGCCTGCTGGCTCTTGCCCTGTATTATATATTTTTGGTGCCTATGTGTGTGAGAAGACTACCACAGATTAAGTAATTAACCCACCCAGGCCTGGAGCCTTCCCCTACACGAGGCCCTGCATGCATGATCTGAACAATTGCCCAACATGAAGCCACAAAGTATTGTCGTGCTCAGTTTTTAAATGATCGATAAAACAATCTATAGATCTCGAAAATAAACCATTATTGCACTTTATTAACAAATTCGTTTTGAATCAATTATTTTGCATATGCAAACGTGCATTACATCAATACGTTTGCATAAACCATATTCAGACCATCGGCATGTTTTTACACCTTGCCTTGTTTCTTAATATATGCTGAATGTTTTCTTTTTCTATTTTCACTAATGTACTCTGACATACAGCAAAAGATTAAAACTACTGTACCGCTTCGTCCTCTATTTCCCGATAACACTACCACTTTAGCAACCTCCCCTTCATTTTTTGTTCTCCAATTTATAATGCAATTTAGGGCACTAAAAAATTCAATGGATTACAATAAATTAAATGTCTAGCTAAATAAAAATTGACAGTGTTTCATGTAAAACTTGCTCTGTTAGAAGCCAGGGCTGCTGGCTTTCCCGAATGCTTGTTTATCGATTATTTTTCTCTCTGTTGAAATGGGCCTTAGGAGTTTCGCAGGCAGGCGCACACACTTGAGAAATGCACATGTGCAAGGAAATAGACTTAGCAGCTCTGGTAATAAATACAGAATAAAATTGTGCGTGTATCATAGTGCTAACGGCCACTAAGGGAGAAGAAAGGACCTCCTTCACAGTAGCCTAAAGCACTGATGAGCACACTGCCCCTTTCTGAATAAACATTGGCAAAGCCAACAGGTCTGGACTAGATCAGCTGGTGTGATGCTTCTTTGTTTAATATTGGTTGCAAATGCTTGCATAAAAACAAACACGCACTCCATCCTAAAGTAAAAGCCATTAGTTTGCAATAACATTTAATTTAAAAAATAATCTGCATGTATAATTGTTAAAAAAACAAGCACTGGCGTTGCCAATAGGTCTCGCAGTAGGAAAGTTGGAGCTATTACAATTGCAAATAACAATGCCTTTTATTTTTGTTTTCATTTTAAAAACATAAAGGGCTTTGTCATTTACAAAACCAATAGCTCCAACTTTCCATTCTGCGAGACCTATTGTGCACTGCACAGTGTGGGTGAAAGTGGCACTGCGTGGGTGTGAGTGGCTTTGAGTGAGTTGCGTGGGTGAGTGGCGTTGCGTGGGTGAGTGGCGTTGCGTGGGTGAGTTGCGTGGGTGAGTGGCGTTGCGTGGGTGAGTGGCGTTGCGTGGGTGAGTGGCGTTGCGTGGGTGAGTGTGGCGTTGCGTGGGTGAGTGTGGCGTTGCGTGGGTGAGTGTGGCGTTGCGTGGGTGAGTGTGGCGTTGCGTGGGTGAGTGTGGCGTTGCGTGGGTGAGTGTGGCGTTGCGTGGGTGAGTGTGGCGTTGCGTGGGTGAGTGTGGCGTGGCGTGGGTGAGTGTGGCGTGGCTGTGAGTGGCGTGCCTGTGAGTGGCGTTGCGTGGCTGTGAGTGGCGTTGCGTGGCTGTGAGTGGCGTTGCGTGGCTGTGAGTGGCGTTGCGTGCCTGTGAGTGGCGTTGCGTGCCTGTGAGTGGCGTGGCGTGCCTGTGAGTGGCGTGGCGTTGTGTGGCTGTGAGTGGCGTGGCGTTGCGTGGCTGTGAGTGGCGTGGCGTTGCGTGGCTGTGAGTGGCGTGGCGTTGCGTGGCTGTGAGTGGCGTTGCGTGGCTGTGAGGCGTTGCATGTGTGAGTGGCGTTGCATGTGTGAGTGGCGTTGCATGTGTGAGTGGCGTTGCATGTGTGAGTTGCGTGGCGTGTGTGAGTGGCGTGGCGTGTGTGAGTGGCGTGGCGTGTGTGAGTGGCGTTGCGTGGGTGATAGTGGGCTTGCGTGGTTGTGAGTGACGTTGCGTGTTAGTGGATGCTCTGATATTGTTGGTGTGACCTTAGAGGAAATGGCATGACATCCAGTGCTTGATTTTGCCAATGGATGAATCGTACAATCAACAGCAGCAAAGACGATGGATCCATTGCACAAAGAAGTTGCTCTGACTGAGATGTGATTATATTAGCTCCTTTCCTTAAGTGCTTCAAAATTGGAAATGTTTGTTAATGGCTATAAATGCTGTTTTACTATTAGGATTCCTAATTTTCGTGACCGTTCTAGAAGCAAGTAACTATAGTTTAGAATGGGGCCTTTCATGCACCTATATAAACAGTTGGGGCTCCCTGTGACTCTCGTAAAACATTGGGATGGGATGAGATGATATATCCTGATTCTTCAGCACTCTGGTAAGCTGAACACTAAATACTCGACCTGTACACGTTGCAATATTCTGTTCTGAAGACTGCAGGGAATCCGTGCACTTTGACTAGGCCCCCCTCCCCCCGCTGATACCCAGCAGGGCAGGGGTGTAACTTGATCTGCGGAGGGGAAACGAAGACCAACCTTGCAACTTCATTTCCTTTGTGAGTTTCACCAGCTTGTCCCCTGCTGACGCCTGCTGCCTCTCCAGTCTGTGGATCGGTTTCTTGGGTCCGGTTTACAGCCCCCACATTCCTCTTTTGGCGACCCTCTTTGTCTCCTCCTGATCAGCTTGCCTTTAATTTCTCATCGAAACCTTTCCTCAACAAGTTTGTTTACAATTTAGCTAAAATGCCTGTGCTTTATGTATCCCCAATGACGCCTACGGCAAAATGAGAAACAAAAGAACATTTGCATTGGCTTTTTGCAAGTATTAATTTTTGTTGTCTTGCATGGTGACCTGAAACAAAAGTCGCTCCTCTCCCAGTGCAATCTCCTTTCCAGAAGGAAAAAACGTTGTCTGCATCTTTGTTATATTGCAGCAGCAACTGTATCAATGTGTGTAAAAACGCTACACGTATCAGTAAAAGGGACAGGAACACTGCTTTGGCGCAAAATGTAATATACATTTGTAGTCACTTAAAAAACAAGCACTTCCTGATGATTCACCACAGGTAAACAAACTAACAAGAACATTGCTGAAGGAAGCTTTTATGGGCGGGGAAGCCTGTTAATGAGGGGAAAGAGAAGGTCTGATGCTCCGATGCGAGGCACAGCAAATGGTGGTGTGTGACATGGCTGGTAAGCAATTAGGGGGGAGAAGTGAGGCCAGCGAATGAATTTGCGTTCCAGCATTTATCTGTAAGACTAGGTTCAATGAGAAATTTTCTTTAGTAGAGAGAGGGGAGGTGCTGGTGTGGGAGGGGGGAGGTGCTGGTGTGGGAGGGGGGAGGTGCTGGTGTGGGAGGAGTGCTGTTAGGGCAAGGCTGTGTTTGCGGGGAGAGAGAGGGGAGGTGCTGGTGGGGGAGGGGGGAGGTGCTGGTGTGGGAGGAGTGCTGCTAGGGCAAGGGTGTGTTTGCGGTGAGAGAGAGGGGAGGTGGTGGTGTGGGAGGGGGGAGTTGCTGGTGTGGGAGGAGTGCTGCTAGGGGAGGAGAAGCCTGATGCCGGATGGGGGCGGGAGAGCCTGGGAATGCGAGAGGCTGGGCTTGCATGCGATGCGCGTGCATGTACATGGGAACTGCAAGAAAACCGCGGGGCTGAAAGCCCTTTGGTTTGACTTGTGTTTTGCCGACATGAATTCTCGCTCAGCTCGATGCGCTTGCGCACATCGATAGGTCGCGAGACCTAAAAATAGTCTGATACTTCACAGCTGACAGATTTACTTTTCTGTAGAAACCCTTTCCAGTTTTAATACCTATTAAAATGTATTCTTACTGGCACAAAGAAATGGTACTGATTTTGAACTACTATAATCTGAGGAGGTCGTTCACTCATAAGGATAACTTAAAAAAAACAAGCATTGGCATAGCCAATAGGTCTCGCCTTTGGGATCTTATAAGTGTTAAGTTATCCAGCACAATATCCTTGGTGCAACAACATAAACACTTGCATGGCTAAACACTTATAAGGTCCCAAAGGCGAGACCTATTTGCTATGCCAATGCGTGTTTTAACAGCTATGATTTACGTCTCATAAACCCATGGTCATGGCTTACATGTACCGCTTATTGGACATTATGTTGGGATGTTGTATTTGGTGCAGAACCCCATAGGTGTTTAAGCTCAGGCATGTTTTTTTTCTTTCTTGGACATTTGGGTTACATTAGGAAGCCTTCGGTAGGTTAGTACATGGACAAAGTCAGTTCATTTAATATCAGTTGAGACTATTTCCACCGTCCTTTATGTGATCGATCTGAAGCTGCGTGATGCTGCTTATTTCACTATTTATTTTCATTTTTAGGGTTTTTTTTGGGGGTGAGACCATATATAGTTACCATGGTTTAAGAACTTTTTATTATATTTTTTTCTGGGGGTGGAAAGCTCTGAGAGCTAAAAAAAAAGAATACAAAGGGAACACCAGGGGTGGCATTTTAACAGCTGCTAAATGCAAGCATTGTGTGCGGTCTAGTCTCCAAGAAGACTTGCAGGTCTCTGGTCCTAGAGGATTGCTTGGTGCATCCCTATTGAGATATATCTGCAAGGAAGTACATGGGTACATACTCATGTAGATGTCTTTCAAATATGATTTTTTTCAATCAAGACACGTTACTTTAGTGGATATCTTAAATGCTACCCTTAGTACTACCGATTTTACAATTTTGAAACTGAAAATATGCAAGCAGAAATTCTCAGATAGCAGTGTTTAAAATGTGCGCTTGTAGTGCATGTGGAAATGTTTTGAGATTGGATCTGGGTTTGAAATGTAACAATAGTTTAGGTGTGAAAAGTGTGGGTATGTAGTGTACTCCTGCAGATGAGCGGGCATGTAAGGCGTATGAGCACATATGATGGTGTAGTTGCTGGCTTTAGAAAGGTAAATTAGCCAGTGGCTCATGACTTGTTTGACAGGCTGTACAAGTGTTCTGAGGGAATACGTTGCCTTTGGTTGGTAGTCAACTCTTTGGTGTGCGTGGATAAAACCACAGAGCATGTGGGTAAGAATGGGTGCATGTTTAGTAGCCAAGAAATGGAAGCACCACTATGATTTTACAGTTTCTTTCTTGCCTGTTTATTGACAACTGCTTTGGTGAGTTACTAGTCTAGTCAAACTACGCTGGTTATACAATGTCTAATATTCGCTTATTCTGACATTTTCTTTTTTTTTTGTCCCCCGTAGGATTCCTTTTGGAACATACGTCTCACATTTATGGCGATAGTGGGTGTTAGGGCAGATTTCTGCCAAGCGCAGCACTGCGCTTGTGCTGGCAAATAAGCTTGGGGATTGAACGTGGCACATACATACTCTTTGCCTTGAAGCCTCCCAGACCATCTTAACCAGCAGCAAATTGTTCGGGACAACTTATTTATTTTTGTTATATTGTGGAGGGCATTGAGTTGTATGGTTATCTTAAAACAGTTTGGCAAATATAAAGATCAAGAACATCGCAAAGAGATCATCCCTATTTGTAATTTGCCTGACCAGTGCCTACCTGCAGTACATGTTGCTGCCCAGATTTGAGTGCAGCGGATATCTCGTTTGGAGCTATGCTATTATCCGCTTCCAAAGGCCGGAGAAGTTACTGAACCCTCATCTTTAAAAGAATAAAGAAGTTGTCCATCGAAAGAACTTTTGGATGTTTTCTACCACACTTTTTTCCAGGGGCATTTTCTTTCCCTCCGTCTACTTTTTTTACATTTGTCATCATGAACCGTCCAGCACCAGTGGAGATTACCTATGATGGTATGCGCTTCCTGATAACCCACAACCCAACAAATGCAACTCTCAACAAGTTCACAGAGGTAATTCATAAACTTAAGTGAGCATAATATAGTAAATGGAAACATTCGGTTTTCTTTTTTAAATGAGTTTGACATTTTCAGAGTGTACCCAGTTAATCTGTAGCAAAGAATCATTAATAAATGTGTAACGTGCAACCAGACACTGGGCTATTTTTTTTCTGGTTGAAACATCTGGGGAGGGCTAGTTGTACTATTGCATGTCCATGTGAAATACATTTTGTTCCGTGCTTGGGGAGGGTTTCACTTCCTCAAACTTCCAACAGTTGCTACCATTTGGGGCCTATGTTAGCATGATGCAGATGTTAATTGTATAGGTGCACTTTCTATGAACTGTATACAAATGTTGGATAAAACGTATGATTTATTAAGTCTCTCAAAATTCAGTGAATCTCGGAGCCACTAGGATTATTTTGCTCTTTGAGGTCCAGAGTCGAGGTCACAGGGTTAGGGGTATCTACAATGGTTTTGTTTTCTGTTGGGTGTTAAATGGAACTATGAGGTAGTCCTATCTTTCTAATTCAATACCCCTTTCAGTTGTCGTGGAAACATTCATGAGAGATTTTTAACAGGAGCTCTTGGGTGCGAGGAGTTTTCTTGGGATCCTGAGTGAGTCTCTGGTTACTGGGCAGTGTATGGGCCATCAATAGAATTGTAAATTCACTGTACTTAGATGGCCACGTTACCACCTTTTGGCCACTTCACACTCCAGTGCTGGGATAGGTCTAGCTTTTATTGGCTTATGCAAGGTGACAGGACTAGAAACTAAAACTTAGCATGGTATGGTAAATAACATATCAATGTGATGTCTGACCAGTGCAGTAGCTTCAGAAGTATGCCTTTTAATGGGGAATTTAAAAATTGATATATGAAGAAAACCAGGAGACTCTATTACTTTGGGCAAAAAAAAAATTGTATTGTAATTGCATTTATATAGCGCTTACTACCCCTAGGCGTTGAAGCGCTTTTTCGGCGAGTAGCACGCTACTCCGTGACCTGTAGAGGATTAGTGTTGAATTAGTATAGTGAAACATGCAAGTACATTTTAAGTGGTCGATAGGTTAGTCCGTTATTTGGATTTGGAATGATAGCAGAAGGATAGAGGAGGACAAAGGTTTGTATTTATATAGCGCTTGTTGACGCACGCTATTCAGGAAGACTACAAAGGATTTGTGGTGAATTTATATGGTGAAATATGAAGTAATTTCAGCGGTGGATATTAGTCAGTTACTTAGAGTGAGCAGGATAGCGGAGGGATAAAAGGGGAAGAAAGATTTGCATTCATATAGCACTTGTTACCCCTGATGGGTGTTGAATCGCTTTTCTGGCAAGTAGCACGCCACTCGAGAACCCATAAAGGATTACTGTTGAAAATTAGTGTAGTAAAAATAAAAAAAAATATGAATTAATTTGAGTAGTGGATATGTTATTCAGTTATTTGGTTAGTATATTAGTATAGTTTAATATGGAATTTGTGAAGTGAACATGTCAGTCTGTTAATTTTTATTGCATTCAAGCACTAGGTGTTTCAATTTCGAATGAGTCTGAACCCTATTAACAATATTATCCAGGCGATTAGTGAATGTAACAAAGAGTGTGCTGTCAGGTCGAACATGACCTAATATGTACCTGCAACGGAACCCGCCATCTGATGCTGTGTAGGGCAGTGACCCTGTCGACACTTATGTCAAAGATACCCCACACATAAGAACAGGTATAAACCACAGTTGTAGACCTTCAGAGGATGGTTGATTAACAATTTTTAAAGCAGGGTGCTGGTTAAAAAGGCATGCACCACTGTATGAAAATCCTTTTCATTACTGCCAAAGTAATCCCTAGCCTGGTGTGACTGGGCAACAGCCTAGTTTAGGGTGCTCTTAGTGTGTTTTAGTAGAGGAAATTTCTGCAGAAAGGGGCTACCTCCAATGGGATAGCAGATTGTGGACTCCACTGTGTGTTTGTGGTGATGTGGTCGGGAAGAACAAAGCAGATTAAATTTTTTTTTTTAAATTCAAAAACATCCATAGCAATTTTTTCCGAACCATTCAGAGTGCCTCTGTCCCAAAATTAGTGAACAGTGTATTAATTGAACTGTTGAAAGGGTATCTTGTGCTGCCAACAGACCATTTCTCACTCCGAAATAGTAACACACGGTTATTTCATTTTATATCTATTTAGTGTCTTAATTGAATTTACCCGAGGATTTACCTATTTTATGGCTTGCATCGGTTTGCTTGCTGTCCATTGTTGTATCTATTTTTTTTTTAACTTAAATAATGAATTGACATGCCATGACCCATTTGTTGTAAAGATGTAACTTTGTACCTTAACTGACAAAGAATACTCTTTGCTGTATTTGCCGAGAAACATTCACCCGCCAATTAACCAACCCTTTTCTTGTCAAACATGGTGGTAAAAGATCAGTCTTTCTGATTAGCGCGTTTTGTTTTCACAAATGTGACAATCTGCTATGGCAAGCAAATTAAATCTACTCTTTGCTGCCTAGAGGAGTCTGTAATTAATTCTTGTTTGTCATTTCTACAGCACACGGATGCCCAACCAGGGCCTCCGAGCACTAATGAAGAGCCACCGAACAGAGCGTGCTCTGAGACTAAAATAGTCAAGTATTTTACTGTTCCCTGAAAACTCCTTTGCGCGAGCAATGACGAAGCAAATGGAGGAAAAGAATTCCAGAGTTTATAGGCGAGAAATTGAAAAGGATAGGCCTCCCTCGCTGGCTCTTCTGAACAGAATGGCAAGTCTTTGACTGGAGGACCTCCTAGTCCTTACAGCAACATAAGGCTGGATCAGATGTTTAAGAAATACGTTAACCCGAGTTGGTAAAGGCCTGAAATGCCCTACACGAAGCACCTTAAATTTGATCCACTGGAATCCAATGAAGGGTGCCGAGATGATCAAAACTGACTGAAATGTCAAAATCTGTAGCATCATACTGGCAACTTCATTCTGAGTAATTTGCAGTCATTTTGTCAGGGAGATATCTAAATACATTTTGCCCACTCCTGGAAGTGCATTGACAAGCCTATCCGCAACAGCCAATGTCCTCGTCTTTGGTGTACTTTTCTAAATGATTCGGTATTTTAAAGTTGCAGTTAAAGTCGGCGACTATTGTTTTCTTGCAGTAATTTAGTATTTATTTAGACATTGCATCTTTTCACAGATGGACATTCTTGAATTTTGTACTGTAGGTATATTGAGTCAGTTAATCAAAATAACAATACATAGGCAACTTCAGGGTCCTGCGAAGATATCAGGTACAAAAGCACAATGATCATGGGAACACAATTGTGGTGTATGGTGAAGCAGTGTACAGAACGAATAAGCTAATAAAACAATTTTATATAAAGCACATTTATTTAACAAATTTCACAAAAAATATTATACTTTGAAGTAAAAAGAACATATACATAATGCATCAATAAACAAATTAATACATAAAATTTCAACATGTATGACTCAATTAAAAGCAATGAGCACAAATAAGGTTATACATTTATAAAAAAACAGCCAAGTGGATAAATGAGGAATCTCGAATATATTGAGTCAGACCGTTAAAATTCGAGATTTATTTTTTACCTTACATGGAGAACCCCCAGGGCCCAGCTTTCAGCCTCTGGTTCATGGTGAGTTGCTTTAGCGTATCTACCCACAGGGCCAGGGAAAATTTCAGTCCTTTGTCCCCTTCTGCGCAACAAGGGAGAAATTCAGGCTTTGGTGCCTTTTCATACTGTAGTTCAACGGCTTTGCTGACGTGTAAGTGTGTTTATTGCCTTTACTGAAAACTTGAGGCTTAATGTGAAATCTGAAATTTTCACTTCTAAAAATCTGAGACAGAGGTCTTTTTTTATATTAGGAACACAATTGTGATGCCCTCTTCTCATGCATGAAGTCAGCCATTGGGGTGTTCTGCGTCTGTAAGGTGCAGAAAAGAAAGTTCCTGAATGTGCTAGAGGTTCTCCTTAGTGGGGTTCTGCAATTTTCTGCTTCAAAAAAACACAGCTCACTTCTCTGGATGCAACCTCTAACCATCGTGCAGCTAAAACAAATTCTTGCAACATCTTTTATATCTCCTTTCCTTTGTATAGCGATGTCGTTGGCAACCTTGTAGACTATTGTCATTGACTAGCTTGGTCTGCGACTCCCCTTCTAGTTGACTTTCATCATGAAATCAACAGCTTTATAGAAAGTTCATTATCAACAGGTATCCTTTTCTTCAGCCCTCTTCTCCCCAGTGTCTCTGCCATACTGATAGTGTTTAAACTGTGTGCAGCTGGTGGCGATAATTCCATTCAGCTGTCGCTGACCGTGTCCTTTGTGCTTCATACACCATTCCTTCCCTCTGAAAGTATTAGAATGTCCTCTACTTTTGGAAACTATCATGAAAAATGATATTCAAAAGATTGTTTCAAATGAAGAGCTGTCGTAAACTGTGTACAGCCTACAACAGATGAATGTTCAACATGTCCCAGACAATGAACCGGATTCGTATCATGAGAACATTTACAAAGATCAGATCTTTCAATATATGTGAATCTTACTATCAAAGAGACTGCAAGACTTTTGCATGGAGCATCTGAACTGCAGCTGGTACAAACTGTTCTAGAATTTTCGAGTTATTTTTTATAACTGACAGTGAAAGTTGCCATAAAGGTGCTGCTAGAATTGTTAAATGTTGTGCTAATACATTTTTTTGGTCAGCCAACCACTTCCATAGCAGCAGTTACCACCTCCACCAAAGCAGGTGCTAGATCCAGTGCAGAATAGTAATGATGAAACTCAGATTATGTGCTAAAATGGAGACTTCGACATGGATGTGGATAACGTCCATGAAATTCAGATCACTGACCGAGCAATTCAGTATTTCTAGATAATGTTCAAGAAACCCCCATCTCAATTGCATTCAAAATTAAATGACAACTCTGTTTCACGCTCTGATAAAAAAAGAGCAGCTAAGAAATTGATCTTTCCCATGAAGAGCGGTTTCCCCCTATGATTTAGAGAAATTTAGAGTTCATCCCAGTTCTTGATTTTCTGACATTAGTGACTTCAGTTCAAAAGACTTTATTCGAATTGAATTCACAATTCATAAAAGTATACAAATAAAAATCACAATTAAAATTTCATTTTTTCATTCTGAATTAAGCATTACTAAAATTAGATTTTTTTATAATTAAAAAAGTTTAAAAAGGATAAAACAGTACAATCAGTTAAAATACATAGTAGTTAAAAGTACTTAATTAACTCTTACTATCCCATGACGATTGTCCTTCTCACTCTTGAAATTGTGTTCAGGAAGAGGCTCACTGTGCTGATGGTAAGACAATCGTCTAAGTACCTAAGTTTATTATAGGCATCTCTTGCTTTCCTTAGGCCCCAGGTTAACAAGAGGTTTTAAGATTTGTCGTCTGGAGTGGCTATATAAAGTGTAGAAAAGAGTACAGTGTATATTTGATTGGAATGATTTGTCATCACAAGGACACCGCCTTCTTACTCTCGCCCAGACATTGCAGGTCGGGAATGATAAGAGTCTATAAAAGGTTTCCAGGTGAAAGTATGTCAGGAGCCTACGGTGCTGTAGGGGGTGATCTATTACAAGATACAACTGGGGCCCCTCTGAGGTGTCACTTCATCGTAGCTCATGACAGATTTTTTAGTCCTTTCACCCTTCCACCTTTGCAGTTCCAAATGTTCCAGCAACATCTTTTTAAACATGGTTCGTGAGAGCAGTTCCAGTGAGGCTGGGTCGGTAAAATATTCAGGATGACCAATCTCACTGACAAAGTTCTTAATGTAAGTAAGCCATTGGATATTTTTCAACCCATCACAGCTTAAGCAGTCCTCCATGATAGATCTGTTCAATTATGTGGCAGGGTTGGTCCAGACATTATGCGAAAGTAAAACTGGGGCAAGTTTTATAATGTCCGTGATGAAAATAAGAGCAACTTCAGCATGTAATACATATATAGGAGTACTCCTCGGTGTAGCAGTTATGAATCGCAGGAACCTATTCTCAATTCGCTGTAACGCCTCCACTTCCTGCCAGCCCCAGATGCCTACCCCATAGGTCCCAATAGCCACACATTTCGATTTGAATATTTGAAGGAGCTCCCTAACTGGCCTGTTTCCTATTTTTTTAGCAAAGCTCATGAGAGCACCAACTACTCTATTAAATGCCATGGCCCTTGCATTCACAGCAGACTTCCAGGTGCCTTGCCTATCGAAGTGAACCCCCAAATAGCAAAAGATGTCGGCTAGCTCCACCTTCCTTTCATTTAAAGTGATTGGGCATGGTGATCTATGTTTGTTTGGGTCGCACGACATTGTGAACGTCTTCGAGACATTTACACGTAGCCCTCTAATATTCATGAAGTTAGTGAAGGTCTGTAGGCTTTCTGGAGACCCACCTTGGTCTGCGAGAGGATAGCCGCATCATCAGCATAAAGTAAAATGGGGATGGGTTTGCCTTTTATTACGGTACAATCATGATACTGTTGTGTTAAGCAAGAACCCACTCCATTGATATATAGGTTAAATAGCAGGGGGGCCAATATGCAGCCCTGCCTTACCCCTCTATTAATCTTTAAAAGCTCTGTGCATTCCCCCCTATTGCTGTATCTTACTCGTGCAGCCGCCTCAACATAGAGTTCTGGGATAGTAAGAGTTAATTAAATACTTTTAACTACTATGTATTTTAACTGATTGTACTGTTTTATCCTTTTTAAACTTTTTTAATCATAAAAAATCTAATTTAGTAATGCTTAATTCAGAATGAAAAAATGAAATTTTAATTGTGATTTTTATTTGTATACTTTTATGAATTGTGAATTCAATTCGAATAAAGTCTTTTGAACTGAGCATTAGTGACTTAAACTGATACAAAAAAGGCTGGCCTCTGGATTTCCTGTAGTGCCTTCAATAGAAATACTATCCTCTCAAATCTTTGCCATCCCATCTCGCAGGTCACCCTAACTCCGATTCAGTCATTGGTGTCACAGCACCATGAACAACCCACAGTCCAGTCACACCTACATCTGCTCCTCTTAAAAAGCAGCGATCAGTCAGTATGCAAGCTTAGTTAGGATTAGAAAACACATACGCAAGCGTCTCTGGGACACCCGCGTTTAGTGTGAAAGTGCAATATTAATAACAGAACAGGTTGATTATTAACATTAAGGATTATGCGAGGTTCTTGAATTCAAGCAAGTCTCGTAACGTGCAAATCATTGCTCCATCATTACTACCTACTGGGATAGAATCTTTGATTTCATCACCAAAGTCCATCTTGTGAGTTGCAGCCCACATGTGCCCCAGATTGCTTTGAGCAGAGTCCAGGAAGTGGTAAGGAGACAGACTAGTGCTGTCTCTTCCCAAGACAAAAAGTTATTTAAAAAACGATTTTCACTTTCTGTGTTTACTGTCTATGCCTGTGGTTGTTACAGTTAAAAATTGTAGTTTTAGCCTGCCTGTAATTGCATATTTTATCACCTGTGTTTTAAATGTGTGGTTTTCCCTGCCCATGATTGCCTTCATTTAGTGTGTTGAATTGTGGGATTTGCAGTCCAACTTCTGTAGTTTGTCCATCTCATTCCTTGGTGACAAATCTGTTTTCCCTTCAAATTTCTCCTTTGCTCTGTGCTTAGGCCTGTGTGCTGAAACAGTGCACCCCCAGCCACCATTTTGTATTCACAAGCCAGTGAGGCCAGCCCCCCTGCCCAACCCCCCCCCAACCCCCCCCCCCCCGCCCGCCCGCCCCCAGCAACAATGATTTTCTACATCAGAGGGTGCTTCTGTGAGCTGTTGAAACTGTATTTACTGGGGCCTGTGCACTTCGTTTTTTGGCCAGCAGGGGGAGTAAAGCTTTATTCAAACAGTATTGTTAGATTTCGAGTTAGTGAAGCCTTTACCTGCTGAAGTCCAAAGTTGTGGATTGAGCCTGTCTGTCTCCTAGGAGATTCTGAACAGGAGCAAGCAGGTTCCAACTCCCTGGCCAGCAAACCTTGTCTGAGGTTGCTGGGACCTTATATGGTGTGTTGATGGCTGGCACATGTGTACACTGATTAGTGGTTGTATCTGGTGTTTCTATTGGGTTAGGGTTAATGTCCTCATTGGCTGGGTATTTGAGGGTTCTGATTGGTTTCTCGGTCTGTGATTCAATTATTGCAGGGTTGGGACTAGGGCTAGGGTTCGGATTTCTATAGGAAGTAGGGACTAGGGCTTCCTATGTTATTGGTTGTTGGGAGTAGGGTGGGACTAGGGCTACGGTTAGACCTTTAATTGGAAGTAGCGATTTAGTGCTTCTGGGGTGATTGGTTGTTGGACCAGTTGTGGGACTAAGAGTAGGGTTAGGCTTTCTATTGGAAGTAGGGACTAGGGCTACTAGTACCATTGGCTGCTTGGACTTGGGTTGGGACTAGTGGTAGGACTAAGGCCTTTATTGGATGTCGAGATCAGGGTTTTTGAACTGATTGGGTGCTTGGACTAGGGTTAAGATTGGCTGCAAGGTCCTGGTCTCCTATTGGTTCAAGATGTTAGGGCTAGTGTTGTGATTGGATAGTGTTAGAGCTAGGGTTCCCATTGGCTGAAGGGGTCACCTGATTACTAGGGCTACAAAAAGGGCCAGGCTTAGGGCGTCGAGGCCCGGGCGTCGAGGCTAAGGGTGGAGAGGACAAGGGTAGTTGCCTGTTTGGGCCTGTTCGATCTCGTAAAAAAAAAAAAAATCCTTCACTCTTTTATCCCTTCACTATCCTTTTTCTATCAAAATTAACAGACTAACATGTTAACTTCTCAAATTCCATGTTCCATATTCAACTATACTAATATACTGCCCAAATAACTGAATAACATATCTACTACTCAAATTACGTCATATTTATACTATACTAATTTTGAACACTAATCCTTTATGGGTTCCGGAGTGGCGTGCTACTCGCCAAAAAAAGCGCTTCAACACCCATCAGGGGTAACAAGTGCTATATGAATGCAAATCTTTCTTCCCCTTTTATCCATCCGCTATCCTTCTCACGCCAAGTAACACACTAATATCCACCACTGAAATTACCTCATATTTCACCATATTAATTCACCACTAATCCTTTATAGGCTCCCTGAATAGCATGCGTCAACAAGCGAGCGATAAATAAATACTAACATTTGTCCTACTCTATCCTTCTGCTATCATTCCAAATCCAAATAACTGACTAACCTACCCACCACTTAAAATGTACTTGCATGTTTCACTATACTAATTCAAAACTAATCCTCTGTGGGTCCCGGAGTAGCGTGCTACCCGCCGAAAAAGCGCTTCGACGCCTCGTCAGGGGTAGTAAGCGCTATATTAATGAAATTACAATACACTACAATACACATAATCCCCCCCCCCCCCGTCTTCCCCCCCCCCCCACCCACCCCAGGATACTGCGGCACAAAAACAGGAATTAAGCTGCGCAAACATTGACATTTTGTGGCAAATATTTGTTGCTTTTTTTTTAAAAAAGAAAGAAAAAACTGACCATCCCGTATTAGTCTTATTAGTCTTATTTTTTTGTTAAATATTGCCCCGTGCGGGCCTACATTTTTTTTTAAGTGACTTACCAAGTGCTGCCGCGTGCCCACGTGAGGTGGGCTGGATCTTTTTATTTTTGGAGAAATAGTGCACAAGCTGGTCTTTCTGCATGCCCATGAGCGGCGAGCCAAATTATTTGTTTTTAAATAGTGCTCCTGCAATCACACCATCCATTTTAAACCGGTCGATGGTAGTTCGCCGTGCACCTCCTGGCAGGGGCATGTGATACAGCACGTGAGTAAACAAATACCTTGCCCGGACGCTGACCCACTCCTTGTATTTGGCTTAGTGGTCAATGCTGGACCAATAAAAGGAACTTCACTGGCACTTTTGTAAAACAAAATAAACTTTTTTTTAAATTTTTTTTTTAAACAAAACTACAGATTTTGCAATATTTTTGCAAATCACGAAATCCTGAACAATCTGCCTACGATAAAGTACACATTAAACAAACTTAGGTCCAGCAAAAGGTGTAATTTGCCAGGTCGAAATGGCAGTTCAAATCAGCACACACAGGCTACAATGGTAGGCCTGAGACATGTTTAAAAGGGCTACTTTTGCATGTGGCACAATGTGTTGCAGGCCCACTAGTAGCATTTCATGTTAAAGGTTATGTTAAAAAGAATTTGTCAAGCGCACTTACACCATAGGTTTCTTGGCGCTGTTCGTACACTAGCTGCTGCCAGGGGCCTATTGAGCAACCTTGTACAAAAAGCCAGGTTTTCAAGGCCTTTCTAAATCCCAGTAGGCTATCGCAGTTCCTGACTGAGAGTGGGAATGAATTCCAAAGCTTAGGGGCCAAATAGGCAAAACTTCGCCCGCCTTGTCGTTTTAATTTGATTGATGGAGTAGACAGCAGATGAAGATGGGTGGAGCGGAGATGTGTGGGGGCGTGTCTAGTGATTAGGCTGTTGAGAAATTTAGGGCTAGTGCAGTGCAGAGCCTTAAAGATTATGCACCCGACTTAAAGGCAGTGCGTTGCGCTATGGGTAGCCAATGTAGGCTGCACAGCAGCATCCTGGCAGACTGCCATCTCGGTTGCCTGTAAATCAATCTTGCCGCCTGGTTTTGGATTATTTGAAGGCGATTGACCAGGCCCAAAGGGAGGCCGGTATACAAAGAATTGGAGAAATCAAGACTGGAGAGCACCAGCGCTATCACCACCTGGATCAGAGCTTGATGAGACAGCAGGTAAGCGATCTTTCTTATTTTGCGTAATTGGAACAGAGCAGAGGAGACCACTGTGCCCACATGACCCCTCAAAGAGAGATCAGAATCTATGGTCACCGCGAGACTTTTCACTGAGGAGGACGGAACAAGAGGAGGGCCGAGTTTGCCTGTCCAGAAATGAGGTCCCCAACAGATGAGGCTCTTCCCAGGCAGCACCAATTCGGTTTTCCCGGGATTGAGCTTCAGTTTGTTCTGATCCATCCAACCTTGGATATGTAGCATTGTGGCTTGAAATTCAGCGGCTGCATTTTGGAGATCCAACTTAAAAACCAATTGTAGATCGTCCGCATAGTTAAATACTGTTATGTTCCTGGTCTTGAGTGAGTGAATCAGGGGGCGGATATACAGATTGAATAACAGTGGGGATAGGGATGAGCCCTGAGGAACTCCACATGAGGTTGTCATGTTTGGAGCCGTGTAGCTCCCAAGACTCACTGCCTGGGTTCTACCCGTTAAAAAAGATTGTATCCATCCAAGTGTTGTTCCCTGGATCCCTGCTTGTCCGACACGGTGCAGTAAGATGTTATGGTCGACCGTGTCGAACGCAGCCGACAGGTCTAAAAGCACAAGTGCCTGCGGGGTCCCCTTGTCAGCATTCGCCCTTAAAGTGTCCATCACCGCCAGTATAACCAACTCTGTAGAATGGGCAGGCCGGAAGCCGGCTTGGTTTGGTTCCATGTAGTGTGCTGCAAGCCCACTAGTAGTATTTAATTTACAGGAACGTGTATATGTGGTACCACTTTACTAGAGACTTACAAGTAAATGAAATGTGCTAATTGGGTTGTTGCCAATTTTGCCATGTTTAAAGGATAGTTAACATTTGGGATGAGGGTAAAGTCAAAATAGTCTAGAATTGAGCAACATTTGCTTCTTTATCTTCTGCTTGGCATGGAAGTGTGACCTAGATTTAGCAGTAATGGTGACCATCAGCAGCCCAGATGCTACCAAAAAAGTGACCCCAATGAGTTGTGAGGAGAAGATAGTTATTCAGATACTGGGGCATCATGGAACATGATATGCTTATGTTGTATCCTTTTTGGCAATGTGAACAATGGTATGGTTACGGTGCTGTACATAATGTGAAATAATGTTCACAGTGTTAACATCCTTGGGAATTATGGATTCTGACTGATTGTGGTATTTTATATATTGGGATAGTGTAAAAGTGTTCTGGCTTTGGTGTTTAGTAAACTTTGCAACATGAAAATTTGCACTGCTGTTTTTTCCATAACCTACTGGGGCATTATGTGAACTGTATGGCAATGCTGCCTGCTTTACAGTGTGGAAACTAGAATTTTATTGGTGCTTTGCACACTAGCAATTGTCTAAATTAGAACGCGAAGTGTGGGTATAATAGCCGCGTGTACACATTTGTGGCTGTAGAGATTCGTATCCTTGGGAATGCACCCATATGCATGGAAGCGGAGCTATATCTAGTCAATGTGAAAATTGACATGGTAATGCTGGTTGAAAGACAAAGGCAATGTGTAAACTTTATTGGGAGTGGTCCTTTACATAACAAGACAATGAGGCATCACAGCAGAATGTACAAATTTATGAACGAACCAACAGTAAACCGCGTTAATCTGAAAGATCAGTAATGTAATGTGTAGCATACACCAGCCGCAGCATCCTATGCATTGTGTGCACTTGGGCATCTGTGTCTGCCACAATGTGTACTGTTATTAGCAACACAGGATTATTTGATTGACATCCCAATAAAAATGCATCACTGCAATATTTCCAAAACACTCACATCAATAATGGAAGTGCCCTCGCATATGACGACAATATTCAGGCATAATACAGCAGCACTCCTTCGGATGTTTTATTTCCAGGTCCATAGATTGTGATGAGATGAACTTTTTTAGGAACAGCGATGTGTGCTATGGTAACATAGTTAGTCTACCTGTTTTAGGATTTTCAGTAGATGTTTTCCAATAGCTGACCAACACTTCCTCCCCTGTTCAACAAATACTGAGCAGCCAGCATTTCCTGTCAGTCAGAGAATTGTTACAGTTGCTTAATGCAGGTAACAGTCCCACTCTGCAGCCACCCAAAGCGAGGTGCCGAGTAGGCACAGCTCGTCCAGTCCTGTCTTTATTAACCCCTTCGGAGCTGATGACGAGCTGGGCTCGTCATCGCGTAGCCCGCTCGCACGCTGATGTCGAGCCCAGCTCGTCACGCAAAGTGCGATTTTCGAATTCTCAGCGCGCGAGCGGAATTCCGCTAGCGCGCATGAGGTTAATGTATTCTGGTACCTGTAGTTCTCTTCCAGGGGATACTCATCAATAGTCATAAGCATTAGAATATTCCCACCCATGCGCGTAACCCTAGAAACACTATATTATGTGCCCCACATATATGTATGTGTATGTGTATATGTATATATGTATATGTATGTGTATATATGTGTGTATATATATGTGTGTATATATATATGTGTATATATACATTATAATATATATATATATATATATATATATATATATATATATATATATACTCTTATCTCAGGGGTTGAGGGTGGACCTGAGAAAATACATTTTTGCCACATCTTGATTAACTCGTGTCCGCGCCTTCGTCCATGGATGTGTCTATGGGAGCTGGATTGTTTGTTCATTTGATTGCAGCGCTGGCGGTCTTGGCGCTGCTCATCGAACACCAGTCGCTTGAGGCTCTCCCCTCGGACCGCTGGTGTGTGGAGGAGTACAGGAGTACTAATGGGAGAGCCCCCAACTCGGCAACCAGTAAGAGGAATGAGGATGACAGCAGTGGGAGAGTAGGGTCCAGGAGCGGGGCGGTTTGTTACAATTGCCAGCACAGGGTCTGTGCCTTCCAAGCAAGAAATGCCTCACTCAGGAAACTTGCGCCTGTTGGTGACTGGGCACTGCTGATGCCTATGCCAAAGCGGTGAGGTCAGTCCTGGCGTACACATCTTTATGCATCGGTCCCCTTCAACCTCTACGTTCTGGGTCAGGTTTGACTGTATCTGTGCTGTTTATTATTTCAGACATTGACATTTTGCCTCCATTCCAGTTTATTTTTTACCTTTGGTGTTACCTCCTGCAGTCGATCTGAACTGTGTTTGTGCACTCCATCGTTTTATAAGACCTATTAAATGGCATTATGGGACAGGTAGTTCTGTTGGATTAAGCGCGCAGCCTCGGAGGTTGATAATAAAGTCAACAGCTCACACTTGGGATGGAATTTGATCCCGAGGTGCGGATGCCAGCAATAAGTGTTCTCAAGACTGGGGTATTAAGATTTCTGAACGGTGAAAGTTTCATCTGCTCAAATGAGCTTATCGGATGTGGGGCAACTATGATTTGGACAATACAGCAACAAAGCAGCAATGTTCTTTTAATATTTTTATCAATGTTGTTTTTTATTAAGCTACATATGAGAAGCCCTGGCGGCATACTAGTTAATATGCACAATATTCCCACCAATAGCAGATGACACACTCAATTGAGTAACGCGTTGACACAGGAACACCAGCATTTATCATACAACGTAAAAATTGTAGATTTGCATTGCGCAATCATTGTATATCTTCTTGTTTTAAACTGCTTTAGTGCTGATACTCCATTGCAGAGAGCATGATATTGCAGTGGGTGGACAGTGTTTAAGCGCACTGCTAAGTGTGTTTTCTATGTCTATACTTACCACAAGTGGGAACGACTATATATATATTGTGTAAATTATGGCGCCAAACGGATTGAAAAAGGCTTCTTGAAAGCCGGAACACGTATCGCTTATCTCAGGGGTTGAGGGTGGACCTGAGAAAATACATTTTTGCCACATCTTGATTACCTTGTGTCCATGCCTTTGCCCATGGATGTGTCTATGGGAGCTGGATTGTTTGTTCATTGTTTGTGTGTGTGTGTGTGTGTGTGTGTGTGTGTGTGTCAATCCAGCTCCACCATAGAGCTGGATTATGCTGTAAAGAATTTCCACCATACATGAACATGAGAAACCACTCCAAAGATTGTTTTGAAACTGTTTTAATGCTGAAAAAGCAGTAGAAATTCTCATTATATCCTGAAAGCATATAAAAGCTCCTAGGCTGCATTGCAAACAGTCTAAAAAGACTGAAAAGCTAACCTGTAGCTGCATGCTACAAAAAACGGACACCGTGCCTTTAAGGCACTCAGGACCCCCAGTATCCCATCATGCCTCATAGGTGACAGTTGGGTCAGTTGTTCTGTCCGGCTCCTTCAGGAAGGATCCTGGTTACACAGCTCCACTCTTTTTCAGTTTTCTGACAGAAAATTCTCTGTTTTCAAATTGTTTGACCTTACTTCGACGTTTTTAATCTAGTCAAGTAGGTTATATCTTGTTGGTTGTCTTTTTCTTCTTAAAATGCCTTCCCTCTTTGACAAATGCCCTTCTTGTGGCAAGAAGGCGGCGAAGACTGACAGCCATGAGGTATGCATTCTGTGCTTACCTGAGGACCATGACCCAAGGACCTGCTCTCACTGTAAATCTGTCATCAAGAACTTTAAAAGACAGAGAGGATTCGTGTCTATGGCCTAGACCATAGGTCTTCAAGAGGGAGGTCTCCAGCCAAGAAGAGCTCCAAGAGGTCCAGAGAACCTTCAAAGTGCGAGTCTTCTCGTCCTACAGCTTCAGCGTTGGGCTCGGCGCTGAGAAAGGAGCAACCAGTGGGTCATTCTTCAAAAACCTACGTGTATCACCGTCGACAGCGGGCTCGCTGTCAAGAACAGGTATGCCGTCGAGACGTCCAGACCCTTGGTCATCGTCAACTCGACGACGATCGGCTTCGAGAGATAAGACCCCTCCGCCGTCGTCAACCGGTCGGCGTCGAGGGGCGTTACACCTCCACCGTCGTCAACCAGGCGATGACCGGCGTCTAGGTCTGACTCCGCTGACGTCAACCAGGCGACGTTCAGCGTCGAGGGGTAAAGAGCCTCCGCCTTCGTCGTCGTCACGACGTTGGGCATCGAGAGCTGGCTCACCTCCGTCGTCGCAGGCTAAGCGACCGACGTCGAGAGCCACAAGTCCTCTGCCGTCGACAACCAGGCGTCGATCGGCGTTGAGATCTTAATCGACGTCGCGTAGACGTTCGACGTAGAGGGCGACCAATACCCCTCCACTGACGTCACGTAGACATTCGATGTCGAGAGAGGAAGCTCCGTCGGCCACACAACGCCGCTCGACGTCGAGGGACCATCATTCATCACGCCGTTCGCCGTTGAGGCATACGACGTAGAGGTTGCTTGATCCACCGGCGCCACAGAGTCTGCGTCGAAGGAAAGGATTTCGTCGACGGCAGAGCAACGCCGGTCGAGAACTAATCATCGCTCTGGGTCGAGGCATGCACCTTCAGAGCATTCGACGTAGAGGTGCCATGAGTGGTCCAGATCAACGTCGAGACAACGTGAGCTTGGCTACAAGATCCAGGGATGGCTCAGTAATCCTTGTGACTGAATCAGCCTCCCGCCACTCTTCGGGCTCTTCCAGATCCCAGTCAAGATCCAGGAGTCCTGCCCGCAGATCGAGAAGTCCTGCCCGCAGATCGAGAAGTCCTGCCCGCAGATCGAGAAGTCCTGCCCGCAGACCTCCCAGTTGTCTCCCAGATGGAATAGGCCTCTGCACAATTGGCGAGACTCAGGAGCCACAAGACGGCTGCAGGAATAGGTCAGCGCAGTGCACAGATCTCCACTGCAAAGACTGGTTGAGGATGTGGATAGACACAACCCTATCAGGCGCAGAGAAAGATCGCCTGTGAGACCAGCTGCATCGAGCTCCCCTGCACGAGAAGAAAGTTCAGGGAGGTCTCGTGAGAGGAGACGCGATCGTTCCACTAGAAAGGAGGTACCAGCCAGAAGATCTGGAGAAAGAAGAGCTTCAACATCAGCTACTTCTTCTTCCTCTTCTACCCACTCTTCCGTACGGGATTACTCCCCCACCTTGGTTGATAGCCCTATCTCTAGGGTTTCCCCGGTGGACGATATCCACACCTACCATGATGTCCTACAAAGGGGCGCACTGAAATTGAACATCGAGATGTCTGTACCACAGGTCTCAACGACAGTCATGTTTGAGACTCTTCAGCATAAGTCGGGGTCTCATCCAGTGCTACCGTTGGTCCCAGGGATCATGGATCCTGTCAATGATGTATTCCTGGCTCCAGCATCAGTAAAAGCGGTGCCGGCCCGTATCCAGAAAAAGTATAAGGCCGCACCCTCTGATCCGATCTTTGTGAAAGCGATCTTTGTGAAAGCGGACTCTCCCGCTGACTCAGTAGTTGCGGCGGCATGAAAAACCCACTCAGTCTTTCCCTCCTCCTCAACTCCTCCTGGAAAAACCCACTCAGTCTTTCCCTCCTCCTCAACTCCTCCTGACAAGGACAGCAAGTTGCACGACTCGTGGAGCCGCAAGGTGTGCAGTTCTGCCGCTTCGACGCTGAAGGTTTCTAGCGCGGCTGCACTTTTAGGCAGGTATGATAGAGCCTTATGGGACTCAATGGTACGTTTTAAATCAAAATTGCCTAAGGAGGACCAGCAAGACTTCGAGGAGACCCTGACGGAAGGAAGCCTGGTGGCTAATCAGATTATTAGCAATGCTGCAGATAGAGCAATACTGGCGGGACATACCTATGCTCATGGGGTATGTGCGAGACGCTCGTCGTGGCTGCGCTTGACAGGCCTCAAGCCCGATGCGCAGCAACGCATCCTAAACCTCCCGTTTACCGGCACATCTCTTTGGCCAACACACGGATGATGAAATGAGTCGGATGAAAGCCGAGCTCGACACCGTCAAGGCAGTCAGCCTAGAAAAAAAGAGAGTTCAAACGCCGTTTCAAGACTAACAAAGGCAGAGGGGCTCAACAGAGGGTTCAAACCCCTCAGTGGTCTCAGAACAAATACCAGGGCAAGACCCAGTTTCGGGGTGGTAAAGTCAACAGAGATGGAGGAGGTCACCAGCAGTCCTCTACTTCGACAAGAGGAGGAAAGCAATGAGCACTGGATTCCTCCAGCGCCGTTGTCCATTCCAGTGGGAGGAAGTGTTTCAAAACATCTGGCAGAGTGGGACAGCATCACGAACGATCGGTGGGTGCTGAATACACTGCGCAATGGATATGTTCTTCGTTTCCATGAATCTCAACAGGATATTCACCCAAAGAAATCCCGTCCGCACCAACTCGATCTGCTCCAAAAAGAGGTGAAAGCTCTTCTCCAAAAACCAGCTATAGAAGAGGTGCCTCCCTCTCAAAGGGGAAAAGGAGTCTACTCCAGATGCTTTCTTGTCCCCAAAAAGGATCATGAAAACAAGTTCCAGCCCATTCTGGATCTTCGTGTTCTGACCAAGAACATAGTCAAGGAGAAGTTCCGCATGCTTGCTCTTTACCAAATATGTCAACATCTGCAAGTAGGAGATTGGATTCGTTCGATGGACTCGCAAGATGCCTACTTTTAAATTCCAATTGCCATGCGACATCGGAAGTTCTCTGGTGGGCAACAAACACTACCAGTACAGGGTCCTGCCTTTCGGGCTTAAAGTCTGCACCGAGAGTCTTCAGCAAATGCATAGCAGTGGTGGCAGCCTTCCTGCACAAAAAAGGACTTTTAGTCTATCCCTACCTAGACGACTGGCTCATAAAAGGCCCATCTCAACAACAGGTAGAGACCGACTTCCACCTTTGCCTGCTACAATTGCACAGACTCTGCCTCCACGTCAACATGGAGAAGTCGGTACAACTACCAACCCAATCCAATCCATACACTACCTAGGCTCCGTTCTGGATACAGAATTGGGAAAATCATATCCTTCAGAGGAGAGACTATTTTCTATGCAGCAGAAGTGCAGAGTTCTGCTACAGTGGCAGAATCCAACAGCGCGTCAAGTAGCGTCTCTGCTGGGACCCATGGCGTCCTGCATCTTCCTGATTCCTCACGCCAGGCTGAGGATGCGACCTTTGCAGCAGGCTCTGGAGGATCAATGGGATCAGTCGACAGGGCTCTGGGAAGACCGGATCTTTCTTTCCCAGGTGACCAAGACCTCCATCAAATGGTGGACTCACCCTCGCAACCTTCTGGTGGGAGTGCCTTTTCACCAACCTCTCGTGACAGTCTATAGTCACAGACGCGTCTCTCCAAGGCTGGGGAGCACACATGGGTTGTATGCATATTCAAGGAAGGTGGTCAGCAAAAGAACAGACCTACCATATCAACATGGTGGAGCTTCGAGCAGTCCATTGTAGGAGAGTAGGGTCTGCAATCCTATGATCACCCAGATTTTTTGCTTTTGTTTCACTGGTTTACGACTTTCTCTGGCTGTGGGCCTGCTAATCAGACCCACAGCCTAGCTGTTCTCTCACTAAATTACAACGTGTACCCTAGGTGCATTCTCCAATTGGTACTGGGCCACTTTATCAGACCCTGTAACTGAGGGCATAGGTGTACCCAGGGCCTACCAGGGGCTGAAGCCTGTATTATGCCACCCCTGGATGGCCATCTAAATCTGACACAACTGGCTGCACGACAGCTGGGGCAAGGTGGTGTAATCACCCTTTGCTTTAGATATAGTATACCTATATCTAACCCTAAAATGGACACACTGATTCCTATCAGTCACTCCTATGGCAGGCCTTGACAATCCTGAAGGCAGAGTGCTTGGAATCGTGTGAGATGGTGCTCTGGCATGAGCTGAGCCCGTTTGCAGCTTGCGGAACCAAGTCCTAATAGCTGTTCCATGATAACGCATACCATATACTATTAAGTGCATTATAATCCTCGCGGTTAAATGCTATCTTTGGTATCGCTTAATCAAAACATGTCGAGTAAGGTGTCATGCGAATTGGAATTCTAACCCCTCGCCAATTCTGGCGACGGGGTTAGCATTCCACCCTTCTAGAGGGACACAACATGCATGTAACTGTGAACCCCGGTTAAAGTTAACTCAAGCCTCAGCATCACAAAATGGATGCTGCCACCACAGACACGAGTCTGACCCCCTGCAGCTGGGAGTCCTTCCAGCGAGGGGATCTTGGACAAAGGGTTTCCTGTCAGGGGCGGTGCTAGCACCTTCCCAGACAGGGTTTTGTGTATCCTGGGTAGGCAGGGCTTTACAGGAAGGTGACTGCAAGTGGCTCCCCGGTGCTCACTACGCATCTGCCGGCTAGAACCAGTTCCAGGGGCACACCAGCCCATGAGCTGGGGAAAGTCCAGCATGGGAGAGGGGTGTAACCACCCCCCTTCCCGGTCCCACCCCTAGGGCAGGACCTAGTCGCGTACCCACCCCTTTCTTTAGGATAAAGGCAGGAGCGGGGACCAATCCAAATTAGATCATCTTTGAATCAAGAAACTACTTTCCACGAAAGGAACTCTCGACTCTTCTCAAGATTTCTCCCTTGTGACTAAGGAGTAGTCACCCTGCATCCGCAGGCACCATCTAAGAACTCTGCGGTTTGCTGCACGTCCTTCCTCCGGAATCCGACCGACCAGCACGACGAGACCCGGCTTCCCTGGCACCTCTGACCTCTACCTACCTCTACAGCTAAGCTGAGAACCGTAGGTGCGACGAGACCTCGAGGGACCGGCCATCATCAGAACTGCACGACTTCTATCCAGCACGACCGCCGAGGGATCCTCTGGTGAGTGCTTTGGGGTCCGAGAAGCCCCGACCCTGAGCAGCTCCAGGACCGAAGTCCAGCCCCCCAGCATCCACGAGATCTGCGTGGGGCCCTTCTGCTTTTTGGCTGCTCAACCGCGTTGTCTGGCTATTAGCCCGCTGGCTTGTGGCCTTCCCGACGACGACCAACGACGACAACACTGCTGGTCTGGTTGCTCCAGACTGGCCCTTGCTCCCTTCTAAAAGAGGACCACCCCGGACCCTCCTGGTCCACTCCAGATGCCATTTTAGGTCCACCGCGTGGGCTTGAATTTGCCAAGACTTGTTGCCCCAATCCTGGGTCCAGCGACGTCGACAGCAGCAACCATCATGGGACAGCTCGCACCTCCATCCTGGTCGCCGACAACGCCTCCTGGTCTGTGAGACTGCAGAGCCTAGCGTCGCCCACTCACCTGGTCGAGGTGACTTCGCCCGGTGCCATCCTGGTGCCCACACAATCACTGGCTAGTGATTAAGAACTTGGTCCCCTCTGCTTTCAGGTGCCATCCATCTTCGATCCAGGCTTGGATCCATCGAACAATCTTCACTGGTCGCTTGCCAGCAACTCCTTCTTTCAGGCTCCTGGTTCGTCAACGAGGATTCCCGACGTCTTTTCAGACCTATGCAGCCGCAGCCCCTGGGTTGGGTAACTTCGGCATTTCGGTGCCCCAGCATAGCCTCACTATCCAAGGGTCCAGATCCACTTTCGTTTTCAGCCTACCTTATCGGGTTCGCCTGAGAACACTAACTTTGCTTTTACTAGCCTCCATAGACTTTGTCCCGCATCCCGCGTGAGAGTGCACACTCTGCACCCGAGTCCCCTAGGCCTCCTACTAGTAATCTGAAGGTTCAGTAACGTAGTCCTAGCGATTCCAAAGCCTATTAGTCCAGTACTTACCTGCTAGTAATTTCGCATTCCACTTTCATAGTATATGGTTTTTCGTGCCCCTCGGGCATTTGTGTAAATTGTGCAACTTAAAGTATTTTCGTAAGTTTTGTGTGCTTAGTACCCTGTCCTCATAAAGAGTACAGGGCTGTTGTGATCTAAATAAATACACTGTTTATTTTCATAACACTTGTATGGTGTCCTTTCACTTGGTGTTCAAGGGGTATATGTGATGGTATAACAGCTGGCTTAACACGCCCTCTAGAGTCTAGCCTAAAGACTGCTCTTGTCCATGCTACTAGGATAGCTGGGCTATCGGTTGACTTACAACCAATCATCAATAAGGGTTGTTTGGACTGATACATAGTGATCACTAGAATAGTGAGCACTGCATATCAGGCCAACTTCTCACATCCATCTGGCTCTGAAGTCCTTCCTTACTGCTCTCGAATCACACTCAGTTCTGATCCAAACGGACAACACGACGACCATGTTCTACCTGAACAAGCAGGGCCGATCTGTCGCGTCCTCTCTCTCTCTGGAGGCACAAGCCATCTGGCACTGGCTGCTCGCCAGGAACCTCACAGTAGTAGCGGTGCATCTCCCAGGAGAGCTAAATATCAAGGCCGACGCACTCAGCAGGCACTTCGAAGATCAGCCAGACTGGGTGCTGCACGACGAGGTGGTGGGAGACCTCTTCCATCGCTGGGGTCGTCCAGTAATAGATCTGTTCGCGGACGACAAACTCAAAATGCCACGCCTTCGCGTCCAGATTCCACCGTACAGGGACAAGGGGGAATGCCGTTTTGATGGACTGGTCAGGGACATTTGCTTACGCATTTCCTCCTCTGCCCCTGAGTCCGATGGTGGTGTCCAAACTCATCAGATCCAGCATGACCATGATCCTGGTAGCAACAGACTGGCCTCGGCAGTGGTGGTACCCGGACCTTCTACAGCTGTCGGTGCTTCCACCCAGGAGACTGCCCTGCAGGCCGGACCTGCTGACCAAGATGGGGGGGGGGAGAGAGGGGGGAGAGAGGATTCTGCATCCCAACCTTCCCTCACTGCACTTAACAGCATGGCTCCTGAGGTCCTACAATACGGACATTTAAATTTGCCACCTGATTGTATGCACATTTTAAAGGAAGCGAAACGACCCTCCACAAGAGCGTCTTATGCGTTTAAGTGGAAGAGGTTTTTTCTTTGGTGCAGAGAGCGTCACTTTGATCCCTCATCAGCAAAGGAGGAGGTGATTCTGCCTTACCTGCTGTACCTAGCAAGATCTGGTCTTAAATATGCATCTATCAGGGTGCACCTCTCAGCCATTACGGCTTATAGGAAATCTCCTACTCAGCCCTCCTTCTTCCAGATGGAGGTGGTCAAGGACTTCTTACAGGGTTGAAGAAAGTGTACCCCCTGTTAGAAACCCTTCTCCGTGGGAATTAAACCTAGTATTGTCTAAATTGATGGGCCCCCCCATTGAACCCATCCACAGAGCTTCTTTGCAACACCTATCGTGGAAGGCCGCTTTTCTAGTTGCAATTACATCAGTGCGCAGAGTAAGTGAAATACAAGCGCTGTGTACAAAAGAACCCTACACTGTTTTCCATCACAACAGAGAAGTCTTAAGGGCACATCCATCGTTTTTACCTAAGGTTGTTTCTGATTTTCATTTAAATCACTCCATTTCTCTTCCTTCTTTTTTTCCCAAACCCTACGACCCCGGCTGAACGGTCTCTGCACTCTTTAGATCTGAAGAGTCCTTAAATTTTATTTGGAAAAGACCAAAGAGAGTAGGAAGACCGACCAATTGTTTATCAACTATGGTCCACGGAGAACGGGCTTTCCAGCTGCCAAGAGATCCATCTCCAGATGGATCGTCTCCTGTATTAAATTGGCTTATCAACTTGAAGGCAAGCCCATACTTTTGTCACCTAAATCACTCTCTACTAGGGGGAAAGCGGCCACAGTAGCTTTCCTGCATGATGTCCCTATGTCGGAGATTTGCAAGGCTGCAACCTGGAGATCAGTTCATACCTTTACAAGGCATTACTGTCTAGAATCTGATTCCAGGGCTGATACTCAAGTAGGACAAGCCTCTTTGAGGAATCTATTTGGGTAGCCTGCGGCCTGTATGAGCGTAGTTGTTTCTAGTGCCATGAAACCGCCTGGTGTACAAGCGCTCAATAAATTCAAATTAGGCTTAGTATTGTGATTACTGTATTGTTACTCCTTTGCCCGCAGGGAGATGAGGTGAGGCTCGCTATTCTATTGCTTATGACTATTGATGAGGATCCCCTGGAAGAGAAGGATTAGTTACTTACCTGTAATCCTAGTTCTCTTCCAGGGGAATCCTCATCAAAGTCATAAGCAACCCTCCCCGGGCAAAGGATCTTTATTAACTTGGAGATATTGTTAACCTATTTCTTTCAATGGTTTTTCAGTCTCCAAAAAGAACGGACCCAACTGTCACCCCTGAGGTATGATGGGATACTGGGGGTCATGAATGCCTTAAAGGCACGGTGTCAGTTTTTTGTAGCATGCAGCTACAGGTTAGCTTTTCAGTCTTTTTAGACTGTGTTTGCAATGCAGCCTGGGAGCTTTTCTATGCTTTCAGGATATAATGAGAATTGCTACTGCTTTTTCAGCACTAAAATAGTTTCAAAACAATCTTTGGAGTTGTTTCTCATGTTTCTAATGCTTATGTTAATGTATGGTGGAAATTCATTACAGCATAATCAGCTCTATGGTGTATTTGGCTGCTATTGCTTGTGTACGTATGTGTATGTGTATGTATATGTATGTATGTGTGTATGTGTGTATTTGTATATGTGTGTGTGTATGTATGTATGTATATATATATATATATATATATATATATATATATATATATATATATATGTATATATATATGTTCGTCATGTGATCAAGGTCCAGGTGGGACCGAAACACGTCATGGCGGCTTTGGAGCGGGATATTTGAAAAATAAAATCGACACAAAGAACTTTCTGGGTCCGCGTGTTCATCTGCTTGCTGAGAAGCTGTTTCGGTGAAGTAGGATTGTATGTGTATATATATGTTCGAGGCATGTGGGCTGCTGAATTCATATCTGTGCATAGATCGCCGCCTAGTGTTGGGTCCGGATGATTGCACATTGTTGTCCTGGAAGAGTCTTCGAAGTATCACGAGATAGGTGGCTCCTCCCCTGGACTACAGTGCGCACGGGCATCCTCTCCATCCTCATATTGTTTTTTTCCGCCATTGGGTTTGGATGTACTTATCTCGACTCCAGTTCGAAAAACTTGTACTCTTTCTACTCCTAAGGCCAAAAGGCCTTCACAGCGTCGGTATTGTATCGTTCGGTGCCTGTTCCTTTCGAGTTCTTCAATCGACGTTGAAAGAAGAAATTTGTTCCATCAACACAGGCCCGGACTACATCGACGATGGAACGGACCCCGTTCAAGCGGTGCCCCGTTTGTAATTCAAAATACTCCAACTTAGATGTGCACCCAGTGTGCAATACATGTTTGTCCCCCGACCACGACGAGTCAAAATGTTTCGCCTGCTCAAAGTTCCGCTCAAAGAAAATTGTTCAACTTCGACGCGAGGCAGTCGGCCCAACAGTCGGCCCCAGCACCTGCGAACATCTTCGATGCCGGAGACGAGGAAGTCTTCCAAGATGAGGAAGAAGAAGAGGAAGACTTTCCCGAAGAAATGTCGGAACCGGCGTCGGAGCAGGACTCCAATTTCGAGGTGGACGAGCAAACCGAAGAATACGTCCACGACCAAGACGTCGTCGAGGTAGGGGAAGACTATGAGGCCATTGGGGCTGTCAATGACGACTCCAGTGGAGAGCCGATCCCGCCCGCAGTTACGGGGCCTATCACTAACATTCCGCCCCCTCCGGCTCCGGTCGAGGCATCACCGAAAGGCCTTAGCCAAGATCCTTCCACACGGTCTACAGCCCCGCGCCAAAGCCAGGCTAAGACCCTTTCCAAGGAGCCATCGGTCGATTCTACGAAATAGAAACTGAAACAGGCGGAGCCGAAATCCAAACCGAAACTATTCAAGATGGTGGTCGGTTCGACGTCGACGCACGTTGCCACGAAGGCGGTCGACGATCCTTCGGCGTCGAAGATGCCCGTCAGCTCCAGGACTGGGACTTCGAAGCAGGCCTCGACCAGCAAGCACGTCGCTCGAAGGGCTCGGTGTCGGCGACCAAACATGGCGAGAAGAGCAAAGACCTTCCGTCGAAAAAAAGTCTCGAGCCAAACCTGTCAGGACTCAAGGCTATGCTTGGAAAACGGGTTGAACCCACGACCAAGGACGCCCCGAAAGTGTCATCGACGCCCAAGGATGGGGGCGCCACGCGCCGGGAGCTCTATTCGACGCGGTCAAGCGAGCGGCCTACACAGGCGTCGAAGAGACCCGAAACAGCCACTTCAAGCTCGAAACCTGCGGGCTCCGCGCAAATAAAGTTTGGGCTTCCGCCTACGGCCCGCCCAAAGCATCTCGAACGCCATGAAACCGCGGAGGCTACCAAGACGTCGAAGGTGTCCTCCAAGTCCACACACGAACAGGTCGTCTATCACGAGCCTTCTTATGACAACCAGGCAAAACTCTTTATTGACTGAGTCGGGCAGGCTTACCGTCCACAAGCGCAAGATCGCGCCCGAACATCCCTTGGAAGGTTACAGGATTCCCCTCAAAAAGAAGATGGTCTCGTCTACCTCTCCGGTTCTTTTCGAACCAGTTCAGGGCTATTCGCAACAAATAGCTCATTCTCCGGCACAAAGTGAGGAGGACTTGAATGCAGACTATGGCCAAATGGCCTACTCTTACCATACCGACACTGATCAGGATGACTCGCATCAATGGTCAGGGACAGGGGATCAAGGCGATGACCCTGATGACCCCCATACCGCTCAGGACTCCCAGTCCTACAATGCTAAACCATCTCCAACTGAGGACACCGCAGCATTTAATGCATTAATTGAGCGGGCAGCCCTTAACCATGACGTCGACATGCATGCCGAGCCAGTGGATGAGGATTTCTTATTTGACACCTTCTCCACATCTGAACGCTCCACTAAGACTCTACCCATGCTCAAAGGGGTCCTCAAGCATGCGACGGACATTTTCAAGGAGCCAACCAAAGCCAGGGTTATCAACCCCCGGATCGACAAATACAGGCCTGCCCCAGTGGACCCCACCTATATCACAGGCCAGCTCCCCTTGGACTCCCTCGTGCTGGCCAAAGCACGCAAAAGGGCTAACTCTCAATCCAGTGGTGACGCTCCCCCTCCAGACAAAGAGTCAAAGATCTTTGAAGCGTCTGGAAAGCGTGTGGCAGCCCAAGCCGCTAACATTTGGAGAATAGCCAATACACAGGCCCTGTTGGCTAGATACGACAGGGCGCACTACGACACACTAGAACAGTTAGTGCAGCACAAGCCTGATATGTACAGAGAAGGTGCCGAAATGAATATACAAGAGGGGAAATTGGTCTCCAATGCGTCAATCAAATGCGCACTGGACGCAGCAGACACAGCGGCAAGGGCAATTAATACTAGGGTAATGCTGCGACGCCATGCATGGCTGTGCATCTCAGGGTTTAAATCCGAAATCCAAACCACTCTTCTCAATCAGCCAGTTAACCCGGACTTCCTGTTTGGACCGGAGGTTGACACAACACTTGAGAAAATGAAAAAAGACACAGGTGGCGAAATCCATGGGGGCTCTGCAGTCCCAGCAGTTTCGGGGCACTTTCTTTCGTCGCTCCGGTAACAGGGGAGCCACAAGAGGACAGGCTCTACAGCATTCCCAGTACGCCAAGGTCAACACGCAATCTACCGGCACGAAAAAAAAACAGGGGTGGATACCGTGGGAACAGCGCCGAAGGGAGAGGACGCGGCAATAACGGCACCAGATCCTCCGCTCCCAACAAACAGATGGTCGGGGGGCAGTGACAAGAAGTCACTAACACCTGTCGGGGGAAGACTCCAGCAGTTCCTGCCAATCTGCGAAGACATTACAACAGACAGGTGGGTGAGACAACTTATCCGGTACGGCTATTGTCTAGAACTGACCTCCACCCCCCCAACATACCCCCAAGGAACCGTCCTATGTCCACAGAGCACACGCACTTATTGCAGCAAGAAGTACTCTCCATGCTGCAAAAAGGAGCCATAGAACTCGTGCCTGTAGAAGAACAGGGTACAGGGGTGTACTCTCTGTACTTCTTGATTCCAAAAAAGGACGGGTCCCTGCGTCTCATTCTAGACCTCAGACCCCTCAACCAATACATCCTTTCAGAGCACTTTCACATGCTAACCTTACAACAGATCCTGCCGCTGCTCCGTCAGGGCGACTTCCTAGCCACCCTGGACCTCAAGGATGCATATTTTCACATTCCCATTCACCCAAGTCACAAAAAATATCTCCGGTTCACTATCAACAATCAGCATTACCAATTTAAGGTTCTGCCGTTCGGGGTCACTACTGCTCCCAGGGTCTTCACCAAGTGCTTAGCGACTGTGGCAGCGCACCTTCGCAGGCAAGGGGTTCACGTGTATCCCTACCTGGACGACTGGGTCGTTCAGGCCAGTTCAGCCAAGCAGTGCGGCCGCGATATGTCGCGGACCATTCACCTCCTACACAGTCTGGGGTTCTCACTCAACTACGCAACACTAAACACTCAGTCTGCCACAGCGCAGCCGAACGCTGCCAGGGTCAACAGCATGCAGCTGCTCATTCGGAGGTTCAAACTGTGAGAAGTTGGCCTGATATGTAGTGCTCACTATTCTAGTGATCACTGTGTATCATTCCATACGACCCTTATTGATGATTGGTTGTAAATCAACCTTTTAGACCAGCTATCCTAGTAGCATGGACAAGAGCAGTCTTTAGGCTAAACTCTAGAGGGCGTGTTAAGTCAGCTGTTATACCATCACATATACCCCTCGAACACCAAGTGAAAGGACACCACACAAGTTGTTATGAAAATAAAAGTATATTTATTTAGAACACAACAGCCCTGGACTCTTTATGAGGACTGGGCGCTAAGCACAATACAAAGCTCTTACAGAAATTCTGAAAGTCGCACAATTTACGCAAATGCCCGAGGGGCACGGAAAACCATATACTACAAAAGTGGAATGCGAAATATTAGCAGGTAAGTAACTAGTCTCAAAGGCTTTAGGATCGCTAGGACTGGACTACTGAACCTTCAGATTACGAGCAGGAGGCCTAGGGCGATCGGGTGCAGAGTGTGCACTCTCACGCGGGATGCGGGACAAAGTCTATGGATGCTAGATTTCGTAAAGTTAGTGTTATCGGACGAATCCGTCTAGATAGAGCTGAAACGAAAAAAGGATCTGGACACTTAGATAGTTAAGCAATGCTGGAGCACCGAAATGCTTAGGTTACCTAGCCCAGGGGCTGCGGCTGCATAAGTCTGAAAAGACGTCAGGAATTCTCGTTGCAGTCTATGGAGCCTGAAAGAAGAAGTTGCTGGCAGGCGACCAGTGATGAAGTTCGATGTGATCCAGGCCTGGATCGAAGATGGAGGACACCTGGGCTCTGCAGTCTCACGAACCAGGAGGCGTTGTCGGCGACCAGGATGGAGGTGCGAGCTGTCCCACGATGGTATCTGCTGTCGACGTCGTTGGACCCAGGATTGGGGCAACAACTCTTGGCAAATGCAAGCCCACGTGGTGGACTCAAAATGGCGTCTGGAGTGGACCAGGAGGGTCGGGGTTGCTCCTCTGTCGGAGGGAGCAAGGGCCAGTCTGGAGCAACCAGACCAGCGTTGGATGTATCGTCGTTCGTCGTCAAGAGGGCTACAAGCCAGCAGGCAAGTGGCCGGACAACTCGGTGAGCAGCAAAGAGCAGAAGGGCCCCATGCAGATCTCGTGGATGCTGGGGGGCTGGACTTCGGTGCTGGAGCTGCTCCGGGTTAGGGCTTCTCAAACCCCAAAGCACTCACTCGAGGATTCCTCGGCGGTCGTGCTGGATAAGCGTCGTGCAGTTCTGAAGATGGCCGGTCCCTCGAGGTCTCGTCACACCCACTGATCTCAGCTGGGCTGGTGTAGGTAGAGGTCAGAGGTGCCAGGGAAACCGGGTCTCGTCGTGCTGGTCGGTCTGGTTCCGGAGGAAGGACATGCAGCAAACCGCAGTGTTCTTAGTTGGTGCCCGCAGATGCAGGGTGACTACTCCTAAGTCACAAGGGAGAAATCTTGAGAAGAAGTCTTCAGTTCCTTTCGTAGAAAGTATTTTCAGGATTCAAGGATGATCTAATTTGGAAGGGTCCCCGCTCCCACCTTTATACTAAAGAAAGGGGCTGGTACGGGACTAGGTCCTGCCCATGGGTGGGACCAGGAAGGGGGGTGGTTACACCCCTCTCCCATGCCGGACTTTCCCCAGCTCAGGGGCTGGTGTGCCCCTGGAACTGGTTCAAACTGGCAGATACACAGTGAGCACCGGGGTGCCACTTGCAGTCACCTTCCTATTCAGCCCTGCCTACCTAGGATACACAAAACCCTGTCTGGGATGGTGCTAGCACCGCCCCTGACAGGAAACCCTTTGTCCAAGCTCCCCTCGCTGGAAGGACTCCCAGCTGCAGGGGGTCAGACTTGTGTCTGTGGTGGCAGCATCCATTTTGTGATGCTGAGGCTCGAGTTAACTTTAACCGGGGTTCACAGTTACATACATGTCGTGTCCCTCTAGAAGGGTGGAATGCTAACCCAGTCGCCAGAACTGGCCAGGGGTTAGTATCCCAATTCGTATGACACCTTACTCGACATGTGAGTCGACCCAGGCATACACACACACAGGCAGGCACGTGCACACACACACACACACACACACACACACACACACACACACACACACACACACACACACACACCCCCTCCAGCACCACTGACTGGGCTCACGCGCACACACACACACACACACACGCACATACGCACACCCACATATCCCCCCTCCACTCACCGTGCTCTTATGTCTCGTCGCCTCGCTGCGCTCCTTTTCTCTGGCGCATCTCCACACGGGAGACACTTCTCTGGATCTTCACGCTACCGCGGGGCTCTCCCTCCATGATGGGAGCCCCGCATCAACGAGCAACACCGGCCTCTTCCGGCCGCGTCACAGGCCCCGCCCATGTCACACGGGCAAGGATGCCTGACTTCCTGGTTTCGCCCCCGCCAGCAACTCTGTTTCATGAAAGCGTGCAGCAACCTAGACCGGTAACTTGTGATTGCGGGCAAATTACTTGTTTTCTTCTAAGCTGTCTGGGTTTCATTTCCCGATCTTCCGCTGTCGCGAAACACGTTTTTCATAATCCCCTCCACAGACCGCATCACTCTGCTGGCCTCCACTACCCCCCACCCCCTCTCTAGAAGGAGTGTGAGGCGCGCGCGGCCAATGCTTACCCTGTGTTAACTTGTGTGAGTTTATGCCGCAGGTGTGTATGATAGTGCAATTTCTCTGTTTCTGCAGTTTGTAGGAGCTATTGAATGGTATCCGGTGGCGCCAGTGTCCTATGCCAGTGTGCGCAAAAGATTATCATGTATTTACCTTTGATGAAATGTAGGAAACCTCGGCGGGTAGTAGGCGTTCAGCCAGTCACTCTCGCTGAGCGCAATGAGGCAGTTGATTCGTAAACCCCAACTACAGACCTAAACTATTTCCCAGATCTCGTTTCAAATACAACGTATGTGTATGTATTATTCTTTCCCTGCACAAAGCATTTTCACCGCAAAACGCCATTTACACTCATTTCAGAGGCCTGTCTTTGCCACACAACCCCCTCAATTCTCCACGCCTAGCTCCTTGATTTTTCAATGGGGAATATTTTATTATACCACTAAACAGGCCAGAAGGGCAAGGAATAAAAACTCTGCCAATACCAACAGGCGGGAAGAGAACAACCGAAGAAGTTGAAAAAGGGAAAAATACACCCAAACGAGAATAACGTGCGCTCAGTCAAGGGGCATGTTCGCGTCATCGTTAATGGGGTTCATTGCATAACACTAAGTGAACGTAAATAACATTGAAATGATGCTATTAAACATTCCTCCCCAGTGCTGCGCTGTCCATTGGAACTAGTGCTGAATGGACGTCCAATGGTCGTGCGCAGCACTGGGGAGGTAGTGCTGCCGTCGGCCAATGCACCGAGGCAGCACTTAAGGGGTTAAAGAGATATTGGATGACCAGAACGTGTATTTTATGTAAACATTTTACAACACTGTTTCTATTTCTGGTGTTATAACAAAAATGTTGGGCTTATATGTATTTGTTGCATTCTTGCTAAAAACAGTTGTGGTAAAAAAAAAACTTAAATAATACCCCTCTGATTGGCTGTTGAATGATTATACTCGCTCTGGATTTTGAAAGTATTTTTTCCATCTCTGTATCCCTTTGTTCTGATTTCAAAGAATACAAATGGGTAGGCTATCTGGCTCTCCGAACTAAACGCATGCTGTCACTAAAGTAAATTAATATTAACCCCTTCCATGCTGGGCCGTTTCCGCCGCTGTGCGGTAAATAAAAGAACAGGGGCGGGCCATGACGAACCCCAGCCGTCATCAGCACACGAGCGCCGCAGAGCGTGACGGCTGTGGTTCGTCACCAGCATGGAAGGGGTTAAACAACATTGAAATGTGGTCACACACATTGTTTTATTAAACGTCCAGCACTCAATGGTAAACTATGACGGGGCCTGTGCCTTTCCTTACCGCGAGGGTGGACTCCGCCATCGGCTATGGGGTAAACGACATAAAACAGAACAGAATCATAATTTTATTAAGTTTGTCTTCTATTTGAAGAGAACACGCATAAAGGGGTCTCATAACATGCACATTTGATTTAATCAAATATAACTTTTTAATCTAATAAAAAAAAATATCAAATCTCGGTAGCTCCTAGAAAACGTCATTGTTCTCGGGTTTCCTTGATCTACTACCCCCACAAGCTTTTTTTACGCCAAATCTTGTGGCGAATTTCGATACTTAGTTAAGGGATGGGTCTTTTTAGATACTAAACTATTACTTTTCTGCTTGCTTCCTTCCCCTCTGGGACACCACCACATCACTCAGCCCAACCACATCACTCAGCACCACAACAGCACTGTCCTTGCTTGCTACCAACAAGCATTGCCATAGCCAATAGGACTTGCATTAGGAAAGTGTAGGCTATTTGTTTTGTGAATAACAATGCTATTCATTTTTATATATTCAAAGCCAACACATATTAAAAAAAATGTCATTTACAATACCAATAGCTCACACTTTCCTAATGTAAATGTAGGTGTACTTATATAGCGCAACCTGTCACCCAAAAGTGCATCCTGGCGCTTGCTTAGGAAACCCGTCCTGGTATTCCCCTCTGAGAGGCCCTGGCAGGGTGTCCACAGGGTGAAAGCCAGGCATCCCGCCGCGAGGGGCCGTAGTGGAGATTAAGCAAGCTATTGCCCAGAGTTGCAGAGTGAGACCCCGTGAGTCGAGTAGGCACCGGAGCGAGAATTGTCGAGGCCGTGGAATTTTGAGCCCGAGACCCGCTGAGGCGGGGAATCGAACCCTGGTCCACGGTCGATCCCAGTTTCCGGGTCTGCCGCCTCTAACCACTGAGCCACACTTCTCCACATGCGAGACCTATTGCATTGCAAATGCTTGTTACTGAACTGTTCGTCCACACTACCCCAAAAGAGAGCATTGGTATTATCTACTTCAGCCTCTGAGGATCCACTGGACTCTGTGCACACTATACCTTACTTTAGTACCGTATATACAAAGCCAGCTTCCTACAACTATCCTTTATCCTCTTCACAACGTCACGGTTGAAAAGATGAATTGGCCAATTGTATTATTAAAGCATGACTTTCAATTTGAAAATGTGGCTATTTGTTTGTTCTGGGATCCCTCACATATGCATCAATGTACTGCCTTTTGTTAATGAATGATTGAGAATTAAGATTGCAAGTAAGAACTCTTTAATTGATGCAGTGATCTGCTGTTCGTATCTGAATAAGTGTTTTCCTTTATTGATTTTTAGTAATTTTAGAATTATCGAAACTTTTTTTTTTTTCCGGTCAAGGAACTGAAAAAGTATGGCGTGACCACTTTGGTCCGAGTATGTGACTCCACCTATGATAAAGCACCTGTTGAAAAGGAAGGCATTCAGGTTTTTGTAAGTTGATTTTTTTTTTTATTCTAAATCTGATATTCTGCTGTCTTGCCTTTTCAGAATGGGGCAAGTGAGACTAATGAATGATGTCACCAGAACATCAAGTGATGATAAAGAACAAAGTCAGGTTAAAGAGGCAGGACTTTAGTGTGGAGGCTCAGTTTCCTTCAATGAGCAAGTAAAATTGAATATTCACAAAATGTACCACTTGTTTGTGGAATGTTGCTATTCAAGGAAGATAAGATGTACCCAGTGCGTATGCCTTTACAGTTGCCTTGATTTTACAGGGCTGTAAAAGTAGCATGAAGCAATGTGCTCACTAAATCTGTTTACATTGAGAGGTGATTAAAGTAAGGTACTCGAAAGTGCACAGGACATGCTAGTATGGGTAAGTGGATTGGAGGTTGCTCAGATATTATTGCCAACACTGTAAATAAAGCAAAGTACACTGCGGCTCAAACACCTGTAACTTTTCACCATCTCAGATATGCTAGAATGGAAATGCTCTAATTGTGATGAATAGTATGTTTCTAAGCTTTAAAGAACTCTGTAGTATTCATATCTATAGGAAAGACAAATGCGATGAGATAAACAGTTGCTAGTTTATTTCATGCAGAGCTGTCACAGGACATGTCATGTAAGCACACAGACTCCTAGCAACGGTCACAGAACCTAGAGTTTTACATTGCATACCTATATTCTGCCACCTTTAACTAAGAACTGAAAACTACAAGCTCCTTGAATGTTTATTATGTTAAAATAAATTCAAATGTTTTAAGTAGCGTGAAGTAGTGTCTTTCTGACAACTGTAGGAAAGTGTCATTTGGACCAGATTGCCTTCCCAAGCTAGGGTTTCCTAAATGAAAATACATGTTCGAGGCATGTGAGCTGTAGATCAAATGCTTTGCATACTCCTGCCATCTAGTGTTTGGTCCAGATGTTTGCAAGTTTTTCTTACAGGCCTGGTCGCTCCCCACGCCGCACAGCTCCACCTGTGTGTGTCCGTGCCCTCTCCCCCCACGCCACCGCTGCTGCCGTGAGTTCGAGTCTCTCTGAGCCTAGTTGCTCCTGGGCTCTCGCCTGTGCTTGCCTTTTTATTGGTTTCTTTGGTACCATTGCTGTATTTATTATCTGCTTGTAACTGTACCCCTTGTGCCGTATCCCGCTCCCCCCTCCCCTTTTTTCTTGTGTCCTCCTGCCGCTGCTCCCTTGTGGCCCCGCCCCCTCGCCAGCTGATTTGCCACCCCGCCTCCCAGCTGCTCCTCCCTCCCTCCCTCAAATGGTGGCAGCTGCGCGGCAGTGAGAGCGACCCCTGACACTGCCTGCAGGCCAGGTCGCTCCCCAAGCCGCACAGGCACCTGTGTGTCTGTGCTCTCTCCCTCCACGCTACCGCTGCTGCCGTGAGTTCGAGTCCCTCTGAGCCTGGTTGCTCCTGGGCTCTCGCCTGCGCTTGCCTTTTTATTGGTTTTCCTTCTGTTTCTTTGGTAACATTGCTGTACCCCTTGCCCCGTATCCTGCTCCCCCTCCCCTTTTTTCTTCTGTGTCCTCCCTCTGCTGCTCCCTTGCGGCCCGCCCCCTCGCCAGCTGATTCGCCACCCTGCTCCCGCCTCCCAGCTGCTCCTCCCTCTCTCCTCGCCTCACATGGAAGGAGCTGCGCGCAGCAGGCGTGCCAGAGGCAAGTCCGTCTGCGCCTGGACCGCGCCCAGCTCCAGAACCCCTGGACCCTGCGAGCACCACTATAACAGACTCCACTACGACGCCTGCACCCTCTACGCACTCAACACAGGTAGAAACCACACCTGCTTCCAGGCCACCCCGAATCGGACCCACGGACCCTTCTCCTGCCACACCTGCAGCTTCACCTGCGACAGATCCATCAAACCTCCAAGGACTGGACCCAACCACCTCCGCTGCATACTCCTCAACACCCTCTCTGCACGCAAACACGCTGTCAAGCTCTGGGACCTGCTCAACACCGCCTCCCCAGACGTGGCCTTCCTGACCGAGACCTGGTGGAACGACACCTTGGCACCCGACATCGCCATAGCCATCGCGGACGGCTACAAGATCACCCGCAGGGATCGCGCCAAAGGACCTGGATGTGGAATAGTCATCGTCCACAAGTCCACCCTTAAGGTCGCCACCCATGCAGACAACACCCTCCACGCCGCCGACCTACTGCACTTTCGCATCCACACCAACCCCAACACCACCCTCAGAGGAACACTCAATTACAGACCCCCCGGACTCCAGACTCAGTTCAGCGACTCCATCGCCGACCTCGCCAGCACCCACGCACTTGCCTCCACGGACTACATCCTCCTCGGGGACTTTAACTTCCACCTCGAACGACGCCAACTCAGCCACCCTGATCAACAACCTCGGCCTCCGACAACTCTTCACCACCCCCACTCACGCTGCCGCAAACACGCTGGACCCTGTCTTCTCCACAAGCGCCCACGTCTCCTTCAACCACACCACCGAACTCCACTGGACCAACCAACGCAGCATCCATTTCACCTTCAAGAAACCAACCACCGCACCCAACAGCTGCCTCGCCGCTGCAGGAGCTAAGTCACCGAAGACAGGCTGATCACCACCCTCGCCCAGAACCCACCCGCCGACCCAACCAATCCGGACGCCGCAGCCCGCAACCTCAGACAGTGTATAGATGACTGCGCCAACACCCTCGCCCCGCTCAAGAAACCCTCCAACAACTGCGCTAGCAAGAGAGCCACCTGGTTCACCGACTAACTCCAGACTTCCAAACGTGCATGCTGGAAACTGGAGAAGAGAAGGCTCCACGAAATCACACCGGACAACCACACAGTCCACTAGGACGCCACCCGCAGACACCACCACCACCACCCCATCAGATTAGCCAAGAGATTCTCCTTCAAAGACCGCTTGGACAACAATGCACACAACAGCAAAGAGCTCTTCAGCATCGTAAAGAAACTCTCCAACCCCAGCGTCCACGCCAGCGACATTCCGCCCTCACAAGAACTGTGCGACTCACTAGCCAACTTATTCCACCGCAAGATCGCTGACATCCACGACCACTTAACACCACGACCGCCCCGACTATGCCAGACTCCACCTCCCCTGTGAACACAACAAGCGCCACCCGCCTGATCTCCTGGTCCAACGTCCATGACGACGAGGCGCGCAAGGTCATGAACTCCATCCACTCAGGATCTCCGTCAGACCTATGCCCACACCACGTATTCAACAAAGTAGATGCAGCCATCGCACCACGACTACCAACAGTGATCAACATCTCCTTTGAATCTGCGACATTGCCGGAAAGCTGGAAGCACGCCAAAATAAACGCCCTCCTGAAGAACCCCAAGGCGGACCCCAAGGACCTTAAAAACTTCCGGCCCATCTCCCTGCTCCCATTCCCGGCAAAGGTAATGGAGAAAATGGTCAACAGTCAGCTGGCCTGCCACCTGAAGGACATAATCTTGGACCCGTCCCAGTCCGGGTTCAGACGAAACCACAGCACGGAGACAGCCCTCATTGCCGCCACAAACATCAGGCGCCAACTAGACAACGGCGAAACATCAGCCCTCATCCTCCTGGACCTGACAGCCACCTTCGACACGGTCTGCCATCGCACATTAAAGACACGCCTCTTAGAAGCCGGAATCCAAGAGAAGGCCCTCGACTGGACCACATCCTTCCTCTTCGGCAGAACCCAGAGCGTCCGCCTCCCACCCTTCCGATCCAAAACCACAGACATCATCTGCGGCGCCCCCCAGGGCTCATCCCTCAGCCAGACGCTGTTCAATGTCTACATGGCCCGACTCGCACAAGTGGCCCGCCATAACGACTTCAACATCTCCTACGCTGACGACACCCAGCTCATCCTCTCCCTCACCAAGGACCCACTCACCACCAAAATAAACCTCAATGAGGGAATGAAGGCCGTTGCCAACTGGATGGGGAACAGCGTCTGAAGCTGAACTCGGACAAGACGGAGGTACTCCTCCTCGAACCCACCCCCTCAGCCTGGGACGACTCCTGGGGGTCGACCACACTGAACAGCACCAACACCCACCGACCATGCACGCAACCTAGGATTCATCCTAAACTCCTCCCTCTCCATGTCTAAACAAGTCAACGCCGTCTCCTCCTCCTGCTACAACACCCTTCGCAGCGCCGCAGGATCTACAAGTGGATCCCGACCGAAACAAGAACGGTGACACAGGCCCACGTCAGCAGCAGACTGGACTACGGCAAGGCACTCTACGCAGGCATCCCAGCCAAAGACCTACGACTACTACAAGGCATCCAAAACTCCTCTGCCCGACAGATAGTCAACGTCCCCCGCCACAGCCACATCACCCCCCACCTGAGAGACCTACACTGGCTCCCCGTCGACAAAGAGGATCACCTTCAAGCTCCTCACCCACGCACACAAAGCACTCCACGCCGGACCAGCCTACCTGAACAGCAAACTCAGCTTCTACACCCCTACCTGCCAGCTCCGCTCCGCCAGTCTCGCCCTAGCAGCTGTCCCCGCATCCAACAAACTACTTCCGGCGGCAGATCCTTCTCCCACCTCATCGCCAAGACCTGGAACACCCTCCCTACCCACATACGGCAGACACGAGACCTACTTGCCTTCAGAAGACTTCTCAAGACCTGGCTTTTCGAGCAGTAGCAGCACCCGCCACCCCTCAGCTCCTTGAGACCCTCACGGGTAAGTAGCGCGCTCTACAAGTATTATGATTGATTGATCTTAGAAGAAGTCTTTCCAGTCCCTAGGTATGGTGACTCCTTTTGGTGATGTTACGCATGGGCATCGACTCCATTGTTGTATTGTTGTTTTCTCCCGTTGGGTTCGGATGTATTTTGCTGCGCTCCGTTTGGAATCGGTCCTTTGGTTCCCCTCGGTGCGCAATCCACACTCCCCTCGACAGTATTGTTTTTGAACGCATTTCCTTTCCTGTATTGTTCGACTTTACAATCAAATCTCAATTTTGATTGGAATTTCCCTGGCAGCCTATCCGCGTTGGTCCGGCTCTGTCGATGGAATTGACTCCCTTTCAAATTCTGCCTCTTTGCCACGCAAAGTATCCGCGTATGGACTTGCGTCAGGTGTGTAAATTGTGCTTGTCCCCAGAGCTTAAAGAACAAGACTGCAACAAGTGCAGACTCTTCAGATTGAAGAAAACTCTCCGTGATCGTTGGGCTCGATGTCAAGAGATGTAGCGTCAGTAGTTGGACGACACACCAGATCGTTTCGGCAAAGACTCTAAGCAAGAGGGGTTCTCAGTAGCTGAAGAACAGGCTTCAGGGGTGTCTGACTCAGTCAGAGTTGAAGACTATCCTCGAAGACGACGATGTGCCACAGGGACATGGGGAAGTGAGTACAGAAGACCACCCCCACCACCTACTGTCCCTAATAAAAATAATCTAAGGCCTCAGCACCACCTCTGCCATCAGGCCAAGGTCTGCACCTAGAAGAGGTTTCTAATGCTCCCCCATCCGGCTCAGCACGGAAACACTTTGATAATCCTTCCGAACCAGTAAGCCAAAATCCACTTCTGAGCTGAAACCTTCCGGCTCTAAGCACAAAACGGGCCCTGAGCCGGAACCTTCGCCTCTGAAACCATAGAAACATTCCTCTGAGCCGAAATCTTCAGCACCAAATGGACATTCTAGCTCAGCACCACTAAAGAGCTGCCCGTACTGCAACCGGATCCAAACATGGATGTTGTACCACCTAAGTCTGATCCGAAACAGAAAAAACTATACATTAATCCTAACACAGGGCATATTCACGCTAAACCGCCATCCAAACACAAGCTTCCTGATGACGCTCTTATAAGATTCTATTAAAGAGGAAAGATTTGGGTACTAGTCATTACCACTCACTACCATCTCCTCCTCCTCACTCTCCACCACAGCTTGATCTTTAACACATTACATCTCGTCCGTCTCCTCTACCTCACCCTGATGTAGTTGACACTGAGGATGATGACAGACATTTACCAATAGATCCTTGGGTGGATTATACAGTTGATCCTCCACAGGATACAGATGCAGATTTATACCCTGCTAGACAATCTCCACCTGATGACAATCAGGAGCTCATTGCTAGAGCTGCACAGTACTATGGGGTGGAGCTCTATAAAGAGTCCTTGGAGGAGGATTGTCTCTTTGAAAAATTCTAGGAACACATCCAGTCAGACACTGCCAATGCTTAAGAGTATGTTGAGGCACACCAACATCTTTAAAGATCCTGTACATGCTAGAATCCTCACTCCTAGAGAAGATAATGAAAATAGGGTCTGTTGGGGGAAGGTTTAGTATTTCTTAAGGGTCAGTTACGCTTGACTCTGTAGTAGTATCCAATGCTCGAAAGCAAACTAGTTCTGAAGCGGCTGGGGATGCTCCTCCTCCAGATAGTCAAAATTGATAGATGCTTCTGACAAACGTGTAGCTGCGCAAACAGCTAATCATTGGAATATTGCAACACCCAAGGTCTCCTAGCAAGATATGATCGGGCCCACTGGGATGAAATGGAGCAATTACTACAGTTTATCCCAGATGAGCATAAGGCCAAAGCTCAGTATTTAGTTCAAGACTCACGTTAATCATGTGGCTGGAACTTGTTTTGGCATTCTCAGATTGCTGCAAAAAATTTTTCAATGGCTCCCAGTTGAAGCCAGAAAGCCTCTGGTTCAGGGACTGATTGTCAGTAGGCTCGATTACGGAAATGCCTTGTTTGCTTCCATTAATGCGAGCTTGCTGACTAAATTGCGAACTATACAGAATGCGGCGGCAAGGCTGGTGCTGGGCCTGCCTCCCAGGTCTGCCTCTAAATCCTCCCGTAAACAGTTGCACTGGCTCCCCGTGCGCCAAAGATGTCATTTCAAAATCCTAAGTATAACTCATAAACTTTTACATGGGACTGGCCCGTCCTATTTAATAAAGAAATTGGCCTGGTATACCCCATCTAGAGCTCTTCGCTCTAGTTCTAGGTTCATGTTGACCCAGCCTCGAGCTTGTTCAGCTAGGAATGGGTGCCGCTCTTTTTCATGTGGCCCCCCCAACTATGGAATAAACTACCCACCCATATCATATCCCTTGTTAACCATCTGGAGTTTTGAAGGGTTCTAAAAACGTGGCGTTTTCCTAAATAAAGTCCCACTATGCTTATCTTGCTCTGGGGGGTCAATGCCTTTCTCCTGCAAAGCGCCTTGAGACCGTTCCGGTGATAAGTGCGCTATACAAGAGCTTTTGACATTGACATTGACAAGAAGGTAAACTAATTTCCAACACTTCCATTAGATGTGCTCTAGATGCGGCAGACACTGCAGCTAGTGAGGTAAATGATAGCATCCTACTCCGAAGACATGCCTGGTTATGTATTTCAGGGTTCAAACCTGAAGTCCAGCATTCCATACTCATCATACCTTTTGACAAGAATCTTTTTGACCCTGAAGTTGATCAAGCACTCGAAAAAATGAAAAAAGACTACAATGTAGCAAAATCCATGGGAGCACTTAAATCTCCCTCAAACTGTGGTTCTTTTTGACACTCCTTTTACAGGGCAGGATCCAAGTTCACAGGGACAGACCCAAAAACTTCCTTTTACAAAAATAATTCCCAATCCTCTTTTATATGGATTTTTCAGAGAAGGCTATAGGGGAAATAGTCCCAGGGGCAGAGGCAAAAACACCACACCCCGCAATTCCCCTTCCCCTTCCCCAAAAAAGCAGTGACTTCCCCACACTTCTCTCTGACTATTCCACACCTGTCGGAGGAAGACTTCAAGACTTTCTCCCCATTTGGGAATCAATAACAAGTCATTGGAAATATCCGACATGTTAATTGCCTTGAGACTACCAATAGCCCTCCAAACATTCCACCTCAATATCACAAATTGTCACCAGACCACCAGTACTTGCTTCAACAAGAAATGCAACCTCTATTACTCAGGCTATAGAACCAGTCCCACTTCAGCATCAAGGGCCGGGGGTTTATTCCCTTTACTTTCTAATTCCCCAAAAGGTCGGCTCAATAAGACATATTCTAGATCTGAGTTAAACAAATACATACTGTCAAAGCACTTTCACATGGTGACTCTTCAACAAGTGCTTCCCCCTTTTACAGAAAGGCAACTTTGTCTACTCTAGATCTGAAAGATGCCTACTTTCACATTCCAGCTCATCACAAATACCTCACATTTGTGATAGCATGCAAACATTACCAGTTCAAGGTACTTCCATTTGGCGTCACCACAGCCCCCACAGTGTTCACCAAATGTCTTGCAGAAGTACCCACTCATCTCAGGAGACAGTGTATCCATGTCTTTCCTTACTTAGACGACTGGCTTATCAAAGTGGGCACTTGCCTGAGTGTGTATTATGCAGTACTGGTAACAGTACACCTAGTTTATCAATTGGGTTTCACAATCCATGCACAGAAATCTCATCTGTGCCCTGCACAAGTCCAGTACTATCTAGGAGCTTCCCTCAACACTCTAAAAGCTCTAGCCTCTCCCATTGTATCCAGGATTCGCAATATTCAGTACACAATACTACAACTTCAAACCAATCAAACATTACCAGCCAGAGTTTGTATGCAACTGCTGGGAATGATGGCATCCTGATTACAATCGTAACTCACTCAAGGCTTCACATGCTTCCTCTGCAGTAATGTCTAGTGCATCAGTGGAATCAGTGAAAAGATCAATTGAACGATGTAGTGTTGGTTGACTGCTGCACCGATCGCTCTCTGCAGTGGTGGAACCCTCAAAACTTATCAAAAGGGCAGCCCTTCATAGACCAGATTCAACAGGCTGTACTGACAGCAGACACATCTTTAACAGGTTGGGTGCCCATCTCCAACATCACACAGTACACGGGATGAGGTCAAACAATCACAAGTCTCCACATCAACTACCTGGAACTTCTAGCAGTGTTCCTAGCACTCAAAGCTTTTCGCACTCATCTTCTAGGCAAAACTGTCCTAGTCCACACAGACAACATGACAGCGAAGTATTATCTACAGAAACAGGGAGGGATACACTTTCTCCAGCTGTCTCGCCTTGAACAAAACATTTGGAATTGGGAAATTCATTACATAATTTATCTTCTATCGCAACACCCTCCAGGAGTACACAATCAAATTGCCGACCTGCTCAGCAGACACAGGCAACAAATTGGAACTTTATCCCCAAGTTCTTCTTCTCTATTTTCAACAATGGGGGTTTCCACAGAAAGATCCTTTCTTCCACGGTACACAACGCAAAATGGCCCAACTTCACTTCCACATTCCCACACCATCTATCCAAAGGCAATGCTCTGTGGTTGAATTGGTCAGGGATATTTTCCTTCCCTTTTTGTCCTCTCCCACTAATTCCATTATTGGTTCTGAAGCTCAGACAAACATCCCTCACACTGATCTTAGTGGCTCCTACATAGGCTCATCAACCTTGGTACACTACCCACTAACTTTCAAACGCTACATCTCACACCCAATCTCCTCACTATGAGCCATGGAGAAATCGCACATCCATATCCCACAAAAATTAACCTAGTGATCTGGCTCCTGAAGTCATAGTTTGGTAATTTACAGCTGTCACCAGACTGTATTAAATTCTCAAAGAAGCTAGAAAGCCTATTACTAGAGCATGTTCTGCAGCAAAATGGAAACTGTATCTATTGTAACATGATGCTACTGTACAAAACCTCATTTATGGCAATCTGGATTGGCTTTCACATCCATTAGTTTACACCTAGCAGCAGTAGCTGCAAAATAGACAACAGTTATATCTATCCATAGTACCAGTGATCAAAACCTTCCTGGAAGGATTAAAAAGGGTGATACCACCAAGATTTCCACATGCACCAGAATGGAACTTCAACACAGTCCTCACAAGACTAATGGGTCCACCTTTTCCATAAATGCACAAATGTCAGTTACAATTCCTCTTATGGAAGGTTGCCTTCCTCATAGCAATAACCTCACTAAGGAGAGTTGGCGAACTTCAGGAATGAACTATACAAGAGCCTTTCTTTCAACTTAACAAAGATGGGGTGGTTCTTCGAAACAATCCTAAATCTTTTCCTAAAGTAGTGTTCGATGCATATCTGTGCATAGATCGCCGCCTAGTGTTGGGTCCGGATGATTGCACCTTGTTGTCCTGGAAGAGTCTTCGAAGTATCACGAGATAGGTGACTCCTCCCCTGGACTACAGTGTGCATGGGCATCTTCTCCATCCTCAGATTGTTTTTTTCCACCATTGGGTTCGGATGTTATTCCTATACTCCAACTTTGGAATCGGAACTATACTTTTCTAGAGGCTAAGGCCTTCAACAGTATTGTTCTCGCTCAGTACTTCTTGACTCTATCAAGCTTTCCATCTCGAACCAGTCGTCGACGCGGGCCGTTGGGCCTTTTCGACGCCACGTGGGCCTGCTGTTGATGGAAAGGAGCCCGTTCAAAAGGTGCCTACTGTGAGAAGTTGGCCTGATATATGCAGTGCTCACTATTCTAGTGAACACTATGTATCAGTCCAGACAACCCTTATTGATTGGTTGTAAGTCAACCTTATAGACCAGCTATCCTAGTAGCGTGGATACGAGCAGTCTAAGGCTAAAGACTCGAGAGGGCGTGTTAAGCCAGCTGTTATACCATCACATATACCCCTTGAACACCAAGTAAAAGGACACCACACAAGTGTTATGAAAATAAACAGTGTATTTATTAGAATCACAACAGCCCTGTACTCTTTATGAGGACAGGGTACTAAGCACAAAACAAAACTCTTACGAAAATACTTAAGTTAGCACAGTATATACAAATGCCCGAGGGGCACGGAAAACCATATACTCTGAAAGTGGAATGCGAAATTACTAGCAGGTAAGTACAGTACTAATAGGCTTTGGAATCGCTAGGACTTGACTATAGAATCTTTAGATTACTTCTAGGAGGCCCAGGGGACTCGGGTGCAGAGTGTGCACTCACGCGTGATGCGGGACAAAGTCTATGGTAGCTAGTAAAAGCAAAGTTAGTGTTCTCGGGCGAACCCGACCTGGTGGGAGGAAAACGAAAGTGGATTCTGACCCTTGGATAGTGAGGCTATGCTGGGGCACCGAAATGCCGAAGTTACCTAGCCCAGGGGCTGCAGCTGCATAGGTCTCAAAAGACGTCGGAAATCCTCGTAGACGGACCAGGAGCCTGGAAGAAAGATGCTGGCAGGCGACCAGTGAAGAGAGTTCGAAGTGATCCAAGCCTGGATCTTGAAGATGGACGGTACCTGAAAGCAGAGGGGACCAAGTTCGTGACTACTAGCCAGTAGTCAGGTGGCACTAGGAGGGCACCGGATGGTAGTCACCTTGACTAGGTGAGTGGGCGACGCTGTGCTCTGCAGATCTCACGGACCAGGAGGCGTTGACGGCGACCAGGATGGAGGAGCGAGCTGTCCCACGATGGATGAAGCTGTCAGCGTCGCTGAACCCAGGATTGGGCAACAAAGCCTTGGCTAATTCAAGCCCACGCGGTGGACCTAAAATGGCGTCTTGAGTTTACCAGGAGGGTCCGGGGTGCTCCTATTTTGGAAGGGAGCAAGGGCCAGTCTGGAGCAACCAGACCAGCAGCAGTGATGTCGTCGGGCGTCGTTAGGAAGGCCATAAGCCAGCGGGCTAGTAGCCAAACAATGCGGTGAGCAGCAAAAAGCAGAAGGGCCCCACGCAGATCGTGGAGATGCTGGGAGGCTGGACTTCGGTGCTGGAGCTGCTCAGGGTCGGGGCTTCTCGGACCCCAAAGCACTCACCAGAGGATCCCTCGGCGGTCGTGCTGGAAAGAAGTCGTGCAGTCTTGAAGATGGCCGGTCCCTCGGTCTCGTCGCACCCACGGTTCTCAGCTTTGCTGTAGAGGTGGGTAGAGGTCGGAGGTGCCAGGGAAGCCGGTTCTCGTCGAGCTGGGCAGTCGGATTCCGGAGGAAGGACTTGCAGCAGACCGCAGTGTTCTTAAGATGGTGCCGGGTGACTACTCCTTAGTCACAAGGGAGAATCTTGAAGAAGAAATCTTGAAGTCCTTTTGTAGAAAGTCGTGTCTTGATTCCAAAGATGATCTAATTTGGAAGGGTCCCTGCTCCTGCCTTTATCCTAAAAGGGGTGGGTACGCGACTAAGTCCTGCCCTAGGGGTGGGACCAGGAAGGGGGGTGGTTACACCCCTCTCCCATTCCAGACTTTCCCCAGGCCAGGGGCTGGTGTGCCCCTGGAACTGGTTCTAGCCGGCAGATGCGTAGTGAGCACCGGGGTGCCACTCAGCAGTCACCTTCCTGTAAAGCCCTGCCTACCCAGGATACACAAAACCCTGTCTGGGATGGTGCTAGCACCGCCCCTGACAGGAAACTCTTTGTCCAAGCTCTCCTCGCTGGAAGGACTCCCAGCAGCAGGAGGTCAGACTCGTGTCTGTTGTGGCAGCATCCATTTTGTGGAGCTGAGGCTTCGTTTAACTTTAACCGGGGTTCACAGTTACATACATGTCGTGTCCCTCTAGAAGGGTGGAATGCTAACCCCGTCGCCAGAATTGGCGAGGGGTTAGTATTCCAATTCGTATGACACCTTACTCGACATGTTTTGATAAAGCAATACCAAAGATAGCATTTAACCGCGAGGATTATAATGCACTTAATAGTATATGGTATGCGTTATCATGGAACAGTTATTAGGACTTGGTTCCGCAAGCTGCAAACGGGCTCGGCTCATGCCAGAGCACCATCTCACACGATTCCAAGCACTCTGCCTTCAGGATTGTCAAGGCCTGCCATAGGAGTGACTGATAGGGATCTGTGTGTCCATTTTTAGGGTTAGATATAGGTATACTATATCTATAGCAAAGGGTGATTACACCACCTTGCCCCAGCTGTCGTGCAGCCAGTTGTGTCAGATTTAGATGGCCATCCAGGGGTGGCATAATACATGCTTCAGCCCCTGGTAGGCCCTGGGTACACCTATGCCCTGAGTTACAGGGTCTGATAAGGTGGCCCAGTACCAATTGGAAATGTACCTAAGGTACATGGAATCCATTTTACAGAGAGAGCAGTAGGCCTGGGGTCCTGATTGGCAGGGTCCCAGGTCGACTATGTCAAAAACCAGCTAAAACACATGGCAAAAAAGTTGGGGGCAACCATAGTCAGGATTTACCTTCCTACACCTACAATGCCACTCCAAGTTCCCGCATACTGACAAACACACAGTATGCAACAAGTGCCTATCACCAGACCACAAGGAAGAAACCTGCCCAGCCTGTGCCCAATTCCGTTCGAAGAAAACCATCCGGATTCGACGGGCCACTAGGCAAGAGATGCAGCGACAGGCACCGGAACCAGACAACATCTTCGAGGATGAACAAGATCCTCCAGAAGGTTCTGATCTAGAGATAGTCACTGTCGAGGACTACTCGGACTCCGATAATGAAATCCCACCGAGGCAAATCGGGAGTACACTGCCCCCGACACTGATTACCCCGTTACCGAAGGCTCCGGTCGAGGCATTACCTAAAGGCCTTAGCCAAGATCCAAAACATCATTCAGTAGCCCCGCCGTCCCACTCTGCTCCGAAATTGAAGATTAAGCCTTCAGAGACCCCAGGTCCAAGTAACGTTATCCCAAAGCAGGTTCTAGAACCTAAAAATCAAACGCTCGAAATCAGTCTTCTTTAGCTAACAGCTGGATCAAGCAAAAAACCGACCAAGAAAACTGTTCGAGTTAGTCAAAACCCAAACCAAGACGCAACCTCTACAACCTAACAGTTCAACAAAGGATATTCCAAGTTGCGAAGACTTTTCTGCTTTCTTCAAGCAAAAGACCGACAATATAAGAAGTGATCTCCTCAAGGATGTAAGTCGATACTCCAGCTCCATATGCATAACTAACACTCAACCTAAAAATAACGCTTCATGGACGTCCTTCGACACCTATACTGAAGAATCAATTCACAAGCTGCTCGGCACCTTGAAACCCGCCAATCACCGCACAGACCCTCTACCTGCCAACGCTGTTGAAGCCCTCACCCCCCTGCTCCTCCCACTCTGGACTAAAATCATCAACTGTTCCTTGCAACAAGGACTCATCCCAGACTCCCTCAAGATAGGGCAAGTCACGCCTATACTCAAGAAACCCACAGCTGACCCGGCCGACCTAAACAATTCCCGACCTATCACCAATATTCCCACTCTGGCCAAATTGCTAGAAAAATGCGTACAACTCCAACTGACAAAACACATTGAGCAGTTTGACCTCCTCAACCCTCACCAATCAGGATTCAGAGCAAAACATAGCACGGAAACGGCTATGACACACATAATTGATGACGCCCTCCAAATCCTTGATCACAATGAGTCCTGCCTCCTCATCCTTCTTGACCTCTCCTCAGCATTTGATACGGTCAAACACGAGAATCTACTGGAGCTGTTAAATACCAGAATGGGCATATCCGGGACTGTTCTCAAATGGTTCACTTCCTTTCTGCACAACTGGTCTCAGAAGTTCAAGATCAACAACGCATTGTCCTCGCCTGTGCCCGTAACACTACGCGTCCCGCAAGGCTCCTCCCTATCCCCCACATTCAACCTAGTCATGGAACCACTCACCACCTTGCTTCAAGCATCAAATGTACACTTCCATGTGTACGCCGACGACACTCCGCTCTACCTCAAGCTTCAATCCCCTGAAGACATCAAACTTTTGAATGCCACACTAAAACACTCAAGCATGGCTGGCCGACAATCACCTTAAACTAAATGCTCTGAAAACTGAGTTCCTTCTGATCTCACCTCCTGCGAAAAAGGCCATCACCTAAACCTGGCTCAATCATCTAACCGCACTAAATGTCCAGCCCACCATCGTGGACTCTGCAAAATCCCTTGGCATCACACTTGACTCCAATCTTGACATGCAGCAGCATATTAGCAAAGCAACTAAAGGAGCCAACTTCCAAATCAACACGCTGAGAACTCAAACCCTTCCTACCACCCAAGGACTTCCGAACTGTTGTACAAGCCCTAGTAATTCCTCGCATAGACTACGGAAGTGTGGCTCTCAGCGGGCTCCCCCTAACAACAACGGCGCCCCTACGAGCCTCCTTGAACGCGGCCGCGAGACTCATCACTGGTTCAAGAAAACACTCGCATATATCCCCTGACTTAAAAGCCCTGAACTGGTTGCCTTTTGAAGCCAGAGTTAAGCTGAAAATTGCCTGTATGAAACACTCGGCCGTACACCACAAGTCACCCAACTACCTCACTAACAAGCTGACTATATCAGGAGGCTCAAGATCCAACAGAAGCACAAAGAATCTCCTCCTGAAACCTCGTAGATTCCAGAAGGAAAAAACATACAAACGCTCCTTCTCTGGAATGGCACCTAGGATCTGGAATGCACTCCCGCCAGAAACTAGGCTTATCCCCTCCTCTGTACTCTTCAAGAAAGAGGTAAAAGCCATCCTTATGGCTAAGTTCACCTGAACCCTATTGCTACTGGAACAATGACAGTACATGGCTCCTATATTATCGGCTACCTGAATGCTTATCTATGTTAGACTCTTTTATGACTGCTACTGGATCAAAATCATTGCACGGATGCTATATTATTGGTTTCCAGATTGTTTATTAGGGCTGTACACTATGACTTGAGTGCTTTACTAACTTGCAATCCACTCACTACTGCCTACTATTCTGTTTTCAACAGTGTGGTTACACACCCTCTGGGGTGCTATAATCTTATTCGAGTCGACACTGGACGGCTTCTATATTATTGTTTCTTGATTGTTATTAGTGTGCATACTCTTGTGCGATTGCTACCCTATTTTGCAACTCACTCACTACCGAATTTTATACTGTTTTCAACAGTTTGTTTATCCTACCTACTGTTTTCTGTAAAGCGCTCTGATATCTGCAAAGATCTTGTTCGCGCTATATAAAACTTAAAAAATAAATAAAAAGTTTGTCAAACGGAAGAAGGCCGTACTGCCCAAGGCAGTCGAGCCAAAGGAGGCCGCCGAGCCGAAGGCAGTCTAACCGAAGCCTGTGGTCCAGCCAGAGAAGATTATCGTACCTAAGAAAGGCATCAAACCAAAAACAAGTGCTCCTGAAACACCAGTCGATCCGAAAAAAGTCATCGACAAGACAGTCAACCTAAAAAACCTGTCTAGCACAAAAAGCGCATCGAACCTAAAGATCCGGTCGATCCGCAATCACTCGTCGAGCTGAGAGAGCGATAAGGCGCCGAAAGTCGTCTTAACAAGAAAGGTTATCGACCTGAAGGCCATATTCGATCCAAAAAAGACTAAGCCAAAGAAGTCAAAGACACATCCACGGAAAGTAGAAGAAGAACTCTTCCATCCAGATCCATCGGAAGATCAGGCAAAAATGTATATAAACCTGGAGACTGGTAAAGTCACAATCCTACACAGGAAGAAAAGGCCATTAGAAACGGACTCTCATTCCTCTAAAGAAGAAGGACTTTAGGACTTGTCCCGCCAGACCCTTCATTCCTTTCTATCCTACTATGCCTACTACGCCTTTTGCTCCTCACTCTCTCACACACTCTGGGGACAATGAGGGTGCCACAGGGGAAGATCCTCAACATGATTGTGACTATTCAGAGGATCCTAACCCTCAAGATGAACCATGGGGTGAACCTACTGATCCATATGACACCTCCTCATACCCAACAAAGCATTCACCTACTGACGACACCATTGTCTTCAACCAGCTAATAGATAGGGCAACGCAGTACCACAACGTAGACATGCACAATGACCCTATAGACAAAGTTTTTTTTTTATTGGATACATTCCCTACTTCAGAAAAAAATGTCAGAACACTCCCTATGTTAGAGGGGTATTAAGACACGCGCCAGATATATATAAAGATACAGCCAGGGCACGCGTAATCAATCCCAGGATTGAAAAGAAATATAGAGCAGACCCTACTTATATCAGAGGTCCGTTCCCATTAGACTCACTAGTAGTGGCTAATGCATGCAAAATGGCCAACTCAGACAACAGGAGAAGCTCCACCTCAGGATAAAGAGTCCAAAATTCTAGTGGCCTCAGGTAATAGGGTAGCATCACAGGCTTCCAATTCATGGAGAATAGCAAATACACAAGCTCTGCTAACTCGTTACGACAGAGCACACTATGACCAGCTTGAAAGTTTAATGCAACACCTGCCTGAGCCTGTCGAAGCCCAAGCTAATGACCTCATACAGGAGGGTAAATTTATTACAAACGCCTCCATTAAATGTGCGCCTGACGCAGCTGACACTGCAGCCAGGTCCATTAACACTAGCGTCTTACTACGAAGACATGCATGGCTACGTATTTCTGGCTTTAAGAACGAGGTGCAATCCACCATTCTTAACCAACCAATCAATCAAGACTCAGTTTTTGGCCCTGCAGTTGACACCATTTCAGACAAAATGAAAAAAGATACAGAAACTGCAAAATCAATGGGCGCATTGCAGTTTCAACAATAGAGGTTCCTTTCGACGCTCCTCATACAGAGCAGCTACACTGGGCAATACTTCACAAACCTCCTCCACATACAAAAGCAACACCCAAGGTTCCTTTTAACAAGAACTCCAACAGAGGAGGTTATAGGGGCAACAATAATAAGGGAAGAGGACGTGGAGGCAATAACACCAGAGCCTCCACTGCCGCAAAACAGTGACTTCCTCACACTACCTCTAGACCATTTAACACCGGTCGGAGGCAGAAGCTAACCATTCCTACCAGTCTGGAACGCAATTACCACAGACAGGTGAGTGAGACAAATTATCCAGTTTGGTTATTGCCTAGAACTCACTTCTACTCCACCCAACATACCACCCAGACGCTGTCCTATGTCCAAACAACACATCACCCTGCTACAACAAGAGGTGAAATGCATGCTGGAAAAGGGGGCCATAGAGTAGTCCCTTTCCAACACCAAGGGACAGGAGTATACTCACTATACTTCCTTATTCCCAAGAAGGACGGTTCCCTCGTACCAATATTGGACCTCAGACCCCTAAATCAATACATACTGTTGGAGCACTTCCATATGATCACACTACAGCAAGTGCTCCCGATGCTCCAGCAAGGAGACTTCCTAGCAACATTGGACCTCAAGGATGCTTATTTTCACATACCCATACATCCAGCTCACAGAAAATATCTCCGGTTCACAATAGAAGGTCAACACTACCAATTCAAGGTCCTCCCCTTCGGGGTAACCACGGCTTCAAGAGTTTTTACAAAATGCCTAGCGACAGTAGCTGCACATCTCAGGAGGCAACACATCCACGTGTTTCCATACCTAGACGATTGGCTAATACAAGCAAAATCGTACAAACAGTACCTTAAATACAAGTCTCAGACACTTCAGCTGCTACACAGCCTAGGTTTTTCAATAAACTACCCAAATCCCACCTACAACCATTCCACACACAATATCTGGGAACTACCATAGATACCTCAGTTGCAAAGGCATATCCAAACTCTGCGAGGATAACAAGCATAAAAGTGCTCATTCGCAAATTTCTGCCAAAACGCTCTTTGCCATCTCGAGTCTTCATGCAACTCATAGGCATGATGACCCCTTGCATATTCATTGTCCCCCCATGCCCGACTTAAATGTGTCCACTGCAAGAGTGCCTTGCAAGACAGTGGAACCAAGCTCAAGGACTACTAAAGGACCTAGTGTTGGTAGACATTCGCGCTTACAACTCTCTGCAGTGGTGGAACCCACAAAACCTTTCCAAGGGCCGACTGTTCCAAGAGCTGGTTCCACAACTAGTACCAACAGCGGACGCATCACTGACCGGCTGGGTGAGCCCACCTACTTCAATACACAGTACAAGGGCTCTGGACAATCAAACAAAAGACTGCATATCAATCAACTAGAGTTGCTAGCAATATTTCTAGCCCTAAAAGCATTCCAGAAATACTTGTACAACAAGACTGTGTTGATCCGGACGGACAACATGACAGCCATGTACTATATCCAGAAACAGGGAGGAACACTCTCCACAGCTGTTCCACTTGGCACAAAGCATATGGAAGTGGGCAATTACTAAAAAACATCTTTCTCCTGACAGAACACCTCACAGGAAAAGACAATCAAATAGCGGATCTGCTCAGCAGACACAGCCAACAACTGCACGAATGGGAAATTCACCCCAAAGTTCTCCAGCCATTCTTCAAAAGGTGGGGTCACTCAGAGATAGACCTGTTTGCCACAAAAGAAAACTCAAAATGCAAATACTTTGCCGCCAGGTTCCCACATCCGTTGTCACAGGGCAATGCGATATGGATGAACTGGTTAGGCAGATTTGCGTACGCTTTTCCCCCAGCACCACTGATGCAGCTAGTGGCACGCAAACTAAGTCAGTCACTCACAATGATCCTAGTTGCTCCCACATGGGCGAGACAGCCATGGTACACAACTTTCCTGGAGCTTTCAGTAGTTCCTCATGAAAGGCTACGCCTCGCACCCCATCTTCTAATTCCGAACCATGGAGAAATCAGACACCCAGATCCCAATCCAATGAACCTAGCGATCTGGCTCCTGTAGTCTTAGAATTTGGATACCGTAACTTGCCTCCAGACTGCATGAATATCATTAAGGAGGCAAGAAGACCAACTACTAGAGCATGCTATGCAGCTAAATGGAAGAGGTTTGTTACCTACTGCAACAATAACCAAATCAACCCATTAGATGCTTCCATACAGAACATAATATGTTACCTACTGCATCTTCAAAGATGCAACCTAGCATACTCTTCTATAAGACTACACCTTGCTACTATAGCAGCATATCTCCAAACCAATACAACACCTTTCACTGTTTCGGTTACCAGCAAGCAAGGCTTTTATGGTTGGTCTCAGTGTGATTCCTCTAACACCCACCTTCACTAGTCTGGAACCTAAATATAGTACTCGCCAGACTCATGGGACCTCCTTTCGAACCTTTACATTCATGCGAATTGCAATTCTTAACATGGAAGGTGGCATTCTTGATTGCCATTACTTCACTCAGGCGAGTTAGCGAACTACAAGCACTAACGATTCAAGAACCCTTCATGCAGATACATGCTAACAGTGTAGTACTTAAAACAAACCCTAAGTTCATGCCAAATGTCATATCCACTTTCCATATTAATCAATCAATAGAACTGCCAGTGTTCTTCCAAAATCCACAGTCGGTAGCTGAAAGAGCTCTACACACACTAGATGTAAAGAGAGCTCTGCTTTATTATGTGGACAGAACTAAATCGTACAGAAAAACAAAACCATTATTTGTTGCTTTTTCACCATAACATAAAGAACATCCCATATCAGTCAGGAATAGCCAGATGCATAGTTAAATGCATTCAAATATGTTATCAAAAAGCTAAACGCACGTTAACTGTCCCCCCAAGAGCACACTCTACGTGCAAAATGGGGGCATCCATGGCTTTCCTAGGAAATATTCCTCTTGAAGACATATGTAGAGCAGCCACATGGTCTACTATACACACTTTCCCAAAACACTACTGTGTAGACGTACAAGCAAAGCGGCAAGCTGCTGTAGGCCAGGCTGTCCTCAAAACTCTTTTTCAAACTGCTGCAGCTGGCACAGGTAACCACCGCTAGAGGAGATACTGCTATACAGTCTATGCACAGATATGAATTCCGCAGCCCACATGCCTTGAACGGAATATGCTACTTACCAGTATGCACCTGTTCTTGGCATGTAGGGCTGCTGACATTCATATCGCCCGCCCTCCTCCCCGGTGCCTGTTGCAGCTGTAGCATTATCTTTTGCATGGCCATCTCTTACTTTACTATCTCCATCTCTGCCACAATGGCGAAAAACAATCTGAGGATGGAGAAGATGCCCATGGGCACTGTTGTCCAGGGGAGGAGTCGCCTATCTTGTGATACTTCGAAGACTCTTCCAGGACAACAAGGTGCAATCATCCGGACCCAACACTAGGCGGCGATCTATGCACAGATATGAATGTCAGCTGCCCTACATGCCAAGAACAGATGCATACTGGTAAGTAGCATATTCCTTCTGCCTTTCTTATCAATCTATCTGTTAAGCTACTAGTGTTCTTTCCTCAATCTGACTCCGTAGCAGAGCTCGACACACACTCTTGATGTTAGAAGAGCTAATCTATATTACTTGGAAAGAACCAATGACTTTCTAAAAACAAAGCAACTATTTATTGCTTTTTCACCACCACACAAAGGCAATCCCATATCTAAGTAGGGTATTGCTAGATGGATTGTAAAATGTATCCAAACATCTTACGACAAACTAAAAAGAACTTTGATAAATACCCCCTGGAGCACATTCCACTCACAAAATAGGGGCTAATATGGCATTCTTAGGGAATATGTCCCTAGTCGACAACTGTAAGGCAGCAACTTGGTCTACAGAACAAGCTTTCACCAATCACTATTTTTTAGATATGTTAGCGAGACAATAGGCAAATGTAGGCCAACCAGTACTTAAAACACTGTTTGAAACAACCAATACAGGTTAGCCACTGCTTTGGGAGTATACTGCTATAGTCTTTGCAAAGCATGTGATCTACAGCTCACATGCCTCGAACGGATGATGTTACTTACCCAGTAAGCATCTGTTCTTGGCATGTAGAGCTGGAGATTCACATGCAGCTGCCAGCCACCCCGGTCTCCTGTAGTTATTGTTTCTCCAGTATTAGGGGTGTCTTTCATAGATTCACATGCTTGAATATTCCCCGTCGTCGAAGTGGGAGTCCCACGGTACATAAAATAGCAAATAATGCTAATATATATATATATATATATATATATATATATATATATATATATATATATATGTATATATATATATATATATATATATGTGTAATATCATAATACATAATAAAACAGATATAATATACACTGAAAAACCTCAACAATGGTTCCTACATAGGAATGCATTAGAGAGAGAACTCATTTGCAACATATCAGTGTCATTATGTTAGTCCAAACTGCAGCCAATCAGGCTCAAGCACCCTCTAGAACCTTCTCCTCAGAAGCTCAAGCCCTCAGATTTTCTACCGCACGTCGTGTGAAGGGAGTCTCCCTGAGCTCTGCTCAGTTTTCTTCATATCTACTCTTCTACTCAGTGTTTTCTCAAGATGTCTAGTAAGAAGTCTTTGTTCAGACCTTGCTCTTCCTGTGGGAAACTGCGTTTGTTTGAGAAGGACCCCCACCAAAAGTGTATTTACTGCTTATATCCAGAACATAAGGTGGCTGACTGCAAGTTCTGTAGAACTTTCCCTGCTAAAACCCTCAGAGACAGGGAGGGTCGTCTTCTGTTATGGTTGAAGCGCCTTCAGGACAAAGACGCAGTTTTGTCAGACGCAGAAAGTTTCCAGTCAGGTCCTTCTACTGTTGCTTCCAAGCGTGGCAGTGTTCAGGAGTTACCATCTCCTTTTCTGAAGAAGAAAAAGCTGGCCTTAACTGTAGCTCCAGTAAAACCTACTGGTACTATGACTTCTGTGTCTACGCCCACGAGACCTGGCTCTCAGGCGTCTTTTCCAGCCTCTATAAGTGTTGTTACACTTTGACAGCACGGTCGTCAACGGGCTCGTCTAGGACAATTCCATCGAGATTGGCTGCTGTGGCTTCGTCTACGACTACTGTCACAACGACGTCGTCGACTAGGTTTTCGTCGACTGCTTTCACGACTACGAAAGCCTCGACCTCTTCAGTCTCGTCGACGATTCCTATTATATCGTCGACGAAGAAGCCACCGTCGACTAAGTCATCGTCTACGGTCCCGTCAACGTCTAAGACCCCGTCGACGGCGAGGACCCCGTCGACGGCGAGGACCCCGTCGACCAGCTCGTCGACGACGACTTTGTCGACGGCAAAGATACCATCCAAGGATTCGACGACGGTTCCGTTGACAAAAACTCCATCGACGGCTGTATCAAAGCATTCGTCGTCGACGAATACATCCAAAACATCACCGTCTCCGACGACTGTTTCTAAATCATCGTCGTAGACGGCTGCTCCAGTTCAAATATCTACGTCGACGGCTGCGTCGACAACAGCTTTACCTTTACCTTCAGGTACACAGCAAGAGGACGCAGCATCCACTTCCGGATCACTGTCCTTCGCCAATATGCCATTAGTGCCTTTGGACATTTCAGCCCCTACAGTCATTACGGAGTCTTCTGTCAGCAATATTCAGGACTCTGCTCTCCAATTGCCAACTCCTACTCTTCAGCCACCTTCTCCATTGTTGGTAACAGACCATGAAACGAAATCCGTTGCAGACGACAACGTTTATGGTGATGCTCAAAGTCCATCGGATTTGATTATCAAGTGTCAGGACACTAGTTCTGAAGAGGACGAGGTTGTAGACCAACAGGAGGAACAATATGTGCAGGTTCCTATGGCGACTTTTCCGGTATCGCTGTTTTCCAACCTCCAACATATGTTGGATGATTACAATAAGAGATTTCCTCCTACGCCCCAGGGTACCCCGGGACATGCTACCTCCGAGACCACGGGGCCTTTTCAACCTCCGCAAACTCCTCCGAGGCAGGCTGCTCCATCAGTAGAGCCACGTCCAGCTATCCCCACTAATTCACAACGAGATGTGGAGGATGAGTCAGAGCCGGAAAGAGAGGAAGGGGAAGTTAATCAAGATACAGATGATGAACAGGATCCGGATATGGCAGAATTCGATGACTATCGAATACAGAAGCCCTCGCCACAACAGGGCAATTCCAGTGATTCACCTCCGGTTGACATCGCTAGCTTCCATAAATTGATGGATAAGGCGGCAGACCGCTTCAAATTGCCTAGAGTGCAGTGAGAGGAAGACTGCTTTCTCTATGACTTTAAAAACCAGCCTTATAAGCAAGTCCACACCATACCAATTATCAAGTTTGTTTGGAAGGAGGGAATGAAAATCATGCAGGCTCCTAACTCCTTGCCTGCTCAAATACCTCGATTGGAAAAGAAATATAAGGCCCCAGCGGGCTCGCCTGCTTGTTTGCTCTCGCATCCTAAGCCAGATTCCGTGGTGACTCAGGCAGCGCAGCGTCGGGCGCGTAACCCGGCAGCTCCTATCACTTCCCCTCCTGATAGAGGGTCGACGTTTGGATGCAATTGGGAAAAAGTTTTCATCCATGGCATCATCTTCAGCCCGTGCCGCTAATGCTTTGGCTATTTTAGGTCGTTTCGACCGACAAATGTGGTTAGACATTTCTGCGCTGATTACGTTAATTCCGGAAACATCCAGAGCGGAAGCGCACCAGATCCTTCAAGATGGGCAAAGGGCTTCAGAAGAAATAATTGACTGTGCTGTGGACGTTGCGGGTACTGCTTTCCGTATCCTTGCCAGTGCTGCGGCGCTCCGGCGCCAGGGTTGGCTGAAATCCACGTCGTTCCGATAAGAGATCCAGTCAAAGATACTTGACATGCCGTATAACGGAGAGGAGTCGTTCGGTTCTCACATCGATGAGTCGTTGGAATCAATAAAGAAAGATACCGACACGGCAAAGTCGCTTGGGTCCTTACAGTTCAAGAAACAACCTTTTCGTGGAGCGCGTGGACGAGGCACCTCGTCCGGTTTTTCCCGAGGAGGACAGTCCCAGTACAATCAGGGGAACCAGCGTTACTCAAACCAACAATCTTCTCGTCAGCAGCAGTCCAAGCCCTATAGAGGAAAGTCTAACTATAGAGGCTCCAACAACAACAAACGTCAATGACTTTCTAGTTCAGCAGAGAGTTGGAGGGCGAATCTCGCAGTTTTACTCCCAGTGGTCTCTGATAACATCAGACCAATGGGTTTTGGACATTGTGCGCAAGGGTCATGCCTTGGAGTTCAGAGATTCCTCCACATTCTCCGCCTTCAGGCCCGCCACCTCCCCATCTAGAGGAACTGCAACATCAAGTTTTTCTTTTACTAAAAAAGGGTGCAGTCGAAGTGGTTCCTGTATCTCAGCGAGGGAAAGGTTTCTACTCAAAGTTTTTCCTCATTCTCAAAAAGACGGGGGAGTGGCGACCCATTTTGGACTTGAGAGCTCTCATCTATTCCTCAAACAACAATCTTTCCGCATGCTGACGTTATCGGAAGTCTTACGACTTCTCTGCAGCGGAGATTTCTTAACGACAATAGACCTGCAAAACGCCTATTTTCATGTGCCAATTATCCATCAACATCGGCAATACTTGAGGTTGAAGGTGGGTCACGTTCACTATCAGTTCAGAGTCCTACCTTTTGGCCTACGATCAGCACCTCGTGTCTTCACAAAGGTTCTGGCTCCGGTCATGGCTCATCTGCGTCTTCAGGGAGTTCAGATCTTTCCTTACCTGGACGATTGTCTTCTAAAATCCCAATCCTCGCAACAGCTGGCTCACGACACACGTTTATGCCAACATCTGTTCAAGGCTCTAGGGTTGACCATCAATGTGGAAAAGTCACACTTCACACCGCTGCGGAAAAGAAACTTCCTCGGAGCAATCCTAGACACAAACCTATCAAAAGCCTTCGTCTCCATCGAACGACATCAGAAGATACTTCGTCTGGTCTCAATCATCAGGTCAAAGCAGTCAGTTTCTGTGCGAATGTTAGTCGTTTCTGGGGATGGCATCATCTTGTATCGCACTGATCCCAAATTGCAGGTTACGTACCCGTCCTATACAGGAGGAATTGGACCTGCAATGGCGTCAAGTGTCGGGGTCGTTCAACGATCAGATGACTGTCACACCCGACATGAAGACCAGTCTGCTCTGGTGGGATTTATTTCCTAGCCCAGTCTCCGGATCTGACATTGACCACGGATGTGTCCATGGAAGGTTGGGGCGCTCATCTCCTGGACCTTTCCATCAAGGGCAAATGGACGGCGATACAACGAACCTGGCATATCAATCGGCTTGAGCTGATGGCAATCTTCCTAGCGCTCAAATCATTCTTGCCCGTAGTGCAGGGGGAGTCAGTGCTGGTTCAAACAGACATCACCACCAGCATGCACTACATGAACAAACAGGGTGGCACAAGATCTCAGCCACTGTCTCGTCTAGCTCAAAGGATTTGAGAATGGGCACTTCGTCACCAAATTTCTTTGACGGCAGTCCATCTGCCGGGGGTATCCAACATCCTTGCAGATTCCCTGAGCAGGTCCGCGTCATCCACTCACGAGTGGGAGTTGCATCAACCGACTCTAGACCTAGTGTTCCACCGGTGGGGTCGTCACAGGATAGACCTCTTTGCAACCCCAGTGAATCGGAAGTGCCAATCTTTCGCAAGTTGGCATCCTCATCCAGAGTCGAGGTGAAATGCCCTGCTCATAGATTGGAGCGGACTGTTTGCTTATGCATTTCCACCGATCCCGTTGGTGCCAAGAACGTTGTGGAAGATGCGCAGGCAACCCTGTCGCTTGATACTGATCACCCCGCGTTGGCCCAGACAGGCTTGGTTTTCGGAACTACTTCTACTGTCGCAATGCACACCCATTCATCTGCATCCACGTCCAGACCTCCTGACGATGGACGACGGTCAAATTTGCCATCCAGACCCATCGACGCTTCAATTATCAGCATGGAACCGGAGTACGTTGAATTTGCCACCTTAAGTATGCCCCAAGAATGCAGAGACATTCTAGCGTCTGCTAGAGCTCCATCAACCATCAAGACATATAAGCTAAAGTGGAAGCGTTTGTCATTGGTGCGCTGCATCCAATATCCACCCAATTGACAGCTTTTGCCTTTCTTTCTGAACCTCGCTCAGTCTGGTCTCTCTCATGCCACCTTGAGTTTTTCTGGCGGCTATCTCACGCTACCGGCATGATGGCTCAACGTCTCTCTGTTCATCCAGAATCATCCGACAGTTCTTCAAAGGACATTTCAGGAAGTTTCCTCCAATAAGGCGCCCTCCTCCGGCATATCACCTCAACGTGGTATTGTCACAGCTTATGAAGCCTCCATTTGAACCGATTCACAGAGCACACATTAAGTATCTTACCTGGAAGGTTGCTTTACTTTTGGCTTTAACATCGTCTCGTCGTGTAAGTGACCTTCACGCTTTCACGATCAAGCCTCCGTATTTACAGTTTAAGCCCGATGGAGTGTCACTTCGTACCAATCCTTCTTTTTTGCCGAAAGTACCTACTGACTTCCATTTGAACGAACCTGTCTTCTTAAAAACTTTTTTCCCGGATCCAAAATCTCCGGCAGAACAACAACTACATTCTTTAGACATCAAGCGTTGTCTGAAATTCTACATTTCAAGGACCACCCCTTTCCGTAAATCCGATCAACTGTTTGTAGCATATGGACAGATGCGGAAGGGGCATTCAGTAACTAAACAGACAGTTGCAAGATGGCTCTCAACAGCCATATCCTTTTGTCACCAGCAAGCTGGCAGGCCTTTACAACGTCCAGTGAAGGCACATTCAACGAGAGCGATGGCGTCCTCCACCGCTTTGTTTGCTGGGGTGCCTCTACACCAGATTTGTCGGGCAGCGACATGGTCCAGCAGGCACACCTTTACCAGACATTATTGTTTGGAAGCTATCAACGAAGCGGATACCGCAGTGGGGCAAGCAGTGCTTCATCATCTTTTTAAATAAGGTGAGCCTCTGTTCCCTCCTCCTTTTCCTTTGAGATTGCTATATGCTTTTACGCTATGTTATTGTTTTCAAGATTTACGAATTCTTGCAATCTCAGCTTCTAGGAGGTTACTGCTATCTATTCTATTCAAGCATGTGAATCTATGAAAGACACCCCTAATACTAGAAAAGAACAATTGTTACTTACCTGTAAACAGGTGGTGCTCCAGTATTGGTGTCTTTCATAGATTCACATGCGACCCTCCCTCCTCCCCTCAGGCTCTTTCCTCCTCATACGCTCGTATTACTTGTGCTACGAAAATCTAAGGGCTTGAGCTTCTGAGGAGAAGGTTCTAGAGGGTGCTTGAGCCTGATTGGCTGCAGTTTGGACTAACATAATGACACTGATATGTTGCAAATGAGTTTTCTCTCTCTAATGCATTCCTATGTAGGAACCATTGTTGAGGTTTTTCAGTGTATATTATATCTGTTTTATGTATTATGATATTACATATATATATATATATATATATATATATATATATATATATATATTAGCATTATTTGCTATTTTATGTACTGTGGGACTCCCACTTCGACGACGGGGAATATTCAAGCATGTGAATCTATGAAAGACACCAATACTGGAGAACCACCTGTTTACAGGTAAGTAACAATTGTTCATTCTCACCCTCGGCAGGAAAACAATTGAACAATGGAGTCCATGCCCATGCGCACTATCACCGAAAGGAGTAGTCTCCTTACTTCGTGACTGTAAAGACTTCTTCGGGAAAAAAAATTGCAAACATCCTGACCCAACATTAGATGGCAGGAGTATGCAAAGCATGTTAAACTACGGCTCTACATGCCAAAAATAGATGCTTACTGGGTAAGTAACATTATCCTTAGTTGCATAAGGTAACTATTTGTTTGTAGCATTGTCTGTAGATGCACATGCTCTGCATACTCATGTCAGCTGGTGTTTTGCTTGGATGTTGTAAGTTTTTGTTAAATTCTTTGAGTCATCAGGTGCCCTGTGATAACTCCTCTAGTTGGCAATGCATATGGGCACAGACTCCGTTGTTAGATTGCCCCCGCCCCCAAAATCTGGTTCATACCTGTACCTTCAGGTTCCCTGGATTGAACACTTGCATCTTTGCCTTGGTGCATATTCCTTACCTTTTGAAATCCCTGGTGCCAGGCTGCATCCGGAGGCTCCATTGGCTCTTCCTTACTGGTAGGAGATGCTGGTTTCATATTGGTCCAGGAACCAACACCATTCTGGCATCAGTTAGCCGTTAATTAGACTTTGTTCCCACAGTAGGAAGCAGTTGTTTGAGGATCTTGGACGCTTTGAGGATGAGAGTATGGAATGGAAACATTTCATTAAGAGTGGGAGGGCCTGCATGAAACTCCATCTCTGTTTCCGGAGATGTGTCAAGATCACTTACTTACTTGAGGCCAGATCATCTGCTGTGTCTGATTGGAGAGTAGCAAGTGTACAGGCTCAATGCCACCATCTGGGTCCTAAAGCACAATCTTAGGCATGTCAAGCGGAACGGAGTCAGACCCACAGAAGTAATGCATGGTATTCCAGTATTTCTTCATAGAGCTTTTTGCCAGTGCTTGCTCCAGTAAACGTTGGGCCTCCTTGCTGGATTTTGGAATACATTTCTTTTGCTTAGAATTAAGTTAATGTCCTGATGACCTCAATAGAAGTGGAGGTACGAGGCCTGGTGCCTTGCGGTGTTGTCAGAAGCCTCGAATGTGGTGTTTGTTGTAGTGATGGTGATCCAGCAGCGTACCAACAACAAATACTCCACTTCCTTATACTCACCTAGGCCCATAAACACACAAACACAATTGAGTAAGCCGCTGGAGTCCAAGTTTATAATTTTTCCACAGTTTTCAAGATTAGTTATTTAATACTCCTAACTAACCTGTCACTAATTAAAACTTTCTTTCCTCTGGTCAATGGACCATTAGTTGAACTACTTGATGGTGAAAATGACAAACTAACTTGTTGTTTTATTCAATATAAATAAACACAGACTCTGGAAAGTTTTAAATCTTTATCTGCTGTATGTGAACTATTTCAAATACACAGTGCAGACACAATCATTCTTAGGAGAGAATTCAATTAATTAATCATCAAACACATACTTTGCACTCCTGCAATGATCATTGCTCAGAAAGAGAGAGAACAAAGTGAAAAGACCATCTGCAAACAGCGTGAAAATATGATTACCAAGAATCTTGTGAAGACCAACCCCCTGGCCAAAGGGCTGGTAAGGTTCCCCCGAGATAGATCAGGCGACAAAGACTTCAGGAAAGATTTCAGGACAGGATAGTTGACCTCTCTAAATACCTATGGTTGTGTCGCACCCCTCTTGGACAGACTATTCCTCCTCGAGATTCTTCTGCGATCTTCTTATCAAACCCAATTAAATTAGGATAGAAAGTTCTGTAGTAGGGGATAGAGACCGTGGCGGAAGCCGCGGTGGAGGAAGAGTATGAGTAGGAGGAGGAAGAGTAGTAGGAGGACAAGGAGGAGTCTCCTTAGGCAATGGAGGTGGTGTAGGCATCCTGGGCCTAGAAGGCCAATAGGTTTGAGAATATAGAGAGTCCGGAGACCTAACCCCACTCCTCTTCTTCTTCCGCGCAGGCCTTGACGAGGATGTTCTCAAGGCCGACCTCTTCTCAGACAAGTGCCGGCGCCGCCTCAACCGTGGGCTGGTGGATGCAGAAGACAGGCTGACCACTGAGGCATGGGTCACAGTCCTTGCCCTTGATCGCCCCCTCGACGTTGATTTCTCCTTCTTTGACGTCGACCTCTTTTTCGACTTCTATCGTCTCGAAGTCGACCCTCTTCTCGTCGTCGAGTCCACCTCGACAGCGTCGCCTTGATGGCGAGCGCCGGTGCCTCTTGGACCCATCTCGACGTCTATGGCGTCTCGACATCTATGAAGTCCTCGACCTCGTCCGAGGTCTCGACGTCGGTCCCCTCGATGTTGTACGGCGACGTCACTTCGACTCAGAGCCCTGGGGCGACAGGGAGCAGATGGTGGTCATCCCTCTCGATGCCGAGGTCTAGGCCATCAACGCCTACTGAGATCTGTGCCTTTTCCTGGCCTTTTCTTGACTGGGTAGCGCCCCTGAAGCCGAAGCATGGGCAGAGGACGAAGACAGAGTCCCTCCATGCCCAGACCCACCTGTTCCTGATGTCTCCGTAGTTCTTCCAGGCCTTGGAGACTAATTTTTTCCCTGTTCCTCAGGGTCCTCCTGGAGAAGGATTGACAAATCTCAGTCTTCAGGGACATGGGAGAAAGGGAGACCGAGAATACACACTCTGTGAGCATCCGATTTAGCCTTCTTCCTGGCACACTCAGGGCACTTGTCGAATAAAGCTGGCATATTCGCCAAGAGTGGGCAAAACTGGCCAAAAAATTGAAAAACACCCAAAAAGGGAAAGATCCATGCTCCAGGGTCCTGCTAGCAGGAGCCTGAAAAAAGAACTGAAAGTAAAAGGACTTTGGCTCTGCATTCTGGGAAACCAAGGGTCTCTGGAGAGTTCCTTAAAGGCACCATATCCCTTTTCCAGACATATAATGGCAGCCTATGGGGGCTTGTCTGTCCATCCCTTTCTCTCTATCATTCCAAGGAGTTTGTGAAGGGGAAGTTTCTCTTTGGGTGAAACTTAGCAGTTTGGGTTAAATGCGATATTGGTGGAATATCCTTTGCATTTCTAGTTGAAGTACTGGACAGTGTAGCCTTGTAGGTGTAGGCTGCATTATTTGTCTTTAATTTTCTCTTAAGTGTCTATGCAGGACTGCACAGAAGACAGCTTAAGAGAATTATTTTTGATTGCTCCGGGGTCCACGCACATGGGCGGGACTATTCACTAGATTATGACTATAACAGATACCCTACTACAGAACTGGAGTTACAGGTAAAACTACTTCTGCTTCATGTTCTGTTTTTGATCCTTCATCGCATCTCGCAGCATCTTTCAGCAGCATCTCCTTCAGCAACGACAGCATCCCAAAATCTCACAAACTAAGGCGATCTCAATTATACCTTTCGTTCTTCATGTACCACCCACTAAAGTTCCAATATCGTACAAATACAAAATCTAATTGGTCAGACAAGGGGGGGAAGCTCATCACACCATGCTTACATGTCATCGAAATCAGTTTGACAATTGTTCACAAACCCATGGCTTAATTTTTCTTCAAAATTTTATTTCACACACATGTTTTATTTGCAACATTTTTATTAATAGTCTGAATGAAAGTCTGTCGTTTTCACCATCCGTTCTCAGGGTAGGAACACTTTGCGACCTTGGCTTTCGTTCAACAGCTATGTCATCATTCCGGGTTAACTTCCAGTGCCATGTCTTCCTTTACTCAGCTTACTTCAGTTATATATGAGGCCCAAATGGGCTCTATTGATAAAGTCAGAAAGACAAATGTTACTTTAAAAAATAAATGGTTTCACTGTATACCAGCCAACTCTATTCTATTCCAGTTTATTTATTAAACATATCCCCCGCTTTAACTTTAGTAAAAACCACTCGATTTAGTTCAAACAAGCAGATGCCATGCACTCAAGTCTTCAAGACTTAATTTTAGTGTCTTCTGCTCATGCGCAAGATTTTTCCTCCAAGCGATATCTCGTCCTACTGTGTAGATGCAGTTGATGCATGCTCTGTAAAGATGTCCCGTTAAAGCGATTTCAGTCCTTCGTTCAGGTTATTATAGTTAGTAAACACATAAGCAAGCGTCACTAACCCGCGTATTCATGTGGTGCGCATTCGTTTTACACAAACAATTTTAATAACTTGTTAAAGGAGCGCATTGCTTCCGAGCAGGTCTCTTTTCTACGAGTCCTTGCTCCATCAAGCTTCTCTCTGATGGCATTTTGAGACATCACAAAATCACCCATCCCAACCAGTTGCCAACTTTCAGCTTTTCTTTTCTTTTTCCTTCCCGAGTTTCATCTTTGTTTTCTAAATCATCTTTTAATTTAGCCTTCCTTTCGTTTCCTCCATTTGTATCTTCATATTCCCTCTTTCTTTCCTTTCCCATTCACTTCATATCTTCCCTTTCCTTTGTTTCTGCAACATTTGCACCAAATCATTGTCAGAACTATTATTGTTATACCAACTATTTGAAGAATTATTTGACCTACAATAGTCCCTATTGAAGAGATACCTTGTTAGTCTTGCCCATACAGTCAACCTCCGGTTGTTTTTGAAGTTTTGTAGTAATCTGATTGTACCCTCTAATTTCCTTACTTTAGTCAGTAATGTAAGTGCAACAATGTTGAACTTTCAACATTCTACAGACTACACCCTCTTGCCAATAAAATATCAAGAGCAAGTCGATTCTGTAAAACCATAGACCTAATTGCAACCATTTCTGTGTTTATCATCAAGAAACCCCCTGCGGTATCAGTCGAGTGACAATCAACTACTGTTGACAATTTACACATTCTATGTGAATTCAGAATGACTCCCACTGAAGGGATCAATGCGCCAAATATATCACCTACTATTTCTGAAAAACGAGCTCTTTCTCCGTCCATTAGTGTTTTCATTGTTTCCCGTGATTTTTTTTTCATTATAAATTTTCGAAACACTATCCCAAAGTTGCAGCTTCCGTACCACAGTGCAGGCAATTTATATTCCGCATTATTCCCACACATAGTAAACACCAGGAAATACTCGGTCAGTTCCCCTTTAGTCCCCAACCTCCCAAAATTAGGTAGTTTTGTTCACATTCACTGGAACAATGGTTATCTTATTATAATCTGTCTTTAATCTTTGGAGGCAGGTTTTCCCTTTCTTCACAAAGTCCAGGGACATTGCAGCATGAGCCTTGCCAGTTGCATAAATTCCCTCTTTCCCAGCCCATGGAGGTACATGGGTTTTCTGTAATGCAGCTTTCTTTCTGAAATCCTGTTTCCTTCCCACAACTAAATTGAAAAACACGTTCTCTTCTTCATGTAATATACATGGTAAATTATTCTTGTGTGCCTTGACTATCTATTGATTTCATTGTTAAGAAAAAATCAACCATAAACTGTGCTTCTTGACTACTAAGTACTGGATTCATATTCTTTCGAATAGGAAGCTGTGGAAATACTACATCTCGGTTTGAATAAGAATACTGAAGTTTTCCTTTTGCATAAAACAGACTTGCTAAAACACTACATGATATACCATAAGTTAAATGTAAATGTAACTCCCTCCGATACTGAAACTGCTAATTTCATATACACATAACAATCCCTAATCTCCATTGTAGCTACATATTAAAATAACAACTTTGTAAAAACATTTAAAGACGTGTCATTATCTGATACTGTGTGATGGAAATCTGTCCATCTGCTGCTTCTAATTCTACTCTATCTCCTTTTATTGTGTCTGTCTTTTCATTAGTAACTGTATCATTCCTTTTACTTGTTATCATCAAATAAGGCATTGCCACTGTTAGAAATAACCATACTGAGATTACTGATAATCTACTACATATGAAAGCTCTACAACATCTTCGTGTGAAACTTCGTTTCGGTCGATCAGTGACTCTATTTTTGGCCATTTTAATCTGAGAAGGTATTTTCGCTTTCTTTCTTCAATTGGACATTCAAGTCATTGTTTTTAAGGTGGTCTCAATTTTCTTTCATCAATCTGTGTAGCATCTACTTGTTCTGATTCCTTAAATCTAAATTCTCATTCTTTTAACCCCTTCAGTGCTGCGCGAATTCCGCTGCGGTGCTGAAGGTTCTAAATATCCTATGGACCCATGACGGAACGGTTCCGTCATGAGCACAGGCCAACCGACGCTCATGACGGAACCGTTCCGTCATGAGCACCGAAGGGGTTAATATTACACAGGTCCACTCCTGGTCCTTGTATTTATTGTTCAAAATTCTCATTCTTGGGATTCTTCATGTGGCACACATTTGACTGTTTAGACTGAGTTTGACTAGTAACCGCATTCACTTGCTCTGGTCTTTAGTTTGTTTTTCTCAGATAGTATCTCCGTCTCGTCACTCCACCTGGCCAGTTATCACCCTTTCTGACACTTTTAACTTGAACTGCACTTTCACCCTCTCTCTCTTATTCCTGAGTTCTTTTATTTTCAGTGTTTCTAGGCACAATCTGTTCTTGTTCTGAATCACTCTCTACCTGTTCCTGTTCAGGTATTATTATTATTTCATCCGCCCGAACTTGTTGTTATTCCTCTATCTGGTCCTGTTCGGATCTTATTTCAAATTGGTCTTCTGCCCGAACTTGTTCTTTTTCTCCTAACTGGTCCTGTTCAGGTCTTACTACAATTTACTCTTCTGCTGCCTGAATGTGTTCTTCTTTTCCTGTCTGTCCCTGCTCAGGTCTTTGATTAGTTCTGTTTGCTTGTGCCTGAGTAGATTCTTCTTTCCCTGTCTGGTCCTGCTCAGGGTCTCGAGTAGCTTTGTTCTCTTCTTCCTGAGCATGTTCTTTTACACATATCTGATTCTCACTACTTTCCTGTCTCTCTAATCTGGTTCTTCTTCTTGTCTGAATAACAACTTCAGGTATGTCAACCACTGGTATCCAACCCTCCTGGCTTGTGCTCTGTTGTTCCTCGTCTATCACTTCAGAATCTATCACTCTAGATTCTTCGAATTCACAACCTTCAGCTATTTCAACTGGTTCACTCAGTTGTTCTTCAGTAGGGCCTGGAACTAGTTTGGTATGACTGGAATAAATCCAATTGGGTAAACCTGCACACGTCACTGCTGTGGTAGTGACCAGTATGACTGGATGTGGTTTATCCCACCTGGGTGCTAGGCATGAGTTTCTGGCGTGTTTCTTCACTACCACCCAGTCTCCAAGACTCAAATCATGCGCCTGTGTTGGCTGCCTGGCAACTGCGTCCTGTCCATCCTGGTGAGAGACAGAACGCACTAGGTCAGCCAATCCTTTGCAATAGTCCAATACCAAATCATCCGTTATATCCATCAATGTATGTCCAGCAATGAATATTGCCCTTCCCATGAGTATTTCATGTGGACTCAATCCTGTTTTTCTATCAGGAATACTCTGGAGTCTCATCAACCCAACAGGCAATGCATTTATTTATTTATTTATTTTTTGCATTTGTAAGGCGCACAGATACCCACAAAGGGTTTCCCGGCGCCAGGCCTATGGAACCAGAGCTGTACAAAAGCAGAAACGACTAGAGACCAGATTATTTATTGAAAAGCCAGGTCTTAATGCTTTTCCTGAAGTTGGCAAAGTTTTCCTCCTTTCGTATAACAAGAGGAAGGGAGTTCCAGAGGGTCGGTCCCAAAAAGGAAAAGGACCTCGCTCCGACTCTAGCCAGTCTGAATCTGGGCACTGCAAAATTCGCGGCATTTAAGGAGCGGAGATTGCGTGTGGGGAGATAAGGCCTAACCAGTTTTTGCAGATACTTTGGTGCGGTACCTGCCTTTATTTTAAACATATAACTCAGGGCCTTGAACCGTACCCGGTTTTCCACCCTGAGCCAATGTAAGTCCTTGAGGTGTTTAGAAATCCTCGCTGTTCTGGGGATTTTGCACAACAGCCTGGCTGCAGAATTCTGGACAAGCTGGAGACGTCTGATAAAAGCTTGGTTGGAACCCAGGTAAAGGATGTTACCGTAGTCAAGCCGTGATGTAATGAGGGCATTGACTACGGTCTTCTGGGTGACCGAGGGCAGCATCCATATAATCTTGCGCAGCCATTTAAGAATTGTAAAGCAGATGCTAGCTACTTTATTGGCCTGTTGTTTCATCGATAATGTATCATCGATGTGCACCCCTAAATTTCTAACCTGGGTAGCTGGTGTAGGAAAAGCACCCAGGGATGGCGGCCAATGAGTGTCCTTCCAAAGGTCCCTATTTTTACCTAAGAGAAGAATCTCAGTCTTTTCCCCATTGAGCTTCAGCTGGTTATTTGACATCCAGCTGAAGACTTCATGAAGGCCAAGTTTAAGCGCAGATGGAGATGAAGGGTCAGATTCTGAGAGAGAAAAAATAATCTGCGAATCATCCGCATAAATCATTAATTCTAAGCCAACTCACTCCGCTAAGTCAGTGAGGGGACGAAGGTACAGATTAAAAAATAGCGGACTCAGAATTGAGCCCTGAGGCACGCCATGGGGCGAGCTGAAAATGTCCGACTGAGCCTGAGATGACGCGATCTGGAAGGTACGGTTACAAAGATAGGATTCAATCCAGTCCAGCGCTGCCCCTCCGACACCATCCTCACCCAGCCTGGCAAGCAGTCTGGAGTGAGAGATGGTATCGAAGGCCGCACTAAGGTCGAGCAGGACAAGTGCAACTGTTTGCCCATTGTCCAAGAGCTCCCTAATCTTCTCAGTGACTCCCAGAAGGGCGGACTCAGTGGAATGTCCAGCCCTAAAGCCTGACTGGGAGAAATGGAGCAAGCCGTTGTTTTCCGTAAATGTGCTGAGAGCACTGTGAATATGCTTCTCCAAGATTTTTGAGAAGGCAGGAAGTAGGGAGATAGGACGGTAATTGGCTAACACCTCAGGGTCGGCGGTAGGCTTCTTCAGCAAAGGGCTCACCATGGCTTGTTTCCATGCCGCTGGAACTTTCGCAAATCGAATAGAGGCATTGAGTGTCTCAAACGATGGTCCGGGCGGGGTCATCCAACTGGCTCAGAATGCTGATAGGGAGAGGATCACATGGGGAACCTGACTTGATGGAGGTAGCTAGAGATTTCAAAGTGTCCAGCGTAATAAGAGGCCAAGACTCAAGCAGACACCCTCCAGTTGTAATCGGAGGAAAGTCCTCTCTGTCATCCTTAATAGGAGGATTAATGTTAGTGATGATGGTCTCAATCTTTTCCACAAAGTAAGTGGCCAAGTCTTGACATTTCTGGGTAGTAAGAGGACATGCAGCAGCCATTGAATTAGCTCCAGCTAGTTCTTTCACCGTATTAAAAAGGGTACGTGATCTATTTGCAGCAGTATTGATGGTTTCCGTTACATAACAGGCTTTAGCTTTCGTGCAGGCCGAATGATAAAGATTTCTAGCCTTGCGATAGGTCTCTTTTTTTTAAAGGGTCATAGTGTTTATGCCATTGTCTTTCAAGCGCCTTACACTTAGATTTTTTGCATCTGGCCATTTCAATGATGTGGATGCACACACCTTCCCTAACCTTGACATGATTGTGCCATTTAGTTGCTCAACTATTCCAGAAGCCTCTGGACGGTATGCACAGTGCAGTTTCTGTTCAATATTGAATGCTTCACAGATTAATCAAATTTCATTATTAAAATGAGGTCCTCTATCTGACTCCAAAGTGACTGGGAAACAGAAACAAGGAATCAATTATCTAAACAGCATTTTAGCAACTGTCAGGCTGTCATTTCTCCTAGTGGGATATGCCTCCACCCATCGAGAAAACAAGCACACTATGACAAGAACATACTTTATTCTGTTGCTTGGAGGCAACTCTATGAAGCCAAGCTGCAGTCTTGTGAATGGTCCTTCTGCCTTTCCAATTCATCCCAACTGACCACAGTCTTCCTGCCTGGATTTACCTGCTGACAGATCAAGCATCTTTGGCAGAGGCTCTCTGTGACTACCCTGAACTTCGGATTGTACTAATTCTGTCTGAATAGTCTAATCATTTCATCCCTACCAACATGTGTATCCCCAAGATGCATTCTTGCCATTTGAGAAAGTAAGCAGTCTGGCATGACTGGTCTGCCATCAGTGTTTACCCATATATCCTCTTCTGTTCTTCTTTCGCAACCTGTCTTTATACAGATTTCCGTTTCACTTGCCTCAACTTCATCCTGCAACTGTCTCACCTCATCCCATGTTTCTAGAGCTGAGAAAAACACAAGGTAGCCGCTGATTTCATTTGTTTAAACTTTTCTGTTAAGTGCCATGTTATTTCTTGCATAATATTGAGCAATTTGGTCAGCGCATCTGCAACCTGCTGCCACAGTCATTTCCTGACTGGTGAGCAGTACACTTGACCACTGCCATTTCTTTTGGCTATTGTATTGCTGTCAACATTTTTTTGCATTTTTGCCATTTCTTATAGGAGATACTGAAGAAGTCAGAATCCCCTTTGCATCCAGAGCTGGCCGAAGTCATGCACAACCCCGAAACCATATTGACTATCCATAAATATGGTTATCCTCCAATTTTTCCAAATTTTGCATGCCTTTGTTAAGGCCACCAATTCGGCTACTTGTGCTGACTTGACACCCATTTAACAGGATGCTTCAATGAACCCCGATATTTTACATACAGCGTAAGCTGTACTGAGTCCTCCTTTCTCTGTCTCATGCATGAACCATCTACAAATAGTTCATGATCTGATTCCTTTGAATGAGTTTTTTATATATGGGCGAGGCTTAGTACACAATTCAGCCAGATCCAGACAATTATGATCCACTTCATTTTTCACTTCTTCACAACTTGGGTCTGGTAATAATGTGTGGCAGGATTCATTACTGTGCATCGTATTACAGTCCCATTTTCCGCTCCTAGAATCAGTTTTTCATACTTGGTCATCCGACTAGGGGTAAGGTGCTGTGTTAGAGTTCTTGTTAAAAGAAAAACTCTACTGAATGTGGGGCGTTAACTTTGACTGATTGTCCCATCACGATCTATTCACTTTGTTCTAGACTCATACAAGTAGCAGCTACTGCTTTTAAGCAGTATGGTAATGCTGAAGCCACAGGATCTTGAGTAGCAGAGAAATATCCTACTGGACGTCTGCTCAAGCCATGCCTTTGAGTAAAAACTGAAAGTGCACAACCTTCTCTCTCAAAACGGAACAAGCATGCCTAAGGCAGGGGCCTCACACAGACAATTTCGTAATTTCACAAACGCTTCCACGTGCTCATCACTCCAGACAAGCGGATCCTTTGCTCTTTTCCGGGTCAACTGAATCAATGGTTTTGCCAGCAGGGAAAATCCAACTATCCACTGCCTAAATTACCCCACTACCTTGAGAAACATTCTCCTCTCTTTTTGTGTCAGTGGAAGTTGTATTTACTTGATTATCTTTATTCTCTCTGGAGTTACTTTTTTAACTCCTTTCTAGTTTGTGGCCTAAATATTTAACTTCTTGTTGACAAAACTGCAATTTTTCTGGAAACACCGTGTCCTCCTTCGGCCAAATGGTTCAGTAATGAATTTGTATCAGTGACCCAATCTTCTTGTGATTTTGATGCCTCTAGTAGGTCATCAATGTACTGAACCAGGACTGAATCTCTGGGCATGACCAATGTTTTTTAGAAATTTGTTCAGGATTTGATTAAAAATCGAAGGGTTCTCCGTATACCCTTGAGGAACTCTGCACCGTGCCAAGACACGGTTTTCGAACTTAAAGGCGAACAAATACTGTATCTGGGTGCAAAGGAATAGAGAAAAAGGCTTGGCATAAATCAATTGCTATAAACCAGCCTGTATTCCAGGGTACCCGATAAAGGATCACTGCTGTATTTGGCACTACTTGACAACAAGGCACTACAATTTTGTTAATCTTTCTCAAATCCTGCACTATCCTGTATTTTCCGCCAGGCTTTTTAAGTCCCATTATTGGCGAAGGACTACCCATTATTTCTTTTAAAATGCCTTGTTTAATCATTCGGTCAATTTCTGGAGCAACTCCTGCTTTCACTTCTGGGCTCATTTTATACTGTCGTGCGTTTGGATAAACTGCACCTTCTTTCACTGTCACTGGATCTACATTTGACATCAGCCCAATATCTTCCTGTAAAGTCCCACACTTCTAGATTTACTGTGGTTCTCAGCTCCTCTGATAATTCACTTAGTCATCAATGAAAAAATCTCCCCTACTTCAGTACCTTGTTTTTGCAGCGTGAATCTTCCTGGATTCACTATGCTGTGCATTATTCCTCGGTCTAGTGGTTGGGGCCGGATTCGTAGTCTTTTCTTTATTCTTTTTTTTTTTCCTAGCCCAGGTGGGCGTCTATCCCACCTTTTGGTGTACTTCCTGTGACGTCGGCACGCTTCCTGCGGAAGCTCCCACCTTTGGGCGCCATCTTCAGATTCTTTTTTCCTCCGTTGGGTCTGGATCGTCACCGAAGACACTTGTGGTTAGAGAGAGACAGAGGAGAGCCAATTACAACATGCAAGGCAAAGGCCAACCTCCGTCGCTTCGGGAATTGGGCCTCTCCAGCGACGAAGAGGACAACATCGCCGAGGGACCAGATGACTCCACAGTGGTAGAGACCGATAAGAAGGCATCTAAAGGGGTAGGAGAGACGTCGACCCCTAAACCCCCGAGAGACTCTCGAAAGCCCATACAGGACTCTCGAAAAACAGTTAAGTCCTTGAAGGGAGCACTGGCGCCAAAAACCTCGACGGCTGCAGCTGCATCCAAGGACAAACAGCCCAGTGGATCCTGCGAGAAGGACTCCCAGGTGGCGAAGACCGGTGAAAAGCCAAGGTCGTCTAAGCTAGTCCCCGAAAAGGACTGCTCGACTTTGAAAGAGAAGGACCCGAAGGTTGTTTCGACGACGACGACTATGTCGAAGAGATCGGCCGAAACATTCAATGCCGAGCATGCCGCCGAGATGGAGAGGAAAAAAAAGGCGCAAGGCCAAAACTGAGAACATCCTGCAAAGGAAGAAAGAGTTCGACAAAAAAATGAAAAGGTTCACTCTTCCGTGGAAGGCGCAGACGACGATCGTCGAAATAGAAGAGGAAGAAGAGTTCGCCGCCGAAGAGCTGCCGAAAACTCCGAACCCCAGGAACACCTCGATGAAGAGGGCCTATACTATGAAGAAAAAGGCGACGATGACCAGCGAACGATTTTCGGCTCGGCATCCTCTGACACTAGACCTGGAATGGCAGGACATCGACTCCGAAAATCCGGAAGAGCCCGTGGAGACTTATCCTTTGATTACTTCGCCACTAAATGACATCGGGGCCTATAACCTGGTCATCAAGAACGCGGCAGCGGCCTATGGAGTCAAATTGGAGGAAGAAAAGCCAAAGGCAGGTCTCCTTTTGGAGACCCAGCTCCTCACTCAAACAAAGTCAGTTCCTCCCCATGCTTCAGAGTGTCATGGACCAAGAGAGAGAGGCGTTCAATGACCCGGCAACCTGCAGGTCTGTGACACAGAGAACTGAGAAAAAATACAAACACTCTTCTCAGGATCCTCCCTACATCCAGGGATCTGGCACAGTGGACTCCAATATTGCGGCAACAGCCAGAAAGAGGGCTAACATCCCAACATCAGGCCCACCACCAGACAAAGAAAGCAGGAGAATGGACCGGACTGGTAGAAAAATAGAGAGAAATGCAGCAGTACACTGGCGCATGGCAAACTCAAATGCCCTACTGAACAGATACCAGCCTTAGGACGAAATGGGACAGCCGCTGAAGCACCTCCTAGAAGAATACCAATAAGGGGCATCACATCTGGTGGAAGAGGGAAAAAATATAGCAAATGCTTGCCTAATAACAGCCTTGGATGGGGCTAACACATCCAGCAGACTTACGATGGTATGAATCACAGAAAGAAAGCAGGCCTGGCTTAGGATCTCAGGCTTCAAGCCAGAAGTGCAAAACAACATTCTAAGCACTCCCTTCAATGGAGAGACACTGTTTGGGGTACCGGGGGATGAGAAACTCACCCAGCTCAAGAAAGAAAATTAAACGGCAAGGTCCATGGGGGCCTTAAAATTTAGAGGGATGAGAAGGGGTACCCCGACACTGAGACCAAATGGAAGGGGAGGAAACCAGCTGGGAACGTCACACCAGACATTCCAGCAGGCGCACCAGGGCGACAACGAATCCCAGCGGGGCAGCAAAAGCAAGCCTGGCAGTACCAGCCTCGGGGCCAGTCATTTCGTGGAAGGGCGAATGGACGAGGGCATGCAAAAAGAGGGGGACAGCAGCCCACCTCTAAGTGGCTCCGTCACGCAAAGTGGCCCACCCACACAACCCCTCTGTGGGTGAAGCACAACAAGGGGGAGTTACACAGACCAAACATCGACAAACATGTAACACCAGTAGGAGGCAGACTAAGCCTTCTTCCAGGAGTGGAAGAAGATAACTACAGGCAAATGGATACTCTAACATCATACAGTTTGGATACTGCATAGAGCTGGAAAAGAAACCACCAAGCAGAAAACTGAAAAGGAAGGCGCATTCAGAAAAAGAACTAGCGCCACTCCTAGAGGAATCACAAGAACTCCTCCGGAAGGAGGCCATCGAACCAGTTCCATTCAGACAAAGGCGCAAGGGAGGGTACTCCAATCTATTTCCTAGTTCCAAAAGTGGACGAAACACTAAGCCCATCCTGGACCTAAGGTTCCTAAACAAATACATAGACACAAAAGTTCAAAATGACATCCCTACAAGAGGTCATTCCTCAGATAAGGGACGGAGACTTCATGTCCACCATAGACCTCAAAGATGCCTACCTGCACATCCCTATGAACAGGCAGCACAAACATCTATTAAGATTTACTATCCACAAAGAACACTACCAGTTCACAGCCCTAGTGTTCGGACTAAAGTCCGCACCAAGGGTGTTAACCAAATGCCTCGCAGCCGTGGAAGCGTACCTGCGCAAAGAAGGGGATTCACGTATACCCTTACTGTAGGAAGGTAGATCCGGACTATGGTTGCCCCCAACTTTTTGCCTTGTGTTTTAGCTGGTTTTTGACATAGTTGGCCTGGGACCCTGCCAATCAGGACCCCAGGCCTACTGCTCTCTCTGTAAAATGGATTCCATGTACCTTAGGTACATATCTAATTGGATACTGAGTCACCTTATCAGTCCCTGTACAGTGTACCTTAGGTACCCAGGGCATAGGTGTACCCAGGGCCTCCCAGGGGCTGCAGCATGAATTATGCCACCCCTGGCTGGCCATCTAAATCTGACACAACTGGCTGCACGAGCACCTACAAATGCTGCCAATCACCTTGCTGCGCAGGGTGAGCGAACTACAGGCGCTAACGCTACAAGAACCCTACATCCAAGTACACAATGATAGGGTGGTGATGTGAACTGACCCACACTTTATGGCAAAGGTGGTGTCAAGGTTCCACATCAATCAGACAGTACAAATACCAAGCTTCTTTCAGAAACCGGTCAAAAGCACAGAGAGGGCACTGCACACTCTGGACGCTAGAAGAGCAGTAATGCACTACATAGAAAGAACCAAGGAGCACAGGAAAACAAAGCAGTTCTTTGTGTCCTTTGCAAGCAGTTTCCTGGGTAGACCAGTAACAAAGGGAACTATCGCACGATGGATCGTACAAACTATACAATTCTGCCAGACAGGCAGGCCAAGAACTAGCAGAAGGGGCAAAAGCCCACTCTACCAGGAAAAAAGGAGCAACAATAGCCTTCCTTGCTAACACACCCATTCAAGACATATGCCTGGCGGCAACATGGGCTTCAGTGCACACGTTCACTAAGCACTACTGTGTGGATATACAAATGAACAAGGTAGCACAAGTAGGACAGAAGGTGCTTAAACATATATTCAACAACCAACGCTCATCTTCCACCCAGCTGCCACAAACATAACAAACTGCTACAAAGTCTATGCACAGCATAGTGAATCCAGAAAGATTCACGCTGCAAAACGAATAGTTTCTTACCTGTCGGTGTAGTTTTGCAGCTTGAAGATCTTTCTGGATTCACTAGCGAACCGCCAGAAAGATGAGGCAGGAGAAGGTGGTAATACAAGGACAATACAGAAACAGACACCTTAAAGGACAAAGCGGAAAAATCACTTACTTGAAAAAGAAATAGAGAACATTGCCAAAGGATTCACAAACAGAACACAAAAACAAGAAAAAAGAATCCGAAGATGGCGCCCAAAGGTGGGAGCTTCTGCAGGAAGCGTGCCGACGTCACAGGAAGTACACCAAAAGGTGGGACGTCGACGCCCACCTGGGCTAAGAAAAAAAGAAAGAAAAGACTATGATTCCGGACCCAACCACTAGACCGCGGAATAATGCACAGCATAGTGAATTCAGAAAGATCTTCAAGCTGCAAAACGACACCGACCGGTAACAAACTATTCGTTAGCAAGCCTCATTTTGTATACAACATCCTCATCAGGGGTTTGAAAAACTGCACCATCTGGTGTACAGTCGATTTTGCAATTCATTTTGCACAATAGATCTCTTCCCAACCGATTTACTGGACTGGAATCGTAAACTACAAACCGGTGCATATCTTTAAAATTTCCAATATGTACTTCAATTGGTTTTGTGATTGGGGTTCTAATCTGTTGATTCGACACTCCTATAACATGGATGGATTCTCCCGAGAGGGATAGGTTTGGGATATCTGCTGTTCTCACAGTAGCCCGGGTAGCACCAGTATCCAATAGAAAAGTCATATCACTACCTTCCACTTTCCCATCAATTAATGACCCTGACTGATCTACCGGCAAGGATGCGCACCAGCACGCACTCCTCTTCCTCAGACACAGTCATTACACATAATCCGCTTCGTCGTTATCATTCTGTAAAAAATAGTATAACAGAATTTTTCTTACCACTTTGCACTGTATTTTTGAGTGTTCACAAAGTTTCTTTTCCCCTCACTCACCCAGGGTTGCCCCTAGGTGACATGCTACATCATTGGGGCCATCCCAAACATCTGCTGTTTGGGGCATGCTGCGACTTGCGGAGTTATGTAGGAGCACTTAGTTTGTGAGAATGTGTGGTGGGGTGTAGGGGGAGTGGTGTGTGACTTTAAAATTTACCTAACTAGTGAGTTAATGTGTTATTCCTGCTCCTGCTCCTAGTTGGTAAGGATAAAAAGGGGTTAATAAAAGGGAAAAATAACGTATGTAATTACAATCCCTAGTATTGTCGACATATTTCGAGGTATCCCCTAAACCTCTTGAGGAAAACATTTGGGCCAGCCTCATGTGTACCTCTCCATGCAAGACCTATAATAAAGTGAAATAGAATTTATAAATGCACCCCTATCGTATAAGCATTAGATAAAATACATACATTTGATTCTGAACACGTAGTATTTATTTTGTGGCAATAATACGCCTCATGGTTTATCTGGGTGGAGGGGCCTGTACTAACCTGTGCTCCGCAACCATCGTCATTTCGACCTACTCGTTCTCTGGGTTCCATCACAAGATGCGGCCACAAAATACAAAACAAACCATCCAGATCCTTCAGCAGAACCTTCGAAACGTTCACAAATCTTTCAACCAGTTTGTACCATTCAACAGGTTTCTCTCTTAACTTAGGGAAATCGTTTGTAAATTACAAAATATCCTGTCTGCTCCTAGGAACATGAACCTATCCACCACCAGGAACTTCTTTCATGGGACACAATCTCTCTGCCTTTTCTGATTCTTTTAATGCAGATGATGCTTCCTTTGCCTGTGCTTAATCCTTCTTTCTTGTCAACCTAGTCCTCCACTTGTCAATGTCTCCCCACTTCTGCAAAGTGTTCATTAACTCTTTTATCTGTAATCTTTTACCAGACACATTCATATTCTCTAAATCCTTGTCAGTAAACTCCACTCGATATGGTTTCTGTAATAATTTTGATCTCCCTATATCTACTCCAATCTCTGAAGCAAGCTCCATCAATCTCTCATGGAACAATCTTGCCAATCGTGTTATACTTCTACATATAAACAACAACTCTCCATCATTGTGAAGGTTCATTCTTTCTATTCCCACATTTCCAGCTATCATCTCCTCTTACTCCACTTTCAATCTGTAAATATCTAATATCTTTGGTGTTGAGCTATCTTTTTCTATTCCCTGTGCCTATCTTTCTAAATCTTCTGGAGTAACTGCTGTTGAGCCTCTAGTTCCTAAAGGTACCATAGACCCTTTCTCTTTCAAATGTCTGGGTGTAACTCTTTTCGGAGTTCAGTTAAAGGTTCCTCATTGGACGGTCCATTAATGAAATGACTGATTCACACTCACTGGCCTGATCATCAGCTATTACTACCTCTTTTCTGGGATTACTCAAACTATTTGTTACAGCTTGAGATTTTGGGCAACTCCTGTTATCTCCATATAATGGGATAACAGGGCCTATAGTCACTAGTACTGTCCAAGCTTCAGTATTTAAATTCAATTGACTTATTTTCTGTACTACTTACTCTCTAGTTCTATTCAAAGCTTCTCGCTCATTATCTTGAAGCACCCTATTGACTGATGTAGCATGTACAATTTAGGAATTAAGGGTGTTCCCATTACCGATGCACTTGGGGTGACTCTACTGGGTCCTTCTTGATTGGGTGGAGGATTTTTTGTTAAAATTTCCTCCAATAATTCATCCGATTCACCATATCCTGTCACATTCATTTGTTTTGTTTTCTCCTTACACTTGCTTCCTGACTGTTCCTCAGCCTTTACTACTGGGTATAAACCTTCTGATACCATAGCTCTCTTCCATTGCTTCATCTGACCTTTACGTGAATCACGCAAATATCTGGTAAATTCTGTCTTACCTCCTCTGCATTTCTCTCATTCAAATGACTGTCTCCCATTCTTCCAAAGCCTCATACTGTGTTAGCCTAGGTCTTGGTTCCTAATAATTCATTCTTAATCTCAAATTCTGAAGAATTCTCCCATTAAACGTACCATGTTCTGGAAAAGCTAGAACTCCATCTTTTGTATTTTCTATCCAATTCTCCATCCATACACAAGTATCATATCCCCTTTCCATCATCATAAAGGAAGCAGGCGTCTTGGGTGGCAGAATAGGAATTCCCTCTCTAGTCAACACAGGCTTATCTTAAAGACATTACTTAATTTTCTTTCTCAATGACATTTTTCTCTTTCCTCCATACATTCTGGATGGACGGTCTATGAAAGAATACTCCGCAAACCCTTGAACTCTGATATCTGTGCAACTCACACCAGGTGTCAAATCAGAATCCTACATGCAACTCTTTTTCGACCAATCCTAATGCAGCTTCTATCTGGTTTACGCTCGTAGTCTGACCAATGCGGGCGCTGCCTTTTGTGACGAAAGTTTTGCTCCGAACTACTGACCCCCTCCTTTACAATCTGCTTCTGTCTCACGCCTCTGTTTCAATCAACCCAACGCAGCTCTCTGTGACATCAGCACAACTCCGGCGACTGACCCTCCCTTCACAAGGTAATACAAAAACGTATTTCTTTACTTTTCTTCACATAAAATCCGTTCTTAATAACATAAAAACATTTGCTACTCTGCCTGCTCCGCTAAACAAAGGATAGATTTTTCAACTTATTCTGGAGTCTCAGAATTGCTCCTCTTCTGCTGCGAGTAAAACCCCTGATTATACTTCATTTAAGCTTGGGAGAACATGTTACTCCTCCAGTGTTACCCCTACTGAGAAATAAGACCAAAGTTTCACCAGTGAACCATCTGCTATCACTCACACTCTACTTTTATACGGAATAGTCCCTAGTTTAATACTGCCAGCCCTACGTAGCTTCTCAGTATTATTCCAACAGACGAGTAACCTCACTGCAGTGTGGCTTCTCTCACCACCCGCTATTGATTTCCATGGGATTTCCGGACAACATAAAACAAAATGCTAACTTTTGTTAAACATCAATAATCCATATTTATCACCAAACTAGTCAATAATAACCATAACTCTACTACCAGAAAACTGATCCAGCGGCGTACCAACAACTGATGCTCCACTACCATATACTCACCTGGGCCCATAAACACACAAACACAATTGAGTAAACCGCTGGAGTCAAAGTTTAACATTTTTCCACAGTTTTCAAGATTAGTTATTTAATACTCCTAACTAACCTTTCACTCATCAAAAATGCATTTCCTCTGGTCTATGGACCATTAGTTGAACTAGTTGATGGTGAAGATGACATAAACAAATGTAAATAACCACGGACTCTGGAAAGTTTTAAATCTATCTAAATTTCAAACGTATGTGAACCATCTCAAATACACAGTGCAGTCACCAACATTCTTGGGAGAGAAAATACAATTAATCCTCAAACACATACTTTGGACTCATGCAATTATCAGTGCTCAGAAAGGGAGAGGACAGAGCGAAAAGAACATCTGCAAATAGTGTGAAAATATAATTACCAAGAATGGTGTAAGGACCAACCCCCAGGCCAAAGGGCTGGTAAGGGTTTCCCGGGATAGATCAGGCGACAACGACTTCAGGACAGGATTCAGGACAGGATAGTTGACCTCTCTAAATACCGACGGTTGCGTCTCACCCCTCTTTGACACACTTTCTTTTTGAGATTCTTCTGCGATCTTCTTATCTAACCCAATTAAATTAGGAAAGAAAGTTCTGCTTCAGGTTCTGCATTCGATTCTTAATCCGCATTCCCCCCAGCAACAGCATCCCAAAATCTCGCTAACTAAGGCTATCTCAATTATACCTTACGTTCTTCATGTATCACTCACTTAAGTTTCAATATAGTAAAAATACGAAATCTAATTTGTCAGGCAAGGGGGTGGGGGGAGATCATCACACCATGCTTACATGTCATCTGAATCAGTATGCCCCTTTTTTCAAAAACCCATCCCTTAATTTTTATTCAAAATTTTAGCTAACACACGCATTCACGTTTTATTTGCAACATTTTTGTTAATAATTTAATTCTACTTCGTTGGACTTTTGGCCATATGTTCCCAGGGTTGGACTCTTTATGACCTTGGCTTTCGTTCAACAGCTATGTCCTCATTCTGGGTTAACTTCCAGTGCACATGCGTTGTCTTTCTTTACTCCGCTTACTTCAGTTATACATGAGGCCCAAATGCGCACTATTGATAGTCAGAAAGACAAATGTTGCTTTAAAAAATAAATGGTTTCACTGTATACCACCCACTTCTACTCTATCCCAGTTTATTTATTAGACTTATCCCTGAGTTAGCTTTTGTAGAAACCACTGGATTTTGTTCAAACAGATGCCATGCACGTGAGTCTTCAAGTCTCCATTTTAGTGTCTTCTGCTCCTGCTCAAGAATTTCCCTCCAAGCAAAAGCTTGTCCTACTGCGAAAATGCACTTGACGCATGCACAGTCGAGATTTCCTGTTAAAAGAGGTTTCAGTCCTACGTTTATGTTATTATCGTTAGTAAACACATAAGCTAGCTTCACTAACCGGCGTATTCTTGTGGTGCGCATTAGTTTTACACAAAACAATTTTAATAACTTGTTAGTTAAAGGAGTGGATTGCTTCCGAGCAAGTCTCTTTTCTACGAGTCCTTGCTCCATCAATGGTTTTGGCACCATACATGGTTGCACCAGTGCAACCCACAGTGACTGCTGTCTCTAGTGTGGTATGCATGTGGCTATAAGGCACCAGCATAAATCCATATGACACCCCAAAGGGCCTCATGTGACCCAAAGGGGCTCCAGAGGGAACTGCCACCAGCTTGAAAATCTCAAACCATTGTTTGATCTACACCTGCAAACTCTCGTAGGTCATCACAGTGAACTGTGGTGAAGCCACATTGGCATTGGGAGGTAACATTTAGAGCGAGGCTGAGGTCAGCCCAACAGCAGCGGTATATCCTCCAAAGGGTTGACTACCAGCTCCTGGGAAGATAGTCTCCGAAGGGAGGTGAGTACATAAATATGGGAGACTGACACTGCTTGTAGTGGAACATCTCAACTTCAAGCTCCACACAGACAAGGCAACCATCAGAGGCACCATTGCATACCAACAACCTCCCACCCCTATGCTCCAGCTTCTTTAACACCGTCAAACTTTATTTCTAATCTGGAAATGAATTCCTTTGTCAAATGTGGAATATATTACAACCAGGCTAGCCACTAACCAGTGAGCCATTGACCCGCAACTAAGCAAGTATTTTTTTCCTTTTTTGAAAATTACTTTGTCTAGAGTGCTGCTAGGAAAATAGGAAATAGTCCACTATCAGTATAAATGTAAATGGCTTTGCATTTTTCATGTCTCTTGAACTGCGCCTTAATCTTTTACTGGCTTCTGTTTTATTATTGATATTTGTATAGAGTCTTGTTCCCCCTATTGTGGCTCTTCACTATTACATTGAGCTTGTCCTTTTAATGCAAGACAGAGCATGAGAGCTTGCCCACTGAATAGCAATTTGAAGCTTACATGTCTGGCAGCTTTACTTGGTGTGCGCTGGAACTTTAATTTATTATTGCCTTGCCCAGCAGTGACACAAGCCAGATCGGTTTGTGTGGTTGGTAGACTGTATGGGTGTTTTATGTATGAGGTAAGCATTGTTGTGTGCACGATTTTCCAAAAGTTGCTCCAAAGTTGTTCTTGTATCTTAAAGCTTTGTGCTTGTGTGCTATTGTGAAGAGATGAGGTTGATAAATTAGCACACTTTTAGATCAAATGGACTTCACCACTGGTTTTATATTTTTTGCGCTCTGTGTTGGTGCTATAGATTCTGATGTATAGTAGTGCTTATAATTTGCTTATACAATTTGGTGTTTTCATGTTTAGATAACACTACGCAGGTCAGGAATCTGGTGCAAGAGGCCTTCTATGATTAGGGTTTGCCTGCTAGGATCAACCCTTGCCAATGGAAGACTGTTCCAGCAGCCTTATGCAAGATCAAAGTTCAATCAGGGTGCTCACTCATGATGGCAGAGGTAATGAGTGCCTAGTCCCCACAGGACCTGCACAGCAAAGCAGTTTACATCCATGCATACATTTGTTCCTCCATTGTACATAAATTGTGATAAATCTAGCAAGCTGCTGGAATATTTCCTCTTTGTGAAGTGTTCAGTCTGTTTCCTAACTTGAAAGAAACCTCCAGAACTGGAAAAAAAGAGGTGTAGCCCATTGCTGAGGTTCTTGAACCTTGGAGTGATGACTATAAAAATACTTTTCTATCTCAGGCTCCCATGTGGTTGAAGAGCTTGACACTCTTGTTGCTGAAAATCCCTGATTTTGGGAAACATTTATTTATGAAAGTGGTCTATTCTGTTGAACTTTCCTTAATGGTTTATCATTCCTAGTGGTAAACACAATGTTCTTTATTCCCTCCCTCTCTCCCTTCCAACATACAAGGACTGGCCATTTGATGATGGAGCCCCACCTCCAACTCAGATTGTTGATGATTGGTTAAACCTCTTGAAAACAAAATTTCGTGAAGAGGCAGGATGCTGCATTGCAGTGCACTGCGTAGCAGGACTTGGAAGGTGAGTACACGTGTGGAAGATTAAGATGTACATTTGTTACTAAAAGTGTACTGCAGTCTTTGAAAAAGTTGCTGTATGTGGATAAGCGAAACTAGACAAAGGGTCTGAACCTACACTTAGATGATCAGTTCTACATATCCGACAGCTTTTTTTTCAAAAGGTCACAGTATTCAGACTCAAATGTATTAAACATAACTTGGATGCCTGTTCTGTGAAAGGTGTTCTTTAATTAATTATATATTCTGGACTTTCCACAGCCTCCGATTGTTGCGACATTCCAAACGTTAGTTGTTTCAAGACCACTATGTGTTAATTTTCCTTGATTCAACAATTGTAAATTTGTAACACTGATGGCAAACTCTGCCTTAAGAAAATAGAAAAAAAGCTGCCAGCCAAGGACAGTGCATAGATACGTTCATCTGCATCCCTTAGATGCTCATCTTAGCTTCATTAACCAACCTTAATCAACGCAACCAACTCTTGAGTATCCGATTCTCACTTTTTTCAGCACTCAGTCCTTGAAAGCAATAGGTCTAGAGGAAAAGAAAGCCTCTCGACAAGATATCAACACTAGTATCTGCAGAGATTTCAAAACCCTTCCTGGCAGTATCTGCAGTGACATTTCAGTTAGCAGAGAAGGCATTCTAATAATAGTGGAGACAATCAATCAGCTCTACAAGAGAACCAAACGAAGAGTGTCGTCATCACTTGCCCTCCTTTGCTTGCCATTTCCAGAGGAGGAGTGTATAAGTTAATTATTTGGCATGGTTGGTAGTCCATCACCAGTAATAGTCCCAGCTTGTTAGACATAACAAAAGGCTTCAATAATTTAAACCTGAGCTCACTCCCCTCCTCCCCCACCCAGATAGCCATGTCATAGAGCTGACAAGTCACTCCTTACACGAAGCGTTGAATAGGCAGCCCTCACATTTGCTCCTTTCAAGTTAAGAAGTTACTAGTTCTCATCCAGGGGGTTCTCATCAATAGTCCTAATCTATGAATAATCCCGGAGCATATAGAAAATACATATAAATATATATGTGTATGTATATATGTATATGTATATATGTATGTATATATATATATATATATATATATATATATATATATATACATATTTGCAGCCTAGAACATTTCCAAACTGTCGCAAAATTACACAAATTAGCATACACAAAGTAGTACTCTCCCAACCCCTATGGAAGAAAGAGAGCAGTAAACATTTACATACAACAATGCTTTATTGCCATAAGAAAACCTGTAATTTGGCATTTGCCAGTAGGCTGCAGTAGAGTGTAAAGAAACAAAGAAAGACTGACACCTTGCCTTTAAGGCATACCTGAAGGTGAACCCCTGCTCCCATGATGCACCACAGGTGGCAGTTGGGTCAGTTCTTTTTTCCGCCTCCTTCTGTTAGGATCCTGGAGCTTGAGCTCTTCAGTTTTTGACTGAAATTGTTATTCTGAGTGATTTTTTTCACAAAATTCGACATCTTCTGGTTTATTAAGGCTTCTGCTTTGGTATTTGTGGTGTTCCACTTCAATTTTTCTCAGAATGCCTGCTTTATTCCGGAAGTGTCCTTGTGACACGAAGATGGCACTGGCCGACCCACACGCAGTGTGCATCGTGTGCCTTCCATCTGCACACAACCCTGACCAGTGCCAAAACTGTCAGAAGTTCTCTAGGCAGACTCTTCGTGACAGATAACATATCAGACTTCATGCCATGTTGGAGAAAGACAAAAGTCATCAGGTGGGTGGCCATGGAGGCCCCAGGACGTTTTCTTCAAGCAAGCATGCCCAAAAACGGCGACGTTCCGCATCCCCTGCCTCCAGAAAGAGGAAGGGAGGACGAATATCTCCGTCAAAGAGGCCCAGACGCTCTTCTGGATCACCAGCGCGACGTCGAGTCTCTGCCGCAGCCAAGTAAGTCGGCGTCGAGACGCCACACTTCGGGCTCGAAGTCTGTGGCTGCTGACATGTCCAAGTCTCCGCCGACGTCGAGGCTTCCATCGACGTCGAGACACTCTCCGCCACCCTCGAGGGGGTCAGCTTCGAGAGTTATGACTGCTTCCAGATTGCCGCCGACTGGCGTGCCGCTGTCGAGAGGGTCTTCGAGATCCCACCATTCGACGACGAGGAAGTCGAAGTCTAGGCGACGTCAAGAGTCATCGTCGGCACTACGTCGAAGAAGGTAGTCGTCGACAGGACGCCATGGAGGTTCGCCGTCGGCCCGACAACTAGGAAGATTGATGTCGAGGTCACCGACTCTACACCGAATATCGCAGTCGAGGTCACCACGGCGTGGACGATCGACGTCGAGCATCAAGGCCTCTCTACGCCATTGGTCACACAAACGTCTGTCGAAATTTTGCCTTCGAGGGAAGAGGTCACGGTGGTTGAGGAGTCAACTGGGTCCAGGTCATCAGGAGACAGATCTTCATCTCCTGGGTTGAACATTGTGGAGATCTCTCCAGAAGCTTCTACCAGGTCTGCGGACAGATCACGCAGTGTGTCATCTCACTGTCCTCAGGGAGCTGTATCGGGCGGTCGCAGTAGTCCAGGCTCAGATTACTCCGCGCAGTCTCACATCTGTTCCAGGGACAAGTACTCCGGTCAGACCATCTAAGTCTCCTCCTCTGAGGCCACGACCCTCATCCAGACCAAGATCTCCTGCCAGATCACGCTCTCCAGCACGGGCAAGAACACCTGCCAAGTCCTTCCCCGAGGCCAAAATCTCCGTCTAGACATAAGTCTAGATCCAGGGGTCGGCATAGCGGTCATCGCGGCAGGTCACACAACAGCGGACGCACAAAATCTCCAACTTGGTCCTCTTCTACGAGGTCTACGGTCCGGGACTATTCTTCGACCTACTCTACTCCTCCTTCATAAGTCTCACCTATTGATAACATCGCAACTTTTACAGATGTGCTGGGCAGGGGAGCAAAGAAGCTTAACATCTTTCTGCATACTCCTGTGGTACCCACCTCCATAATTTTTGACACTTCATCACCGGACAGCGCCTAGACCTCTGCTGCCTCTGGTGCCTGGCTTCATTAAACTGGCGATGGCTACCTTCCTCACGCCTGCAGTGGTAAGTTCTGTTCTATCAAGACTTGCCAAGAAGTACAAGGCTCCCGCAGAGGACCCCTTGTTCCTCAGATCAGATCCACCAGCTGACTCGGTTATCGTGGCGGCTGCCATGAAGTCTCATTCGGCCTCCACCTAATCCACGGTACCCCCAGAAAAGGACAGCAAACTCATGGATTCGTTTGGCAGTAAGGTATGCAACAGCTGTGCTTCATAAAATGAACGTGGCTAGTGCCTCTGCTCTACTCTGGAGGTACGATAGGTCCCTCTGGGACTCCCTCACTCGCTTCACAGAGAAGCTTCCTAAGGAAGACCGACAGGACTTTGTCGAAGTCCTGCAGGAGGGAGGACTCTTAGCCAACCAGGTCATTAGTGTTGCAGCAGACTCTTCTGACCTCGCGGCCCATGGCTACTCCCATGAAATCTGCTCACGGTGTTCGGCGTGGCTCCGCATTACGGGCCTCAAGCCGGATGCTCAGAAGATCTTGAGCCTCCCCTTTAATGGTTCTTCTCTCTTTGGTTCACACGCTGATGAGATGACCAAAATGAAATCGTAAATGGACGCTGAAGGCTGTGGGTTTGGAAAAGAGTAAAGAATTTAAAAAGCGCTTTTGTCAGGGGTACAAGCGACCTTACCAGCAGAGGGTTCAAACCCCTCCATGGTCATCCCAAACACAGCAGAAAACCCAATTTTAGCAGAGACGCACTAGCAGAGGCAGAGGCAACAGTAACAAGCAGCAGTCTGTCTCCAAGCAGCCTCCCAAGCCCTGAGCTGTTTCTTCCTCCGCAACTGTTCGCCACTCCGGTGGGAGGGAGTGTTTTTCATCAGCTGGAAGAGTGGAGATCCATAACAAAGGACAGATGGGTGCTGAATATTGTCCAGCACGGTTACTTGCTGAGGTTCAAGCCCCCCACCCCCCTTCACAAGTCTTCCCTCAAATAAAGCACCTTCCCCGATTCCACAGTCCACTGCTGCAGGACGAAGTCTGTCCTCCTCAAGAAGGCCATGGAGGAGGTTCCTTCCATGCAGAGGAGTCTACTTCCGCTATTTTCTTGTCCAAAAAAAGAGTAGTCAAAGAATACAGGCCCATTCTAGACCTACGACTACTGAACAGATTTGTCAAAAGAGAAATATTCTGCATGCTAGCCCTGTACCAGATCTTCCTGCATCTTCATCAGGGAGAATGGATGTGTGCCATCGACCTGCAGGACGCCTACTTTCACATAGTCTCAGTAAAACACCGAAAGTTTCTCAGGTTTCAGATCGGACGCCATCACTACCAGTATCGAGTGCTTCCGTTTGGCCTCAAATCCGCACCAGGGACATTCTCCAAGTGCATGGCGGTGGTGGCTGCTATTCTCTGCAGGTGGAAGATCTTCGTATGTCCCTATCTAGACGATTGGTTGCTGAAAAGCTCCACTCTGGCTCTGCTTCAGACACATCTTTTGTTCTGTCTCAACCTGATGAACTCATTGGGGTTGCAGGTCAACTTCAAAAAGTCAGTTCTGAACCCTTCCCAACGGATTCATTACCTGGGTGCTTCCCTGGACTCCGTGCAGGCAAGCGTGTGTCCTTCGGAGGAGAGGTTGTCATCCATGCTCCTAAAGTGTCGTCTTCTACTGGACCATCAGTCCCACCGCCAGGCAAGTGTCCTCTCTCCTGGGGTCCATGGCCTCATGCATCTACATCGTGCCCAATGCACGCCTTCACATGAGGACTCTTCAGCAGGCTCTCGAGGACCAATGGTCTCGGAGGTCAGGTCGCTGGAAGGACCGTGTCTCTCTTCTACAAGATGCCAGAGACTCAATCAGATGGTGGATGAAACATTCCAATCCCCTCCGGGGAGTTCCATTCCATCGCCCTCCTCCATCTCAGTCAGTGGTTACGGATGCCTCTCTTCCAGTCTGGGGCGCTCATATGGACCAGCTTCGGGTCCAAGGTCTCTGGTCCGAAGTAGAGCGAAGCTACCACATCAACTTCCTAGAGCTTCGAGCAGTTCATCTGTAGCTCAAATTTCTTTATCCTTCTCCGGGCACCAACTACATCCAAGTTCAGACGGACAACACAACAACTATGTTCTATCTGAACAAGCAGGGAGCCACCAGGTCAAGAGTCTGATCCCTGGAAGCGCAAGCCATCTGGCACTGGCTCCTGGCAGAGGTCTATCCATCGTGGCAGTTCATCTACCAGGTAGCCAAAATACCCAAGCAGACTGCCTAAGCAGAGACTTCATAGAAGCGCACGATTGGGTGCTCAACGAAGAGGACGCACAAGAGGTATTTCTGCAATGGAGCGTACCGGACATAGACCTGTTCGCAGACGCGGCAAATGCAAAATGCCCCTTCGCGTCCAGGTTCCCCCAACACGACTCCCAGGGAACGCTTTTTTGATCAGCTGGTCGCAGACCTTGCCGAACGCCTTTCCTCCCCTGCCTTTGATCCCGGCGGTGATTCAGAAACTCTACAGACCCAACACCAGGATGATCCTGATAGCGCCGGAGTGGCCACGCCAGTGGTGGTACCCGGATCTCCTCCAACTGTCGAAAGTCCTGCACTGGCTACATCCTTGCCGTCCAGACTAGTTGACCAAGGAACAGGGGAAGGTGTGTCCTTCCCCCCCCCCCCCCCCCCCCTTCCTCCCCCCCCCTCCCAAACCTTCCCTCCCTTCGCTTGATGGCTTGGCTCCTGAGGTCATCCAGTATGGACACCTAGACCTTCCAGCAGACCTCATGAACATTCTCAAAGAAGCCAAGAGACCTTCCACTAGGAAGTCATATGCTTTCAAGTGGAAGAGATGCTTCATATGGTGTCTTGACAACTCTCTTGACCCTATCCATGGTCAGAAGCAGGTGATTCTACCCTATCTGTTGCATTTAGCAAAGTCAGGCCTCAAGTACCCCTCCATCCGGGTTCACTTAGCGGCAATCACAGCCCATAGGAAGTCACCTTCTCAGACATCATTCTTCCTAATGCCTGATGTTGATAACGTCCACTGAGTTTCCAGATTTTCCGAAGGGGCTACTCCCTCCTTTTCTGTCTACTCCGCCACCCTTGCCACCTACTTACAACAAGCTGACTGAGTAGGATACCTCCATACTCCACCAGTAAGTGACGACTGTCTTGGCCAAGTGAGCCATAGAGAGGGTGCCAGAATCACAAGTTGTCAAGGTTGCTATTCCCTCTCTTTGTTCTATTCTAGACCTGCACTATTGAATTTCTTCCTGATGGAGAAAATCAAAATGCTCACACTTGCTCAAGTTGGACTTGCAGGACCTTTACTTCCACATACCTGTCCTGCCTGCCAACAGAGGTTACCTGCAGCTAACCGTAGACCACGAGCACTTACAGTTCACTGTGCTCCCCTTTGGCCTTACCAGCGCCTCTCAGGTGTTCACCAGGGTGATTGCGTTGGTTGCAGCTCATCTGCGGAGGTCAAGGCTGACAGTCTTTCCCGATCTTGAGGACTGGCTGTTTTAGGCAAGGTCGCCCAGGCTGTTTTCTCCCACCTCCAGACTATGGTGGACCTCCTGCAATTGCTAGAGTTCACTATCAAAGTACTGAAGTCACACCTGCCCTTCTCAAATGTTTCCTTTCAATGGACTGTTCTGAACACAGTGAATTTTCAGGCTTATAGTGAACAGCGATTCCAGGATATTCAGGCTATGATACCAAGGTGTAGGCTTTATCCTGGATTTTGTTCCTGATTCTGAGGCTGCTGGGCCTCATGGTCTCCTGCATGCTATTTGTGACACATGGCTACTGGCATATGTGGGCTCTGCGGTGGGACCTGAAGTTCAAATGGACCGACATGGTCCAGATCTCAGAGTGCTCTGCAAAAGATAGTCAGTGGTGGTTAACCAACCGAGATTGGGTCAGCGGCAGACCCCTCTCCCTTCCCCACCCACATCTAACAGTAGTGACTGATGTGTCACTCCTAGGCAGGGGAGGCCATCTGGGACAGGTGGAGATCAGAAGGCTCTGATCTCCAGTGGAATCTGGACTCCACATCAACCTGTTGGAGCTCCAAGCAATCGGACTGGCACTTAAAGTTTTTCTACCCTCCCATCAAGGAAAGGTTAGGGCAGTCTTTCACAGACAACACTACCGCCATGTGGTACTGCAACACACTGAGGGATGAGGTCGTGGACCCTCTGTCAAGAGGCCCTTCATCTGTAGACTTTGTTGGAATGCTGGGGCATTTAATTTCCTAGGCCCGATATCTGAATACCAGATCGGATGAACTCAGCCGAAGAAATCTAGCAGGTCATGAATGTTGCCTCCATCCGTTAGTGGTGCAAGGTTTCTTTCCACTTTGGGAAGAACCTTGGTTAGAACTCCGCCAAACATTCTGTGTCTCCACTTCTGCGCCCTGGAGTTTCCAAGGTGTCTCTTGCTCGGAGACTTTTCGCCTAGTGGTGCTCCAGTCTGCTGCATGTCTTTCCACCCATACCACTTTTGCTCAGAACTCCCAAGAAGATCAGGAACGACCAGGCTCATGTCATCCTTGTGGCTCGGGATTGGCCGCGAAGAGTCTGGTATCTCTAGCTGTCACATATAGCCATCGATCCTCCAATCGGAGTGCCTGACAGCATCAGGGGTTGGTCCTCCACTTGAACCCGTCCAGCCTCCACCTCCTTGCGTGGAGATTCAGCGGTGACGGTTGACAGCCTTCGACCTTCCTCCCGAAGTCTGTGATGTTATCTTGGCAGCCAGGCGTCCCTCCACTAAGACTGTATACGCCTGCAGATGGAACAAATTTGTGACATGGTGCGCAGCAAAGGCTGGGGATCCCCTTTCTGCCCCGCTTTCTGAGGTTCTCTTGTTCCTCCTCTTTGACCCAGCAGGGCTCTGCTCTGGGCCCTTTTAAAGGCTATCTCTCAGCCATTTCAGCCTTCTTTTTTCAAGTCCTCTGTTGTAAATCGCTTTCTTAACACCATCGCTGCTAATGGTTTTCCCCTCCTGTGCTGATTGATCGGTAAATCCCATTGTTCATGACGAGCTCAGCTCGTCATCAGCACAGCTCAACCGTGCCTCATGACGAGCTGAGCTCGTCATGAGCATCGAAGGGGTTAAGGGCATTACTCATCTTTTTCCTCCTGTTCCCTTCGTAATGCCTCAGTTGTACTTGAACTTGGTTCTTACTTATCTTGTGTGCTCCCTTTGACCCGCTACATAACTGTCCTCTCAGACTTCTCACTTTAAAGACTGCCTTTCTGGCTGTCATCACCTCCAATTCAAAGAGGCTTTATTCGCGCATTTCTCATAAAAGCACAATACATACAAAAATATTAAAACTATATTAAATGGTTGCCTCGAACAAATAAAAGCAAGTACTTTACATAAAAGCATGAATATATATACATAAGATATGAAATATAAACTACGTCAAGTAGCTTCAATAAAACCATCCCAATATAAACAGTTACTCGGCTAACAATTTTTTCCTAATAGACCAAGCCCACCCCATAAATTTCGCTACTGCCAGTGACAAGCAAGCGCTAGTGCAAATGATTCTCAAAGCTACAATGCTACTGTTGGTACCCAAGTTTTTACATGCAGGTTTTAACCAGATTTGCCTAGGGATGGCCTAGGCTTGACAGGCGAATAAAAAGTGCCCAATAGTCTCCTTTGCAGATCCACAAGCGGGGCAGGAAGTATTTGATGAACCCTGCCACCTGCCAGTTAGGGACCTGAGCGGAAGAGTACCTATCCTCATTTGACTTCGAAGCTTCCTATCCCATGGCTTTGTTATCTTGTCCCAATAAAGTTCATGTTCAGGAGAGATTTTAGATTTCAGATAGCATCCTGTCAATATTTCTCCAGTCCCGCTCAGCCACCTAGTCCCAATACAACTCCTTTACAGTAATTTTACTAGGAAAAAGTGTGCCTGGCGGTTTATCCCAAAGGGTTTGGAGACCCAACAAACATAACAAGGATCTAAGGTCTTTTAGCCATTTGATCTTATGGAAAACATCCCCTTTGATTAACTCCAAAAAGCCTTCAGCATAGTTCTTAAGTTCTGGGGTGGTCCAGAGTCGTCTCCAATACAATATCTGGCAAAGCTTTGCCAAATCAACCGCTGCCTTTCTGCCCAGCTCATATCTAAGGGCGAGAAGGGGGGTACTTTTGGGAATACCAGTAATTGTCCTAAAGAACTTGTTTTCGGACCTCTGTAATGAATCAAGCTTTCCAAAACCCCACAACTCAGCCCCGTATAGTGCTGAGCCAAGGGCTTTTGCCTCATAAACCGGTAAGGCTGGCATGATTGGTTTAGTTTTTGATTTTCTGTGTTCTGCCCCGAGGGCTCCAGCTAATTGTCTATGCCTTAATGTCGCTAGGTAACTATGCTGGGACCATTTGAGATCGTAGGTTATATAAATACCAAGGTAGGTAAAAGCTTTGACTACCTCTAGCGGGCGCAGGTTCATAGTCAGCCTGGATCGGAAATTACGGTGAGGATTAAAATCCATTAACTTGGTTTTGGTCACGTTGACTTCAAGACCATGCTCCCCACAAAATTCCTCAAAGATGTTGAGGGCACACTGCAGGCCTCTCGAAGTCTTTGATAGAATAAGAGTGTCGTCTGCGAACATTAATATTGGTACCTTAATGTTCGCCAACGAGGGGGCGTCTAAATTAGCAGACAGCATTCTAGCTACTACTCCGTTAATAAACAAGGAAAAAAGCAGGGGGGCCATTGCACACCCCTGCCGAACTCCCCGCTCGACCGGGAAGTCCGCAGTGACCTCTCCTAGACTGCCCCACTGTACCCTGGCAAAATTTGCCTCATGCAACCTCATAACTAGGGTCAATAAATCCTCAGGTAGACCCAGTTTCCACAACACTGACCACAGCTTAGTTCTGGGAACTCGGTCGAAGGCAGCCCGCAAGTCCACAAAAGCGGCATACAGGCTGCCCCGCCCAGCACCACAGTTCGCCACCGCAGTAGAGTAAAGTGGAACACCTGGTCCACCGTTCTAGTGGCCTTCCGGAACCCAGCCTGGTAAGGGGTTAATGCATTTTTTTCGTCAACCCAGGCCATAAGCCTGTTCACCACCATCCTCCCCACCACCTTTTGAATGGTAGCTATCAAGCTTATGGGTCTGTAATTACCCGGCAAACCCCGCTCTCCTTTCTTATTTACGGGGATAATGATTGCACCCTTCCAGGATGATGGTACAATTGCACCCTGGGCAACAGCGTTAATCAAAAGCAAGATATATTTGCCCCAGCATTCCTTATCTTTAATGAAAAGATCCGCTGGGATCTCATCCAAACCGGGAGCTCTTCCTCTTGATACTGCACTTAGGGCCAACAACACCTCACCATGGCTAAAAGTTATCTTTGGGGTATACAGCCATGAAACCTTCCATCTCAGAGCCAGGGTTGCTATCTGCATATTGTGGCTTGAAATAATTGACCCAGTCCTCCTCACCAACGTTATTATCTGGGCAATTGGGTTAACCGCCACTACCCCATTTAACAATGCTCCAGAAGAGTCTAGAGTCTTTAGTCCTACTTGCCTCCCTTAGTTCATTCCAATGCCTCTCATCCCATGTTTTTTTAGCAGAGGCTATACAATCCTTGTAAGTCCTTCTAGCACTACGGATAGCCACTTGATCTCTACTCTTAATAGCTATTCCCAAAACTAGCCTGGCTTTCCTACACTGAGCGTTATACCACCTCACAGAACTGGGAGGTGCCTTATTGGTTTTCCTACCCGATATCTGGAAATGGGATCTAATAGCTCAAAAAAATATTGTCATGTATAGCAGTAGTTTCATGAGACCCTGGAACAACTGTTTTTGTTTGCTCTCGGGCAATTATCGCCTTGTCCACCTCCATGTCTATACTAACCATAGACTGTTGATTAGCCAAGACATTGGGCCATTTTAGCCGTCGCATGTCGTTGGTGGGTAGGGGCAGGGGAACACCAATCCACTCTTTAGCGGGCTTCCCTGCGAGGACAACCACATGTGTGTGTTACCCACAGAGGGTCGTGGTCCCTTTCTAGCCTGTGCTTTACTTCCATATCATGGACTCCCTTCCATAGTTGAAGACTGCACAGAACATAGTCTATCCTACTCCTATTTCGACCGTTATCGAAAGTGCATTCCCCCCCCCCCCCCCCCCCCCCCGCCCCCCCCCTTGTCACTCATTGTTCGCCCATTTAATGCCCTAAGGCCCCTTTCCAGGCTAATGGCATTCAAACATATAATATCCTCAGGCCAACGTTTAATTAGGTCTAGATTTAATTTGGGGACACCCCATACCATATCCTCGTCCATCCCAACTAGATCACAAATGTCCAGGGGTTCAAACGTACGGTTGAAATCTCCAGCAATAATGGTTTTATTATTCATGGAGTATGTCTCATGTAGGGAGACCAGAGCCGCAAGAACTACTGATTTCCCCCCCTTAAGAACCCCAGGTAAAAACATTGTATATGTCCAGGCTCCCAGATAAGCCCATACCCACTTTTATAAGTTGGATATCATTACTACCAGTTTAAACTACTTTAAAAGAAAAGGGCAGACATTGACGTACCCATATAATCAGGCCACCCTTAGGATGACCCTTTTGACCTTTAGTTGCCGGGATCTTATAGTTCCGGTACCCTTGGAGAAAACCGGGCTCACACATCCAAGTCTCCTGAAACATACACACATCGAAGCAATTTACAAAATCTACCCATTCCTGGGACTCCAGCTTGGGGCGGATACCAGCTATGTTCCAGGAAACCAAGCTTCCCACACCCTCCATATCGTTTATTACCGATTCCCTGGGAGTGCCTAGCGGGGGTACATCAGAGTCAGTATTATTATCAGTACACTCTAATATACTAGAATTCCCCTTAGTTGGAACCACCCCCTTGAGATGATGATAATGAGGGGGGTTAGCGATGTGCTCCAAGTTGCTGCCGACTTGATTGAGGACAAGTCAGTCGCATTCATTAAGCCCTGAGAGGACGTTAAATCTATTTGTTATTTCGACTCCACCTCTATATTTCTGGAGTCTTTCTCATGCCAACGACCAGATGCTATCAAATGAGGTATAGGTCGCAACCCATGTATTCCCATAGGGTAAGTTTGATTTGGAAAATTCCTCAGTGAGGGGATCCTATGGGAGGGTTTTCCCTGAGTACCTGGTCTATAGAAGAACCCGAGGGGCACAACTTCGATACCCTGCCCCCTCGCTAATGAATGCTGTTCTATCTCCCATAGTATTCTTGCAACTGCATTCGAGGTGTTAAAATGTATAACTATGCAGTCACCCTCTCTGGTCGTCCTTGAGTGACCCACCCATCCTACTCTACGGACCATGAGTAGGTCACGTCCTAATTCATGACCCTCTTCTAGATTTTTTGTGAACCAGTGAGTGACCTTTGTCTTCAGTTGGTAGAACCCCTCAGTTAAGCCAGCTCGAAGAGGGGGAACCTTAGTCATGACCACCACTAGGGGGGTACTTTGAGGGGGTAAGTTTAGTGTAAATTGATTTCCTGTAACTAAATCAGAATTGTTAGGAGGCAAATACCCAGAAGCAAGTCTAGCAGGTTCTAACCGAGCTTCCTGATGAGATTGCGATGCCCCCTTCAGGGCATTGGATGACTCGGGACATGAATTTTTATCACCTGACTTGACTGAACTTACATCTCTAAGTGCCACTGGTTTGTTTCCATTCAGCATGGGGGGGTTACAGATAGAGGGTGCTTGGTCACTTCTAGCGACCACCTTTTCTGGATTAGCAGAAGGAATTTTGCCCTTGCTATTTTAATCAGTCAGGAAGTGTAACATTTGAGAGTTTTCCTTGACTGCAATTTCCAGTTTGTCCAAACTCTCAGTGACTAGTCTCCGCCTCTCAATAATAGGGAGTAGAAAAGAACGAAGCAGGTGTTCAACCTGTCCCACCAGAGAACCGTCACCATGCACAACTGGAGGCAGTAATGGAGAGGGATAAGGATATAGTGTACTATCAGACTCTATACAGATCTCGTCACCCACTGGCTTATTCCACTTTTTTGTAGGTTTAGACCTTTTAGCTCTTCTACTTTGCGGACGGCCCCCCCTTTTCTTTTTGCCTGTGGCTCTTTTATTTAGGGGCGGAGAGTCAACTACCAAACAAACTGGAGAGCCATTGAGAGAAGATATACAAGTGGGAATTGCAACTAGATCAGCCCTACCTGGCAGTGTAAAAGAGTTGTTTTCCTCTTGGATATTTGCAAGGGAATCTAGTTTGATGCTGGACTCGGGCAAACCCAAGTCACTTAGCCGTTGGCTTATGCGATTCTCAGGCGTGGTGCAATGCTGGATAGCCCCCAAAGAGGAACTTTTCGAAAAGATCTCGGCTGATAATCTTTTCTCAACAGCACTTATCTGATGTTCCAGTGCAACAGAGACCCTTGTAAAATAATTGTCCAAAGTACCCAAAATGCTTCCAGTATTAGATTTCTCACCATCCTTGCCTCCCTTGGTTGACTGAGCCGCCATTACACCTCAGTCCAGAGTTATTAAGTAAACACAGGGAAAGCCTTTGAACAAAAACGTGAAAAATAAACAAAGATTGCCGTTGTAATAAAACCAAGGGGAGTGGCCCAGCCCAGCCTCAACCGGCCTCTGACGGCTGCAGACGGCCCCACCCTTGTCCCGGGCTTCTCCCGGGACGCTCCCGCGCAGTGGACAGCTATGCTTACTATAAAGACAAGCATTTGCAATGCAATAGGTCTCGCATTATTTAAGTTTGAGCTATTAGCATTGTAAATGGCAATTGTTTTTTGCTTTATGCTATAGTTTTTTTTTTACATAAAAAGCTTCATATAAAATATGTTTTATTAAAGTTATTTATGCAGTATCTAAATTTTGTTTGCATAAAACAGTATAATAATATCTTAGTAAAAAAGTCAAATATTTTAATGGAAATTCACCAAATGTTCATTTATGTGTTGGTTTTGAAAATAGCTAAATTAATAGCTTTGTCATTTACAATGCCAATAGTTATAACTTTCGCAAATGTGACACCTATAGCATTTGTCATGCAACATTTGTATTTACGTGACTTAGATGTATTGATATTACAAATAACAATGGCTTTTAATTTTTTTTAATACTTAATAAAAGTGATTGTAATTTATAATGGCAATAGCTTAAACTTTTGTAAATAACTTTTGTGAAGATTATGTTCAGTGTATTTTATTGTAACAAAATCCAAGAACAGAAGTGAAATATTAACATCTTTTTGTGACATTTGTAATAAAGCTTGAAACATTGAGAGAACATATTTGTGCTGTGGTGGTGCTGAGTGATGCTGTGGTGGTGCTGAATGGGGCTGTGGTGATGCTGAGTGATGCAGTGGTGGTGCTGAGTGATGCAGTGGTGGTGCTGAGTGGTGCTATGGTGGTGCTGAGTGATGCTGTGGTGGTGCTGAGTGGTGCTGTGGTGGTTCTGAGTGATGCTGTGGTGGTTCTGAGTGATGCTGTGGTGGTTCTGAGTGATGCTGTGGTGGTGCTGAATGACTGTACTCACTGTCACTCTGCACTCACTGTCACTCTGCACTCACTGTCACTCTGCACTCACTGTCACTCTGCACTCACTGTCACTCTGCACTCACTGGCACTCTGCACGCACTCTGCACTCACTCTCACTCTGCACTCACTCTCACTCTGCACTCACTCTCACTCTGCACTCACTCTCACTCTGCACTCACTCTCACTCTGCACTCACTCTCACTCTGCACTCACTCTCACTCTGCACTCACTCTCACTCTGCACTCACTCTCACTCTGCACTCACTCTCACTCTGCACTCACTCTCACTCTGCGTTCACTCTCACTCTGCACTCACTCTCACTCTGCACTCACACTCACTCTGCACTCACTCTCACTCTGCACTCACTCTCACTCTGCACGCACTCTCACTCTGCACGCACTCTCACTCTGCACGCACTCTCACTCTGCACGCACTCTCACTCTGCACGCACTCTGCACTCACTGTCACTCTGCACTCACTGTCACTCTGCACTCACTGTCACTCTGCACTCACTGTCACTCTGCACTCACTGTCCCTCTGCACTCACTGTCCCTCTGCACTCACTGTCCCTCTGCACTCACTGTCCCTCTGCACTCACTCTCACTCTGCACTCACTGTCACTCTGCACTCACTGTCACTCTGCACTCACTGTCACTCTGCACTCACTGTCACTCTGCACTCACTGTCACTCTGCACTCACTGTCACTCTGCACTCACTGTCACTCTGCACTCACTGTCACTCTGCACTCACTGTCCCTCTGCACTCACTGTCCCTCTGCACTCACTCTCACTCTGCACTCACTGTCACTCTGCACTCACTGTCACTCTGCACTCACTGTCACTCTGCACTCACTGTCACTCTGCACTCACTGTCACTCTGCATGCACTCTGCACTCACTGTCACTCTGCACTCACTGTCACTCTGCATGCACTCTGCACTCACTGTCACTCTGCATGCACTCTGCACTCACTGTCACTCTGCACTCACTGTCACTCTGCACTCACTGTCACTCTGCACTCACTGTCACTCTGCACTCACTGTCACTCTGCACTCACTGTCACTCTGCACTCACTGTCACTCTGCACTCACTGTCACTCTGCACTCACTGTCACTCTGCACTCACTGTCACTCTGCACTCACTGTCACTCTGCACTCACTGTCACTCTGCACTCACTGTCACTCTGCACTCACTGTCACTCTGCACTCACTGTCACTCTGCACTCACTGTCACTCTGCACTCACTGTCACTCTGCACGCACTGTCACTCTGCACGCACTGTCACTCTGCACGCACTGTCACTCTGCACGCACTGTCACTCTGCACGCACTGTCACTCTGCACGCACTGTCACTCTGCACGCACTGTCACTCTGCACGCACTGTCACTCTGCACGCACTCTGCACTCACTGTCACTCTGCACTCACTGTCACTCTGCACTCACTGTCACTCTGCACTCACTGTCACTCTGCACTCACTGTCACTCTGCACTCACTGTCACTCTGCACTCACTGTCACTCTGCACTCACTCTCACTCTGCACTCACTCTCACTCTGCACTCACTCTCACTCTGCACTCACTCACTCTGCACTCACTCTCACTCTGCACTCACTCTCACTCTGCACGCACTCTCACTCTGCACGCACTCTGCACTCACTGTCACTCTGCACTCACTGTCACTCTGCACTCACTGTCACTCTGCACTCACTGTCACTCTGCACTCACTGTCACTCTGCACTCACTGTCACTCTGCACTCACTGTCACTCTGCACTCACTGTCACTCTGCACGCACTGTCACTCTGCACTCACTGTCACTCTGCACTCACTGTCACTCTGCACTCACTGTCACTCTGCACTCACTGTCACTCTGCACTCACTGTCACTCTGCACTCACTGTCACTCTGCACTCACTGTCACTCTGCACTCACTGTCACTCTGCACTCACTGTCACTCTGCACTCACTGTCACTCTGCACTCACTGTCACTCTGCACGCACTGTCACTCTGCACGCACTGTCACTCTGCACGCACTGTCACTCTGCACTCACTGTCACTCTGCACTCACTGTCACTCTGCACTCACTGTCACTCTGCACTCACTGTCACTCTGCACTCACTGTCACTCTGCACTCACTGTCACTCTGCACGCACTCTGCACTCACTGTCACTCTGCACTCACTGTCACTCTGCACTCACTGTCACTCTGCACTCACTGTCACTCTGCACTCACTGTCACTCTGCACGCACTCTGCACTCACTGTCACTCTGCACTCACTGTCACTCTGCACTCACTGTCACTCTGCACTCACTGTCACTCTGCACTCACTGTCACTCTGCACTCACTGTCACTCTGCACTCACTGTCACTCTGCACTCACTGTCACTCTGCACTCACTGTCACTCTGCACTCACTGTCACTCTGCACTCACTGTCACTCTGCACTCACTGTCACTCTGCACGCACTGTCACTCTGCACGCACTGTCACTCTGCACGCACTGTCACTCTGCACGCACTGTCACTCTGCACGCACTGTCACTCTGCACGCACTGTCACTCTGCACGCACTGTCACTCTGCACGCACTGTCACTCTGCACGCACTCTGCACTCACTGTCACTCTGCACTCACTGTCACTCTGCACTCACTGTCACTCTGCACTCACTCTCACTCTGCACTCACTCTGCACTCACTCTCACTCTGCACTCACTCTCACTCTGCACTCACTCTCACTCTGCACTCACTCACTCTGCACTCACTCACTCTGCACTCACTCTCACTCTGCACGCACTCTCACTCTGCACGCACTCTGCACTCACTGTCACTCTGCACTCACTGTCACTCTGCACTCACTGTCACTCTGCACTCACTGTCACTCTGCACTCACTGTCACTCTGCACTCACTGTCACTCTGCACTCACTGTCACTCTGCACTCACTGTCACTCTGCACTCACTGTCACTCTGCACTCACTGTCACTCTGCACTCACTGTCACTCTGCACTCACTGTCACTCTGCACGCACTGTCACTCTGCACTCACTGTCACTCTGCACTCACTGTCACTCTGCACTCACTGTCACTCTGCACTCACTGTCACTCTGCACTCACTGTCACTCTGCACTCACTGTCACTCTGCACTCACTGTCACTCTGCACTCACTGTCACTCTGCACTCACTGTCACTCTGCACGCACTGTCACTCTGCACGCACTGTCACTCTGCACGCACTGTCACTCTGCACGCACTGTCACTCTGCACTCACTGTCACTCTGCACTCACTGTCACTCTGCACTCACTGTCACTCTGCACTCACTGTCACTCTGCACTCACTGTCACTCTGCACTCACTGTCACTCTGCACGCACTCTGCACTCACTGTCACTCTGCACTCACTGTCACTCTGCACTCACTGTCACTCTGCACTCACTGTCACTCTGCACTCACTGTCACTCTGCACGCACTCTGCACTCACTGTCACTCTGCACTCACTGTCACTCTGCACTCACTGTCACTCTGCACTCACTGTCACTCTGCACTCACTGTCACTCTGCACTCACTGTCACTCTGCACTCACTGTCACTCTGCACTCACTGTCACTCTGCACTCACTGTCACTCTGCACTCACTGTCACTCTGCACTCACTGTCACTCTGCACTCACTGTCACTCTGCACTCACTGTCACTCTGCACTCACTGTCACTCTGCACGCACTGTCACTCTGCACGCACTGTCACTCTGCACGCACTGTCACTCTGCACTCACTGTCACTCTGCACTCACTGTCACTCTGCACTCACTGTCACTCTGCACTCACTGTCACTCTGCACTCACTGTCACTCTGCACTCACTGTCACTCTGCACTCACTGTCACTCTGCACGCACTGTCACTCTGCACGCACTCTGCACTCACTGTCACTCTGCACTCACTGTCACTCTGCACTCACTGTCACTCTGCACTCACTGTCACTCTGCACTCACTGTCACTCTGCACGCACTGTCACTCTGCACGCACTGTCACTCTGCACGCACTGTCACTCTGCACGCACTGTCACTCTGCACGCACTCTGCACGCACTCTCACTCTGCACGCACTCTCACTCTGCACTCACTCTCACTCTGCACTCACTCTCACTCTGCACTCACTCTCACTCTGCACTCACTCTCACTCTGCACTCACTCTCACTCTGCACTCACTCTCACTCTGCACTCACTCTCACTGCTGTCACTCTGCACTCACTGTCACTCTGCACTCACTGTCACTCTGCACTCACTGTCACTCTGCACTCACTGTCACTCTGCACTCACTGTCACTCTGCACTCACTGTCACTCTGCACTCACTGTCACTCTGCACTCACTGTCACTCTGCACTCACTGTCACTCTGCACTCACTGTCACTCTGCACTCACTGTCACTCTGCACTCACTGTCACTCTGCACTCACTGTCACTCTGCACTCACTGTCACTCTGCACTCACTGTCACTCTGCACTCACTGTCACTCTGCACTCACTGTCACTCTGCACTCACTGTCACTCTGCACTCACTGTCACTCTGCACTCACTGTCACTCTGCACTCACTGTCACTCTGCACTCACTGTCACTCTGCACTCACTGTCACTCTGCACTCACTGTCACTCTGCACTCACTGTCACTCTGCACTCACTGTCACTCTGCACGCACTGTCACTCTGCACGCACTCTGCACGCACTCTCACTCTGCACGCACTCTCACTCTGCACTCACTCTCACTCTGCACTCACTCTCACTCTGCACTCACTCTCACTCTGCACTCACTCTCACTCTGCACTCACTCTCACTCTGCACTCACTCTCACTCTGCACTCACTCTCACTCTGCACTCACTCTCACTGCTGTCACTCTGCACTCAGTCACTCTGCACTCACTGTCACTCTGCACTCACTGTCACTCTGCACTCACTGTCACTCTGCACTCACTGTCACTCTGCACTCACTGTCACTCTGCACTCACTGTCACTCTGCACTCACTGTCACTCTGCACTCACTGTCACTCTGCACTCACTGTCACTCTGCACTCACTGTCACTCTGCACTCACTGTCACTCTGCACTCACTGTCACTCTGCACTCACTGTCACTCTGCACTCACTGTCACTCTGCACTCACTGTCACTCTGCACTCACTGTCACTCTGCACTCACTGTCACTCTGCACTCACTGTCACTCTGCACTCACTGTCACTCTGCACTCACTGTCACTCTGCACTCACTGTCACTCTGCACTCACTGTCACTCTGCACTCACTGTCACTCTGCACTCACTGTCACTCTGCACTCACTGTCACTCTGCACTCACTGTCACTCTGCACTCACTGTCACTCCGCACTCACTGTCACTCTGCACTCACTGTCACTCTGCACTCACTGTCACTCTGCACTCACTGTCACTCTGCACTCACTGTCACTCTGCACTCACTGTCACTCTGCACTCACTGTCACTCTGCACTCACTGTCACTCTGCACTCACTGTCACTCTGCACTCACTGTCACTCTGCACTCACTGTCACTCTGCACTCACTGTCACTCTGCACTCACTGTCACTCTGCACTCACTGTCACTCTGCACTCACTGTCACTCTGCACTCACTGTCACTCTGCACTCACTGTCACTCTGCACTCACTGTCACTCTGCACTCACTGTCACTCTGCACTCACTGTCACTCTGCACTCACTGTCACTCTGCACTCACTGTCACTCTGCACGCACTGTCACTCTGCACGCACTCTGCACTCACTGTCACTCTGCACTCACTGTCACTCTGCACTCACTGTCACTCTGCACTCACTGTCACTCTGCACTCACTGTCACTCTGCACGCACTGTCACTCTGCACGCACTGTCACTCTGCACGCACTGTCACTCTGCACGCACTGTCACTCTGCACGCACTGTCACTCTGCACGCACTCTGCACGCACTCTCACTCTGCACGCACTCTCACTCTGCACTCACTCTCACTCTGCACTCACTCTCACTCTGCACTCACTCTCACTCTGCACTCACTCTCACTCTGCACTCACTCTCACTCTGCACTCACTCTCACTCTGCACTCACTCTCACTGCTGTCACTCTGCACTCACTGTCACTCTGCACTCACTGTCACTCTGCACTCACTGTCACTCTGCACTCACTGTCACTCTGCACTCACTGTCACTCTGCACTCACTGTCACTCTGCACTCACTGTCACTCTGCACTCACTGTCACTCTGCACTCACTGTCACTCTGCACTCACTGTCACTCTGCACTCACTGTCACTCTGCACTCACTGTCACTCTGCACTCACTGTCACTCTGCACTCACTGTCACTCTGCACTCACTGTCACTCTGCACTCACTGTCACTCTGCACTCACTGTCACTCTGCACTCACTGTCACTCTGCACTCACTGTCACTCTGCACTCACTGTCACTCTGCACTCACTGTCACTCTGCACTCACTGTCACTCTGCACTCACTGTCACTCTGCACTCACTGTCACTCTGCACTCACTGTCACTCTGCACTCACTGTCACTCTGCACGCACTGTCACTCTGCACGCACTGTCACTCTGCACGCACTCTGCACGCACTCTCACTCTGCACGCACTCTCACTCTGCACTCACTCTCACTCTGCACTCACTCTCACTCTGCACTCACTCTCACTCTGCACTCACTCTCACTCTGCACTCACTCTCACTCTGCACTCACTCTCACTCTGCACTCACTCTCACTCTGCACTCACTCTCACTGCTGTCACTCTGCACTCACTGTCACTCTGCACTCACTGTCACTCTGCACTCACTGTCACTCTGCACTCACTGTCACTCTGCACTCACTGTCACTCTGCACTCACTGTCACTCTGCACTCACTGTCACTCTGCACTCACTGTCACTCTGCACTCACTGTCACTCTGCACTCACTGTCACTCTGCACTCACTGTCACTCTGCACTCACTGTCACTCTGCACTCACTGTCACTCTGCACTCACTGTCACTCTGCACTCACTGTCACTCTGCACTCACTGTCACTCTGCACTCACTGTCACTCTGCACTCACTGTCACTCTGCACTCACTGTCACTCTGCACTCACTGTCACTCTGCACTCACTGTCACTCTGCACTCACTGTCACTCTGCACTCACTGTCACTCTGCACTCACTGTCACTCTGCACTCACTGTCACTCTGCACTCACTGTCACTCTGCACTCACTGTCACTCCGCACTCACTGTCACTCTGCACTCACTGTCACTCTGCACTCACTGTCACTCTGCACTCACTGTCACTCTGCACTCACTGTCACTCTGCACTCACTGTCACTCCGCACTCACTGTCACTCCGCACTCACTGTCACTCTGCACTCACTGTCACTCTGCACGCACTCTCACTCCGCACTCACTGTCACTCTGCACTCACTCTCACTCTGCACGCACTCTCACTCTGCACTCACTCTCACTCTGCACTCACTCTCACTCTGCACTCACTCTCACTCTGCACTCACTCTCACTCTGCACTCACTCTCACTCTGCACTCACTCTCACTCTGCACTCACTCTCACTCTGCACTCACTCTCACTCTGCACTCACTCTCACTGCTGTCACTCTGCACTCACTGTCACTCTGCACTCACTGTCACTCTGCACTCACTGTCACTCTGCACTCACTGTCACTCTGCACTCACTGTCACTCTGCACTCACTGTCACTCTGCACTCACTGTCACTCTGCACTCACTGTCACTCTGCACTCACTGTCACTCTGCACTCACTGTCACTCTGCACTCACTGTCACTCTGCACTCACTGTCACTCTGCACTCACTGTCACTCTGCACTCACTGTCACTCTGCACTCACTGTCACTCTGCACTCACTGTCACTCTGCACTCACTGTCACTCTGCACTCACTGTCACTCTGCACTCACTGTCACTCTGCACTCACTGTCACTCTGCACTCACTGTCACTCTGCACTCACTGTCACTCTGCACTCACTGTCACTCTGCACTCACTGTCACTCTGCACTCACTGTCACTCTGCACTCACTGTCACTCTGCACTCACTGTCACTCTGCACTCACTGTCACTCTGCACTCACTGTCACTCTGCACTCACTGTCACTCTGCACTCACTGTCACTCTGCACTCACTGTCACTCTGCACTCACTGTCACTCCGCACTCACTGTCACTCCGCACGCACTGTCACTCTGCACGCACTCTGCACTCACTGTCACTCTGCACTCACTGTCACTCTGCACTCACTGTCACTCTGCACTCACTGTCACTCTGCACTCACTGTCACTCTGCACTCACTGTCACTCTGCACTCACTGTCACTCTGCACTCACTGTCACTCTGCACTCACTGTCACTCTGCACTCACTGTCACTCTGCACTCACTGTCACTCTGCACTCACTGTCACTCTGCACTCACTGTCACTCTGCACTCACTGTCACTCTGCACTCACTGTCACTCTGCACTCACTGTCACTCTGCACTCACTGTCACTCTGCACTCACTGTCACTCTGCACTCACTGTCACTCTGCACTCACTGTCACTCTGCACTCACTGTCACTCTGCACTCACTGTCACTCTGCACTCACTGTCACTCCGCACTCACTGTCACTCTGCACGCACAGTATCGGGCTTGTCTGGTTCTGCACCCACCTCAGGGTTCCGGGTGGGGCGATCCTGCCACCCCCCTCGTCGTATCCAGGTGTCTTTCTTCCCTGTGCTCAGTCTTCAGTCGCTCCGAAGCCCGTCCCTTGGAGCTATCCCAGGCGGGTCTCTGCCAGCAGGGGCGTGTTGTGCGTTTGCAAGTGGTCTATCTCCGTGTGGCCCTTGAGGTCAGGGTTGGCTGAGGTGGCTATCTCATCCCTTCTCCTTCCGCCCGGTTCGTGAATATGGTCCGGCCCTCTCCCGTGTAGCGCTTGTCCTCTCACAATGACCCCTGGTGCAGGGGGGGGGGGGGGGGGGGCACTATCTCTTCTTCCAGTTCCTAGTATCCCCACTGCTGCTTCAGGGCCTTCTTCCCCGTTCGGCTGTGTGCCTTGTCACGTAGGGGGAGGGGGGGCAATGTCCGGAGTCTCACCCCCTGCCGCTCTCGTGATCGTTCTGCTCTCCCTTCCCTGCGTGGCCCCGATTCCTTGCTAGTGTCGTCCCTGGCGGGGTCAGCCTCCGCTGCTGGTGCCTCCCGTAGTCTGTCGCCTGCCCCCGTGTCTCGTGTGTCCTCCCCACCGGCCGTTCCACAGGCGGGAATGTGTGTATGGGGGGTGGGGAGAGGGCACCTCCGTCGATGCGGGTGGCACTAATGGGAATTCGGGGGTATGCACCGGACCGGTAGGCCACTGGCGCAAGGCCTCCCCCCAAGCGGTCCCTTCCTCCGCTTTTGACTCCTGGGCTCACCTCCGTTGTAGGCGTCCAATCTCGCCTGCGGGAACGGACCAGCTCCGCCGATCCAAGCGCCCGCGGTTTTCGTCGTTGGAGGGGGAGGGGTGCGGGGGGGAGGTGAAGGGATCCCCCCGCTCTCCGCTCCCGGGTAGCACCTCCACCAAGCGCCGTGCCTCGCGGGTGGGACCCGTTCCGCTTCTCCCTCGGTCTCCGCGTCTGTGGTCCGGAACCTCACTCAAACGGCCGCCATCTTGGTAAAGGCGGCCGGAATTCAGTCCGGAGCTGCTGCTACTTCGCGGACGCCTCTCTCCGCACCTGAATGAGGCCCGGGCTCGGTCTGTCGCGCCGCGATTCCGGCTCCGCCACAGCAATCAGGCCGCCTCACAGGTCAGGTTCGCTTCGCCACTACGGTTGCTCAGCCCCTCGTCGCGGGACCTTAACTCAGTTATATAATAGTATGCACTTAATTGAGACTGAAAAATATAAGGCTCGCAATTAAAAAAGAAAAAACACAAGACGCCGGTAACCGGAGCGCGGTCGCGGAAACTGAGAAGCAGCCTTTGTTGTAAGCATTTTTTATGCAGCGTTTTGCGCCGGCCTGCGAACAGGAAGTCAGGCAGGCCGGGCGGGACAACCGGAAGTAGGAGGGCGGGAGCCTACCCCGCCTCCCACGGAAGAGCCGCGATTGTTTGGCGCACCGGAGCAGGCAGGAGCCTACCCTGCGCCCCGGTGCCGAAGAAGGGAAGAAGAGTCTTGCTGCCGGTGGGAGCCGCTGCACTGAGGATGCCGGTGAGTGGGGCTTCGCCTTGTTTGGGGGGGGGGGGGCATCTGTGTGCGCGCGCGCGGCGGCGGACTGTGTATGTGTGTGAGCGTGCGTGCATGTGTGTGTGTATGTGTATGTGTCCTGGAGTCTGTGTGTATGCGTGTGTGTGACGGGGGGGTGGGGGGTTGCCTGTCTGGGTGCCTGCGTGTCTGTGTAAGTGTAAATGCGTGTGCGTGTGTGTGGAGCCGAGAGGAGAGGGGCTGGTGTGTGTGGAGGGGTCTCTGTGAATGCGTGTAGGTGACGGGGGTGTGCCTGTGTATGCGTGTGTATGTGCGCATGCGTGAGTGCTGTGTATGCGTGTGGCTGTGATGTGCGCATGCGTGAATGTTGACGCGCGTGCACGCAGCTCAATCCAGCCGCTCGTCACAGTTTTGTGTCCCTCATTCCCCCGTGTCAGACGACTATAAGTCTCCAGCCTGGACGCATCTTTCGGATGCGATGTCCAGGCGAGACCTAAAAAGGAGATGGTCAGGGGGCGTGGCAAGCAGGGAGAGCGGGCCAGGTGCTGCTGATTTGATTGTGCAGGGACTCCTGGGAGATCGAGTTCTGTCGGCACCGCTCGCAGCCCTGCTGCTAGTCCAACCTTTGTCTCTACCAACCACAAAGTCTCTGCCCCAGGTCCGATGCATACTCCTAAGATCCGCGAAGCGGGTCCGGAGAGCGGCGGCAGGTCCCAAGGAAAAAACAAGCATTTACAATGCAATAGGTCTCACATTAGGAAAGTTTGAGCTATTGGTATTGTAAATGACACATTTTTTATTTATGTGTTGGTTTTGGAAATAGTGAAATTAATAGCTTTGTCATTTACAATGCCAATAGTTTTAACTTTCGCAAATGTGACACCTATAGCATTTGTAATGCAATATGTGTGGTATTTACGTGACTTAGATGTAGTGATATTACAAATAACAATGGCTTTTAATTGTTTTTAATAATTACTTAAATAAAAGTAATTGCAATTTCCCCAAGTGCTATTTGGTCGATGGTAACTCTGTGAAAAGAGTATCTGGTAATACTGTCATTTGTGATGAGTTATTTTAGGTGTGTGAGATGTAAAGTCATGATTAACAAGTGCTGGGAGGCATGTGTGCGGACCGTGGAAAGTAAGTAGGGTAAAAGTATTTTGCTAACGGCAAAATTAAAAGCGTAAAAGCCTATTAAAAATTGTAGCATGCTACCTAGTGCGGTAATGTTGTGATAGAAGATTATCATGTTAGCACTGTGGCTAGGCTTATGGTGGGTGCTTGTGCAGTAACAGAACGCACACTATATAAAGTAATTTATTGGTTGGCAGGGGCTTGAAACCCGCAGAGCGTTTGTGTACAGCGACGCCTGGCTGTGAATAGCACCAGCGCACAACGTAGAGTGGAAGGGCCAGGCCAGTGAAGGGAGGAAGTGAGTTAGGGGTGAACGGGAGTACGTGTAGTAAAGAGCTACAAATTAGCCTACAACACAATAAACAAAACCTATTGCATTTGCACCCACACACACACAGAGCCACACACACACAAACAGACACACACACACCCGCACACACACACACACCCGCACACACACACACCCGCACACACACACACACCCGCACACACGCACACACCCGCATATCCACACACACACATCCACACACACACATCCACACACACACATCCACACACACACACACACACACACCACACAGAGCCACCCTCACAAGGGATGCACTTTCTTCCTAGTAGAGGCTGCCACCCGGCAGACACTTTTGAAGAGGTATTAAACATTATCCAGCTCTACCATTAACGTTCAATGGATTTCTAGGTGTAGTAGCGGGACATGCCAAATCTGCTGGTTACCTACACCCAATCCTTTCACTCCTTGAGAGAGGAGATACCAACATATTGGGTGCCACAGAGGTGAGGTTGCAATGGTTAGGTGATTTGGCACCTGGTTAGCTACGCATTTGTTCAGCAAGTGTGGGACCGAGATTTGACAAGAAGTTGGAGGAAGGATCTTATGCAGGCATCAAGCTGTCCCAGGATCTAAGGTTTGCTGCTGTGCATTCAGCTGGGTTTTGCAATGGGTGGCCGGCAGGTGGTGTATGTGTCTCTAAGACTGGCACAGAAATGGAGTTAAGTTAGTTCTATGGTATTCTACATTTACATTTGCTCCATCCATCTCAGATACCACAGAGCAGATCTTGCATCAACAACCTAGTGCCTTCTGGGAGTTGTAGTCCGAATCCACTTCAATTAATCAAACTGCACCGAAGTTAGACATTACAATTGTTTGTAGGTGGAAACCCCAAGAGTTGTCCAGGTGGCATGGAGTTAGCTGGTGTCCTTCTGTATTTGTTAGGTGATCGCGTGAGGGCATGTGCTTAGAGTGTCCATCTAAGTACGTTTTTCTTCTAGTCACAAACCATGGGTGCTCGCCTTGGATAGTGGCAGGGCCTAGGTTAGTTACGCATTGAATCCCATGGTTAAAGGGCTCGCTGCAGCCCTCAGCCTGGCACGGTAACAGCGCCTGTGGCCAAATATTTCCCCTTCGATGTGGGAGTGACTAGAAGCGGGGCCCGCCTCCCCTGGGGCTGTGAGCAAACAGAAGCCTCCAGGCTGGCAGGGACGGCGTTTAAAATGCAGCGAGTGTTTACCAGGAAGGCAGAGTTCATTCAGGCAGTCCCTCCCCTAGAGACCGTTGAGTAAGCGGCAGTGAGAGAAGGCAGGGGGGCACAAGGGCAGAAAGTATACACCAGAGTACTCATGTGAAAGGGAAAACAGATAAATAAGCAGCCTACAGTAAAAGAGGGACTTTCAGATCCCATACGTAGTTATTATTATGCAAATATTGAATTCATGGTAGCTACAGAACTCAGAGCCCCTGATTACGTGCATGGAAGAGCCGAGAGGCAGGCAGATGAAGTAATCAGCATACCACAACAGAATAACACACACCAATATCACAATAATACACTAAAGGTCAACAGCCATAATACACCCGGGAGTTAGCATGGTGAATCGCTAGCGTACATCCTCAACAGGACACCACGCTTCAACTAGCGCCTGGATCACACACATGAAATGCTGCTGCCTGCTACAGCACACGCGTGACCGATTCATGAAGACAGGACACTGCACGTGGACCACGCCTCAATCACTGATGCTTCAAGTTACACAACCCGGAATCAGACTTAAGCTGTGATCGCACCCTCCAGACCAGGGTGTGATGCACCGGAACACTCCCAACAGCGCTGCGAGGCCATCCTCATGGCACACTAGGAGCTGGGAAAAACTAACACAGCATTCACTGGGGGATGCCAGGATGAGAGCAGGTCTCCCAGTGACGCACCTGGTACATTACCCAGTAGAACTATTCCCTCAAATCAGTAGTAGTAAAACCAACTATACAGTGCCGAACACAGACAACTGTACACAACGGACAGGCTAATAATGGATTCGGACGAAGAACAGGAGGGAAAATAGTGTGTACAGAAGGTAAGTGCATGAAAGGCCTCGTGGGATAGCACCCCGGCTTCGGACGTCACTACTTCTCATAGTGCTACCCCTAACCTTCCCTCAACCCGCTCATTAATACAAACACTGGCAGAGAGCAGCCAGCTTACCGTACTGGACGCTGAGGCGTGAGAGCAGCTCCTGAGTGGCCCCCGCCAGGCACAGCGTGTCTAGAGCGGGGATCAGCCAGCCCCGTGTTGCCCCCATTGCCCCCGGCTTCGGCCGTGCTGTGCGAGTCCTGACCGCCTTCCCTCGGACGGTCCTGGTGGGCAAAATCCAAGTCACAGGGGCAGTCCGAGCCTGGAGAAGCGAGCTCCGTGTGCCGGCGCCGCTGAAAGCTGATCTTGCGGCGACCCGGAAGCTCTTGCCCGGCCGGCCAATCCGCTCGCGGCCGACCGGAAGTCCCGCCTCCCGAGGTCCGCGAGCTGCCGGCGCATGGAGCGCCCTGCCATCCGGGGTAGCCCGGGTCCCCAGGAGGGGGCCGGGGAGGAGGAGTGTGGCGCCTGTTGCGGGGCTCCTCTGACCTGAGGGAGCCCCGATTTAGAGGATGACACGCGCCGCGCCGTGAGGAGCCCCGCCGGAAGAGCGCAGTCGGTGAGTGGGGCCCAGGGCTGATGTGAAGTGCGTGCGTGCCTGTGTGTATGCCTGGGGGGGGTGGGGGTGGGGGGGGGGGGTGTGTGTGTGTGTGTGTGCGCGCGAAGGAATGTGTGTGCGCATGCGTGACTGTGTGTGAGCATGCGTGACTGTGTGTGATTGAGAGAGAATGCGAGGTAGGGGATAGTGTGCCTGTATGTGTGCCTGTATGTGTGCCGTATGCCTGCGTGTGCATGCGCGCGCCTGTGTGTGTGTGCGTGTGTGTGTGTGCGTGCATGCAGAGGGGTGGGGGCTGCCTGTGTCTGTGTGTGAGCAAGGGCTTTGCACCGCGCATGCGCAGCTATCAGACGCTCGCTCCCGAGGTGAGATCCGACCTCGTCAAAGCGCGCGTCTGGTAGCTGTCCACTCTCCTAAATACCGGCAACATAAGTTGTCGAGCTGATGCATTCATGCTTCGCATGAATGCCACATCAGCTCGACCTAAACAGCTCCTCGTGAGCAAGTCAATGCAAAGTGGCGTCCCACGATGATGGAGAACACAGGGCTTTTTACTTCTCCGTGGTCAGGGGGCGTGGCAACAGGGAGAGCGGGCCAGGTGCTGCTGATTTGAATGTGCAGGGACTCCTGGGAGATGGAGTCCCTGCGGCACCGCTCGCAGCCCTGCTGGTAGTCCAACCTTTGCCTCTACCAACCACAAAGTCTCTGCCCCAGGTCCGATGCAGACTCCTAAGATCCGTGACGAGGTACCCGCGCAGCGGGTCCGGCGAGCGGCAGAGCAGGTCCCAAGGAAAAAGAACTCCAGCTCCTCATGAGCAAGTCAATGCAAAGTGTCATCACCTCTGCTCGCAGGGTGAGTGAGCTTCAGGCTCTTTCTTCAAAACCTCCTGTTCTGGCGGTTCATCCGGACAAGGTTGTCATTCGAACTTGACCCTCCTTTCTTCCCAAAGTGGTTACTTCTTTCCACATTGGTCAAACCATCACTTTGCCTACCTTTCCGCATCCTTCTAATGAGGAAGAGAGACGCCACCGTTTGGATCCAAAACGTGCGCTTTCATTTTATTTGGATCGCAGCACGTTATTCTGGGTAGATGTAAAATTGTAAATTGATACTTGTATAGCGCACTACTCACCCGCAAGGTTCTCAAGGCGCTTGTACAAATACCGCTGTGGAACCCATCCTGGCTTTCCCTGTGAGGCGTCCACTCCTGGGCACCCCCAAGGTGGAGGCCAGGCACCCTTAGCGTTGTGGGGGCCGTTGTGGAGATTAAGCAAGCTATTGCCCAGAGTTGCAGAGTGGGACTCCATGATTGGAATAGGCACCGAGGCGAGAATTAGCAGGTCTGTGGAATTTTGAGCCCAAGACCCGCCGAGGCGGGGAATTGAACCCTGGTCACGGGCTAGACTTCTGCATCCGGGTCTGCCGCTCTAATCATTGAGCCACACTTCTCACACCAGCTCTTCGTTGGCTACATGGGTGCCAAATAGTTTACGCCATGCACAAGCGGAACATCTCTAGATGGGTCGTTTTGTGCATTAAAGCTTGCTACTCTTAGGCAAAGGAGCAATCTCCAGTGGGGCTGCGCTCCCATTTCACCAGGGCGACTGCGTCTACCACTGCTTTGGGAAGAGCAGTTCCCCTTCAATGACATCTGTCAGGCAGCTATGTAGGCATCTCTGCACACGTTCACAAACCACTACTTCCTGGACAGCCAAGTCTGGAGAGACGGCTTCTTAGGCTGTTCTCCAAGACTTTCTGATGTGAACTTGGTTCGCAGACCCACTTTCGGGGTTGGTATTGCTTGGGTATCTATTCTACAGGTAAGGAATCTTTTAACTAATTTTTTCAGATGAACAAGTTAATTACCTTTGGTATCAATCTGTAACAGACATAGATTAGTTATAGATTCCTTACCGCTCCAACCATCCTCCCTGTTCTGTGAACTAGGGTCAGGAAATCCGTTTCATGACACTAGTTTTGTGCACCAGTGGTCAGTGTCTTGCATGGCTCTGCGCTTCTGAAGTCAGCGCGCGAGGGCTGTGTCCAAGTAGCTACCGCAACGTCAACCCAGCGACCACAATGCCAACGACTAACGCGGAGTCAACCAATGCCACCTTTTTACGTACAGGGGTACTGCGGACGAAAAAATTCTCCGGATCCAGTTTGACTCCTCTGGTAATTCTGCAGGTAAGTAATCTATAATCTGTCTTTTACAGATATATCGTTGCCGAAGGTAAGTAACTTGTTAATCAGTAAGGCTCTAATCTAACTCACACCCTCTCCTGACTCCTCTTTGCCCACGCCCCTCCCACGCTGCCCTGTCTCCCCAAAAACAATGCCTCCTGGAGTCAATTCTCACCCCTCAATAACACTGCCGTCCTTCACATACTCTCGACTCTGAAACATTCTAATCACTTTAATAACCCCCTTCCCCCTAATTTCGTCAAAGAAATGATTGGATCACTAGTCCTGCGCTGGACCAAGATCATCAATTCCTCCCTTCTTCAAGGTGAAATCCCCAGCTGCCTGCAGACTGGCCTTGTGTTACTATTCTAAAAAAACTCACTGCGGACCCTGAAGACCTGAATAATTACCGACCAATCACAAACCTCCCTACCCTTTCAAAACTCCTGGAGAAATGTGTACATGAGCAATTGCGCAAACACATTGAGCAGTTCCAACTTCTCGACCAATTCCAATAAGTTTTCCGCCTGGGCCACAGCACTGAAACGGCCGTCACTCTGCTAGACCAGAATGTAACCTGCCTACTAATACTACTTGATCTCTCCTCTGCATTTGACATGACAATCTATTTAAGCTCTTGGAATCCTGGATTGGGCTCTCTGGCACGGTCCTTAAATGATTTGCCTCTTTTCTCAACAACAGAACTCAGAGTGTCAAACTCTATCCAACTCCTGCCCCTGCACTCTGGGTGTCCCTCAAGGATCCTCACTCTCCCCCAAGCTCTTTAACCTGTTATTGAACCACTGACTGCAATCCTCAAAACATCCAACATACAATATTACATGTATGCGGATGACACCCAACTTTACATGAAAAAATCCTCCTCTGAAGACACTCAACTGAACCCTACTAAAAACCCTAAATTGACTACCCATTAACCACCTCAAACTAAATGCTCTGAAGACTGAATTCCTCCTCATCTCACCCACTAAGCAAACCTTCACTGTTGTGAAATATCTAAGTAACCTCACGGCTCTCAACTGCAAACCACACATCATTGACTCCACGAAATCACAGGGAAAGGTGTTTGATAAGAACCTTGACATGTCCCATCAGAGCATCTACCAAAGGAGGAAACTTCCAGCTGAGCATTCTAAGAAAACCCAACCCCACCTTCCCCAGGATGATTTCAAATCGGCGGTGCAAGCACCAGTCCTCTCTAGACTCTGCAGTGCTACTCCATGCAGACTGCCAAAACTCAGCATAGCCCCCTCAGAGCTTCTCTTATGCGGCGACCAGACTCCTCATTGGTTCCAAGAAAACCAACCACATCTCTCCAGACCTGAAATCACTCAACTGGCTTCCATTTGAGGCAAGGATCCACTTCAAAATTGCATCCATGACCCACAGAGCGCTTCACTTCAATACCCCATTTTACCTGAAAAACAAGCTCAAACTCTCTGGCTGCAACCGGCCCTCAAGGAGCACTAGGACACAGCTACTTATGCCGAAGAAATTAAAAAAAAACTGAAAACCTACAATCTTTCTTTCTCTGGCATTGCCCCGAGAATCTGGAACTACTCGCAGAAACAAGACTGGTTTCCCTCAACATTTCCGTTCAAAAGGGAAGTTAGGCCCCTCCTAATAAACAATTCGCTGAGCTCGAAGTTTTTCTCTGCCTGACTCCGATCTTGATTAGCTGTTTTAACTACTACCTGACATTTGTTACGGCCCATGTCGCTCGCCACTGTCATTCTGCTCCTGTTGTATATTGCTTTTAGTTTTCCTGTTGTATATTTTTCCTTCTTTTGTCCTACAGCTATCTTCCTAGGTCTTCCCCAACCCGTATGTAAAACGCTCTGACACCAGCTTGGGTTAAGTTTGCGTTATACAAAACTTTTAAAATTAAAATAACATCTAGTACTCTGATGCAGGCACTCTCCACCCTTTGAGAGATTGTGCCTTCCTCTCTATCCTTCATAGGAACATTAGCCCCTTGTTGAAACTTTGGAGGCGGTGTGGCACCTCCGCCAATGATGATCTTTGTTACTGGCCTCTGAGCAGAGCAGGGGCTCTCCACCCAGGGGCCCAGAAACATGTCTGGTGGTGGCAGACTGCCTAAATCATGTCTAAGGTCACACCATGATTGGCAGGTTATCAGGGGCCAACTCTGAGGTGCATTATGGGTAGGTTTCAATAAATCCCGCACTGGTACTAAACCACTCCTCTCAATAAATTCACACTGATGCCAAACTCTCCTGGGTTCAGTAAAGCCATCATGCGGCTGGGGAACCAGAGTTGTTGCGTTTCCGGCCCATGTGCTCTCTATGGCTTCACTGGCACTTACAATATTAAGAATAGACTTAAATATTGAAGGTACTCATTTAGGTATGCCCACATCTGAGATATAGTGCACTTTGCCTTTGGGTTTGCAAGGACTGGTAGAGGGGTGACTTGCCTATACCTTAGGCAGTGCTGCTCGTCATGGCACACAGGCAGTATGTCGATATTTATTTTTCTCTGCATCAAGGCATGCAGGCTGCAATGGCAGTTTGCATGACCTTGGTGAGGGGACCCTCTTCAGTCACAAGGCCCTTGTTACCATGGTACTGTTTACTAGGGACTTACAGGAGGTCTGAAGTTGTCAATCATGGTACCGTTTCTGTGGAAAGGAATGGCATACTGAAAATATCCCCTTACCTCGCTTGAAGATATTTCTTCAGCTTGGAAAAGACGATATGACAGCTTCTTTGAGACTCGAGGTACAATTTTACTGATTTACTGCATTGATACAATAGAAAGACGTGTACACTAATAAAATGACGGACTCAGAACAGTAAAAAGGTGCTGACCTAGATCCTTTATGAATCGCTATTGAGGAAGATCCTTTGATATTTTATTAATTAAAGTTTGAGTTATTGTCATTGCATATGACAATGTGTTGCATGACAATTTTAGCAAAGTCTGTATTGCTGTATGAAGATGATTTGCAAGCTGTTAGTTGTAGCTGAAGGTGGCAACGTGTACAAAATTTACATTCGCTTACTGTTCACAAACCTCCAGGCTTCACATGGTGCAGTGAGCTAAATAACGGTGATGGATCAAGCCCGGATCTTTGGACTGGGTAAGAGTGATCTGCTTAATTCAGACACTGTTCATCACCACCCCCTTTTCAGAATCGTTTTTGGCCACTATAGGTGTGGCAGGGTATACTCAGACATGAGTCCCTTGCTCACTGCACCATCAGGATTCAAGCAAGCCGGGCCGACGACGGCTGAAATGCCAGAAACCGGTCCCCGGAAGCTTGTCTCCTTTCCAGTGAAGAATTGGCTTGGTAGTCTGGTCTGCCCTTTTCCCATGATGCACTGGGCCAGGGACAGACTAATTTGCATGTAGCCAGGTTCTGAGCTGGGATGGTCCAGTGAGCTAAATGACGGTGATGGATCAAGCCCGGATCTTTGGACTGGGTAACAGTGGTCTGCTTAATTCAGACACTCTGTTCATCACCACCCCCTTTTCTGAATCGCCATAGAGAATGCAGCGCGCGTGGCCAGGTCTTGTAGCCACATTCCAATCGTTGTCGGCTGAGCCGGCATCTATAGTTCTCTGGCGAGAACGCGCTTCGCGTGTTTCTAGCCGAGACCTAAAAAGGGTGCTAGATGGCATGCATAATGGGTATATCATCTGAATCAACATTTCAGTCAAGTATTGACACTTTCCTTTTGGATGGCTCCGTTACATCAGAGAAACCTTGTCTCTAGGAAGGTCTTCAGGATTCCTATTTTCATATTCCTCTTTTTTTTGTTGCCATAATTTAATGTTATAGGAGAACTACATAGAGATATTTTGTTTTAACAAATTCATAGATTTGCCCATAAGAGATTATTATTAAATGTGTTTTGAGAATTATTTTGCTGCCCAGAATTTAGCCACTTTTCTAGTTATGTTGGTTGTTAATTTTTTGCTCTTCTTTCCCCCTTTTCAGGGCACCAGTGCTGGTGGCTCTAGCTCTCATTGAGTGTGGTATGAAGTATGAGGACGCAGTTCAGTTTATACGACAGTAAGTGCGCCTCGTATTTTGGATTCCTATTTTTCTCACTGTACTGATTACAAATGGTACAAATTCACAAGGAAAATGCTCCCTTTGTGGTCACTTACAGCATATGTTCGGATTAATCTGTTGCCTTTCATTATTTTGCCAGGTTCTATGGTTGGGGTGCATAGTCATTGGATCAGATTTGAGAACGTGCAGAATTTAAAAAAACAAAGAGGGCAGCTGTTTAGGCCCAGGCTTAACCCCCTGTATTTTCGACTAGTTTGCTTGCCTTCTCATGAGGCCAGAAAGTAAATTTCCTGTTGCTTCAGGCAGTGTGAAGATACGGTAAATGATCTCCCAGACAATTGCTAACTTCTTATTTTGGCTGCTAAAGAGATTTTATGCCGTACAGTTCTCCACGCCAACCAAATGTCCTGCGCCAGTCTTTCTTTTTTTTTTTATTTTTTATTTGATTTTTATGAATATCTATCTGAAAGAGACACGTTAGTGATAGATTCCTTACCTTAGAATATCCCTAGGCGTCAGACTGGATCCGGAAAGTTTTTGCTAGCAGTACCTCTGCGCGTCATTTGGTGGCGTTGTGCGGCTTTGCGTCTGTCGCTGGGGTCGTATGTGCCGAGATGACGTGACTGAGACTACTTGGGTGCCACCCATGAGCACTGACGTCGGTGCTCTTTTTTTGCACCAGTAAGCGCAGATCCGTTTAAGGCACGTACCTTAATCACTTTTTGTCTACATTTTTGGGGACTTTTGTCTCTTGTAGTTCTTCTCTGGTGCACGTAGGGATGCCTGGTTTTAAGTCCTGCTGGGCCTGCCGTCGCAATATGTCAGTGGAGGACCCCAATGATACCTGTCTCTACTGCCTGGAGCGCGATCACTACTCACGGTCCTGTTTGGACTGACTGGCCATTGACTCTAAGGCCTTGAGGGAGCAACGCCGGAAGTTGTTTGAGTTTCGGCACTCGTCCCAGCACCACTCCTGGTCCAGGGGCCATACCAGGGAACGCTTGCGAGGCCTCCATCATCGCTACTCTGGCTCCAAGTCTTCACCCTCTGATTCGGGTAAGAGACGACACAAAAAGAAGTCGAAGAAGCGTTGTCGCTCTTTGATGTCCCTCTGTCGGTCCCTGGATGCGGACGAGGGGAACGGGGGTTTCCTCCCCTGCGGCTCCCTCGGGGCCTGGGAGTCCTGCGGCCTACCCGCCTTACCTGGGGTCGTTGGCGACTTCCGCACAGGTGCAAGAGTTTCTTGCTGCCATGGACCGCCTGTTTGGGCCTCGGGCTCCCTCCGGTGCGCCTTTAGGTCCTACAATCCCGTGTCTGGATCGGCTGGGCCGTCAACTCGGGCGCTGCACGATCCTGTGCCGCTTGCTTCGGCGCCACGAGGCCCCACTCTGCAGACTCCGACCCCAGCACCACCCTTGGCTCTGCCGCAGTGGATGCCGTTGGTTCCGCCTCTGCCCCGGTTCCCGAACGGTATTGTCTCCACCTGGGATCCTATTTGGGACACGGGCCGTTCAGCCCCGGCCGGCGCCGTTCCCAGCGCAGGTTGTTCCCTCTCCGGTCCCTGTGCCGCAGTCTGCGCCACATACAGCGGAGGTAGAGGACGATTGGGAGGGGTCCGAGGATACTCTTGCTCGTCATTGTGACTCTGAGCAGGATTGGGCGGAGGACTTGGAGGAGGCCGGCGGCCTTGACGTCTCCTCTGGCCCATGGTTTGCTTCTTCCCTGCCCACTATGGAGGAAGGTGCCTCGTACACGGTGGTGCTCTGTCGGGTGGCTGAGGTCCTTAACCTTGATCTCCCTACAGTGGCCCTGAACTCTAATCTCTTCACTCGGCGCCCACTTCGTCAGAGCCTCTGCTGCCATTTAACGACGCCCTTACAGACATCTTACTGGGCACTTGGTCACAGCTGGCCACAGGGGCTCCGGTGGATAAGAACGTCGCCAGGCATCGCCCGGCACCGGGTGACCTTGCTTTTTTTGACCACTCATTCTACACCCGGGTCTGGTCATTCAAGCTTTGATGTACCAGAGTGCCTTTCCCAAGGCTCTGCAGGATAAGGGCTCTAAGAGGTTGGAGCAGTTCAGCAAGCGGTGTTCTCCTCGGCCAGCTTGGGGCTCCGGTCGGTGAACACCGCATGTCTATTGGGCTGCTTTTCCCATGCAGTGTGGGATACCGTTGCTCAGGTGTTACCTCAGTGCCCTGAAGACATCCAGGCTGTTCTGTCTCAGGCTGTGGCCGAGGGTAAGTACTCTTCTAAATTTGCAGTTTGTTGTGGCTTAGACATCGCGGATTGCCACGGTAGGGCAATTTCCACGACTGTGGCGCTTGTCGCCACGCCTGGTTGAGATCTACTGCGTTCTCCCTGGACGTCCAGAGCTCGCTCATGGACATGCCCTTTGATGGCACTCGCATGTTTGGTGATAAGGCTGAGCGTTTTAAGGACTCTCCAGCTACAGCCAAGTCCTTGCCACATGCCCGGCCACATCTACTTTTCATTCCTTTAGTCTTTCGTGGCTATGGACGGGCGCCCCTGCCTGCTCATTCAGTCAAAAGCCTGCGCAGAACCTAACTCCACGTGGGCGTGAAGGCCGCTGTGGCGGCTCCGGGGGCCAGCGTAAGGGACAGTCCACCTGCGCCCGCGACATCTCCCTCAAAGCCTTCCTAGTATGAGCTTCGGGACGCACCCCACGCCAGTGGGTGGCAGGATTCGGCATCACCTTCCCCGTTGGCATTCTGTCACTACCAACAAGTGGGTGCTGCAACTCGTCTGGAGGGGGTACTCCCTCCCCTTCAAGTCTTACCCCCCCCCCCCCGACCATGCCACCTCAGTTCCACCGCATGTCTGGGATCACGTTTTGCTTCTCCAGCAGGAAGTTATGGCCCTCTTGGCCATGGGGGGGCGGAAGTAGGGCGTGGTTGTTCCCACTACTTTCTGGAACCCAAGAAGGACAAAGGGGGCTTGTGCCCCATCTTGGACCTCAGGAACTTCAACCGCTTCCTCCGGAAGGAGAAGTTCAAGATGTTGGCTCAGGTCTTGGCTGCCCTCGACCCTGGAGACTTAATGGTAGTGTTGGACTTGCAGGACGCATATTTTCACATCCCCGTTCTGCCGGCCCACCGGCGTTACCTGCGGTTCACGGTAGTCCAGGAGCATTTTCAGTTTGCCATGCTCCCCTTTGGCCTTACCGGCGCCCCTCAGGTGTTCACGAAAGTGATGGCGATGGTCGCAGCACACGTGCGCAGATCAAGGGTGTCAGTCTACCCCTACCTCGACTACTGGTTGTTGAAGGCGGGCTCCCCTCAAGCAGTTGTCACCCACTTTCAGACTACGACCGAACTGCATTTGCTGGGGTTCTCCATCAACGTGCTAAAGTTGCACCTGAGTCCCTCTCCAAGGCCCCTTTCATCGGAGCGATTCTGGATTCGACGCAGTTTCGGGTTTATCCTCTCGAGCAGCGAGTCCTGGATATTCAGGCTATGATTCCGATCTTTCGGCCTCTATCCTGGGTTTCAGTCATGATGACCCTCCTGCTCCTGGGCCTGATGGCCTCCTGCTAGTGCAACATGCCAGATGGCACATGCGGGCTCTGCAGTGGGACCTGAAGTTCCGATCACGTCCAGATCTCGGAGGGCACTGTACGACAATTGCAGTGGTGGCTCAGGAATTCCGATTGGGTCATTGGCAGGCCCCTCTCCCTTCCCTAACCGGAGCACGCAGTGGTGACGGGGATGGGGAGGCCACTTAGGAGAGGTGGAGATCAGAGGCCTCTGGTCTCGGTCGGAGTCCCGGCTCCATATCAATCTTTTGGAACTTCGGGCGATACAGCTTGCACTGAAGGCATTCCTTCCCTCTGTCTGGAGAAGTGTGGTGTAGGTGTTCATGGAAAACACCACCGCCATGTGGTATTGCATCAAACAGGGCGGGGTGGGGTCCTGGACCCTATGTCAGGAGGCGCTGCGCCTCTGGACATGGCTGGAACATCAAGGCATTACCTTGATGATTCAACACCTGACTGGTTCTTTGAACGCCAGGGAGGACAAACTCTGCCGCCGGTGCATGATGGATCGCGAATGGCGTCTGAACTCTGATGTGGCGCAAGGTCTCTTTCGGCAGTGGGGAGAGCCTTGGTTAGATCTATTCGCCACCGAAGAGAACGCACAATGTCGTCAGTTCTGTGCGTTGGAATTTCCAAGGCAGCACTGGCTTTTCGTCGTGAGTGGAGTTGGGGTCTATTGTACTCTTTTCCGCCTATACCACTTCTGCCCAGAGTGCTGAAGATTTGGCGCGACCGGGCCCAATTCATTCTGGTGGCTCTGGACTGGACACGAATGTACTGGTATCCCGAGCTACTCAGCATGATGATCGATCCGACTGCCTCTTCGGGAGGATCTTCTGTCGCAGCAGCAGGGGACGGTCTTCCACCCGAAACTGCCCAGCCTCTACCTCCATGCGTGGAGATTGAGCTGCGACAGTTGACAGCCTACGTATACCGAAAAGATTTATGGGCATGACATTCTGGTATTTCATTGTCATTTGCTTTGTTATGATGATTGTCGCAAGGAAATGTCTTGCCTTTAGCTTTTCCGGTTTTCTTTCTTCTTTCAATCCGAAATTGTGTATATTTGTGTATATATTGATCTGAAAGAGACACGTTAGTGATAGATTCCTTACCTTAGAATATCCCCAGGCGTCGGAGTGGATCTGGAAAATTTTGCGTACCAATACCCCTGCGCGCCGGCAGGCGTCGTCCGGCTCCGCGTCCGTTGTCTGCGTCGTTAGCGCTGGAATGACGTCGTCGGAGTACTTAGACGCCGCCCATGCGCGCTGACGTCAGTTCTTCTTTTTTCCGCGCCAGCTAGCGCAGATCCGGAGAAGCTCTACCCCTTAGTCTTTTTTGACTAAACTTTTTTATCATTTCTTTGCTCGAGTCTTCGACTCCTACGGTGCCGGTAGGGAAGCCCGGGTTTAAACCCTGTTCCCGGTGCGACCGACTAATGTCGGTTACCGACCAACCCCCCCCCCCCCCATCGCCGGTGCCTCAAGTGTTTAGGCCTAGACTACGACGACCGCACCTGCTCCGACTGCCGGGACCTGACGTTGAGAGTGTTCTCACAAGCGACTGGAGCTCAGGTAGTCTGCCCCGCGCCGCTTCAGGTCTCGGTCCCGGTCCCACGGGAGGTCGAGGGACAGGTCGCAGGGTCGGAGCCCTCGCAGCTCTGGGAGTGGACATCGGTCGTCTGGATCCAAGTCCTCTGGTAAGAGGCATAAGAGGTCGGAGAGGCATCTTCGTTTCTCCGACCCACCCCGACGCTCGCATGATGCTGCTAGGGGTTCGGGTGACAGTCACTGCTGTTGCAGTCTGCCCCACACCTTCGGGTCCCTGAGCAAGACGCGACGCCTGAGGAGGTCGAGCGGTATGTCATAGCCAAGGGGTCCCTCCCTCCTCAGCCGGGTCCCGTGGCGCCTTCGGGCCCAAAGGCCCCGGCTGGAGGGCCTAGCGGGTCGGGCGCTTCGGCTCCGACGCAGTCGGGTGCTTCGGTCCCGGCGCCGCCAGCGACTTCGGTCTAAGCGCCGCAGGCCCTCTTTGGATCTGCTTCCGGATACGGGTCGTCGCCGGTCGACCTCAAGACCTCGCCGACGCCTGCCGACCTCAATACCTCGCCGACGCCGGCCCTACGGGTGTCGCCCCCGGTGCCTGCTATGGGCGCTGTCCCCAATCCTACCCCCGGTCCGGTTCTGGCGCCGGAGCGCAGACTGCTTTTGAAGATTTCTATTTCCATGAACAGGACCCATCTGTTGAACCTGTGCTACAGGAGATGGGTGACGAGGGTGATTAAGAGGGGTCTGAGGACCCTCTGGCACGGGAGTGCCAGTCACCACAGGACTGGACATATGAGCTTGGGGAGGCCAGTGGCATTGACACTTAACCAGACACTGGATTTGTCTCCCCTCCCATCGTGGCTATGTAGGAGGGGGCAGCTTATAGTGTAGTGTTGACACGGGCAGCCAAGGCCCTAAACCTTGAACTCCCTGTCGCGGCCGCGAGGACTAACCTCCTCACAGAGGTCCTTAAACCGCAGGCAAGCTCCAGTGAGCCTCTGCTGCAGTTTAATGAGGCCTTGTGTGACGTTCTTGTGGGCACTTGGTCGAAGCCCGCCACAGGTCCACCTGTGGATAGGAACGTGGCCAGACGCTACCGCCCGGCCCCGGGCGACCCTTGCTTTTTGTCCACCCACCCTACCCCCGAGAGCCTGGTCATCCAGGCCTCAACTTCCCAGGCCGCATTCCCGACGGCTCCGCCCGATCGGGAATCCAAGAGGTACGAACAGTTCGGGAAGGTGTTCTCGTCCCTCAGTTTTGGCATGCCTCTTGGGCCGCTATACCCACACCCTTGCAACGCGGTATTCCATCCGGTGTGGGCTAGTTACCACAGACTCACTGGGCAGGGCGATGGCAACGACAGTGGCGGTTCGACCCACGCCTGGTTGAGGTCCGCCAACTTTTCGGCCGATGTCCAAGCCACTCTGCTGGACATGCCGTTGGATGGCCGTCGCCTCTTTGGCGACAAGGCAGATCATGCGCTTGAGCGATTTAAGGACTCCAGGGCTACGGCCAAGTCCTTGGGCCTCTCGGCCCCTCGCCAGCAAACGGGTGCCTTTCGCTCCTTTCATGGCCAAGGAAGTTGCGCCCCCACACGTGCTGCAGAATGTCCAACAGCTCGGTGGCAGCCGTGGAAACCGCCGTGGCGGCGGTCGGGGACAACGACGCGGCCAGTCCACACCTTCCCCCGCAGCACCTGCCTCAAAAGCCTCCTAGTCCGTGCTTTCAGGCCCATGTGACGCCAGTGGGGGGCAGGGTTCGCCATCACCTCTTCCACTGGCACACCGTCACGTCGGGTACGTGGGTGCTGCAAATCATCCGAAGGGGCTACTCCCTCCCCTTCGACCCCTCCAGCCATGCCACCGCAATTCCACCGTGTCGGGGGATCACTTGCAACTTCTGCAAGAGGAAGTCACGGCCCTCTTGGCCAAGGGGGCCATCGAGCACTTTCCTGGGCCAGAAGTAGGGTGTGGTTGTTACTCCCACTACTTTCTTGTACCCAAGAAGGGCAAAGGGGGCCTACGCCCTATCTTGGACCTACGGAATGTCAACGGCTTCCTCCGGAAGGAGAAGTTCAAGATGCTGACTCTGGCTCAGGTCTTAGCTGCCCTGGACCCAGGAGACTGGATGGTACCGTTGGACTTGCAGGACGCCTATTTTCACATCCCCCGTCCTGCCGGCCCACCGGCGTTACCTCAGGTTCAAGGTAGGCCACGAGCACTTTCAATTTACCGTGCTCCCCTTCGGCCTTACCAGCGCCCCACAGGTGTTCACCAAAGTGATGCCGTTGGTCGCAGCCTGTCTGCGCAGGTTAGGGGTTTCAGTCTTCCCCTACCTCGACGACTGGTTGTTGAAGGTGGGCTCGCCCCAGACAGTCGTCTGCCACCTCCAGACTACGGCCGATCTCCTGCATCTGCTGGGGTTCTCCATCAACGTGCCGAAGTCACACCTGTTTCCCTCTCAGAAGCTCCTTCATTGGAGCGGTTCTGGACTCGGCGCAGTTTCGGGTTTATCCACCCGAACAGCGGGTTCGGGATATTCAGGCTCTGATCCCGATCTTTCAGCCTTTATCACGGGCCTCGGTCAGGTTGACGCTGTGGCTTCTGGGGCTGATGGCCTCCTGCATCCTTCTGGTGCATCACACCCAGTGGCGGATGCGGGCTCTACAGTGGGACCTGAAGTTTCAGTGGGCCCAGCATCCGGGCAACTTGTCCTACCATGTCCTGATCTAGGAGGGCATTGCAAAACAGCTGCAGTGGTGGCTCACGGACCGCAAATGGGTCAGTGGCAGCTCCCTCTCCCTACCCCACCCGGAGCACTTAGTTGTGACTGATGCGTCCCTCCAGGGCTGGGGAGGCCACATGGGAGAGACGGAGATCAGAGGCCACTGGTCTCCGGCGGAGTCCCGGCTCCATAACAACCTTTTGGAGCTGCGGGCGATTCGTCTTGCACTGAAGGCATTTCTCCACCTGGATAGCAGGAACCCAGTGCACTTCTGTCAAAATTGCATCAGATACCAGGCAAAGTGGAGGTGCCCATGTCAAAAAGGGGCACTTACTACAGTGACAATGGAAAATCTTTCACCAACTTTTTTTTTTTTAAAGGAAAAATGAAAAGGGAACGAAGGACAGAATTAGTCATTAGACTGCAAGGGAAAGCTTGGAGAACAAAACTGGTACTGTTCCTTTTAAGAACCACGCAGAACACCCAGCATCACATTACGCCACACAGGTGACAACTCAGTTAATTTTCCCGGTTCCTAAATTGGAGTCCAGAAGCAACGAGCACTGCCTTTTATGGCTAAAAATCTTTCCAAAAGCAGATTATGAGTATTTCACTTAACGTTTTTTTAATAATTTTGAGTTTTCTTACTTTTTTTTCTGACAGGAAAGGATTTAATTACCTATCATAATGCCTTCATTTTCTGTGAAGTTCACTGTTCCTGTGGTAAAAAGTAAATAGAAACCTATCTATAAAGTGTCTTTATTTATATTCTTCCTGAGTGTCATTCTCCATATTCATACAAGCACTGTCAGAAACTCTCCAGAAGAACCTTAAGACAGGGATAAGAATAGGCTGCATGGACTTAAAGGACAGCAGCAGGAGAGAGCTTCTTCCACCAGAGCACCCTCCTCCCTCTTCAAGGACCCTCCTAGAGGCAGATCCAAGGAGAGAAGCCTTCAGAGGAAGTAGTAATTCCTGACCAACATTGAGTATGATGTCAGTCGGACGACAGAAAGATGTAATTGGCTCACATGTTCGCTGTCAGCAGGCGCCCTTTCGAATCTTGCACTGTCAGTATCGGCAATTGTATGTTCGAGGCATGTGGGCTGCTGAATTCATATCTGTGCATAGATCGCCGCCTAGTGTTGGATCCAGATGATTGCACATTGTTGTCCTGGAAGAGTCTTCGAAGTATCACGAGATAGGTGGCTCCTCCCCTGGACTACAGTGGGCATGGGCATCCTCTCCATCCTCATTGTTTTTTCCCGCCATTGGGTTCAGATGTACTTTCTTGACTCCAGTTCGGAATCGACATAAAACTCTTAGCTCAAGGCCAAAAGGCCTTCGGGGCATCGGTATTGTCTCGTTCGGTGCCTATACTTCATCCAGTTCTTCGAAAGACGTTTGCCTTTTCGACACCAGGCCCCAACTTCGACGACCATGGAACGGAGCCTGTTCAAGAGATGCCCCGTAAGTACCCTCACATTGATGTGCACCCAGTGTGCAATAAATGTTTGTTCCCAGACCACGACGAGGCCAGCTGTATGGCGTGTTCAAAGTTCCGGTCGAAGAAGACGCTTCGAGTTCGACGCACGACAGTGGCGCAAAGGCGACGCCTGGCCCAGACAACATCTTCGAAGCCGATGACGATGAAGGCGTCGATTAGGTTCCTGACCAGCAGTCAGACCCCGAGTCGGAGCGAGATTCTACCTTCGGTATGGACGACGATGAAGACTACGTCCATGAAGAAGACGTCGTCAAGGTAGTAGACGACGCAGAGGCCATCGGAGCCGTCTATGACGACTCGAGTGATGAGCAAGGCCCACCCACAATCGTGGGGCCTAATATTGACACTGTACTCTCTAAGGCTCAGATCGAGGCATCGCCGGAAGGCCTTAGCCGAGATCCTAAGTTACATTCTATAGCCCCGCGTCAAGGCCTGGCTAAGAATACGTCTACCGAGCCATCGGTCGATCTACAAAAACCGAAACCAACAGAGGCAAAAACTAAACCGAAACTGGTGAAAGCAGTCCTCTGATCGACGCCCTCGAGCTCCTCGGCTCCAGTCAAGTCTACTAACGTTATCAACCCTTTGGGGCCACAAGACGCCGCCGACCCCAAGAGCGGGGCGTCTAAGCCAGTCTCGACTGTCAAGCACGTCAGCCTGACGCCGTCTACGTCCAAACATGGCGACACTGCCAAAGGTCTCTAAAAAGACTGTCGAACCGACGCTTGCAGCCTCAAAGACTCTAAGGCTCTCGAGTCGAAGACCAAACCTGACCCGAAGGAGCATGTCGCGTCGGAAACCAAGACCGTGCCTGCTGCGCACCATCAGCTCGAGTCGACGCAAGGCCGCAAGCATGCTGGTGATGCATCGAAGCCAATCGGATCGAAGACTACATCGATCCCTAAGGCGGCCGGTTCGTCTCCGGTGCCTCCACCGCCAATGAAATACGGACTGCCCCGACCCCTCGACCCAAACTGCTCGAGCCACAAAGGAGCGCTGAACCCTCCAAAAAGGTATCGGGACCTTCTAAATCTGTCCATTCCGGACGAGGTAATGTTCCAGGCACCCTCGTATGACAATCAGTCGAAGCTCTACATCGACTCAGATTCTGGCAGACTCACCATTCACAAAAGGAACATCGCACCAGAACATCCTTAGGAGTCATATAAAATCCCCCTCAAAAAGAAAAAGGACTCTGCAACCTCACCTGTTCTCTTTGAACATGTTCAGTCCTATACACAACATGGTGCCGATTCTCCCACACGCAGTGACTAGGAAGTGGGAGATGATTGTAGTCATATGGGATTCATTTACAATACTGACGCTGATCAAGGGGAGTCTCAACACTGGACTGACCCTGATGATCCCCACACTACGCCCGACACTCAGTCTTATAGTGTCAAAACATCGCCTACTGAAGACACAGTGGCTTTTAATGCCTTAATTGAAAGAGCAGCCCTCAACCATGATGTTGACATGCACGCAGAGCCAGTGGAGGAGGACTTTCTCTTCGATACTTTCTCCACCTCAAAGATCGGTAAAAACACTGCCTATGCTAAAGGGTGTCCTCAAATATGCTACTGACATTTTCTAGGAACCCACAAGGGCAAGGGTTATAAACCCAAGGATTGAAAGAGTATAGGCCTGCGCCTGTGGACCCTATGTACATCAAGGGCCAACTCCCATTGGACTCCATAGTAGTGGCTAATGCTCGCAAGAGAGCAAACTCTCAGACGAGTGGTGATGCTCCTCCGGACAAAGAATCCAAAATCTTTGAGGCTTCTGGTAAACGGGTGGCAGCTCAAGCGGCTAATATTTGGAGGATCTCAAATACACAGGCCCTATTAGCCAGATATGATAGGGCTCACTACGACACGCTAGAACAACTGATGCAACACCTGCCTGATGCTTACAAAGAGGAAGCAGAAATGCTGATACAGGAAGGAAAGTTGATTTCAAATGCATCCATCAAGTGTGCACTCGATACAGTAGGCACAGCAGCTAGAGCCATCAACACTAGCGTAATGCTAAGACGTCATGCCTGGCTCTGCATCTCTGGTTTCAAACCAGAAATCCAAACAACTTTGCTCAATCAGCCTGTTAACCCTGACTTTCTCTTTGGCCCTGATGTAGACACTACCCTTGAGAAAATTAAGAAAGACACAGACAGCTAAATCCATGGGGGCTCTGCAGTCACAGCAGTTCAGGGGCAGTTCCTTTCGTCGCTCCGGTAACAGGGGAGCTTCTAGAGGTCAGGCATTACAGCAAGCCCAGTACAACAAGGGGAGCACGCAGACCACCTATAACAAAAATAACAGGGGTGGATATCGTGGAAACCGCACCAAAGGCAGAGGACGTGGAAATAACAGTGCCAGATCCTCCGCCCCCAACAAACAGTGACGCCTTGTCACTGCCCCAGACCACTTAACACCGGTCGGGGGAAGACTCCAGCAGTTCCTGCCGGTTTGGGAAGGCATCACCACAGACAGGTGGGTGAGACAACTTATCCAATACGGCTATTGTCTGGAGCTAACCTCCACTCCCCCCAACATACCCCCAAGGCACCGTCCTATGTCTGCAGAGCACATGCACTTATTGCAGCAAGAAGTACTCTCCATGCTGCAAAAAGGGGCAATAGAACTCGTGCCTTTAGAACAGCAAGGTACAGGGGTGTACTCTCTGTACTTCTTAATCCCAAAAAAGGACGGTTCCCTGCGGCCCATTCTAGACCTCGGACCCCATAACCAGTACGTCTTGTAACATTTTCATATGTTGACTTTACAGCAAGTCCTACCATTGCTCAGTCAGGGAGACTTCCTGGCAACCCTAGATCTAAAAGATTCATATTTCCACATTCCCTTCCACCCAGTTCACAGGAGGTATCTCAGGTTCACCGTCAACAACCAGCATTACCAGTTCAAGGTCCTGCCTTTCGGGGTCACCACTGCCCCCAGGGTGTTCACCAAGTGCTTAGCGACTGTGGCTGCGCACCTTCGGAGACAACACATCCATGTCTATCCCTACCTGGACGACTGGCTTGTCCAAGCAAAGTCAGCCCAGCAGTGTGCCAGCCACATGTCACGCTCAATTCACCTCCTACAAAGTCTAGGATTGTCATTGAATTACCCAAAGTCGCACCTTCAGCCCGCTCATGTATAACAGTACCTATGTGCAACATTAAACACTCCCAACAGCAACAGCGCAGCCAAACTCTGCCAGAGTCAACAGCATGCAGTTGCTAATCCAGAAATTCAGGCCCCAGCACTCGCTCCCAGCGCAGGTATTCATGCAGCTGATCGGTATGATGTCCTCCTGCATCTTCATAGTCCAGCACGCGAGGCTACACATGCGTCCGCTTCCGGAGTGCTTGGCACGACAGTGGAACCAGGCTCATGGGCATCTGAAAGACCTAGTGTTGGTAACCGGTCGTGCATACAACTCTCTGCATTGGTGGAACACACAAAAACTTTGCAGGGGACGACCGTTCCAAGAGCCTGTTCCACAAATAGTGCTGACAACGGACGCATCTCTCCAGGGCTGGGGAGCGCATGTCCTCCATTATACCGTGCAGGGACTATGGACGACGCAGCAGCAAAAGATGCATATCAATCTGTTGGAGCTGATGGCGATGAAGGCATTCAAATTGCACCTGTGCAACAAAGTCGTGCTGATCCGGACGGACAACATGACTGCAATGTATTACATCCAGAAGCAGGGAGGCACACTCTCTGCAGCTATCTCATCTTGCCCAGAGCATGTGGAAGTGCGCGATCCAGAGGAACATGTTCCTCATGGCAGAACATCTCCCAGGCAAAGACAACCAGATGGCGACCTGCTCAGCAGGCACAGCCATCAGATGCACGAGTGGGACATACTCCCCTCAGTGCTCCAACCATATTTCCAGCAGTGGGGTCATCCAGAGATTGACCTATTCGCCACACAGGAAAACGCAAAATGCCAAACATTCGCCGCCAGGTTCCCACACCCGCAGTCTCCGGTCAATGCGATATGGATGAACTGGTCAGGCAGATTTGCGTACGCTTTTCCTCCAGCACCACTCATACCGCTAGTGGCACGCAAACTGCAACAACACTCCATGACGCTCATCCTGGTTGCTCCAACGTGGGCACGGCAGGCCTGGTACACCACGTTCCTAGAACTTTCAGTGGTGCCCCACGAAAGGCTGCGCCTCACGCCCAGTTTCCTCACTCCGAGCCATGGAGACATTCAGCACCCAGATCCGCAATCGATGCGCCTTGCGATATGGCTCCTGAGGTCATAGTTTGGCTACCTCAACCTACCCCCTGACTGTATGAACATCATCAAGGAGGTAAGGCGACCTACAACTAGGGCATGTTATGTGGCCAAATGGAAACGGTTTGTCATTTACTGTTCCAATAATGACATTGATCCGCTGGATGCGTCCACGCAGAACATCATATGCTATTTGTTGCATCTCTACAGATGCAATCTGGCATATAGTTCCATCAGGATACACCTGGCCTCCCTTTTCAGGGTGCCTGCCATTAAAGCCTTTCTGGAAGGACTCAAAAGAGTGATCCCTCCCAGGCACCCTCCTTCACCTGTCTGGAATCTAAACGTAGTTCTCACCAGACTAATGGGACCACCCTTTGAACCCCTTCACTCTTGTGAAATAGTTTCTCACATAGAAAGTGGCCTTTCTGGTAGCCATCACATCGCTACGGAGAATTAGTGAGCTTCAAGCCCTAACTATTCAAGAGCCTTTCATACAAATTCATGCTGATAGGGTAGTGCTACGAACCAACCCTAGATTTATGCCTAAAGTGGTGTCGCAGTTCCACATTAATCAAAACATTGAACTGCCAGTTTTCTTCCCCAATCCAGATTCTGTGGCAGAGCGAGCACTGCACACCTTAGATGTTAAAAGAGCTCTCCTGTATTACATCGACAGGACAAAAGTTTTCAGAAAGACCAAGCAGCTGTTTGTCACCTTCTCTCCACAACACAAAGGCAACCCCATTTCCAAATCAGGTATAGCGAGATGGATCGTTAAGTGCATTCAAATCTGTTATCAAAAAGCTAAACGCACATTAACAGTTCCCCCAAGAGCGCATTCCACACGCAAGTTAGGGGCATCCATGGCTTTCCTAGATAACATTCCCCTAGAGGATATATGTAGAGCAGCCACATGGACTACCATACATACATTTACCAAACACTACTGCGTAGATGTACACTCCAAACAGCAAGCTGCTGTAGGACAGGCTGTTATCAAAACCCTTTTTCAGACTGCTGCAGCTGGCACAGGCAACCCCCGCTAAGGAGGTAACTGCTATTTATTCTATGCACAGATATGAATTCAGCAGCCCAAATGCCTCAAACGGAATATGCTACTTACCAGTATGCATCTGTTCTTGGCATGTAGGGCTGCTGACATTCATATCGCCCGCCCTCCTCCCCGGTGCCTGTCGCAGCTGTAGCACTCAGAATCATTCTCAGGCATGGTCATCACTTACTGTATTACACTCCATCTCTGCCACAATGGCAAAAACAATCTGAGGATGGAGAGGATGCCCATGCGCACTGTAGTCCAGGGGAGGAGCTGCCCATCTCGTGATACTTCGAAGACTCTTCCAGGACAACCATGTGCAATCATCCGGACCCAACACTAGGCGGCGATCTATGCACAGATATGAATGTCAGCAGCCCTACATGCCAAGGACAGATGCATACTGGTAAGTAGCATATTCCATCTGTTTCTCTTACCTACATTTGCTATTCTCTCCGGTCCACCGCGACTTGTTAATTTGTGTGGAGAGAGATTAGCATCACTTCGGTCTGAAAGGTTTCTGCTCTAGTGGCCCGGCCCTATAAAAGCAGATGTGTTTCAGAGCGCGCAACGGACGAGCGCAGTGGGCACGCCAGCGGCGCGCCGAAGGCAAGCCCGCCTGCGCCCGTCGGCGTCCCGGAGGCGGAAGGGGCGAGAGTGGCTGCTCGCTGGCCTATTTTTTTTATGGTAAGCGCATTATCTGCAACAGTGAAGACCTAAAAAGGCATATGCCTGTCTGGATCGTTGCATTCGCATTCTACTGAGGGAGGACTATGACCCCTTGATATGCAATTGGACCTCTGGGACAGGCTTAATAGGTGAGAAGGATCGTATTCCAAAACTAAAGGAAACTAATATCATAACACGGGGGCGCACTGGCAGGCAAACCGTATTCAAGCCTTCCTACTTAATGTAGGCTCGTTAAACAAAAACACCCAACGCGTATTTGATCTGATATTAGAGTTAAAGTTAGATGTGTTATTTCTGCCCAAAACATGGCTTACAGAGACGTCCAATCCCACACTTGCAATGGTAATTCCCCTGTGCTATTCCATATTTAGAAGGGACCGCACCAACATCCAGGTTAGGATAATTCCTCTGGAGGAAATAGAGGGGACAGAATGTCTGGGTTTCCACTGCTTTTCTGAGGAATATAGCTACTTCTATTGCATTATTAGCTCAGAGATTTAAGCATTTTCTGGTCCTGGGAGATTTAAATGTACATATGGACAACTTTGAGAGTTCGGATACAACTACATTCTCTTCCAGGGGATCCTCATCAATAGTCGTAAGCATTAGAATATTCCCACCCATGCGCGGGACCCCGGAAACACTATATCATATGTGCCATATATATTTGCAGCCTAATAAACACCGGAGCTGAATCATGCTGTAAAGAATTTCCACCATACATGAATAACATGCATTTGAAACATGACAAACAACAACAAAGTTTGTTTATAAACTGTTTTAATGCTTAGAAAGCAGTAGAAATTCTCATAAAACACTAAAAGCATAGAAAGCTCCCAGGCTGTATTGCAAATACAGTCTAAAAAGACTGAAAAGTTAACCTGTAGCTGTATAGCAATAAACTGATACCGTGCCTTTAAGGCACTCATGACCCCCAGCTTCCCATCATCCCTCAGGGATGACAGTTAGGGCAGTTGTTCTTTCCGGCTCCTTCTGGAAGGATCCTGGCAACACAGCTCCACTCTTTTCTGATTTCTTCAGAAAATCTTTTCACTTTTGACAACTTTTATTCCTTACTTTGACGTTTTTCATCTGTAGAAGCGAGAGGCTGTCTTTTTTTTGACAGGTTTGGGCATTTTTATCATTTGAAAATGCCATCTCTTTTTGACTCTTGCCCTTCTTGTGGTAGAAAGGCCTAAACAGACTCTCATGGAGTCTGTATTCTTTGCCCACCTGAAGATCATGATCCGAAGACCTGCCCTCACTGTCAGAACCTGTCCTGAAGAATTTTGAAGGACAGGGAAAGAATTTGCATTAATGGCCTGGCAGATAAGTCATCTAGAGCAGAGTTTTCCAAACTCTGTCGCGACACACTACTGTGTCTCCTGCCATGCTTTTGTTTGTCGCGCAACGACGAGGAGACACGCTCTATTCCTTGATTGGCGCTCTATTCTTTGATTGAGCAGGACGGTACTGCGCCTATCAGTGATGCAGTATGCGGAGGAAGGAGAGGGACCATTAGGTGTGTGCGCGCGGCTTCTTCCCTTTGCTTGCTCGTCAAATGTGCAGTCTATTCCCGGCGCTCTGTACGTTTTTCACACGAGTGGTAGCCCAGTGACAAGGAGGAATGGCCGAGAGTAGATGGTAAGGTTGTGTCATCTGCTGCAGCTGCCTTAAAATGTGCCCAATTACATTTTTCAATTTGAACGAGGTGTGTATGCTGCCGTAAAACAGAGAGGCCCTGCAGAACCTACGTAACCTGGGTCCTCCAAAAGCTTCCGAAAGGCCCGATTGATTGTAGCGAAGTAAAAAAAAAATTAAGACTATATTGGAATTCTAATTTGAAACCCATGGGAGCAAAGTTGAGAATCAGAAATGTATTAAAGCATCACATGGAAACGTGTTATTTCAGAGGCCGCTTTCTTGAAACAGTGTATAACTTATCATAACCTCACTTGACACCTCTTTCCCTCCCAGCATGCACAGCCCCATAAGTTTCAGAAAGAGAAACTAAGATAGCCATTTTCCTTTGGGTCCCCTACAATGCCTCTGCTCACTGAGCAGCGCAGAGTGTAGCAAAGTTGGTAAAAGCAGGTAGCTTTTTTGCTGTGCAATCCTATTCTATGAATTTGCTGTATGTGCACGCATGATTCGGGCTTCCTTTCAACACTGTAATAAAGTAACATAAGGGCAAAATAGTTAAACGCAAGCCTAGTTTAAGTGTTGAGGCTGCTTCATTTGTTTTGTTTGTGTTCAATTATGTTTGAGCCTGCTTAGCACTATTATTTTGCGTGTTTAGAGAAGAATTCTAAAGTGTGATAGCATTTCAGGTTGTTTAAATTAGGGCTTACCTGCAGAGTTGAACGGGTGAAAAGTGTGATCTGACACAGAATACTACCTGAATCCTTCCTATTCCCTCATCCACAACACCCAATTTTCCACTTGCCAAGACATTCCATACATACTATCACTCACCAACAATCCTCATCTAACACCATAACCAGCCTTACCACCAGAAAAGATCAGACCTTCCTACCTTCACCTCTCCTAATTATAATTACTCTGCACAAACCAACACTACAAAAACCCGTTCATCCACGATTCTCATGCTCACCTCTCAACAGCTCTGGTCAATTATTGATTTTAGAGCACTAAAAACACACACACTGTCCCAATCCCCTTCACTCATACCCATTCCAGTTTCAACAAATGCAAAAGACAAATACCAGTCACATACACTTCACATCACCAAAACTACATTCTAACAGAATACAGCTTTGTTTTAACACCTTGCTTACCAAAAATCCTAGTGTTATGTAGCATTAAGGATTCACTGAGAATATGCTCACTTGTGTATTATGGAAACTTCCAATGTGTGCTAAATAGGAGTGGAGTGAATGTATACATCGCATATTCCCTGATAACACATTGCACAGTATGTTTGGGCAGAAAACTTTATGCCATTAAAAAGGTTTCAGTGTGGTAGGAGTTATAAGGGGCATTTAGGGTTCATGAGTGGGTGAGGGTAAGGGGTATCTACGGGTTTTAAAGGGTTTAGGGATCGATAGGGGTATCAGACCTTCAGAAAGCTTTCTGAGAAGTCTGTAATCATTATTACATTTTAAACAAGCCACAGGTGGTAGCTCACCGTTCTAGTGTTAAATGTTAATAATCTGCCTGCTGCACAACTGTTTTGTTTGCTCATTATTAGAAAAGCAGACAGGCAAAGGGTGGTCAGGTGGTTTTATTTAAGAATGGGGTTGCCAAATGTGGAATGTGGCCTGCTCAATTTGCCTTGATGAAAAGAAGATAGCTGTTTTGTTTCTGTGATATGAGAAATCTTAACTTTATATTTCTGCTTATCGCATTTTAGGGCTCTGTAAACAAAGAAGCAGTTGAGGCTGCTGCCTGGTAGCAGCAGTAGGGCGGGGGGGGGGAGGGGTGGAAAACACCAGTTTAAATTAAGTACTGCTCTTCTCCCTATCTCCATCCTCACTCATCTGTCCTTCTTTCACCTGGTCTCCTTCCTATCGCTTAATGTCTCTTCCCCTCGTGCCTTTCACTCATTCTTATTGCCTCCCCCTCATTTTTCCATCCTCGTTTGTCCTAAACCTAAACTCTCTTCTTTGTTTCTCTTTCTGTTCATACTTTATCCTTCCCCTCAAATCCATCACTAGTCTTCATGTTTCTTTCCATCTTCCACCGTCTTCCACTTCTTTGTTCTTTCCCTGCCATACTTATTTCTGGTTCTTCACTATCTCCTTTGCTCATTCTGATCTCCCTTTCTTTTTCTGACACTTATCAACCTTTCCTTTCACTAATTTACTCTCATATGTCATTTTTGAGACATGAGAGCAAACTATCCTATACATTGGTCTCAGTTTTCAAAAATGGGCTTTCCCCCTTCTAGTGTGAAGTGGCTTGGGCGTGATCATAGTCACTTGCCAAAATGTTGGCCTGTTAGTTTTTTTTACAAAGGCTTCTTTTGGTTCTAGATCTGGTAGTGTACATTTCTCATCCAACTTGTTTAAAGGGTTGGCAGTGTGTGCACCCACACTTTTTGTGCCTTTAATCACTGGGGCATGTGTCAATGTGTGCATGATTATATTCGTGTTTCTTGTTATAGAGAACAGTGGTCCCTATTCAGGGAGAATACAGTGTGATAGATAACCATACACTAGAATAGAATGAATGTCTTTTGTCCAGCCGGACAAGAATTTATTTTCATAATATTTTTCAAAAGTAGTATCAAATAAAACATTCAGATGACAAGTGGGCACAGCCGTGACCCACAGAACGCAAGACAGAACAACGACCCAGAATTGGCCAAAAGGCAAGCCAAAATGGGTCTGTACACTTGTACTCAGTATAGACAGACACAAATTAATCATTTAACACCGTTGCACAATGTGTTATAGCTTGAGTCTGGTGCATAGGGTGTTTGGGTGTCGACGACGTTTCGATGCCAACATTAATTATAGGGCATCATCTTCAGGACAAACAAATAATGCATTGCTGTCTTTATAATCATGTGTCACACCTTTTTTACAAGTATAAGGTGGCAGAGAATCAACAGTTCACTATAGGCGCAAGGGCGCTCAGCATCTGGACTTTGGGGGTTGCTGGCATCAGCAGGATCAAATCTGTTTGCTTAATGGCAGAAAGTATGTCCTCGCGTCCTTCTGCTTCAGCATTTGGCTCGGCGCTGAGAGAAGATCTTCAGGTTGGTCATTTATCATTTATCGAAGAAACCACCCTTGACAGCGGGCCGTTGAGAAAAGGTATGTCGACATTGATTCAAGATCCTCTGCCGTCAACTCGGCGACTATCTGCGTCGAGGGGCAGAGACCCTCTGCCATCGTCAACCCGCGACAATCTGCATCGGAATGTCACCCCTCTGCCGTAGTCACCCTGGCGACGATCGACATAGAGGAGCAAAACCCCTCCGCTGTCGTCAACTCGGCGACGATCGGCGTCCAGGTGCAAAGACCCTATGTCGGCAAGGCGTTCGGCGTCGAGGGCAGGCTCTATTCTGTCATCGCAGTCCCTCCAGCGATCGACGTTGAGAGCAAGGACCCCTCCGCCGTCGTCAACTCTGCGACGATCGGCGTCGAGGATGAGATCTCCGTCGTCTCGACCGCGTTCGGCGTCGAGGGCGATAAAAACCCCTCCGCCGTCGTCTCGCAGACCTTAGACGTCGAGAGTGGATACAGCTCCGCCGTTGTCTAGAGGACACTCTGCGTCGAGAGAGAGAGAAATCCTCAGTCGTCTGCTTGTCAACGCCGTTCGACGTCAAGACAACACTCACCTGCTTATCATCGGCACCGGTCACTGTCGTGACTGCGTTCGATGCCGAGCAGACGCAGGAGCCTAGATCGGCGTCTGGAGTGCGTGCAGGTTAGACGTCGAGAGCATGTTAGACGTCGAGACCGGGCTCGGTGAGGTCTGGCGATGGATCAGTGGTCCTGGTGACTGAGTCAGCATCACGCCATTCGTCCTCTCATTCTTCCAGGAGGGCTTCTGCAAGATCAGCCACTCCGGAACCTGCTACACACATCTGCAATTCCCCTTCAAGACCTCCTGCTGCAGTTCAGTTGTCCCCAAGATGGCAGCTACCCTTAAGTCACTGGCGGGACACTGAAGCCAAAGCATATGCAGGAGTATGCCAGCTCTGTGCATAGGTCTCCTCTTCAGAGACTGGTGGACGGAGTGGACAGAGTGAGCTCTCCTAGACACAGGCAGGAGAGGTCTCCGGAGAGAAGGCACTACAGATCGCGTTCTCCGAGACTCGAGGAACGCACAGAGACATGTGAAAGGAGGCGTAGTTCACACCGACTAAGTAGGAGAACACAATCTACTTCCTCGACATACTCTACCCGGTCCTCCAGGAGGGATTACTCCCCCACACTATCGGACAGCCGATTTCCAGGGTCTCTCCATAGATGACATTGGCACCTACCATGAGGTTCTGCAGAGGTGCGCAGAAGCTCAATATTGAGACGTCTGTCCCGCAAGTCACGACAACAGTGATTTTCAAGACTCCATCAGAAGACCGCATCTCGACCTTTGCTTCCATTGGTTCCTGGGATCCTTCTCTCTTCGGCACGCACACTGACAAAGAGATGACTAGGATGAAAACTGAGTTGGACACTGTCAAGGCGGTTGGGTTGGAGAAGAAGGAATTTAGCGCTGCTACAAATCCAACCAGCGTAAGGGGCCTCGGAGGGTTTAAACCCCTCAGTGGTCCCAGAGCAAGAATCGGTGGAAAACCCAGTTTCGAGGAGGAAAGTCCCAACAGAGGTAGAGGTGGTCACTAACAGCAGTCCTCTACCACGGCGAGAGGTGGAAAGTCATGAACATTAGCTTCCGCCGCCGCAGTTGCCCACTCCAGTGGGAGGAAGTGCTTCTCAACATCTAGCAGAGTGGGTCAGCATCACAGGAGATCGCTGGGTGCTGAATGTTCGAGGCATGTGGGCTGCTGAATTCATATCTGTGCATAGATCGCCACCTAGTGTTGGGTCCGGATGATTGCACATTGTTGTCCTGGAAGAGTCTTCGAAGTATCACGAGATAGGTGGCTCCTCCCATGGACTACAGTGCGCATGGGCATCGCCTCCATCCCCAGATTGTTTTTTTCCGCCATTGGGTTCGGATGTGTTTCGGTTCCCTCTGTCGGAACCGACAGTTGTTTAACTTCTACTCGAGACCAAAAGGTCTTTAGGCTGGGCGTCGGTATAGTTGCGTACGGGTTTTCTTTCTGACTCTCAGCTCCGATCTCTTGCTGCCCTTCCACGTGCCTTCGGCGCGGACGGGCCTACACTACACCTCTAGCTATGGAGCGGACTCCATTTTAAAAGTGTCCGCTGTGTCACTCCAAATACTCACACCTCGACGTGCACCCTGTGTGCAATACCTGCTTGTCACCGGATCACCGCGAGGACACCTGCATGGCGTGTTCGAAATTCCGGAGCAAGAAGACCTTGAAGATTCGCCGGGCCAATCGGCTCCAAGCTCAACTATCGGCTGCGGCGCCCCCTCCAGAAGACATTTTCCAGGAATCTGTCGAGGTAGAAGACGACGCGCAAGACTCGGACTCTGGTCCCGCGTGCGACGAGGAGACCTACGACGCGGGTGAGGAGGACTTTGACGAAGTCTCCGAGGTAGGGTTAACAGGCTTGTGCCACGATGGGGGATAGCTCGGAGGAGGAGCATCCCCAACCAGACTCAGGGGTTATACCCCTTCATACGGCCCAGGTCGAGGGATCGCCTTCGGGCCTTACCCAAGATCTAACTATAAGTCCTACGTCCCCGCCTCCGGGCCCGGTCACGGACATTTCAGAACCATCACTTCAGTTTATAAAACCGAAAGTGAAGCCAACTGGTCACGCACCATCGGATCCGAAACCGAAACCAAAAGTGGCGCAGGTGATGAAGGTTCTGGAGGCGTCAACTACAAAAACATCCAAGATGGCCGACCAGAAGCGTCGCGCCAAAATGGCCGACCCGAAGGCCTCTGGGTCGGCGCCGAAGGCGAAGTCCTCCAATGCGGCCGCGTCGGCGCCGAAAGGGGTCGTGGACCCGAAGACGGCTCCGAAGAAGCGTCAGGGCGACGACGCAAATCGGCATGGGCCGCCTGCACCGAAGAAGGTGCCCTCTGACATTGTGGATCTCGAGGATGAGGAATCGCTCGAGCCGGTCCAGCCCTCTCCAGCCTTCACAAAAAAGGTGATGGAATCCTTGCAGCGGATTCGAAAAGCCGGTGTGACTCCCGCTCAGGACACTGTAGCGCCTATGCCTACTGCGGGCCACACGCCTATCCGTTTCACTCTCCCACCCAAGTCGGCGCCGAAGGCCTTCGCGCCGAAGATGGGCGGATCCGCTAAGGAGCCATCGACGCCAAAAGCTGCCTCAGCGGTGCCAAAACCTCGACTCCAGCCACTTGCAGTCGAAGAACGTCGTGAGGTATTCATCGACGCCAACACCGGAAAACTGTCGCTCCTCAATAGAAAGATCACAACAGAGCCGGCGCTGGAACCCTTTAAGATCCCTCTTAAAAACAAGAAGGACTCTGCGGGATCTTCGGCTATGGTGGAACCTGTGTCCCCCCAGGCCCGAGGGCACTCTCCGACGCATTCAGTCGCAGTCGATGCGGACGAGGAGGATGCCGAGTACAACTATCCGGCGTACTCGGATCTGGAGGAGGAGCCTGTGCCCTGGACAACCGGAGCCGACACCGAGGACCCGCAGTCGGGTCAGGACACTCGGCTTTTCGCCGCCAAGACGTCCCCTACAGAGGACTCGGCGGCCTTCAATGCGCTGATAGAGAGAGCTGCGGCCAACCACGACGTCGAACTACACTCAGACCCCGTGGATGTGGACTTCCTGTTCGACACCTTCTCGGTGGCTGAAAAGTCGGTCAAGACGCTGCCGATGCTTAAGGGGGTGCTTAAACATGCCGCAGATGTTTTCAAGGAACCCACACGGGCGCGTGTGGTCAACCCTCGAATCGACAGGAAATATAGGGCCGCTCCCACAGATCCGACATATATCAAGGGACACTTGCCATTGGACTCCTTTGTTGTTTCCAACGCTCGGAAGAGGGCAAACTCTCAAACGACTGGTGACGCTCCTCCCCCAGATAAGGAGTCGAAAATCTTTGAAGCCTCAGGCAAACGGATCGCTGCACAGGCAGCTAACATCTGGAAGATATCTAACACCCAAGCCCTGCTTGCACGTTATGATAGGGCCCATTATGACACACTTGAGGCCATCCTTCAACACTTGCCTGACCAGTACAAAGAGGCAGGGGAGATGCTTATTCAGGAGGGTAAACTCATTACTAACGCATCCATCAAATGTGCACTAGATGTGGCAGACACGGCCTCCAGAGCTATCAATACAAGCGTTTTACTTGGACGCCATGCCTGGCTTAGGATTTCGGGGTTCAAACCCGACATCCAAACTACTATACTAAATCAAACCGTAAATCCTGACCATCTGTTTGGCCCTGAGGTGGATGCCTCCCTGGAAAAGATGAAAAAAGACACAAACTGCCAAGTCGATGGGGGCTTTACAGAGCCAGCAGTTTCGAAGTGGCTCCTTTCGCCGCTCAAATTCAAAAGGCACTTCAAGAGGACAGGCATCCCAATCCACACCATATTACAGGGGTAACACCCAAGCCTCGTATAACAACAAGGGCAGAGGTGGTTACAGAGGCAATAATGTCAAGGGCAGGGGACGTGGAAACAATGGCTCCAGGTCCACCACCACCACCAAGCAGTGACGTCTTGTCACTGCCCCCCGACCACACAACACCAGTCGGGGGGAGACTCCAGCAGTTCCTGCCGGCGTGGGAGTCCATCACCACGGACAGGTGGGTGAGGTCTCTTATCCAGTACGGGTACTGTCTGGAGCTTACGTCCATTCCACCAGACATGCCGCCAAGAAGCCGTCCTATGTCTGGCGAGCACTTGACCTTGTTGCAGCAAGAAGTTCTAGTTATGCTGCAAAAAGGGGCAATAGAGCTCGTTCCATTGCAAGAACGGGGAACAGGGGTTTACTCCCTGTATTTTCTCATCCCCAAAAAGGACGGGTCCCTCAGACCGATCCTGGACCTCAGGCCCCTGAACTGGTACATCCTCTCGGAGCACTTCCATATGCTCACGTTACAGCAGGTGCTTCCCCTGCTTCAACAGGGGGACTTCCTGGCTACGCTGGATCTGAAGGATGCCTATTTTCATATCCCCCTGCATCCTTCACACAGGAAGTATCTCAGATTCACAATCTTAAACCAGCATTACCAGTTCAAGGTTCTGCCGTTCGGGGTCACCACAGCACCGAGGGTGTTTACAAAGTGCCTGGCGACCGTGGCGGCTCATCTCCGTCGCCAGCACGTCCACGTCTTTCCCTACCTGGACGACTGGCTCATTCAGGCAAGGACAGAACAGCAGTGCGTCGACCACGTGTCACGCACCATCCATCTCCTGCACGATCTGGGATTCTCTCTGAACTACCCAAAGTCCCATCTCCAGCCCGCCCACGTGCGACAGTATCTGGGCGCGACAATCAACACTCTGGCAGCCACTGCGCAGCCAAATTCAGTGAGAATCGCCAGTATCCAGGCGCTGATCCAACGGTTCAGACCCCAACACTCGCTTCCAGCGAGGGTGTTTATGCAGTTGATAGGCATGATGGCCTCCTGCATCTCCATTGTCCCGCACGCGAGACTACATATGCGTCCGCTTCAGGAGTGCCTGGCACGTCAGTGGACTCAGGCTCATGGGCAACTGACAGACCTAGTGTTGGTGAGCGGTCGGGCCTACAACTCTCTGCATTGGTGGAATCCACAAAACCTTTGCAAGGGCCGACCATTCCAAGAGCCTGTCCCACAGATTATCCTGACGACGGACGCCTCTCTCCAGGGATGGGGAGCGCATGTACTCCATTACACTGTGCAGGGCCTATGGACGCTACAGCAACGGAAGATGCACATCAATGTGTTGGAGTTGATGGCAATCTTCATGGCCTTGAAGGCGTTCAAAGTACATCTGTGCAACAAAGTCGTGTTGATCCGGACGGACAACATGACAGCCATGTACTACATTCAGAAGCAGGGAGGCACACACTCTCCACAGCTGTCTCATCTGGCTCAGAGCATGTGGAAGTGGGCCATTCAGAGGAACATCTTCCTCATGGCGGAGCATCTCCCAGGCAAGGACAATCAAATGGCGGACCTGCTCAGCAGGCACAGCCATCAGATGCACGAGTGGGAGATACATCCATCAGTACTCCAACCGTACTTCCAAAGGTGGGGTCATCCAGAGATAGACCTATTCGCCACAAAGGAGAACGCAAAATGCCAAAGCTTCGCCGCCAGGTTCCCACACCCGCAATCACAGGGCAATGCGATGTGGATGAACTGGTCAGGCAGATTTGCGTACGCTTTTCCCCCAGCACCTCTGATACCGCTGGTGGCACGCAAGCTCAGGCAGCACTCAATGACACTCATCCTGGTTGCTCCAACGTGGGCTCGCCAACCATGGTACACCACGTTTCTGGAACTTTCCGTGGTACCGCATCAAAGGCTTCATCTCACTCCCAGCCTTCTGACGCAGAGCCATGGCGACATTCAGCACCCAGATCCGCAACAGCTCAACCTGGCGATCTGGCTCCTGAAGTCCTAGAGTTTGGCTACCTCAATCTTCCTCCCGATTGTATGGACATCATTCGGGAAGCAAGGAAGCCCACTACTAGAGCTTGCTATGCGGCTAAATGGAAGAGGTTTGTCATCCACTGTGCTCAGCACAATATTGACCCGCTAGATGCTTCCATTCAAAACATCATCTGTTACCTTTTTCACCTGTATCGATGCAATCTAGCGTACTCTTCCATCCGCATTCACCTATCTGCTATTGCAGCATACCTCCAAAATAGGCAGCACCTGTCACTCTTTAAGGTTCCTGCTATCAAAGCCTTTCTGGAAGGACTCAAAAGGGTCATTCCGCCAAGGACCCCACCAGCTCCAGAATGGAACCTCAACGTGGTTCTTACAAGGCTGATGGGTCCTCCCTTTGAGCCACTGCACTCTTGTGAGCTTCAGTTTCTAACTTGGAAGGTTGCGTTCTTAGTAGCCATTACATCGCTACGGAGGGTTAGCGAACTGCAGGCGCTCACCATCCAAGAACCTTTCTTCCAAGTGCATGCTAACAGGGTGGTGCTCCGCACTAACCCTAAATTCCTACCCAAAGTGGTATCACAATTCCACATAAATCAAACAATTGAATTGCCAGTGTTTTTCCAAAACCCAGAAACGCTGGCGGAGCGCATGCTCCACACCCTTGATGTGAAAAGGGCTTTAATGTACTATGTGGACAGGACAAAAGATTTCCGCAAAACCAAACAACTTTTTGTTGCTTTTGCCACACACCACAAGGGAAACGCTATCTCCAAAGCAGGGATTGCTAGATGGATAGTAAAGTGCATTCAGATCTGTTACGCTAAAGCTAAGCGCACTCTCACTATCCCACCAAGGGCCCACTCCACCAGGAAGTTAGGGGCCTCTATGGCTTTCCTAGGTAACATTCCCTTAGAAGATATCTGTAGAGCAGCCACATGGTCTACCACACACACTTTCACTAAGCACTACTGTGTAGACGTGCATTCCAAACAGCAGGCAGCTGTTGGTCAGGCTGTTCTAAAAACGCTTTTTCAGACTTCTGCAGCTGGCACGGGCGGCCGCCGTTAATGGAGGGACTGCTATGTATTCTATGCACAGATATGAATTCAGCAGCCCACATGCCTCGAACTGCAAATGCTACTTACCAGTATGCATCTGTTCTTGGCATGTAGGGCTGCTGACATTCATATCGCCCACCCTCCTCCCCGGCGCCTGTAGCAGCTGCAGTATTCATTCATATATACACATATGCTCATAGCATGGTCATCAATCACATTCTTCACTCCATCTCTGCCAATGGCTAAAAACAATCTGGGGATGGAGGCGATGCCCATGCGCACTGTAGTCCAGGGGAGGAGCCACCTATCTCGTGATACTTCGAAGACTCTTCCAGGACAACAATGTGCAATCATCCGGACCCAACACTAGGTGGCGATCTATGCACAGATATGAATGTCAGCAGCCCTACATGCCAAGAACAGATGCATACTGGTAAGTAGCATTTGCAATACTACGCAATGGATATGCGATACGTTTCCGTATGCTTCCAAAGGACATACCACCAAAAAAGTCTCGTCCTCATCAGTCTAAGCTGCTTCGAAAAGGTGAGCTCTCTTTTCCGAAAGCAGCCGATAGAAGAGGTTCCGCCCTCTCAAAGAGGAAAAGGAGTTTACTCCAGATACTTTCTTGTACTCAAAAGAGATCAGGAGGACAAGTTTCGACCGATCCTGGACCTTCGTCTGCTGAACAAGGTCATAGTGAAGGAGAAGTTTCGCATGTTGGCCCTTCACCAAATATGTCCACATCTGCAAGTAGGGGATTGGATTTGTTCGGTGGACCTCCAAGATGCGTACTTCCACATCTCCATTGCCATAAGTCATTGGAAGTACCTGCGGTTTGTGGTCTGACTCAAACATTATCAATACAAGGTCCTGCCCTTTGGTCTGAAGTCGGCTCTGCAGTAGTAGCAGCCTTTCTTCACAGAAAAGGCCTCTTCGTCTATCCGTACCTGGACGACTGGCTACTGAAAGGTCCATCCCCGTGGCAAGTGAGAAACTACTTCCAGTTCTGTATACAACAGTTGCACGACCTCGGGCTGCATGTCAACGTGGAGCAGTCAGTGCAGCAACCCACCCAGTCCATCCACTACCTCGGCTCTGTTCTAGACACAAGCGTGGGAAGAGCGTATCCTTCGGAGGAGAGATTGTCTTCAATGAGACAGAAGTGCAGACTTCTGCTCCAGGTGCAGAATCCAACAGTCTGGCAGGTGGCATCCCTGCTAGAATCCATGGCGTCCTGCATCTTTCTCATTCCCAACGCCAGGCTGAGGATGCGTCCTTTGCAGCAGACCCTGGAGACCAGTGGGATCAGTCAACGGGTCGCTGGGAGGATTAGATCGCTCTCTCCCAAGCGGCGAGATCCTCTCTCTCATGGTGGACTCAACAGCGGAACCTGATGGTGGGAGTCCCCTTTCACCAGCCACTACCAGTGCAATCGGTGGTGACCGACTCGTCTCTGCAAGGCTGGGGGGCACATATAGGGTGCCTTCATATACAAGGACAGTGGTCGGCAAAAGAACAGACCTACCACATCAATATGCTGGAGCTTCAATCAATCAATCAGCAAAATTTGTAAAGCGCGCTACACGCCCGCTAGGGTCTCAAGGCGCTGTCCATCTAGCTCTAAAGGCTTTCCTGCCAGCAATAGAGTCCGATTCGGTCCTGGTCCAGACCGACAATACAACTACCATGTTCTACCTGAACAAGCAGGGTGGAACTCGGTCGAGTCATCTCTCCCTGGAGTCACAAGCGATTTAGCACTGGCTGCCCGCCCAAAACCTCTCGGTGGTAGCAGTGCATCTTCTAGGAGAGCTAAATGTCAAGGCCGACTCACTCAGCAGGCACTTCGAAGATCAGCCAGACTGGGTGATAAATGACAAGTGTGGCAGACCTTTTCCATTGTTTGGGTCATCCAGCAACAGATTTATTTGCGAACGAAGAAGACGCGAAGGCGTGGCATTTCGGGTTCAGATTCCACCGTCCAGGGACAAGGGGGAATGCTCTTTTAATGGACTGGTCAGGGACATTTGCCTACGCCTTTCCTCCTCTGCTCCTGATCCCGAAGGTGGTGTCCAAGCTATTCAGATCCAGCATGACCATGATTCTAAAAGCTCCAAACTGGCTAAGGTAGTAGTGGTACCCGGACCTTCTTCATCTGTCGGTACTTCCACACAGGAGACTACCTTGCAGGCCGGACCTGCTGACCAAGATGGGTGGGAGGATTCTTCATCCCAACCTTCCCTCATTGAACTTGACGGCATGGCTCCTGAGGTCCTGCAATACGTACATTTAAAATTGCCTCCTGATTGCATGCATATTTTGAAATAAGCGAAAAGACCCTCCACAAGAACGTCTTGTGTGTTTAAATGGAAAAGGGTTTTTTCTGTGGTGTAGAGAACATCCCTTTCATCCTACGAAGGGGCAGGAGGATGTCATTCTCCCTTACCTTCTGTACTTAGCAAGATCTGGTCTAAAGTATGCTTCTATCAGAGTGCATTTATCTGCCATTACGGAGTACAGGAATTCGCCTAGTCAGCCCTCTTTTTTTCCAGATGCAGGTGGTCAAGAACTTCTTACAGGGGTTGAAGAAAGTGTTTCCCCCGGTTCTAAACCCTTCTCCTCCGTGGGAGTTGAACCTGGTTTTATCAAAGTTGATGGGCCCTCCTTTTGAGCCAATCCACAGAGCTTCCTTGCAGCATTTGTCTTGGAAGGCCGCGTTTCTGGTAGCCATTAATCAGTGCGCAGAGTAAGCGAGATCCAAGCGCTGTGTACCAATGAGCCTTACACTGTTTTCCACCATAACAGAGTAGTCTTGAGGGCGCATCCTTTTCTCTCGAAGGTGGTGTCTGATTTCCATATCAATCAGTCCATTTCCCTGCCATCTTTTTCCCCTAATCCAGCTACCCCGGTTGAGCGGTCGCTTCATTCCTTAGACCTTAAGAGGGTGCTTAAGTTCTACCTAGAAAGTACCAAGGGCATAAGGGAGACAGATCAATTATTTGTCAAGTATGGCGCCATGAGAACAGGCTTCCCAGCCGCTAAGAGATCCATTTCGAGATGGATTGTGTCCTGCTTTACCTTAGCTTACCAGCTGGCGAAAAAAGGCCCTTGCCTTTACCTCCTAAGGCACATTCCACCAAGGGGAAAGCGCCCACTGTTGCTTTTTTACATGACGTCCCTATGTCAGAGATTTGCAAGGTCGCAACCTGGAAATCCGTTAATACTTTTACAAGGCACTACTGCCTAGAATCTGATTCCAGGGCTGATGCTCAAGTAGGCCACGCCTCCTTGAGGAATCTTTTCGGATAGTGGTTTGCTCTATCCTAACTTGTTTTTTTCTAAGCTTACTGATCACATTTTTCTGTATTCTCCTTTGCCTGCAGGGAGATGAGGTGAGGCTCGCTATTCTATTCTAATGCTTATGACTATTGATGAGGATCCCCTGGAAGAGAAGGATTAATTACTTACCTGTAATCCTAGTTCTCTTCCAGGGTCTCCTCATCAAAGTCATAAGCAACCCTCCCGCCTCCCCGGGCAAAGGACTATTTTAATTTGGAGATTTTGTTAACCTCCTTGTTCAATGTTTTTTTCAGTTTCCGCAAAGAACTGTCATCCCTGAGGCATGATGGGAAGCCGGGGCTCATGAGTGCCTTAAAGGCACGGTGTCAGTTTATTGCTATACAGCTACAGGTTAGCTTTTCAGTCTTTTTGGACTGTGTATTTGCAATGAAGCCTGGGAGCTTTCTATGCTTTCAGTGTTTTATGAGAATTTCTACTGCTTTCTAAGCATTAAAACAGTTTCTAAACAAAGTTTGTTGTTGTTTCTAATGCATGTTATTCATATATGGTGGAAATTCTTTACAGCATGATTCAGCTCTGGTGTTTATTAGGCTGCAATTGCTTATTTTTTTATATATACATACATATAATAGTGTTTCCGGGGTCCCGCTTATAGGCGATAATATTCTAATGCTTATGACTTTAAGGATACCCCTGGAAGAGAACTAGGATTACAGGTAAGTAACTAATCCTTACAGGAGACTTTGGAGATCATGCATTTCCCTATGTATCTATGTTGACTTTCGAGAAAGGCCATACGTTAAATCAAATTTTCTATAGCATTCCAATAATAACCCAGGGAACCTGTTCCCTTAGTTTGGACAGACCACTTTTTGATTGGTTTGCAGATCAGCAAACTAATGTAGCAGACACCCATTCCTGAGAAACCCCCACCATTTTACAACTAGAGCTTTCCACAAAATTACCCCTGAAGCACTGAGTAGAGAACTCTCCTCTAATCCCTTTCTTATGCACAGTAAGATCGAGGACGCTACCACTAATCTCGAAAATTGGTTAAAACATGGCATGGGGGGGTGGGGGCGTGGCCAAGATGGCGACCGAGGTGGACGCAGTGGTGTGAGGCTCCCGAACCAATCCTCCATCCTGACCGTTCATTAGCCCCTGCACCCCCAGGAAAAAATAGATTGCTGCTTGAAGCGACGCAGGGCGTCCCCCACCGGCACTTTTGGCCGGAGAACGACTGAATTTGGCCCTGAGCGGGACCTCCTTCTCTGCGGTGCCGCAGCCCGCCATTTGCTGCGAGGAGGAGGCGACCACGTCTGGAGGGCAGCAGAGGTTCCCTGCTCGCTAGTAGCACTTTGCCCCTGGGCCCTGACCATCGAGAGCGATCCGGGACAGGAAAGAGCAGACCCGGCCACCAGGAGGCTGCTCAGCATTGGGGAAGGTGTACGCGGCACCGCCTTAGGCAGTGTGAAACCGAGCCACCGGCTTTGAGGCCTGGTGCCGGGGGTTGGAGAAGAGTGGCGGACGTTGACCCCCGCGGCACAGCCGGAGCCCGGGTTCGGTGAACGCTGGGGAGGCAACCGGAGGCGCGGCAGACCCAGGAGCGAACATCCCTGGGGGTGAATTGCGGCTCGTGAGGGCGTCCCTGGACTGGACGGGGCGCTGCGCTAGGCGGCCGGTAACGCGAAACTCGAGGCCCCGGCTTTCGGGCCTGGCTCTTGGGCTCGAGAGAGAGCGGGGGCGGACGCCCCCACATCACAACCGGTGCCAGAGGCACACAACGACAGGGGCGACGAAGACTGGAGCAGCAGCGCCTGGAGCCCCTGGGGAGAGCGATTGGCTGGCCAAGACAGCCCGGTGAGTGAGCTCGCGGACGAGGCGGGCGACCGCACTTGGTTGTATGAAGCACAGATACCGGGCCCTTACCTGGAGGAACTCGAGCCCCCAACTTCGTGGCCTGGCTTGGGAGCGAGTGGCGGCAGACACTCATAGCGACGCAGCGCAGACCAGGGGGTGGTGCGGAGCGGACGGTGCCCGCTGCCCGGGGGGTGGGCCACCGGAGCCACCCGGAGACCGGCCGGAGAGGGAGTTAACCAGCAAGTGCCGGGTCCCAACCTGGGGCGCCTGGGCGGAGGTCACAGAAGGCGGCCCGCGGCCCATCTTCCGTTGAAGCCGTAGGCACAGTCTCCTTCGGCTTGAGGACCACTTGGTGGCTCCCCGTGGACGGCGGGGGCCTGCGACATGGCGACGGGACACCGCAGAGCGGGGCGCACGATCAGACTTGCTGGGGAAGAGCGCCCGCAAGGGGGACAAGAGCCTTGTACCCTCAGCGGTGACAGAGTGCGGAGGGGCCGAACGACACGGGAGCCCCTATCACCAAATCATTCCTGGAGACCCTTTTCAATACCCTGCGTGAGGACTTCCAGACCCTGAAACAGGACATGGAGGGGGATTTCCGAGAGCTGCACAGGAAAGTGAATGGCCTGGGGGAAAGATTGGCCGCCTTGGAAGAGGCCGACCAGTCTAGGAGCGGAGAAGTGGAGCAATTGCAGCAAGAAAAAGGTGGTGCGCCTCAAGGAACAGGTCGACCTACAGGCGCACGCGGGGGACCTTGAAAACCGCTCACGGAGAAATAACATCAGGGTCCGACGCGTACCACTTAAGGGGAGGGTAAGGATATTACTCTCTTTCTGCAGAGCCTCTTTAAAGAAATTTTGGAGATGGGAGAGGATTTTGATATCCGCATGGATAGGGCGCACAGAGTAGTCCTGGCGCGCCAAGCGCCCGCCCCCTGCACCACCACCCCACCCTCCACCCCTCCCCCCGACATTCTGACGTTCCTGCCGGACTTTCCTCTGAAGGAACTGATTCTACTGGAGGCCCGCAAGAAGCAATACCCCTCCGGTACCATGATCATCCGGTGGCGTTGTTCTAAGACCTCTCGGCCATCACCCTACAGAAAAGAAAGGCCTTTATACCAGCCATATCATTCTTGTGAGGAAAAAGGCATTCCATACTCGTGGGGCCATCCCTTTAGGATAATTTTCAAATGGAACAGAGCCCTGCAACAACTCCGATCCCTGCAGGACACGTGCGCCATGTTGGGGATTGACCAAGATGACGCTCCCACGAAAGAGGACCCGCTGGGGTGACCCTCGCCCAAGGCCTAGCCACGGAACTCAGTTGATGGATGGCAACGAATAGGACGTAGACACTCGCCCAAGGGGTCTCTTAAGCCGGACTCAGCACTGATGGCGCATGAACAGGCGGCAGCCATCCGAGAGGTATCCAGAGACACAGCAACTTCGGAGTAGCCGCCCAGGTCCTGTGCGGTGTCCTGGTTCAATGGTTCTTACAGATGTAAGCATGGGGGTCTCTGATTTTGGATTAGCTGGTCGGGGGGGGGGGGGGAGGAACGGGGGGAGCCGACGGGGTCGCCGTCGCCACACTCCCTTCCACGTGAGGACTTTGTGGGCCTGAACTGTATTTGGATAGGCCCAGGACTACAACTACGTTGGGTTTCCAGTTTGAGTTGAGGTTTGGGGAGGGTGGGGGGCAGGGGGCAGAGGGTGTGGGGGTCACAGTTGGGGTACGGAGTTGGGCCTTCAATGGGGGGGGGGGGGTGAAGGGGGGTGGGATTTGGGGCTGGAGATGCTGGGGGGAGGGAGGGCGCCGATGTGTTCCGTTTGCCAAGGGATGTGACTGGGTCTTACGAGGGGGCTCTAGCCCAGGGCCTAGAGAGATCATCCACGCACACATCCATGGCTGAGGCGACGCTTCAGGTTATTACCCTGAACGTCAAGGGATTAAATAACCCCATCAAAAGGAGAGCGGTCTTCTCCTACCTGGAGAATTCGGGAGCATCCATATGCTTGCTGCAGGAGACACACTTGCTCTCCAAAGACTGGCACCGTATGAGGTTCAGGGCCTTCCCTCAGCAATTCTATTCATCCACCAATGAGAAAAAGGCAGGGGTGGCTGTTATTTGCACGACACTTCAAGGGCAGGGTGGGAGACAAGATAGCGGAAACCAACGGCAGATTCCTAGCTTACAATGTGCTCATAGGGGATGTGTCGATTGCAGTGGGGTCGGTTTACGCTCCCAATGCTAAACGAGAAGCCTTTCTTAAAGGGGCACTTGCAGATGTGGCGGTCACTAATCATAGTTTTACACTGGTGGGAGGGGACACCAACCTGGTGATGAACACTGAGAAAGACAGGTTGGGACATCGGTTCGGTGACACAGGCGCTATCACCGCTGAGGGGGAACAATGGTTGGCTAGTAGGGGTTTTATAGATCTTTGGAGGAGGTCTCATCCTGCTACCCCGGGGTACACCTTTTACTCGCACGTACATCGCACATACGCCAGAATTGACCACTTCTTCGGCTCTGCTCACATGGCCCCTATGATCCGCGATATCGCCGGTCGACCTTACGATCTCTTAGACGCTGGCCCCCAGGGTGTCTCCTCCGGCGTCCCCGGTCCTACCCTCCATTCGGGTTCGGCGCCGTATTTGACGCCGCTAGGAGATTTTTACTTCTACGACCCGGCCCCATCCTTTGACCCTGAGTATCAGGAGATGGGTGGCGGGGAGGATTGGGAGGGGTCCGAGGACCCTCTGGCATGTGAGTGCCAGTCTTCTCAGGACTGGGTAGGTGAGCTAGGGGAGGCCAGTGGTCTGGACACTTCGCCAGACACTAGTTTTGTCTCCCCTCCTACTGTGGCTACGGTTTAGGGGGCTGCCTATAGTGTGGTGCTGACGCGGGCTGCCAAGGCCTTGGGACTTGTGCTCCCTGTCGCGGCCGTGAGGACTAACCTCCTCACTGAGGTCCTTAAACCGCAGGCAAGCTCGGCTGAGCCTCTGCTGCTGTTTAATTTGGCCTTGTCAGACGTTCTTCTGGGCACTTGGTCCAAGCCCGCTACAGGTCCGCCTGTAGATGGGAACGTGGCCAGGCGCCACCACCCGGCTCCGGGCGACCCCTGCTTCCTGTCCACCCACCCCAACTCCTAGAGCCTGGTCATCCAGGTCTCTAACTCCCAGACCGCATTCCCGACTGCTCCCCCTGATCGGGAATCCAAGAGGTACGAACAGTATGGTAAAAGGATGATCTCACTTAGTTTTAGGTTGCGGTCCGTCAACTCTGCGTGCCTCTTGGGCCGTTACACCCACTCTCTGTGGGACACTGTCGCAGACTTGCTGACACAATGTCCGGAGGGGGTCTGGACTAAACTCACCCAAGCTCTTGTGGAGGGTCTAGATGCCGCACAATATTCCATCTGGTATGGGCTGGATACCACGGACTCGCTGGGCAGAGCGATGGCAACGACGGTGGCGATTCGTCGCCACGCCTGGCTGAGGTCTGCCAACTTTTCGGCTGATGTCCAAAACACCCTTATGGACATGCCGTTTGATGGCCGTCGCCTCTTTGGCGATAAGGCAGACAGTGCGCTTGAGCGCTTTAAGGACTCCAGGGCTACGGCCAAGTCCTTGGGCCTCTCAGCCCGCGCCAGCAAACTGTTGCCTTACGCTCCTTTCGTGGCCAAGGAAGGGGAGCCCCCACACGTCCTGCCAGCCACGGCCTGCAGACTAACATCCGGCGCGGTGCCGGGCGTGGTACCCGCCATGGCGGTGGTCTGGGACAACGGCGAGGTCAGTCCACACCTTCCCCTGCAGCATCCGCCTCAAAACCCTGCTAGTCCGAGCTTTCAGGCTCATGTGACACCAGTGGGGGGGGCAGGGTTCGCCATCATATCCTCCACTGGCGCACTGTCACATCGGACGATTTGCAGCACCTACCTGACGATTTGCAGCACCCACCTGTCCGAAGGGCCTACTCCCTCCCCTTCAAGGCGACCCCTCCAGCCATGCCACCACAGTACCACTGCGTATCTGGATCACTTGAGTCTCCTGCAAGAGGAAGTTGCGTCTGTCTTGGCCAAGGTTCCTGGGCCAGAAGTAGGGTGTGGTTGTTACTCCCACTACTTTCTGGTTCCGAAGAAGGGCGAAGGGGGCCTACGCCGCCCTATCTTGGACCTGCGGAACGTCAGCGGCTTCCTCCGGAAGGAGAAGTTGAAGATGCTGACTTTGGCTCAGGTCTTAGCTGCCCTGGACCCGGGAGACTGGATGGTAGCGTTGGACTTGCAGGACACTTATTTTCACATCCCTGTCCTGCCGGTCTACCGGCGTTACCTGCGTTTCATGGTATGCCACGAGCACTTTCAGTTTACAGTGCTCCCCTTCGGCCTTACCAGCGCCCCACAAGTGTTCACAAAAGTGATGGCGGTGGTCACAGCTCATCTGCGCAGGTTAGGGGTTTGTCTTCCCCCTACCTCGACGACTGGTTATTGAATGCGGACTCAGATGCACAAGTTACTTACCTTCTGTAACGATATATCTGTAAGAAACAGTTAGTATTAGATTCCTTACCGCCCCACCCATCCTCCCCGTTCTGCAAACCGATATCTAGGGTCAAGGTCATCCCCTTTCAGGGCCCTAGTTTCATGGCACCAGTGTTTGTTTTTATCATGGCTCTGCGTTTCTGGCGCGGAAAAGCTATGTATAAGAACTGACGTTAGCGCGCGAGGGCGCCGTCTAAGTACTCCGGCGACGACATCCCGGCGCTGAGGACGGACGCGGAGCCGCAGACGACGCCTACCGACGCGCAATGTTACTGCTACGCAAAAGTTTCCGGATCCAATCTGACGCCTGGGGATATTCTAAGGTAAGGAATCTAATACGAACTACTGTTTCTTACAGAACTATCGTTACCGAAGGTAAGTAACTTGTGCGTTACTGCTGAAGTGTAACTACAGGGCAAGACAGCACAAAATGGAAGTGCGATGCAACAAAATGGAAGATCAGAGCATTGCATGGAATAGAGGTCAACATGTAATTTTGCATGTGTAAAATGGCAAATGCAGTACATTCCACCCCTTGACCTTCGATTCACCCATCATACCCCATTGGCCTACATACCATGGATCTGAGACGAAAAAGGGACAGAAGATTAGGAATGCATTGAGTGCAACATAATGAGATAAAAACGCAAATAATTACTATAATAACACCCAAGATATACCGAAGCTGTCTAAAATTAGGCAACCACCCAAACAACCAAGCCCACCATCCTTGGTCAACGTCTTGGGTAACCCCTTTCACTAAATCTTTTAAAGCATTAATATGTGCATGGATAGACGTAGAATGATCAGATAAATTGAAACAGAGCCCATCAAAGTCCTCGCAACCGTGGTTATGTTTTAGCAACAAATAGTTCACAGTTGCCCTATTTTGCAAAACAGCTGTTCTTGAACATCTAATAATTCAGCTAAAGCGGCAGAAGTATGATTGAGATTCCTCACAATTAAACAGGCAAGCTTAGCAATTGTTCTGGCATTATAAACGGATAGTCCTGGCACTCCTAAAATGGAGAGAGCCAAACTAGTATATTCTTTTCTAGAAAGCAAATCAATATTGGAGTCACAATCCTCAGGTAATTGAATAGGGGCTCTAGAAAAGCAAATACATGTAACAGAATGCATGGGAATAAACATAAGACTTAATCGTGATAAGGCACAAGGCCCTCCAGTTAAGTTAGCTGGTATGTAAGTGTATGAAATATTTCCACACGAGAACAACCATCCTATAGGTAATTTCACATGGCTAGTGGCTAATACTGTGTGATTACAGACCATATAATTGGTAACATTACTACAAAAGTTGTCATGTCGTGATTGACATAATGTTTGTTGATCAGTGGTCAATTGTTTGCTTTTCTCTAATTTCAATTGGCCACACTTGCCAATCTTGATAGGGTCACAAGTTAGTTGATAGCAAACATTTCCAGTAGAGATATTGTAAGTAACAATACTAGTCATGTTCCTCCAGAGGCTATCTGTTAACCACCGGGCAAACGCGACAGTACTCATAAAGACTCAATGTGTTTGAACAGCAATTTCCTCCACTACCCCATCAAAGTTAGTTTGGTTGAAGATGTGCAGGGGTAAGTACGGCGACAAGACACGTTAATATCATATCAGCTGTACTCTGAAGATTACTCATACAGAAGTGGTAAGTGTTCAGCACATTCCCGGCCAAGTAGATCCAGATGTTATCCGGTTGCTGCAAAAATGCTGTCATCCGACTCGAACGGTTGATCCCCTTCAGCATCCCGGGGCCCTCCAGGACTCCTCCGGACACGCCCAAACACAGACCACATAGCGCAAGCATCGCAGCGGCAAGCCATACTGTGATCTAGAAACAGAAAACAAACTGGTATAATCACTCTCGCAAATAACATTTTTCATCAGGTACATTTTCCCACTTTTCCTGTCCGGGTTTCATGATGACTAGGATGTTATCCTTGCCCTTAGCGATCAATTCTGCAGGTTCAGGAGGTTTGTTTGGGGACTCCACCCACAATGTTGCCCCTGGGTTCTTGTCAGTAGATCCAAACCCGCCCTTTTCTCACACAGTTAAAAGGGCTGGGGCCGTCCCCTTCATGACATTTCCTCCATAAACCGTCATGATGACCATCTGGGCAACACGGTCACGTTCCTGCTGTTTAATAGGATAACCTTGATTTCCCCCTGGTAATCGGCATCGACCACCCCTCCTAAAACCTGGATGCCTTTAAGGGCAAGCCCAGATCGAGGGGCGATTAGCCCGAAATGCTCTGGGGGAATGTGAACTCCAATTCCTGTCTCAATCAAGGTAATGTCTTGTGGTTGCAAATGATGGAGTTTCAAGGCATGTAAATCAAGACCGGCAGCCTCTGGTGTGGCACGATATGGAGCCAAAGCTCCGTGAGATGTTGCCCAATACAGAATCTTATTTGTGGCCACATGGAGCTAAATCTGCAAAGCTGGGTTCAACATGCGCATCAAAGGAGTCTCTGCATCAGCAAGTGGTCGGTTTTTCAAAATCTGCAATGCATCAGACAAGTGATCCCTCCACCCCTTCAATGACCCATCAGACAACTTTTTCAACTGCTCTTTCAGCAAACCATTCATTCTCTCAATCAAGCCTGCTGCCTCTGGGTAATAGGGTATGTGATAGATCCACTCAATGTTATGCTGCACACAAAAATCTTGCACCATCTTTCTTTTAAAGTGTGAGCAATTGTCACTTTGGACCTGCATTGGAATTCCGTAATACAAAATCAACAAATTCAACGATTTCAGAGTGTTAGACTGGGTTGCTGTCTTGCATGGAAAGGCGATGAGATAGCCAGAAGAGGTATCCACCACCGTGCATGCATACTGACATCCTCGACTCATTAGCATCGGCCTGATGAAATCAATTTGCCATATTTGCCCTGGTAACTTTCCTCTGCCTAACTGCCCTCTCTACCTGTGGAACTGGTCTGTGCTGAGTATGCTGACAAACAGGACAGTGAATGTTTGGAGTCTTAATCAAATCTAGGGGATTATACATCCCTCTACTTTCAGCCCACCTGCTAGTGGCTCGCTCACCCAAATGTCCACTTTTCTGGTGCGCCCATTTAGCCATGCCCACCCAGTCAGAATCTTGCGTCTCCACCTCAGCATCATCAATCTTCGCTTCTTGGTCTGCAAAGGAATTGCACCAACGCTCTAGTGAGTCAGACGGGCAATGAGCATAGACATGATAAACTGTAACTGTACTCTGGGACAACAATTCCCAAACTTCCTGCCACAACTCCTTTCCCCAAACCTCCCTATTGTGAATCATCCAATTTTGAGCATGCAAAGTGGCTAACCCATTGGCCGTAGACCATGAATCCGTGTGAATGTGACATGTACCAGGGAGCTCTTGCTTTAATGTCTGGTAAACAGCATACAATTCTGCAAACTGACTACTTCTTCCCTCACCAGTAGTTGACAACTTTTTGGTCACAAGATTATATGACCCTGCCTTCCAATGTCTCTTGGTCCCCACATATCTGGCTGAGCCATCTGTAAACCACACATGATTTTTGTCCTCCGCGGACCACTCTGAAAAAGGCCCACCCCATTTCACCGGGGACTCTTGCACTTTAGGTACATCTTGCAACATTTCTGCATCTTCTACAGGAGTCTGTGCCACTTGCTCATGCAGCACGGCGGTACCTTTAGGACCAACTCGTGCTCTCTTGTATGTACCACTTTCAATTTATGACGCTAGACTCCTGTGCATGCCCAATCCTGTGTGTCTTGGGTGAGCTCATCACCCATTGCGCCCTAGGGTCAACTCCTCGGTATCCACCAGAGCCCAGTAACATGCCAACAACTGCTTCTCAAAGGGAGTATACCGCTCTCCAGCATAAAGTAATTTCTTTGTCCAAAACCCTAGGGGCACTTTCTATCTCCCCTGCTTTTGCCACAGGCTCCAGGTTGCATACTGATCCTGGACAGCTACATTTAAATCCATGCTTCCCTCTCGTATGGGCCATAAATCCAAGGCACGCTGTATAGCCTCCTTCGCTGACTCAAATGTCTGTTGCTGGGCCTCCCCCACTCAAACTCATGCTTCTTCCGCGTAACCTTGTACAGAGGGGCCAAAATCTGACTCAAATGGGGAATGTGCTGCCTTCAAAATCCAAACAATTCAATGAAGCGCTACGCCTCCTTCCTGTTTCTTGGCACTGCAAACTCTTTGATCTTTTGCCTCACTTGTGGCAGCACTTCCCTGTGTCCCTGATGCCACTGAATGCCTAAAATTCACACTCTGGGAGGGTCCCTGCACCTTCTCTGGGTTAATCACCCACCCTTTGCTTTGCAAGTGCTCTACAACTCTGTCTAGTTGAGCCTGCGCCTGTTCTTGGGTCTCTCCTTGAATCAACACATCAATGTAATGACAAAGTTGTACTCCAGGAATGACTGACACCTCATCCAAATGCTCTGCCACCAGCCGGTGACAGATCGTGGGACTATGTAAATACCCCTTTGAGGGGAATTGAAATGTGAACTGCCTACCACTCCATGAGAACGAGAATTGTTTCTGGGACTCGGGGGCAATTGGAATTGTGAAAAAAGCATTGGCAATATCAAGTGTTGCATACCATGTCCCATTGTGTTTCTGAATTTTCTCAATCAAAGTGATGGTGTCTGGGACAGCGGCTGTCAACGGGGGGCGTATGCACCAGCTTCCGTCCGGTTTGCGCAAGGGCCACACAGGGTTATTCCACGCCTTGGTAATTGGTCTCACCACCCCCGCCTCCACCAAGTCTCGTATAGTTGCTGTAATCTCACCATGTCCCCCTGGAATCCTGTACTGCTTTATGTGAACTACTTTTGTTGCTTGGGGCACCTTCACTGGGGGAATTTTCAAGCTCCCCACCCTCTCAGCAGCTACTGAGAAGTACTGCTTTGACCCAAACTGATAGCATCCGTCATCTAAGTATAGGGTCCTACCTTTCAGAATGTCAATGCCAATAATGTACTCGGGAATAGGCACTATCAAAACAGTGTATGCTCTTTGGGAAGTCTGCCTATTTTTATTTGAATTACCGTTTGCACTGCTGGTGTTTCCTGTCCTCCCAAACCTGTGATAGTAAAATACTGTCCTTTAAATATTCGTGGATTGCCATGTATCAATGTGGCCTCCGCTCCGGTGTCTACTAAAGCCTGCACCTCCTGAACATTTCTATTTTTCCAATAGATCTCAACCCTCACATGTGGTCTATTATCTTTGCGAGCCCATCACTGCACCAGAGCATGGCCCATTTCCTAATTTTCGCCTGCGCAGCTCTGCATCTGCCCGGCGCAGGTCCTGACGCAGATCTGAATACAATGTTTGGTAACCGTCAGGAAACCACTCCTCCTCTTCCCGGTCCCCATCTGAATCTGTGCAATCTGTCCCAATCTTTCTCTTTTGTCACTCACATGAGGTTCCCTCTCTCTCTCCTGACCTGCTTTTTCGGGCTTCTCCCGAGGCTCCGGTTCCCTGCCACTCACTTTCTTGTTATCTTTTCCATTCACATGCCTACTCCCTTCCTTCCTATCCAGTCCTCGCTTACGGTACATCTCCCACATGCTTTTGGTCTCAATACCATCAATCTCACTCCTTGACACCCCATCCTTTAACGGCGCCAAAAACATATCACGTCTGGTCACTCGGTTGTTATCAGAACGGGACTCTGGGCTTGAAGCTCTTTCTGGCTTGGCCCATTCCCCAAGCTCTCCCAGCTCGCTGACCGCCTCGACTGCTTCTCCTATGGTATTACCAGTTTGATTAATTAACAAAGTCATTATCACTGCTTTGTATGAAGGGGGCGCCAAACGAATGATTTTATTCTGCATTGACAGTCATTAACTGACCCATCACATTATGCGCCTCACCTACAAGAACAGCAAGCTTCATCCCCTCTTCCTTAATTCTTTGTGATGCATCTCTTAGGGTAAACCATTTCTTTTTTTATTCCCTATTCCCAGGCCAATCTGAATCTGTGGGGTACCTCTGGCCACACCCCCAGGCAGCTAACTGCGACAGTAGTTTGTTTATCCTCATGGAAAGTCCTGAAAGTATCCCTGCACAGTGGGATCAGTACTGAGAGTACAAAATTTGACAGCATCCCCCTCGGTCTCGCCAGGCTTCTCTCTAAACCTCACTAAAAGATCCCTGATTTCCTGCTGTGTAAAATCCTCCAGGCTATTTAACATTACTCCATCCGGGTTCCCTGGAGCGATTTGAAGTTTCCGTCTTAGAATGGACTGTGCTTCTACTCTCTTAGCATTTTTCATTACTCGTCCTGTCTCTCCTCCTGCAAGGGCTGCTCTCCTGAGGCGAACTCTGACGATTCTCAGATGTTGGAGTCCCAAGTTGATAGATCGAAAACTAAGCCTGCTTTGGCAATCGCTAAATGAACTTTTCTCTTACTCACTCGACCTCTCCTTTTCTTGTATCTATATTCAGCCACACGGACTGCAGCCCGTTCTGCTATTGTTTGATATGTTTCTAACTTATCTTGTAATAATTTATTCTGACAAAGCATCGTAGAAATATTCTTGGCTCCAATAAGTTGTTTTTCTAAGCTCAACTGTTCTCGCTGCAGAGATAAACATTTGTCAAAAACTTGATGGTAGGCATGCAAGAGAGCCCAACCTCTGCGACCCACTGTACATAATTCTTTGTCTTTCTCCAGAGGAACCTTCTGTAAACAATTTAAAACATCTTCTGGTGTTGCTTCGCCCAGACAGTCAAACCAACTCTCACTTAATCCGAAGCTTTTAGAATACTCACGCGCCAGCGTGGAGTACGTCATCGCCTCCCATCCAGGAATTTGCATGGGGGCTAAAGGAATTTCACTCTATGCCAAAGAGCCAAAACCACCTTTCATCTTTTTAAACCTGTTTCTCCCCGCGTAATTTTCGAATCCTGCCACCGACTACGCCATAATGTATTGCTTTGACCACTTGCGTAATCTGAACTTACGCACACCACTTACTCGCACAAACTCCAAAACTCCTCTGGAGGTGAAAAATTAGCTTTATTAATATTGTACGCAAAGGCAATTAGTCACTGAAGCTAATAAATTCTTAGGCACCAAGTGAAAGGCAATAGACAATAAATGCACTACGCTATATATCTATAAATATGAAACTGTGAATACAGGTATATAAACAGTTAATGTACAAAGCACCTCACCAGATACGTCTGCACCGGAGAATTCAACATCTCTGGCCAAGCACTGAACACCAAGTCGGGAACCCTGTAGCGACCGGGGGCTCAGGAAGTAATCTCTCCGGGCACCAAAGTTGTCTTGTGAGTGCGTCCACTCCAATACTGAGCTCCTGAGCTCCACCCCACAGATACCGCTTTTTATAGTTTAAATCAACATGTTCGAGAAGCCTCTAGCAGGCGCTCTCGCCTATCTATTTACAGGTGCTGGCCCCATCTCTGCATCAGCCTCACCCAGACAGACCTGGCCAGATTCTGTTTGGGCTGTGCCGAGGCAAAAGACATTCTTTTCCCCATCTCCGGCCTTGGAGCCTTGCACGGCCATCCTCCCTCTGTCCTAGAGATAAGCATAGAATGCACGAAAACACGCTGAAGGTACAACATAACCTCACAAGGCATCCTCACGAGATGCCTCGCACCAGCTTGTACTGGTTTACGTGAAAAACATGTTTGTTACTGCTGAAGTGTAACTACAGGGCAAGGCAGCACAAAATGGAAGTGCGATGCAACAAAATGGAAGATCAGAGCATTGCATGGAATCGAGGTCAAAGTGTTATTTAGCACGTGTGCAATGGCAAATGCAGTACAGGCGCGCTCAGCAAAAGAACTGGCGCAGGTCCTAAAGGAAGCATAAGAACTTCTCCACAAGGAGGCAATAGAAACATTACCATTTAAAGAAAGAAACAGGGGAGAGTACTCAAACTACTTCCTCGTACCAAAGGTGGACGAAACGTTAAGACCCATCCTGGATCTACGGTTCCTAAACCAATACATAAAGACTCACAAGTTCAAAATGACATCCCTACAAGAAGTCATCCCTCAGATAAGCGACGTAGACTTTATGTCCACCATAGACCTCAAAGATGCCTACCTACACATTCCCATAATCAGACAACACAAACATCTACTGAGATTTGCCATCGACAAACCACACTACCAGTTCACAGCCCCGAACTTCGGACTAAAATCTGCACCAAGGGTCTTAACCAAATGCCTCGCAGTGGTAGCAGCGCTCCTACGGAGGAAAGCTATTCATGTATACCCCGACAACTGGTTAATAAAAGCAAGTTCCTACAAGCAATGCCAAATACATGCACAGCGGGTCACAGACGCTGACAGAACTGTGATTCTAAATCCAATGGGGGAAATCCTCAATGGAACCAGAACAAGTGAAGATCTTCCTAGGCGCACAGATCAACACCATACAGAGCAAGGTGTTCCCCAGTGACAAGGGAACACTTGCCCTGCTGAAGGAGACTCGTCGATACCAGAAGGGTCGAGCTCTGACAGTGAGGACAGCGAGCAAGATCATGGGGAGGATTGCGTCCTGCATACACCTAGTCCCCAATAAACGACTCCACATGAGTTCATTACAGGAATGGCTCCAACAACAATGGTCACAAGCTACAGGGAGTAGGGAAGATCTAGTGGTTGTAATGCATGCAGTGCAAGAAGAAATAGCATGATCGAACAAATAAAACATAACCAGGGGGAAGCCTTTAACACCACCAAACCCAACAGTGACCATCACCACAGACACATCCCAGAGGGGATGGGGAGCACACATGAACCAGCTCAAGGTGCAGGGTCTGTGGACTACAACAGATGCAATCAAGCACATCAATTACATCAATTACATGGAACTAAAGACTATGCTCCTTGCCCTAAAAGCCTTCCAGAAATAAGTGTACAAGCAGAGTGTTGATACAAACCGACAACAACTATGTTCTTCATCAACAAACCGGGCGGAACACAATCGGTTGCACTATCCAATCTAGCGCGGGAGATATGGAGATGGGCCATCCCACTGGAAATAGACCTCCTAGCTATACACCTACCAGGAAAGGACAATGTGGGGGCAAACTGGCTCAGCGGACAGACATCAGCATCCAACGAGTGGGAGCTCAATGCACAGGAAACGCAAAAGCTATTCAAGAAATAGGGGACACCAAAAATAGACCTATTTGCAAAACACCAGAATACAAAATGCCAATACTTCGCATCCAGGCAACCAGGGGAATGCCCTATGGATAAGCTGGTCAAAAACATTTGCCTATGCTTTTACCCCCGATACCACTAATACACAGGGTACTCAGCAAATGCAGAACCAATAGCATGACACTGATTCTGGTGGCGCCACAGTGGGCCAGGCAGTGCTGGTTCTCTCAAATAGTGGAGATGGCGCAGGGTCCACCCCACAAATTTGCAAAAAGAAAAGATTTGCTTTCCATGCAAAACGGGGAACTACTCCACCCTAGCTGCATGGCTCCTGAAGACGTGGAGTTTGCATACCTAAAACTCCCAGAGAGCACACTCCGGGTGCTACGGGAGGCAAGGAGACCTACCACACTGAGGTGCTATGTGGCAAAATGGAAAAGATTCACACAATGGTGCATCAGGAAAAAACGACACAAGAAAATGACCAAGGAATCAACTGGGCTAAAATATTTAAGACGCCTGCTAAAAGCAAACCCAAGCTCTACCTCGCTGAGACTACACCTAGCAGCGATAGTTGCCTACACAAGAGGGGAGACGGGAAAGAGCTTCTCTATATCCCAAGTAGTAGGAGATTCCTGGAAGGGGCAAAAATGATTGCCCCACCAAAAAGGATGTCGTCACAGTCATGGAACCTTCATTTAGTTCTAACAGAGCTTATGAAAGCGCCTTTTGAGCCCATCCATAAGGCCTCACTACAAATCCTCACAATGAAGACACCTTGCTATGCAGGGCAAGCGAGCTACAAGCATGGACGCTACAGAAACCCTACGTTCAAATACACAATGACAGGGTGGTAATGAGAATGGACCCACACTTTATGCAAAAGGTGGTGTCAAGGTTTCACATGAACCAAACAATACATATACCAAGCTTCTTTCAGAAACCATCCACATACGCGGAGAGTGCACTGCACACTCTGGACGCTAGAAGGTCAGTAATGCATTACTTGGAAAGAACTAAAGAGCACAGGAAAACCAAGCAGTTTGTTGTGTCCTTCGCAAGCAGTTTCCTGGGAAGACCAGTAACAAAGGGCACCATCGCACGATGGATTGCACAAACTATACAATTCTGCCACAAGCAGGCAGGTGAAGAACTACTATGAGGGGCACAAGCCCACTCTACCAGGAAAAAGGGAGCAACAACAGCCTTCCTGGCTAACACACCCATTCTTGACATATGCCTGGCGGCAACATGGGGTTCATTGCACACGTTTACCAAGCACTACTGTGTGGATATAAAAATGAAAAAGGAAGCACAAGTAGGACAGAAAGTGCTTCAACATATATTCAACAACCAACGCTCATCTTCCACCCAGCCGCCACAAACATAACAAACCGCTACAAAGTCTATGTACAGCATAGTGAATCAAGAAAAATTCATGCTGCAAAACGAATAGTTTCTTATCTGTTGGTGTAGTTTTGCAGCTTGAAGATCTTTCTGTATTCACTAGCGAACCCACCCACCTCCGCCAAAAAGATGAGGCAGGATAAGGGGGAAATACAAAGACCATATACAATCAGACACTTTAGAGAAAAATCTAGAATTCCTTTACATAAGGAAGAACTTGAAGACTGGAAAAGGATGAACAAACATGACACAAAAACAAGAAAAAAATGAATAAGAATCCGAAGATGGCGCCTAAAGGTAGGAGCTTCTGCAGGAAGTGTGCTGACGTAACAGGAAGAACACCAAAAGGTAGGACTTCGACGCCCACGTGGGTTACGGAACAAAAAAACAGAAAAAAATACTACGATTCCGGACCCAACCACTAGACTGCAGAATAATGCACAGCATAGTGAATCCAGAAGATCTTCAAGCTGCAAAACTACATCAACGGTAAACTATTTGTTAGCTCACTAACTATAATGGCTGGATTTCACTGGTTTTGTACGAGTGAATCTTGAGCCTAACTAACTCCCCTGTAACCTTTGGGTTTTTTCTTTTTTTTTTATATCTTTATTAGGTTTTTCCAAATTACAAAAAAAAAACACCCTCCCTCCCCACACCAAGTCAGACAAGTTCAGCAAAAATATTTCCCAAAAGTAAACAGAAGTTTGAAAATTAGATGAATTCATAAATCATACATTGATGGATAAATAGGTTGATCAACCAACCAAAACATTTCCGTCTATTTGGGGAGATACAAACAGTATCTAAGTAATTATAGATTTCATACAATTAACAGCCATAACAAATTAAATTTTTACAATTTTTACATCAAGCTAGTAATGGCCCGGTGTTACAGAGAATTCCCTTGGGATTGGGACCACTCAATTAAGGGGTTCCAGATTTTCAATCCCCTGGCCCTCAGTCTTCTGCCTTTTCTTTTATATATGGCCATTTCCAAGTTAAATATAGTTAACAGTCTAGAAAACCACTGTTGAAAAGATGGTGGGTTAGGGTCTAACCAGGCGGAGGCGATACAGGTTCTTAAAACCGCCATGGCGATAAATATTTCATGTCCAGAGGATGGTTCTGCGAGGTTAGTTACCCCAAGCAAAATCATTTAATTAGAGAGGGATATTCTGGTTTCTAGGACATCAGTTAGAAACCGTTCAATACTCAGTTTTATGGAGGATAGGTTAACACAGGAGGAGAATATATGTATGCTGTCCGCATTAGATAATGTACATCTAAAACAACATGTACCCCTTCCACTCCCCCATTTAGCAATTCTATCAGGGGTATAATACATAAAGAAGCAGGTTTTATAAAACTGTGTTTGCAGTTTAGTTGACATAAGGATAGTTTGGGATAAATCATAGGCATAGTTAAATTCTTCCATAGTGATTGCTAATTTTCCGTGACACTTCTGTGCTGTTTTCTCAAGATTGTTCGGAAGGGGGGATAAGAGGTGAGAATATATCTCACCAATTGTGAATTTTTTGTTTTTGTTTAAGGTTTCTGCTGTCGGTATTTTATTAAATGAGTTATTTTCCCTAATCCTTCGTGTTAAAAAGTCTCTTAGTAGATATTTAAAGAAATCCCTCCACTCCAAGTGATATATTTCCTTCAAGGTTTCAAACGAGTATAACCCTTCATTTGCAAAAAGACATCCAAAATGTGTGATTCCTGCTGTAGTCCATCTATCAATACAGGCTCCTCTGAAGATTTCAGGGAGAACCGGATTGTTGCTTAGAGGAGAGTAGAGCGAAAGTCGTCCTATACCCAGTAATTTCCTCACAGCTTTCCACGCTATAAACCCCCCAGTGAGGTCTTTAGGCAGATTTGTTTTTGGTAGCTATTATAGAGAAATCGCCACAGATAGCCTTTACTCTTATTGCCTAATACCAGCTGATGGATTGATGGTTGGTCTTCCCCTGAAGCTATCTCATTATCATCTAATAGAAAAAAGAGTTCATGATTATATGAAAGCATGCATGCCCAATAATATAGCTTGAGGTTAGGGAGGGCTAGGCCTCCTTTCTCTTTAGGAAGAGTCAAGAGCTTGTAGGCTCTTCGAGGTTGTGAATAGGACCAAATAAAACTAGAAAAAGTACGCTCCATCAGTTTGAACCAATATTCGGAACTTTCCAGATTAATTGCTCTCAACATATAGAGTAGTTTAGGGAAATAAACCATCTTTAGTGCATTTACACGGCCAATCAAGGATAAGTGTAGGTTATTAAGACAGTGAAGATCTTTCTGCATTTTATCTAGCATGGGGCTGAAATTTTATTCGACCACTTTATGGAGTTTGGAGGTGATACATACCCCTAAGTAGGTCGCTTTTGTTGTCACCCGAGGATCTACCATAGTACATTTGTCATTTAGGACTACTTGGGTTTTTACTCTGGTTAAGAGCATATCCGGCAATATTGCCAAAGTTTTTAGCCTCAGTTTCAATTATAGGTAAGGCTAATGCTGGATCTGATGTTACTATGGCGATATAGTCGGCATAGGCAAGAGTTTTGGTCATATAGCCTTGGGTCAGTATAGGGATAATACCAGCATTAGATTCCAGACTGCGTATAAAGGGATCAATGTAGATGGCAAACAGCAGTGGGGAGCATGGACAACCCTGTCGAGTTCCCCTTGATATTATTAATTCTTTAGAGAGATTGCCATTTACCATCACTACAGCTTTAGAGTCGATGTATAGTTTTTGTACCGCCTGAATGAAGCCTTGTTTAAAGCCCTGATGCTCCATTGCCAGCCACAGAAATGACCAGGAGACCCGGTCGAAGGCTTTTTCGGCATCTAAGAGAATGAGCGCCATTGGGTCTCCTGTCGCCTCTGTACTGTCAAAAAGGGTGATCACTCTATGAATATGATCTGTAGTTTCTCTTCCAGGTACAAACCCATGCTGGGAGTTTGATACAAGTTTGTGTATTAATGGTGCCATTCGATTTGCTATTAATTTAGAATACATTTTAGAATCCACGTTGATTAAGGTGATGGGGCGATAGGAGCCCATCTGATCCGGAGGTTTATCTTTCTTCAAGAATATGACTATTTTGGCTTTTGACCATGACCTTGGTGGTTGTCCCACGTTAAATATGTGCACACATAAATCTAAGAAGATCTCTTTGATTTGATCTAAAAAAGTAATATAAAACTCTAGAGGGATAGAGTCCAGGCCTGTTGCCTTTCCTCTAGGCAAAGCCTTCACTGTCTCTAAAATTTCTTCCAGGACTGGTATCTCTTCTAGTTCATCTTGATCTTCTGCAGCAAGTCTATTAGGTGGTCCCTGATTTAAGTATTCTCTCATACTGTTTGTATCGGCCCCTCCTTCCTCTGAGTATAAAATGCTGTAAAAGTGTGAGAACGCCTCTCTAATTTTATTGCTTTCTGTAATTAAACCTTCCACTGGGTCTGATATTGCCCGTATGAAGTTCTGAGATGTTTGCTGCCTCATACGTACGGCTAATTGATGGCCAACTAATTCACTTACTTCGTAAATCTCACTATGAGCGGTGGCTTTTTTAACCGCTTTGGTAATAAATGTATTCATGTTAGCAGCCTTATCAATTGTCACCTGATATTGAATTTTGGTGAACTCTTCTGCCGTTAAAGAGTCATGAGTTGCTCTAATGAGTTCTTCTTCTGAACCCTGTAATTTTTCCGATAGCGATTTATATTGTTCTCTGGCCAGTTTATTAATCACTCTTGAGTATTGTGTTGTTTCCCCTCGGATTCCTGCTTTTAAAGCGTCCCATAACTATCTCTATGGAGGTACTCCCTACATTATTCTCCAGAAAATAGGGAATCCATGCTCGCATGTGTTTGCAATAATCTTCAAAAAGCAGGGATTTCTCGGAGGTCCAATTTCTTGGCTTTTGGCCCCATTGTGTTAACTCTAGGCTACATACTAGAGGATTATGGTCAGAGAGTACTCGAGGCAGTTTTTCTATTTGTATGATAGAGCTTAAAGTCTGTGATAGAAGAAAATAGTCAAGTCTTGCATGAACCCGGTGCGGATTTGAAAAAAAGGTGTAGCCCGGGTCCTTAGAATTAGAGATCTGCCACCCATCCAGAAGTCTGTGCATATGACATAGATGTTTTAGGGCCTTGAATACTTTAGGTTTCCTCCCATGATACACCCAATTATCATTCATTGACCAATCGGAGGGTAAATTAATATTGAGATCCCCGCAGATGAGTACTGGTAGTGGCCAATGTGCGAGTTCGTTAGAGACTACATTTATCAGGGTGGGATCATCACAATTACTCCCATAAATTGAGCAGATGGTAATTCGCTGTGATTGTTCGAGCTGGCATTCCGTGATTGCCCACCTGCCGAATTTATCTGATTTACGTTGGTTGAAGCTAACCCCTCCGCCTCTAGCTAAGATTGCCACCCCTCTAACACGAGCTCCCTGAGTGGTAACGCAGATTAGTTTGTACCCCAATGTTTTTAAAAGGTGTAGCTGTGAGCCTTCAATATGCGTCTCCTGCATACATACTATATTGGGTCCTGAAGTTTGTAGTCCCACTGCCACTGCTTGTCTCTTCTTAGTATCATCAGTGCTCCCATTTGTTTGTACTACCCATTTGAAAGAGATATTCTCCCATAAGTAAGGTATTAGTTAAAGTTTTATATTTATCTATTTTTCTGTGATTTGTAAAATTCTTGTCTGACCTTCCCACTGGACCCTCCCCCCACCCAAAGGTCCCACCGACCTGCCCTACTTCCCTCCACCCCCTCTTCCCCTCCCCCACCCACCACCACCTTTGAAGGTTACCTGACCCTGACTGGACCAGGGGCGTGACATCCGTGAAAGCGGGCCATGTGGGCTGGGCTAGTTTAATAACGTGTATTGTAAACGTATCTAATCCCCATTAAACCAAAACCTAGATAATATGATAACATTTCACACTTTATTTATACACTATATATATTTTCCAGCCTGCTTATCCATTCTATTGCATTACGCTTCAGCAGAGTATGGTTCCTGCTTAATTCATATTGGAATAGTTAATTCAGCTTATCTTTTCCTTCTATAACTCCTACGGATTTTACATTATTTCCTTGAATTTCGTGACCCAGTCCCTGAGATTTCTTGTAGAAAGTCCTCCGCCTGTACTTCGCTGTTGAAACTTCTCGTTGAGCCCTTAAAAATGATTTTCAGGCATGCTGGGTTTTGCAAAAATACTTTGGCTCCAATTTTTTCAAAGGGTCCAAAAAGCTGGCGCATTTTCAATCTTCGCTCGACAGAGTGAGCGAAGTCCGGTCTAGCAAAAAATTTGAATCCCTTATATTCTCTTTAGGTGGTAGGTCTCGCAAGGTCATAGATTGCTACACGGAGAAGGAAGTTGCCAAAGTAGACCAGCATGGCCCTGGGATATTGATGTTGCTTATTAAAATGTTTTGATGGCCTTAGAGGAAACCGATGGGCCCGCTGTATCTCCCTTTCCATATCCCAGGCCTCCAGCTCTGGAAATGATGTTTTGAGAATGTTAATCATTGCCCCTCTAGCATCGTCTCCCTCAAAGTTTTCTGGAATTCCCAGGAACCTTAAATTGTTCCTTCTAGATCTATTTTCATGATCTTCCACTTTGGCCATGAGATCCTTTATTATTCCATCATGTTTTTTCGTTTTTTTGGAGCTTCACAATATCTGTTTCAAGATTCTCGGTGCGAGTTTCCACCATGACCATTCTGTCTGACATCTCAGAGCAAATATTACCCACTTTTTTCACTGCGCCTTGTAATTTTTCAATAGCCATGCGATTTCTTTCGCTATCTTTCTTCACATCCGCGTGAATTTTTTTTATTGAACTTGGCACCTCGCTCAATGAGAGCTCAGTTGTTTTTTGACGTGATACTTCTTGCGATTTAATCATTGGGCTTTTTCGGATAGCGTTTTGTCTACTTTTGGCATAGTCCGTGTTGTTCCCGGGGTCTGTGGTCTCTTCGTTTATCATATCGTTTCCTATTTTATGTTTCATCCTTTTTCCCCCGTTCCTTTTCTTCCTGATGTTAGTTTCATAGAGTAGTCTTGAATCATTGGATCCAGAGATCTCCAAAGGTACAGAGTCAATTTTTGCACCGGAGCTTGGTTCACTTGAGTCGCTTAGATCACTCGAGATAGACATCCCTCTTTGGTATAATTCTGATTCGGAGTCTTCGTCTGAAGGCGAGTGATGAGCTGATTGCAGTTCATTCCCAGCTGGGTACGTTTGCGTGTTGAGAGAAGGATATAGATGCCCAGCTTTCTGATTCATCTCTTTTTGAGCAGATTGCTCTCTCTGATTGGATACCATTGCATCAACCTCTGAGCTTGCCTTTCTCATTGCCCTGCCTATTTGGGTCAGCTTTTAAAGTTCCTTCATCTAACCCTATAGTATAATTCCCCTCCGGGTTAGTTTCAGCTGTGACCATGTTTTGTTCATCCTTGCCGTTTTCATTCAGCTCTCTGAGGTTCTTGCTTTGCAGTTGGCTCTGTGCTTTTTCCTTTGTTGATTCGACGCTCGGGGACTCCTTGGATCGGGGGCTGAATGTATTAGATATTCTTGGCGGGATGTTGGTGGTAGCCCAGTGTTTTTCGCAGCGGCTTTTAAATTTTTAATAGTCTGTAACCTCTGCGCTTTTTTGGCCATTAAGTCCAGTTTAGCGGTTCCCTCTATTTCCATAATTTCCTCTGTTTCTCCCCCTTTCTCTTTCTTTTTGCCAGCCTCTTTCTCCTTCTTCTCTTTTTCTTTCTTTCTCTTTGCGTTTTGCCTTTTCTCTTTCTTTTTCCAGCTTTCCTGTATGTTTATCTTTAGTTTTTCCTTTCTCTTCCAATTCATTTCTTGCCAAGTCTTTTTCCTTTGCTCTGGCTCCTCTAGTTTCAGGACCTTTATATATGTTTATTATATGTGGAGCAGGTGCCTCTTCAACAAGTATTTCTTCAATTCCGATGCTCACAAGATTATAAATTCCTAGATTTATCACGTTTTTTAAGTGTGCCGGGTCTTCTTGGATCGGTGTATCTCCTTGTAAGAGAGCGCCTTCTCCCTCACCCATTTCTTTGTTGTGAGTCGCACTGTTTAGTGCCTCTGTTTGTATTTTCTTGCCTTTTTGGATTTTTTGGTCCTTTTGTCCAGTGAGCCCCTTTTCTCCATTCTCTCCATTCTCTCTGCCCTCCCAAGTATTTCTCTCCATATCTGTATCCTGAGATAGAGTTGTAATCAAACTCTGCCTGTTTTCTGGCGTCTGTGGGCCCAGCAGGGATCGCCCTCCTTGAGTTTCTCTCTTGCGATAAAAACGCTCTCTCAGAAAGGTTTCACTGCTCTTCTGTCCTCTTTGGTACTTGATTTTTTCCAAACCGAGATTTAGCACACTCCGTGAGAAATCAGTAACGGAGGAGCCAAGTTTACAGAGCCTAAACAGTTGTATTTTTGTTGCCCCAGATATCGATGAAATCACTGTTTCAAGTAGGACAGGCGAGGTGATCACAGTCCCAGACCCAGCGCTGCTTTTAAAATGACCCTTTCCTTTTGCTGAATTCGTTCTGCCTATGAGCAGCATTCGCCCCCCAACTCCTGCCTGCTCTCTCCTTCTTACAGCAGCTTCTTGCGTTCCCCTGGCAACAAGAGGCAACACATTGAGCGTGTGAGATTTAAATCACCTGCTCTCGTGTTAACAGATGAAACTTCGGCGCCAAGGAGGAAAAGGGAGAGATTTCGGTGCCTGTGTGCCTTCGAGAGCAGCAAACAGAGGCACATGTTTGTTGGCATTGGCAATACCAAAATATCCGAGGTATACCCGCTGGATACTTGAGGGTGACTGGGGGTGTGAATCAGAGTCAGAGGTGAAAGCAGAAAACCGAGAGACTTGGGAAAGGCAAACGAGACGGGGGGAGAGGGATCTTTGGGAGGTTATGGCCGTGGGCGCTCAGAGCTTAGAGCCCAGCAATGATACGGTAACGGTGACTGTATTTAGCTGTAAGTCAATGGCAAAAGATCATTTCGCCATTGTGATAGTCATCCTTACCCGACGTGATGTTACCATACTGTGAAATAAAGATGCGGCGTAGTGTAAAGCGTGTGATATCTTTTCAAACGGGGGTTCCTTGCGTTCAGTATTCCAGCATTACTGTAGGTTGCTAAAGCGCTGGTCAGGGTGGATCAGGCTGATGCAGGAAACCACTCAGAAAACCATAGTAATTGGTGAAAAATAGAGATGTAGAAAATCTTCTCTTGGATGAGAACTGCCCAGCGCCGCAGAGCCCTTGCTGCTGCAGCCACTCACACAGACGCCATCTTCCTTCCTTTGGGTTTTTTCAGTGGAAAAAAAAAATATATATATATACCCATTCGAACCAGACGTAGCAAAAAAAAGAAGCAAGGCCCAAAAGAGAAGACCAGAAAAAGCAAAAATAAAGATATCAAATAAGGATCTGGTCATAAACCTTTCCAGTAAGATTTTAAATGCTGATCACATCAGTCTCCTCCATAAGGGACTAACCTTCTGTCGGAATCCCACCATGGGGGAACATCCTTTTCAACGCAACTTTTACGACGCATGCCTTTACATCGCAAGTTTTACAACGCATGTCATTACAACTCATTGCGCTGGGGGGCGCTCTAGGATAGGGAATAGATTTAATTTACTATCCAACACCTTCCCTACTATCCACAGGGACTGGAGTTGGAATAGTAAATTAAACTATTCACTATCCAGCACCCCTCAACACTATGCGTTATAACAGCATGCGTTGTAATGTCATACAACCCCACCATGGACATCCCTTACCTTCGCATTGACTTGTACAAATTCTGTCAAATCAAAACTAAAGAAATTTTGAAGAAAAACCAGCTACAGTTAGGGGGCAGAATCTACTCAAAACCCATGCAAGTCTCCCCACTTAATCAAAACTATCTACCAGCCCTGAGAACTCTATCTAACTTGGGAAATAGCACTTCAAATGATAGCCAAAACACCGGCATAAACATTGTAAGTGATTTAGCTACCTGTCGACAAGAAGGAATAAATATCAACAAGGTGGCGAAAGTGGATTAAAATCCTGGTCCAAATTCTGCCCGCAACTACCCCCAGGGAATAAAATGTATTTATTTCATGAAATTGTGATGGAAGAGATGAACCAACTTTCCATGAAGAAGAAATACAATAAACCGTCATGGAACTGCACATGAAGAGAGCAAAAAGCACTGCAGGATCTGAGGGACAACCCAAAAATCGTCATAAAGGCTACCGATAAGGGCGGGAATATTGTCCTACAGGATCGAGAACAATAAATCTCTGAGGCGTACAGACAACTTAGGAACCAGGAACACTATCAGAAACTGGAGAAGAACCCTATGGACCAATGGACTTTTGAATACCACTCGCAACTGCTAACCTGGAAACCTGGAACCATTAGCAAACTGGCTGAGAAACACGTTAACACCATCCTCTCCAAATTTATCGAGGCGACAGGGGGCCTGGACCAATCACAATCTGGGTTCAGGCCCAACCACAGCACTGAATCGGCCCTCCTCTCTGTGACTGATAAGATCAAAATGTCACAGGATAGAGGAGGTTCCATGATATTAGTGTTGTTGGACCTGTCTGCGGCCTTCGATACCGTGTCCCACAATATCTTGCTCAGCCGCTTGCAGGGAGTAGGGATCGGAGGCTCAGCATTATCCTGGCTGGAGAGCTTCCTTTCCGGGAGATCACAATCTGTCAGCCTGGGCCCCTATCGCTCCACCTCGAAGGCGCTCACAAAGGGGGTGCCACAAGGCTCATGTCTCAGCCCTACATTGTTCAATGTATATGTGGCCCCCCTTGCTGAGATTGTGCGGAAGTATGGGTTCATACCGGTTTCCTACGCTGACGACACCCAGCTCCTCTACCCTTTCAGCTCCCTTGGCCCCACAGTCAAGGAAAATTTTGCTGAGGGTATGAGGGCAGTGTCACATTGGATGGCCGCAAATTGCCTCCAATGTAACGTTGCAAAAACTGAGGTTATGCTTTTTGGCAGGGCGAGCCTCCTCTGGTCTCCTGAATGGTGGCCGCTGGACCTGGGCCCAGTTCCTACGTCTAAGCCTCATGTTAAAAATCTAGGGGTTAAGATTGACCAAAAACTGACCCTTAAGGAGCACACCAATCACATTGCAGGACTATGCTTTTACACCATTGGCCTCTTAAGAAGAGTATTTCCACATCTTCCTGATACCTACAGGAAGACACTTGTGCAGGCTTTGGTTACTAGCCGCCTGGACTACTGCAACGGCCTGCTGACGCTAGCAAACGCTGATGCAGTAGGTCGTTTGCAGGTAGTCCAGAATACGGCAGCTAGGCTAGTCGTGGGTGCGCCGGCCAGGACTCCCTCTAAGCCTCTGTTGGTAGAGCTACACTGGCTCCCTATATGGCAGCGTATCAGTTTCAAAATATGCTGTACGGTTCACAAGTGCTTATATGGGGACAGTCCTAAATATCTCTCTCAATCTCTTGAACTGTACCAACCCAGCCGGTCACTTCGTTCAAGTAACCAAGCACTCTTGAAACCCCCTGCAACAAAAAGAGCTAGGCAGGGAGACCGAGCATTTTCATCTGTTGGTTCTGCCCTTTGGAACAAACTTCCCATAGAAATGAGGATGAACAACAACCACCTATCCTTTAGAAAGACCCTGAAGAAACTCCTCTTCCAGGAAGCATTTCAGTCCCCCTAATGCACCTTTAAGACTACGACAACTCTTTGGCCAGCAAAGCGCGGAGATACCCTCATGGGATTGAGTCCAGCGCGATATAAGAAATTAAAATAAAAAATAAATAAAAAAATAAAGGGGACTGATCACTTTTGAGGAATTTATGTATCTTAAGGTGGATAAGCCAATAACATCAACCATCTACTTCCTACCTAAAGTGCACAAATCACTCACTAACCCCCCAGGCAAGCCAATCGTCTGGTCCATGGGGTCTCTTCTGGAGAACACTTCACATTACATCGATGTGTTTCTGATGGAATATGTATTGTCACTTCCCTCAAATAATAAGGACACTACAGCCTTCTTGAACAGATTGCAGAACATCAATTGGAATAATCATCAAATCATGATTACAATTGATATAACCTCATTGTATACATCAATACTCCACAAGGATGGCCTCTCAGCAGTCCGCTTTCTGAAAACTAGATCCTTGAGCTGTTTGGAGAATTCTGGGATGATCCTGGACATGTTGAGCCACTGTTTGACCCATAATGCTTTTTTGTTCAATGGGGAGGTGTTCTTCCGAAGGCAAGGCACAGCAATCGGGACGTCATTTGCTCCAACTTATGCAAATTTATTTGACAGTCTGGAAAGAGGGTATCCTACAGAGCAAGTTCAAGTCAAACATCAAATCTTGGATGAGATATATTGACGACCTGTTTTTAATATGGGAAGGAGATCAGTCGCGTCTCGAAGAATTAATCCAAAGTCTTGACCAGAATGACTGCAACCTGTCATTTACATCCACTTGTAGTAAGACAAAAGTGATTTATTTGGATTTAGAAGTTTTTGTACAAAAACAAAAGCTCTGTACTAGATTCCACCGTAAACAGACTGCCACAAACTGTATTTTGCATGCAAATAGTGAACATCCACAACCTCTTAAGTGGAGCATCCCGTACGGAGAGATGCTCTGCACTAAGAGGAATTGTTCAGAACCTGCCGACATTTGCCAAAATTCTAGTGCTTGTTTCTAGATTTTGTTTAGAGGCTACCTCTTGGATGTTGTTGAAGGTGCCAAAAGTAGAGTAATGGAGAAACCAAGATCAGAACTACTTTGTGAGCGAGAAGAGTTGGAAAATGAAGATATAACCCGGATCATCCTATATTTTTATGTGGAAAATAGGTGCGTACGAAACATCATCAAAAAGCACTGGAATTGACTACACTACTGCCCAAACCCAGTGGGTCACACTAGGGAACATGGTGGCCAAGCGCGATATTGCGCAGAAGTGGGGCGCCCCGACTCCCCCCACCTTGGGACTGTGGAAAACCAATATGGATTGGTGCATGCTCCGTGAGAAGACTGTGTATGTGGCCCGGGGTAAGCCCAAGAGGTGGGGAGTTGTTTGGGGGGCCTGGAATGAATATAGGGGTCGTCTTTGTGTGCCTCCCGATGCAGGTCCGCTGGAGGCTCGTCTCTCTCCCTAGCCCTTCCTTCCACCCAATTTTTCACTTTAATGGAATCCTGCTTTCGTCCCCCCCCCCCCACACTTTGTATGCTTTTCCAGTATGGTTACTACTGAGAGCTGAATGGTCCCACCCGCCCCCTGGAATCGTGCATTGCTGCTCATGTGTTGTACCTTGCCACTTCTTTTCTTTTAATGTTCCCTTTTTGTTGATTTGTTAGGTTCTCATATTTATAATATAAAGTTAAACCTGATGTGCTCCTTGACTTGATTTGGGCGCACCTCTTCTCCGTTTTTTTACAATGCTGCCTAGCCTCAGGGATGTAAGGCTGAATAGCTGTGTGCCTTGAATTTTCAATAAAGGTTTTCCAAAAAAAAAAAGCACTGAATATTCTACTATTGATGACTCACTAAAGAAAAAACTACCATAGACTCCAAAGATAACGTACAGGAAAACTGCCTCATTAGGTGATTTGACAGTCACCAGGAATCAAGTAAAAAAGAAAAAGGAACGTGGTTAACAAATCCCGAGTTCTGGAAATGTTCCAAGTGTAAAGCTTGTGAATTTGGACATAATACTAAACATATCCACTGTTGAATGGAAAGAGAGAATTGATTACAGCACACATTACGTGTGAATCTAAATACGTAGTATATGTATTAGAATGCCCCTGCAAGAAAATGTACGTTGGGAGTACAATTAACAAACTCCAATTAAGGATCCTACAATACCTTCGAGCGATAAAGAATAAGGATCTAGCATACCCCATGACCAAGCACTTCTCGGAGGAACATCAGGGAAACACCCAAGGATTGAGATACTTTGGTGCCAAAATGATAGTTCGAAAGAGGGGGGGACAGAACCCTGGATTTAAGAAGAGCAGAGTCAAAGTTTATCTTGGCACTGGGAACAGAAAAACCGTTTGGCCAAAATGTGGATGTTGAGCTGTATGTTTTATCTATAAAATCTTGCTTACAGGGTGAACTGCTCAAGAAATAAAAATATCCCAACCAGTATAATAACATCAGAATCACGAATGAAAGAGAGTCAGGGCGTTCAATAACTGCTTATTGGAAGATTGAAGAAAAGATTTGAAAAAAATATATCATCAATGGAAGAACTGCCTGTAGTTAAGTTAAAAAGAAAAAACAGCAGGACCCTAAAAAGAACACTGAAAAGAATGGAACAGATGTCCCGAATGATACTCCATGAAATAAAATCACTATCCCTTACCTTTAAGGCATCTTAAAATTAACTGGGGAGAGACATGTTTTGAAATTGCAATTTTGCACAACTAGATTGCATACTGCACTGGTCACTTTATCCTTCCTGAGAATCAAGAACAACTGAAAATATGGTTCCTGGAATGTCAAATTTGCACAATGTTTTTATATTATGCACTTGTTAGCTCATTATCATGCTCCAAGATAGAGAAAAAGAACAATTCATAATAACTATGAATAATTGGAGCAGATTTTTTGAAATACTAATTTGCACAATGTACTTGCACAATGCACTAGTCACTTTAAAAATCTGACTCCAAAAGAGAAATGGACATAAAGAAGAAAAAGATAGAGACATTATGAAATTTTAAAAATGGACTTTGATAGTTGATTTGGCATAATACGATTCTTTGCACAATGCACATGTCACTTTAAACTCCAGATGATATGATGGAATGTGGAATAAGAACTTGAATAATTGAAGATATATAACATCATTTTTAGTATTAACATACGTCACTTTACTCTCCAGTTAAATATTTTAGAAATGTTTTTAGAGTTGGGATACATAGGGAACCTCTTTTCTGAGAATCATGTGAGTGAAAAAACCTTGAGTCTTGCTGCTTGAATATAACTTAGGAGCAGATATTCCTGTTTATTGTAGAGCTTGGATATGTGATCATGGAAACCATGTACTATACAGTTAGGAGACTGATCTTATCCTATCCGAAACTCATCCAAACTCTCTGCTCTTTTCTTCTCTCTCCCCACATTTTTTTCCTCGTCATTCTTCTCCATCCCTACACAGTAGATTGAACTTTGAGTTTCTAAAACGTTTATTTCTAGTACTTAACTGGTTATGCTTTTGAGAAAAAAGAAAAATATATTTTAAAGTAAGAAAATGTTTTTAACTATTGTTAAAAATGGATAAATGTGAAAATGCAAAAAATACTTTTAAAAATTCGTAAAGAGAGGAAAAATGGCAGCCACTTTTAGCCAAAGCATGAATACATTGTTGTGAGTGAATGGTCTAGTCTATTTTTTAACTAACACAAACGAGGGATCCTTGCACTTAGCCACTTTAAATAGACGGTTTAGACGGTGGGACTCTATGGTCCAGTTGAAGGCATCAGCCGAAACGCGTTGACCGTCCTTTTTGTTTTGTACATGGTGTTAATAGAATAAATTACCTGAAAAGAAAACGTTGTGGACTCCTTCTGTGCTGTAGATACTCTGATGGGGATCTTGCCGAGTTGTTCTTGAGGATATATATATGTATATGTATATGTGTATATATATATATATATATATATATATATATATATATATATATATATATATATGTGTATATATATATATGTGTGTATATATGTATATGTGTATATATATGTATGTGTATATATGTATATATGTATATGTGCATATGTATGTATATGTATGTATATATATCACGCTTCAAGCTGCGCAGACGAGCGTTTCTCCTAACGCCGCCGTAGACAAGACACGGACCCAAATCAAGTGCTTAGTTTATTTTATTGCCCCAAAAAACCGTCAGACTCGTTTCACCGCTTG